>NC_071511.1:106630659-107830659 GCF_027887155.1 Malaclemys terrapin pileata
TGGTGCTTACTTGCACCACAGTGAATACACCTCCTGGCCTGGATTTTAATTGGCAACAGAGAAGTAAAAGCCACCATATCCCACCATGACCCATTTAAGGCAGACAGTCTCTCCTAATGTTCATTTATTTAAAGTTAGGTTCTGCTCTGAAATGTGACTGCTTTTTTTTTTTAAATAGACTGTTGAGTTGACAAATAAGAATTTTCCCCAGCTGTTACCCCTGCAACCTCAACCTGGAATATGAAGGTCATTTTGTGTTCTTTCACATCACCATGATCAAAGATTTTGCATTAGGAACGTAATTAACAATACTGTTGATACCCACATGTTGGAATATTCCCACTCGCTCTCCTATAGCTGTGTTGACTCTGCAGAACTAAAAGGAGTAGAAAGTAGTAAAAAAACAACAAACCCACCATGTATTTAGGTACTGGTCCTGTAAAAGCTTACCTCTGGAGCAATCGATCCTGCGGGGGTCGATTTATCGCATCTAGTGAGTAGATCTAAGTACATCGACTTCAGCTACGCTATTCATGTAGCTGAAGTTGTGTAACTTAGATTGATTCCCTTGGAAAAATCATGGAGCAGGTCCTCAAGGAATCAATTCTGAAGCACTTAGAGGAGAGGAAAATGATCAGGAACAGTCAGCATGGATTCACCAAGGGCAAGTCATGTCTGACTAACCTAATTGCCTTCTATGAGGAGATAACTGGGTCTGTGGATGAGGGGAACGCAGTAGATGTGTTATTCCTTGACTTTAGCAAAGCTTTTGATACGGTCTCCCACAGTATTCTTGCCAACAAGTTAAAGAAGTATGGGCTGGATGAATGGACTATAAGGTGGATAGAAAGCTGGCTAGATTGTCAGGCTCAACGGCTAGTGATCAACGGCTCCATATCTAGTTGGCAGCCGGTTTCAAGCAGAGTGCCCCAAGGGTCGGTCCTGGGGCCGGTTTTGTTCAATATCTTCATTAATGATCTGGAGGATGGCGTGGACTGCACTCTCAGCAAGTTTGCAGATGACACTAAACTGGAAGGAGTGGTAGATATGCTGGAGGGTAAGGATAGGATACAGAGGGATCTAGACAAATTAGAGGATTGGGCCAAAAGAAACCTGATGAGGTTCAACAAGGACAAGTGCAGAGTCCTGCACTTAGGATGGAAGAATCCCATTCACTGTTACAGACTAGGGACCGAGTAGCTAGGCAGCAGTTCTGCAGAAAAGGACCTTGGGGTTACAGTGGACGAGAAGCTGGATATGAGTCAACAGTGTGCCCTTGTTGCCAAGAAGGCTAATGGCATTTTGGGCTGTATAAATAGGGGCATTGCCAGCAGATCGAGGCACGTGATTGTTCCCCTCTATTCGACATTGGTGAGGCCTCATCTGGAGTATTGTGTCCAGTTTTGGGCCCCACGCTACAAGAAGGATGTGGAAAAATTGGAAAGAGTCCAGCGGAGGGCAACAAAAATGATTAGGGGGCTGGAGCACATGACTTATGAGGAGAGGCTGAGGGAACTGGGATTGTTTAGTCCGCAGAAGAGAAGAATGAGGGGGGGATTTGATAGCTGCTTTCAGCTACCTGAAAGGGGGTTCCAAAGAGGATGGATCTAGACTGTTCTCAGTGGTACCAGATGACAGAACAAGGAGTAATGGTCTCAAGTTGCAGTGGGGGATGTTTAGGTTGGATATTAGGAAAAACTTTTTCACTAGGAAGGTGGTGAAGCACTGAAATGGGTTACTTAGGGAGGTGGTGGAATCTCCTTCCTTAGAGGTTTTTAAGGTCAGGCTTGACAAAGCCCTGGCTGGGATGATTTCGTTGGGATTAGGTCCTGCTTTGAGCAGGGGGTTGGACTAGATGACTTCCTGAGGTCCCTCATATGAGTTTATGAGTTTATGACTCGCGCCCCCCCCCAATGTAGACCAGGCCTTAGACACTGTGAGTAGTCTGAAAGAGTGAGACTTTAATCAGTAAGGCAAGTAGATATGACCCAGAAAGCAGGTCTTTGGAATAAGACTGTGGCACTTGCCCAAATAGAACTCCACCTTAATGGCAAAAATATCTCTGTATTGCATGGATGTGTGGATTTCCTTTCCATAACTGTAGCATCAGGAATAATTAGATAGAAAGATACTTAAGCGAGTACAGAAAATACGCTGTATTTTATGATGCTCTCTCTAGGATTCTTGTGTAACATGAGAGAAATTACATAAACATTGGTAAATTAGGGGTAGAATTACAACCATGTATTTGTTTAAACTGCTCCGTGCTTCTTTCCTCACTTTTTTATGGTACTATTAATGATTTTAAAAATTGTGAGCTTAAGGAGTATTAAAATGTCTTGGCAATGTATTGTTTTTCAATCTTTTTACTGCTGGATTATATATACCTTGTTTCTATTTGATTTTGATTGCTTGCTTGGCCTAGATTCACTGCAAACATTTGGTATGATTGAATAATTTTTAGTTGTGCTTTCTTGCCATGCTTTATGTTTTGCAGCTACAGCATTGCCAGTCAGCGCCACAGTCTACAGTCTTTATCCTTTGCTGGATTTTTAAAAGGGTATTTTATTGCCTGTCATTACCATTCATTGTGGCTTTATGGACTGTGCTTACTGCTTGCTCACTCTCCTGATGTTTCCTTCTAGCTTCTCTGCCACATATTGTGCCTTCTATTATGCCAGGAGGTTCAGCACTTCTGTTGAAGGTTTTATATCTTTCCTTCTGCGGCCCCCACTTCTTTGGCATGCTTTTGATTTTTCCATTTTATGAGAGTTGCTGGAGTTTGAAGAGGAGAGAATGAACTCTTTAGTGTCCAAATGATTTAAATTGTACTGAATGTTTTCAAATATTGTTGCCTGTTTCGTAGCATGTAGGTTAACTAAGTTCTAAGCAGGATTGCTTTATGCTGTTTAAGGAGTTCTTTGTTACTTTTCTATCTCTTCTTGCAGTGCTGCTGGGCTGGGAAAAATTAAAGGTAACTGCAGTGATTAGTTCAAATACCTCAGTTTGGTGTGGATAAAATGGAACTTGACTCCAACTAAAGCATACCTGAGGATTTTTCATAACCAGGCTCTCCCCACCTTGGTCTATCTCTTATATCTCCTTAACTGTGACAAGTGCTGGTGTCTGCCATTTTCCTGATGCGGTATTTCCCTGCTGAAAGCCAAGTCTGCCACCATCCTGAATTCCTTAGCTCAAGCAAAACTCCCATTGCATTCTATCACCCAGATTCCTACTTGCTATAATTCCATCATCTGTACAAAGACTTCAGCTGTGGAATTATTATCATGGGGATGAATTTGACCCATTTGAAAGATCAGGACTGGACCCATAGTTGGTGACAAAAATAGTGTCATTTAGCAGATTAAGGACTTATCTACAGGAGAAATTTGTGTAATGCTGACAGACCCCGGTTGGCAGCGGGCAGGATTGAACCTGGGGTCTCTGGAGCTTAAAGTATGAGCCTCTACCGCATGATCTAAAAGCCAACTGGCTGTTAGCTAAGGCTGTAGAGCAGACTCAATCTCTCGCTCTCTAAGTGATCTTGGTGCCACTAGATGGGACAGAACACCACACCCAGGAGGTATGTTGGTTACAGTTGCACTGACATAACCTAAGCGGTGAATTTACACCAATGTCATTTAAACCAGTGCAAACTCCTGTGTAGCACACATTGGGGACATATTTAAGCTAAACCAGTATAAGGGATTGTACTGATTTTAAAACAAATTTAAGTTAAACCAGTGCTTCTTTCCGATGTAGATAAGACCTAATGTATAATCCAGGCTGAAGACTTACTACTTTGGACTTATATTTTAATGAGACTACTCCTGTGAGTAAAATTAAGCTTGTGCATAATAAGTCTCTTCTTCAGGATCAGAGCCTGTCTATATCAAGTTTAAAAAGCAATCTAATAAAACTTCCATTAGTGGTGATTGTGTTATAACTTGACTTTTAAAATTCAGATATCTTCTTCCACAGTATTGCCACTAGATGAAGTTATCTATATTTTTAAAATACAGTTTTGCTTTAAAATAACATAACTGAAACACACATTCTCAGTGAGGTACCAGGTTAGTTTGTCAAAATGAGATCAATGTTATGAACTCAAGTCTCCTCTTCTTCTCTCCTATCCTGATTATCTGTAACAGCTGTTAACCTGTTATTTTAGTCCCCTTGTGTTGCAAAGATATATCATTTTAAATAGCTCAACTATCCCACTGATTTCAGAGGGGGTTGAGGTTGCTCAGCACCTTCCAGAAGATGCTTAACACTTCAGAGGACTGGGCCTCAAATACTTATTTGTCTGAGCCCTTCATTATCTATTCTGCAAATGAAACCAGTTGTAATGTAAATTATAGAATGAATCTTTCGATCGCTTAACATCCTGCAACTTAAATCTCCTAGTTGCTTATCTGCCTTCTGCCACCTCCCTATGGTTTATCCAGTACACTTGGCATTCATGATTATTTCTTGCATATAAATTTCAATCATACCCAGAGGGTACCTCTATTCTATAATAGGTTGCATTGTGAACAATTTAGCAAGAGAGCTATTCTGTCCAAACAGTGAGTGAAACATTCTTTAGCAGGAAAAGAAAAACGCTTGGGGGCTCCATGCATATTTCTATTGTAACACTGTAATAAGTCAATTGTATTGAAATTAAAATGGAGCTCAGAGATTTATCTCCCTTTTTCAGTCACATGATAATATGGACCTTTCCAAAAAGCTCAAAGCAAAGCATCCCTAGCATGTGCCAAATCATAGGGTCCAGAAAGTCAGGTTGATTGGCTAACCTTTTCTACAGTGATTCACTGCAGTCATTAAAATACGCCCTTATCTTGGCAGGATATGTTTGCAATGTAGTAATCTTATTATATTCCAGTTGTCCATTTCTCTTTTGGTCAGGTTATATATAGGGGCGGCTCTATGTATTTTGCCGCCCCAAGCACGGCAGTCAGGTGGCTTTCGGTGGCATGCCTGTGGGAGGTCCGCCAGTCTCATGCCTTCGGCATACCCGCCGCCGAAACCGCGGGACCAGCGGACCTCCTGCCAGCAAGCTGCCGAAGGCAGCCTGAATGCCGCCCTCACAGCGACCAGCAGGCCGCTCCCCGTGGCTTGCCGCCCCAGGCATGCGCTTGGTGCACTGGTGCCTGGAGCTGCCCCTGGTTATATATAATACTTGTCTCTTATGATTCCTTAGCAGCTTCTGACCCTATTTCATGCACAACTTGAAGGTTACCACTTTCTGTATTTTAGAAAGGGACACTGGATGCTGTTGTAAAATCTTTTTTGTATCACTGAGAGAGATGCTCCCTGAAGCCATTTTTGGCAGTGCAGTCTGGTATACGTGGGAAGTTCTGGACTTACTCTACTCAATATGTTCTTGTGTGTTAACTGGGGAGATCAGCAATGGAAGGCTTCTTGGAAGCAGTGACTTTCCAGGGCTGATTAGAAGAAAAGAAATGGAACTTAATGTACAGAAAGTGAGAGGCTGTTCCTGGTGTAGGAAGACTCAGAGGGAGCAGTGAGACATGATGTGGAGGAGCATAATGCATTATGGGAAATGAGAGAGGCAGGGACAGAACTGAGAGTCTTGAAGGCTGTGTACACTATGAGTAAGGTTACGATTTTGTTACCGAAGTCATGGAATCCGTGACTTCCAAAGACTTCCGCCCCAGTGGTTGGGAGCTGCAGGGTCCTGCCTGTGATGGGTTGGACCCCCGTTTCGGGGTCCACCAGATGTGCTGAAGTCCCTCTGGGCCCGCCTGTCTCACCAGCTTGGGTGTCACTCACTCTGTGCTGCTGTGACTGGCTCTCAAGCCCCTTTCCAACACACACACACACACACACACACAGGGACACACCCAACTGTAGAATCACACAGTCTGCGATCAGCTCTCTTTGGGAGGACTCAGCTACGGGAATGGCCAGCACTCCTATGCACATACCCTCTGCAGTGTAAACCCAAAATTATCTTACGTGCAATAGAAATCCATATAGCATAAGCTCATGAAATTTGCCCTCTCCCTCAATGTGGAGGGAGATCTGCAAAGCTCTTTGAGTGCCCCCTCCCCCCAGTTATGAATTGCACAAACTGGGTTTTTGTATAAACAAGAAATAAGTGTATTAACTATAAAAGGTAAATGTTAAGTGTTTATAAGGGATAGCAAACAGAACAAAGCAGATTACTGGGCAAATAAAGCAAAACATGCAGACTAAGCAAAATACACTAAAGAAACAGGTTACAAATAGTAATTTCTCACCCTAAATGATGTTTTAGGCAGGTTGCAGAGTTTCTGCAGCTCAGAGTTCGTTATTTCCCTTCACAGGCTAGACCCCTGCCTCAGTCTGGACTCAGCCCATGCCTTTCTTCAGCTTAGTTCCTTTGTCTCTTCAGGTGCTTTCAGCAATGGAGAAGAGTCCTGATTGACTCACTTCCCAGCCTTAAGTAGGATTTAAATAAGGCAGGAATCCTTTGTTTCCAGTAGAAAAATACAGCAGTGTCCAAGGTGGTACTCCACACCAGGTGACATCACATGACGCTGCAGTGTCAAAGCAACATCCCAGGAAGCTTCTCAGGAAGGTGGGAGATTAGTATCTTCAAAGTTCTATTGTCCTCCTTAAATGGCCCATTCAGGCTGATTGCCTGCTGTCTGGTGGGCATTCCGCAAGTACACACGCAGTTGTGATTGTTACATAGTCAATATTCCTATCTTCAGATATAGAAATGACACATGTATACAAATTGGATAATCACATTCAGCAAATCATAACCTTTCCAATGATACCTTACATTACCCATCTTCCATAAAATATATCTTAGTTATGCCATATTCATATCGTAACAATATTTCTATGAAGAAAATGGGGTGAAGCATTTCACTGCTGCCTCCTGCAGCGGGCCCCCAAGCTCCCAGCTGCTGTGGGCTGGGAGCTGATACCCTGCAGCTCCCCACTGCCAGGGAGGGGGCAGGGGGGACCCTGGAGCTCCGAGCCCCCATGGGTGGTGGGGGGCCCTGGGGCTCCCAGCCACCCCACAGCTGCCCAGCCCCTTCCCATTATATCATGGGCAATAAAAGTCACGGCAATAAAGAAAAATTCATGGACACCTGTGACCTGTCCATGACTTTTACTAAAAATATCCATGACAAAACCTTAGTCTTAACTATGAGCCAAATTCAGAGCTGATGTCAGCAGATGCAGATGCACTGAAGCCAATGGTGCCATCCCTGTTTACATTAGCTGAAAATCTGGCTCTGAGTCTTATAAAAGTCTTGAATCATCTCTGACTCTAACCTTCCAAATTCTACAAAGGTAAGTAGAATAGCCTTTCTTTTCTTTTTTAAACATCCAAAAGGGGTATGCTTGCTAACATTCCCTCACCCCTCACCTCCCCATTTTAATTCTTTGTGGATCTTCTTGGTGTTCATCAAAACTTTGCCTCCTTGTGTGGCACCTTTGTTACTTAGAAAAAGTTACTTTTCTAGTGGAATTTTAAAGTAACAGAACAAGTGTTTGACCATCTTTTTGTCTCCAGTATCACTAGCCAGAGCTGCATATAAAAATAATCATGCCAGAAACATGAAGTAGGATATCTTGAGACCCTACTCCAGGACACTATAGGCAAGTGCAGTCCTAAGAGGTCCTTACATACACCTGGGAGGACACCCAAAGGCTTTTGCCACCACTGGGAACCCTCAGGAAGGATTGTGCTCACAATATATGGCCAAGTGCCTTTCTTGGAAATGGAAAAAGCTCTGTCTGCCCATGATGTTAATTTTATTATGACCCTACTTTGCACTTCAGTAGCTTCATATCTATTGAATATGAGCAGGAACATCTAGGGGGAAGAGGGTTTTAGCAGGGGGAGAACTGGAGCTGTCTGGAAGGCCTGGGTTGGGGAAGGGGGCTGCTGAGTCAAGACACTAGGGCATCAACCATTTCTGAAACACCAAGCCAGCAGCTACAGAGGGAGCCTGCAACAGGGTGATCTGCCCCTTTCTGGGCTGGCAAACCTAGAGCCAATCAACCCTGTTCAGTTAGTCTTGCCCTGTTACATCTGCTGCACCGCACCTAAGAGGAGGAAAGCCCCATTGTCCAGTAGTTTGGAGTTGACTGGGAAGAAGAGCAGGCAGGCTGTGCCTACAGAGCACAAGAAGCCTGGTTGGGAGTCAGGACCTGTCGGAGGATTCTGGCCAGCCCGAGCTCTTTGTAGGAAAGTGGGCCTGGTCCACATTGTTGGGTGGGGGTTGAGACAGGCCACTGAAGCAGGGGCCTGCCTGTAAAGAAAGGGGCTAGAAGCTGACCCTGGTTGGGCTGAAGATTAGTTTTATGTGTAACTTTAGTGCCCTCATGGCCAAGATGGAGTGTGCTCTGCAGGCAGCTCTGGCCAAGAGAGGGCACGTGCAGGAATGCAGCAGGAGAAATCCCTTCCCCCCCAGGGGCACCTGTTCCAAACCCCCCAGAGTAAACACACACACACACACACACACACACGAAAAGCACAATGGATATAACAAAGGGAAATATTTATTTATAGAGGGATGAGAGGAGAAAAACAACAAGGGGACATATGGGGGGAGCAGTAGAACAGGGTTGCATCCAAGCCAAGGCCCCACAGGCCTGGTGGTAGCACAGTCTGGAAGGGCAGACACTGAGCAATGTGTTTGCACACAGAGTTCAGGAGTCCTGAGCAAAGTTCCAGTCCAGTGGTGAGTCTTGGGTGCTCCTGGTCGTCTTCGGCGCCAGTGAACTTTCCCCAACAGACCCCTCTGGTGCCCTCTTCTGCAAAGCCACACAGAGTGACCACCTCCCCACTTAACTATCTAGCAACCTCCCTACTTGTTCCCAATGCAGAGTCAGAAGCCCCAGTACTCACAGCCCCATGCAGCTCTGGGCAGCCGTGATACTGGGTCCAGCTCTGGCCTGTCCTTCTCGGGTGATTCCTCCCTGGCACAGAGCTCCTCCTGGCTCCTGTCCTAGGCTGTTCCTGATTGGCCCTGTCCTTCCCAGGCTTCAGGCAGGTTCTCTCTCCTTCACTTTTCAAGGGCCTCCTGCTGCCCCTCTCTCTCCCTGGAGCTCCAGCCTGACCCCTGGAGTTTCCCTCACTTTTTCTTACTCTAGGGTTACCATACGTCCGGATTTTCCCGGACATGTCCGGCTTTTGGGGGCTCAAATCCCCGTCCGGGGGGAAATCCCCAAAAGCCGGGCATGTCCGGGAAAATCGGGAGGGAGGGAGGGCTCGGCCGGGGCCTCTTTGGCCGGGGCTGTGCGGGGCCGGGCCGGGGTCGCAGGGCCGGGCCGGGCTGGGCGCGGGGCCGGGCGGGGAGCAGGGGGCGCGGTGCCGGGAGCCGGTCCGGGCCCGCGGGGCCGGGCCGCTGGGGGGTGCGCCGGGCCGGGCCGCTGGGGGGGCCGCGGCGGTGCGCCGGGCCGCGGAGCCGGTCCGGGAGCCGGTCCGGGGCTGCGGGGGTGCGCCGGGCCGCGGAGCCGGTCCGGGGCCGCGGGGGTGCGCCGGGCCGCGGAGCCGCGGGGGTGCGCCGGTCCGGGGGGCCGGTCCGGGGTCGTGGAGCCGCGGGGGTGCGCCGGTCCGGGGGGCCGGTCCGGGGTCGTGGAGCCGTGGGGGTGCGCCGGGCCGTGGAGCCGCGGGGGTGCGCTGAGCCGGGGGGCCGGGCCGGGGTCGCGGGGCCGGGGGGTGTGCCGGGACGCGGAGCCGCGGGGTGCGCTGAGCCGGGAGGCCGGTCCGGGAGCTGGTCCGGGGTCGCGGGGCCGGGGGGTGCGCTGAGCTGCGGGGGTGCGCCGGGCCGGGAGCCGCGGGGTGCGCTGAGCCGGGGGGCCGGTCCGGGAGCCGGTCCGGGGTCGCGGGGCCGGGGGGTGCGCCGGGCCGCCGGGGGCCAGCCGGCAGTGCTGGGCGGGCCGGGGGTGGTCGGCCGGGGCTGGCACCCCCCGGGCCCGAGCCGACCCAGGCTGGAGCCGCCGGGGGGGGGGGGCAGCCTGGACCCGCACCTCCTCCCACCATCCCCCCCCCTTACCTGCTTCAGGCTTCCTGCGAATTAAATGTTCGCGGGAAGCAGGGGAGGGGCGGAGACTTTAGGGAGGGGGCGGAGTTGGGGCGGGGGGCGTGGGCGGGGCTGGGGGCAGGGCCGGGGCCCCTGGAGTGTCCTCCATTTGGAGGCACAAAATATGGTAACCCTACTTACTCTCCCCCTACCCCCAGGAAAAAGATTTAAAGGGGCCATGCTCTCTAAACCCCAAAGGGGTTACATGTGCTTTTGTTGGATTTGTCTAAAGAACACATCACCCTGGGAGAGGAGGAACAGTCTGTAGTGGTTTGGCCAATGGGCCAAGTCGATCTATAGCCGAAGTAAAGGAAGCTAAAGCAGAGATGCTACACTGCCACACTGTGCCATGAGAGGGTGCATTGGGATGGGGAGTCTTGTACAGAGCCCTTGATACCTCAGTTTAAACACCTCTCATTCAACTCAGGCCTCCCCTTCCCCCAACACATGATCCTCTTCTCCCTGGATCCTACCCTCGCCCCTACACTTTCCAGCTCAAATCAGCTGTTTCACTAAACCTTGTTCAGCCTATCTGCCCTTCCCATTCTCCTCTCATACCTGTCCCCAGCCATCTCCCCTCCCCACCCTCAATCCCTGCAATCATTAAAATGTGAAATGGAAGATTTAAAGTTGTGCAAATCTCAATGCATCCTGACCTGTGGAGTCACTATCTGTGGCTCCATAATATTCCATTAGTCTTAGAATAAGCCTTCCCTGAGTCTCTTTTCTGGAAAAATTACTAAATAGCTTAATTTTGATAAGTGACATCACTGTACAAAATTATGGGCCTCAGCTAGTGGAATCCAGTACAGCAGATATCATCTGTTTCCCCTTTCCATTTTTTGCTATGCAGCTTCAAACAGAGCTAGAAGAATCTTGAAGCTGTGCTTACCAGCACCGTGTAGGTTGTTTAGAACGCCAGACCCCTTTCCTTGAGTCACCTCAGCTTTTGTAGAAAATTTCTCCATCCTGCATTTAACTGGACTAAAGACTATTCTTTTGGGGGATTTTAGAGAAGGAGCTTGAATAAGGCTTACAATGAAAACTCAGAAAACACCCCAGAGCATCCCCTTTGGCTAGGCATAGTGTGGCAGGTGGGAGGTGCCCCACTTACCTTCAGCTGTTACAAACAAGGTCAGGCAGTTTCTTTAATGAAGAACCCCATTCTTCCAAGGGCCTTATTTATTAATAGTTGTCATAAACATAGGTAAAGTGCTCTGTTAATCAAGTTCTCTAGAGCCTCTCAGCTCTCCTCTCTGGAGCCAAGTTGGAATTTAGCCAGCTGTAAGGCCTTTACCAGCTTCTCCCTCATTTGGGTCCTTTTTTTTACATTATTCTCCAGGCTTTCAGGCTCTTCAAGCTAGTCTTTGCTAGCTTACGTCTCCTGCTGTTTCCAACCTCTTGCCTTTGGGTAATCTATCTCCTCTTGTTCCCAGCTTCCTTCAGCTGGGCACCCTTCTTAATTACTCTCCCACTTTGGAGATTTCAGCAGGGCACCTTCCCCTGCTGGTATCTGCCCTGTTCTGAGAGAGGAGGCAGACTATGCTGGTCTCGTTATCTCAGTCCCTGACTGCCTGGGGAAGAGGAGAGCCTAGCCCCACCCACTCTGCTGGGCTCCTAGTCCAAGGTCCTTAAAGAAAAAGTGCCTGCCTTTCTGTCAACCACTACTACTTCTTGGGACTTCTTCCTCTCCATGTCTATCCCTCTTTAGATCTTCCAGTATTTCTGTTGGACCTTTCAAATCCTTAAATGGCCATGCCAGATGATGGGGTGGGCTGACTGCTGGGCCCTCCTGCATTTAAGGGCACACAGTCCCATCACCGGTGGCTTAAATAAGATTGACAAACTCCCACCAATTGAATTTCCATTATATTACAGTAATTCTTAGAGGCTGCAACTGAGATAGGAGCCCCATTGTGCTAGGGATTGTAAAAAGGTATGTAAGAGACAGTTCTTGCCTGGAAGAACCAACAAGCTAAGTAGATGAGATGAAAGAAGTGTTATGCCCATTTTACAGATGGAGAACTGAGGCTATGTCTATTCTATGCACCTTACAATGGCACAGCTGTACTGCTACAGCCAGGCCGTTGTAAGGTGTGCAGTGTAGCCACTTTTTGCCACCGGGAGAGAGCTCTCCTGACGACAAAATAAAGCCACCCACAGCGAGGGGTGGTACCTTCGTTGCAGGGAGACTGTCTCCCGCTGACGAAGCGCTATCTACACTGGCACTTTTCTTTAAAACTTGTCGTTCAGGGGTGTGTTTTCCCACACCCCTGAATGACAAAAGTTTAACAATGAAAGTGCAGTGTACATGTAGCCTGATGCACAGATAAATTAAGTGACTTGCCCGGATCACACAGGAAGTCTGTGGTAGAATCAGGAACTGTTCAGAGTCCCAGTTTAGTGCTTTAAACCGCAGATTCATCCGTCTGCTTAGTTAATTTCATCATTTGCTATAGTATGAATGCTAATGGTCCATATATGCTACCTTCTTTATTTGACAGGAAGAGTCATTGATCACATTTCTGTAGCATTCCTCCTAACGAGTCATATTCTGCTCCCACTGAAGTCATTCCTACTGACTTCATGTGGAGCCACATAAGCCTTATTATAAACAGTTTGTGTCATAATATTTACATCTATTTATTTTGCTTCACAATGAGTGTACTGGACTTGCCTTTGTCTTTGTTACATAAGTTATGGTATGTCTTAATCAATAAAATGATACCTTTAAAAAAAGATTTGTTGTTGTTTGGACTTGGACATAAAATTAGCTCCACTGATAAATATTACTACAATATGACAGCATCATTACCGTATATTATTTGAAGTCCTTCCTCATTTATCCACTTATAAAATAACTGCATCTTGTAGTAATAAAAACTAAAAATTAATGCAAGAAGAATAGTTATTGACATCAAGAAGTAAACTATAAACTACTTTTATTGTGCCTTCTCTCTCCTGGCTTTCTTTATGTGTTGTATGGTCATTTATTCACCACTTTCCTTATATGGTACGTCAGAGCACTTAACAAAAGAATGAACAATATAGATTTCACAATGGGATTTATGCAGCAGCTATTATGTTGAAAATAACATTCCACAAATACAACCGTCATTTCTACGGGGATGGAACCTTAAGCACTTACCAGTTTATAACATTATCTTCATATAGTACCAGCTGCCACATCAGTAATCAACCTTTGTTCAAGAAATCAACTACGTGAATTTATATAATGTACCAGAGGACTTGTTTGTCTCATTGTCCTAAATTTTAATCTCGGCAATGTCCAGCCATTACCTATCTGAGTAATTGGCTAGATTATCTTCCTAGTTTGCTTTGCCACAAAGCCTCATTCAGTAAAGGGATTGATTGTGATCTGAGTTACACTGGTCTAAAATTGGAGTGACTCCCCTAAAGTCAAACTTATGCTATTGTAAAAACACCTGTAAATGAGACCAGAATTAGATACAGTCTAGAGGCCAAGGATCCAGATTTCCTGCTGTGCCCATTATCCAATGCATGTACTATGGGGTGGCAGAGGAACCAGTTGGTGCTCACTTTCCCAGGAGCTAGTTCTATGCCAGTCCAGGTCCTGGCACATTTTTACAGCAGCTTAGAAGCTACTGTGAAGTCAGCCTGCTTGCAATGTCAACATGGTTGTAGTTCATCGGTAGAGACTAGCTGGGTTGTAGATGACCAGTAGAACAGCTGGAATGCTGTATTGTTCTGACTATGCCTGGTGGGCTACAGAGGCAGATGGCATAGGAGCTGGCTGCGTGCCAATCTTCACCCACATTGAGGGAATCCCTGTGTGTAGAGAGCAGCTTTCTGTCTCCTTTGCACCTTAAATTTCTATCTGTTCTACAGAAAGGAGTTGGGTTGGGTTTGCATATTTGTTAGAGGAACTGCTATCTAATAGAATGTGCCTAAAGGGGCCACGGGGAGGCAAACACTGAATATTTTTCAATTACAATTCCCACTGCAGAAAATAAGGTATAGGGAAGCTTTGAATGTGCCTGTAGCCCACAAAAATCACTGGGCCAAACTCTGCTCAGCTACAATAGTCTTTCACTCTTTTGGCTTCAGTGCATTTACTCCTGGTTTACATCAGCATAAGGAGGATTGGAACCAATCTCCTCAGCACTTCCCCTCTACTGGCAGTTTCCTTTGTTACAGATGAACCGCAACACCAAGAGTCCCTTTGCCTAAATTCCTGGATGCTGCGAGAGAGAGCTAACAAGATGAGTGCTTGACATCAAGCCCCAGTCATCTCTACTGCTTTGGTTAAATCTCTAATTAGTTTTATCGCCCTTCTTAAACTTTTGTCACATCTGATTGCTTTTTCACAGATTTGCCCCACTAAATTGGTTTTATTTACTGAGCAGTGTTTTTGAGCTTATTTACTATCAATGAGTCTTCTCTGTACTTCAATTTTTGCCACCAACCTGTAGATCCTTTAAACTCTGACATTTTCTTTCTGGTGCTGAATGTGTTCTTACATTTGTGCAATTAGCTGCCTATGGTCACTCAGCAAATCAGTGGCGGAACAGGGAATAGAATCCACATCTCCTAGCTACCAGACTGGTGCCTGTCCACTAGATTATACTGCTTCCTGAGAACTACAAATAAAACTTTTTGAAATGATTTGACTTATTTAAACAAAATACAGTTACAAGAGACACGTTTGTGTCTGTAAATTGTTAAAGTAGCAATCCTTATAAGTATATGGGATCTGCAGTCAGAAATTGGATCCAATAGCTAGAAACAAAAAGAAATTTGGGGTGGGGAATGGACTTTCTTCTGTTGATGGGAGGAAATTTGAAGAAAATGCCATGATTTTCTAGAGCTGGTTCATGCTTCAAGATCAATTCTTTTGTAGTAAGAAGTTTGGTTCTTCTTGTGAATTAAAACGGAAGCTTCTTATATCAATTCTTTTACAGTTTGAATGTTAAAATGTGTGGATGTGAAAACCACTTGTTAAGATGTCTCTAAGGATGTTTGTACCTAATTAAACACCTTAAGCTAAAACAATCCTTTGTTTTGAAGGAACCAAGTGTTTTTGTTAAAATCCTGTCAGATTTCATTTCATTTCATCATACTGATACCCCATTGACCAAAAAAAAAAAAAAAAGGCAATTTCATTTGCGTCTGCTCTGTATGAAAATGAAGCCCAGTTGAGATTTTGTAATTAAGTTCTCTCACATAACACAACATCGGGAGAAAGGAATATGTCTGTGAAATGTGCACTGCATCTGAATGGAGAAGCTAATTCGGAATTTAAAAAGACTAACTTCTGCCTGTTCAGAAAGGAAAATCACCCTTCACAACCTGTCTCACCAGCGGGAGCTCCATACAGGGCCAGATGGTGGAGACCATGCTCATGCCAGTGAGCAATTACTCAGGCAAGTCATCCCATTAATAGCAATGGGACCATTCATGGAGCAAGGTGCTATTCAACAGAGTATCCGAATCTGGATCATAATGAGGGTCACTTGCAAGACTCTAAGCAACTAAAAAGAAGTGTAGTCTCCTGGTACAAATTGTTTCTCTCACTGCTGCAATCACGGTGGGTTGCACCAGGGTAACTGAGAACAGTGTATTGAATACCTTAGTTATCTATCTGGGGCCCAATCCTGCAGCCTTTCTGTGGGAGGCTTGCAGGGTCATGTTTTTTATCAAATTATTTTGAGCTCACACCTCAAACTGTGTTTTCTATTGGAGTTTAACAATGAATGATGGAAACTGTTAGCCAAATCATGCTCTATTTGCCCATATTAAGAGTCTGACTTCACTGGGAGTACCCAAATGAGGAAGTAGAGTAGAGGTTAGCCCAACATCTTACCCTGAACCTGTGGAACTACTTAGTTTAAATAGGATCTTTTGTTTTTTAAACCCTTTAAAATGTAAATAGGGGGGAGGGATAGCTCAGTGGTTTGAGCATTAGCCTGCTAAACCCAGGGTTGTGAGTTCAATCCTTGAGGGGGCCACTTAGGGATCTGGGGCAAAATCAGTACTTGGTCCTGCTAGTGAAGGCAGGGGGCTGGACTCAATGACCTTTCAAGGTCTCTTCCAGTTCTAGGAGATAGGATATCTCCAATAGAAAATAATAGAGCATAGTGATGGATTAACCTGTGTAAGCAGCATTTAAAGTGACCAGCTCTGGTTCTCTCTTCCTGTAATAATTCTTACTGAGATTCCCAGCTGCTGAGGGTTGGCAAACCCATTCAGATACAAGGAAGAATCAACCCCAGCTTTCAGCTGGATAGTTCTTTTGTCCTTGGCTTCCATGTGCTTGGTGGTGATCAAACAGGAAGAGAGACCTCCACTACTGAGACCTCAGTGGCACCTGTAATGTTGGGAATTTCCTTGGTAGGCAGATGGCAGTGATCATACTTGTGCATAGCTATACTTTTTAAGTGAAACTCCTTGATGTTGGTTAGAAGTTCCCCACAGAGAGGAAACTAGAAGATAGTGTTTCTTATTTCAGTATCCAATACTTTCACCAGTGAGGATGGGAATAATTACAGTATATATCATTACCCTGAATATTTGGTAAGATAAACATTTCTGTCTCTAACTACTCTTCTTCCCGCTTTGGCCCCCAAAGTATCTAAAGCACAGAAGGACTTTAAGGGTTAAATCTTCTCATGGCTCATGTAATAATCACCACCACTTATTCCATTATATCTTAATTAGTATTTTCATGTGCCTTTCCTAATGCCTATCAAAAAGCCCTAGGTAAACCTAAGCTATTCTGGTGATTACTTAATCAGGTGATACCCCCATCTCCCTTTGGCTGCCCTACTCAAACTTGCCAGCCTGTGATGCAGTATTGCCATTACATGAGCTGTCATCTGTCCTTACACTAGGTTATACTTTAAGGAATCAGTCATAGTAAATATTGTTATGACTGTTCTCAGGAGTATTATTGAGAAGCACTTTGACAGTGCATGCACAATATTTTTATTTAAATGTGAGGGATTGATTCATGATGCGAAGGCACTAATGTTAATGCGGCAGAAAAGATGAATCATCATTCTTCACTAGCCTCTTCCAGTGTTTCTGGAAATGATGACGAGGAAGGTGGTGAATAGCTCTGTGTGAACAAGAAGCAGCAGAGATCTCAAATTGACTACCCTATCTCAAGGGCTAGCAGGTATCCATGTGTTCACAGAGACAGTCACATCCTTGTGGGATTTCCCTCCAATATCATATCTACTCCTACTCTTGGAAAAAACAGAGTGATTGATTAGGCTCCGTGCTTGCACTGGACTCAGTGGGAGTTTTGCCATTGAGCCTAACAGGAGGAGGAGTGGGGTGCTTATCATAGAATATCAGGGTTGGAAGGGACCTCAGGAGGCTGTCTAGTCCAACCCCCTGCTCAATGCAGGACCAATCCCCAACTAAATCATCCCAGCCAGGGCTTTGTCAAGCCTGATCTTAAAAACCTCAATGGAAGGAGAGTCCACCACCTCCCTAGGTAACCCATTCCAGTGCTTCACCACCCTCCTAGTGAAAAAGTTTTTTTCCTAATATCCAACCTAAACCTCCTCCACTGCAACTTGAGACCATTACTCCTTGTTCTGTGATCTGCTACCACTGAGAACAGTCTAGATCCATCTTCTTTGGAACCCCCTTTCAGGTAGTTGAAAGCAGCTATCAAATCCCCCCTCATTCTTCTCTTCTGCAGACTAAACAATCCCAGTTCCCCCAGTCTCTCCTCATTGGTGAGGCCTCATCTGGCTCCAGCCCCCTAATCATTTTTGTTGCCTTCCACTGGACTCTTTCCAATTTTTCCACATCCATCTTGTAGTGTGGGGCCCAAAACTGGACACAGTACTCCAGATGAGGCCTCACCAATGTCAAATAGAGGGGAATGATCACGTCCCACGATCTGCGGGCAATTCCCCTACTTATACAGCCCCAAATGCCATTAGCCTTCTTGGTAACAAGGGCACACTGTTGACTCATATCCAGCTTCTCGTCCACTGTAACCCCAAGGTCCTTTTCTGCAGAACTGCTGCCTAGCCATTCGGTCCCTAGTCTGTAGCAGTGCACGGGATTCTTCCGTCCTAAGTGCAGGACTCTGCACTTGTCCTTGTTAAACCTCATCAGATTTCTTTTGGCCCAATCCTCTAATTTGTCTAGATCCCTCTGTATCCTATCCCTACCCTCCAGTGTATCTACCACTCCTCCCAGTTTAGTGTCATCGGCAAACTAGCTGAAGGTGCAGTCCACACTATCCTCTAGATCATTAATTAAGATATTGAACAAAACCAGCCCCAGGACCGACCCTAGGGGCACTCCGCTTGATACCAGCTGCCAACTAGACATGGAGCCATTGATCACTACCCGTTGATCCCGACGATCTAGCCAGCTTTCTATCCACCTTATAGTCCATTCGTCCAGCCCATACTTCTTTTACTTGTCCATTGGGGATGTCCAGTGAGGAATAGACTTTTTAGGGCTTGAGCCATTGCCTGTTAAAGTCAACTCAGCTTTAGGCTGTTAGAGATGGGGTTGCCAGTAGATGAGAGGCAGCAGAAGCAAATTATTTAGTTATCCTTGCATGGTTCTTGACAGCATAGTCTGCTATCATTCTTTGTTGACTGACAGCCTGCATGCATTTATAGCACATTTCATATTTCACTGCAAACATCAGAATTATATGTTTTAGCTGAAAGGCAGCCAAAACATCTGAAAGGCTCATTGTTTCCCCAACTAACATTTTCAATATAAATTGTGTTGAACAATTCTAGAAAATAACTGTATATTACACCCCTGCAAGCACACTGGCTATTCAGGCCCACACATGTTAATGTAAACTGTAGCGTGACTTGATAAAAGCACTATGAAAGGTTCTATTTTTGTTAATGTCAGTGACCTTGCGTAGCTGTCTGAGAACTGTTCAATCTCCTATTCAGGATGTATAAAATTAATATACCTAAGGGGAGGATGTTATTAGGAGCAAGATCGGAAATGCTACAGGAAATGCTGCTGATAGAATGCTGAAATTATCCTGTAGCCATTGTCCAAACAGATCCATGCTTAAAATTAAACCCACAAGAAATCCTTTTAGTAGTTAGTCACCAAACAAAATAAGTCTATTGATTGTATCTTCATTTGTTGCATCTTAATAAAAGAGAGGGTTTTAAAACTAGAGAAAAGAACGGAGGAAATGCTATTAGGAGTGTTAACATATTAAAAGGTAACCACAATGGATATAATAAAATACAGTATTCACAAGGCATGATAGCAGACCTCAGTGAAAATATCTTTGCCCCTGTAAGTTCCGAACAACTGAAAAGAACTCTGTCTCTTAATCTATTTTGTGTTGTGAAGCTTTCCCTCAAAAGCCATGCATTATTCTCCCAATCTATCTCACTGAACAAGATAATTATCTATGCATGGACGCTTAGTAGGAAAGACATCTCCAGAGAAGATCAACTTTTAAAAAAATTAAAAAAAAATAAAAAGTGGGGGGGGCAAAAAAAGGTGTGTGTGGGGGGGGGGATGAGGATCAGTGTTGAAAACCCAGTTAATGACATGCTAATACACACAAATGAATATTGAAAGAACTCAAATGTTGCTTTGAAATTAATTATACCTCTCCCATTGTCCTTTAAAAATGGAAGATTAAAACCTGTACAGCCGTGTTTACTATGTTTTAATTTTCAATTGTTTCTTTGATGTAACAGATAGAAAGGCTTGCACCTGCAAAGTAAAAAGGTTGTGAACAGATTGCAAACATTCTGCAAACACTTCATCAGGAATGTTAGTTGTCTGCCTCCCCTAGCATAAGGGAGCCTTGATGATATCTTTTGTGCCTTTGACTCCTTTTGATTAATAAATGCAAACAAATTTCTCTCAGTAACCTCCGTTGCAATCTATGAATGACAATTAGGGACAACCTCTGGTGAAGGAATACACTGAAGTCTGTTCCCTTTTCCTCTGCTACAGAATAAATAGTTGATGTTTAATGCTTTTTGACAATTAGAGAATGAAATCTTTTGTAGCCATGCAATCTTGGCTACTGTTCATTATTCTGCTCTCAGCAATGAAGGATCAATGTTTACCACAATATTAAGCTAGTCGGGGTGGACAATCTGATTTTTGTTCAGGGGTGGGGGAGGCTACTGTGCCCTGTTATTGAAATGTGGAGTACAAAAATTCTTGTTTTTTTCGCAAAATAGATTTGTAACTTCATCAAAATGACAGATTTCAGTGGGAACCATTAGAAAGTCATGTGCCACTTCAGTGGAGTAGAGTATTGGTTGACCCTCTGGTCAACTTATGGTAGGTCTAAACTGCAATCAGCTGCAATCCCCCTAGATCAATGATCCCAAACTTTTCAGGGTCTTGCCCACCCTAGGGTTACCATCCGTCCGCGTTTCCCCGGACATATCCGGCTTTTTCAGCGTTAAATGGCCGTCCGGGGGGGGGGGGATTTCTAATCAAGTAGAAATGCCTCCCCTCATCCAGAGTGCGGCTCGGCTGATTGAATGGCGGGGCCTGATTGAAAGCCGCTTGCAGCCAGTGGGGCCTCTAGCAGCCAGAGTCCCTCCCCCTCCCCGCTCCCTCCTCCCCCGCAGAGCAGCACAGAACACTGTTTGAGTCCACATGGAGCCCGCAGCTCTCCCTCTGCCGGGTGAGCAGGGCAGGCGGGGGGGGGGGGGCGCAGAGGCTGCAGGGCAAGGAGGAGCAGGTCAGGCAGGAGCATAGAGGCTGCAGGAGCAGGGCAGGCAGGGGGTGCAGAGGCTGCAGGGGCGGGGGGGTGCAGGGGCTGCAGGGTGAGTGGGGAGCAGGGGGCACAGAGGCTGCAGGGTGAGTGGGGAGCAGGGGGCACAGAGGCTGCAGGAGTGGGGGGTTCAGGGGCTGCAGGGTGAGTGGGGAGCAGGGGGCACAGAGGCTGTAGGGATGGGGGTGCAGAGGCTGCAGGGCAAGGAGGAGCAGGGCAGGCAGGGGCATAGAGGCTGCAGGGGCAGGGCAGGCAGGGGGCGCAGAGGCTGCAGGGTGAGGAGGAGCAGGGCAGGCAGGAGCATAGAGGCTGCAGGGGAGGGGGGTGCAGGGACTGCAGGGCGAGTGGGGAGAAGGGAAGCACTTAGCAACCCCCAACCAAGATCAGAGCGGGAGGGAGGAGGGGGAATGCGGGGTGCTCAGAGGAGGGGACAGAGACTTTGGAGAAGGGGTGGGGGTTGGGGCGGGGTCAGGGACGGGGTTGGGGCAGGGCCGGGGGCGGGACCGGGGCCCCGTGGAGTGTCCTCTTTTTTAAATGTTTGAATATGGTAACCCTAGCCCACCCTTACCCCTGTCCATGTCCTCCCCCAAAAGCTGGGGCCAGGAGTGGGACTGCAGCTCCCAAGTAGGGAGGGGGAACACAGACAGGGTAAGGGGTTTGAGGCAGGGAACGCAGCTTGGGGGGACGGGGACTGAGAGCTGATCCCAAGCTGGGGGTGGAGGCTGTGGCTATGGCTGGGGGTGGGAGTGGGGCTGGAGCAGAGCTGGCTCACACTCCCTCCCCACGCCCCATGGGGGCTGGCTCGACCTCCCCACACACCCCTGAACATTCTTCCATGCCTCCCCTAGAGGGGCACAGCTCACAGCTTGGGGACCACTGCCCTAGATAGTGTTGGACAAGAGTAGCATTATATGTGCCTTCCTCTGTTAGGTGTAAATACTGCATATATTTATCTACAAATTTGGAGCCATATGCTACTATTGTGTTACGTTGTTTGCATTACAATAGGGCCCAGCCACTGTCAGGACCTCATTGAGCAAAACACTGAACCTAAGTGTAGTAAGAGACAATCCCTGCCCTGAAGTGCTTAGGCTGTAACATAACAAAAAAAGGTGGGAGAAATTAATTATCCTAATTTGACAGTTATGAACTGAGGCAGAGAGGGACAAAGAGCTAGATTTTTAAAGGTATTTAGGTGCCTAAAGATGCAGATAAATGTCTAGGCAGCCCTGAACTATCCCACTAGGCACCTAAGTCCCATAGAATATTCTCTGCCTGTTTGTATCCTTTGGCATCTAAATACCCTTTAAAAATCTCACCCTAAGGATATGTCTACAGTGTCATTAAACACCTGCGGCTGGCCCATGCCAGTTGACTTGGCCCCGGGGCTTCTGCTAAGGGGTGTTTAATTGTAGGGCAGAGGTTTGGACTCTCACCTTGCAGAATCCTAGAGTCTGGGCTCCAGCTGAGCCTGAACATCTACACTGCAATTAAACAGACCCTTAGCGCTAGCTCTGCAAGCCCAAGTCAGCTGACACGGGCCAGATGCACGTTTTTAATTGCAGTGTAGACGTACCCTCTGTGTCTTAAGTTCAGAAAGGATGTCCGTGGCAAGGTGAGAAACGAAACCCAGAACTCCTGAGTCCCAGTCCAGTGCATTTAACCACAAGATAAGCTATCTGTGGTACTCCAACTGAAGTCAGTGTAAGTTCTGCATATGCACAGATGGCAGGCTACGTTTAGGGAGACTTAAAAAAACCTACCCTGCCATATTCTTTAAAGCTTTTCTTTCAGATGATTGTTTAGTGGGCGTCACATCTCTGCTCTAAAGAAGTTGGTTTAACGAGGGTGCTTGGATTGACATTTTGGGAGAACCTACAGGTTTATTCCCTAGATGGCGTTTCTGCCATTAGCATTCATAATCTCACATTCAGCTATTAAGATAACCCTACAGCCAACTATCTACTAGAAATCCACAGATAACCAGATTTATCTCCACAGATCCAATAATTCCCCCAGACACCAAGAAATCTGTTATCTACAGCCAGGCACATCAGATACCATAGAATATGCTCTGAAGAAAGAGTCTGGGAATCACACCTTAACACACTCAGAACTGCCTTCACCAAACAAGGACACTCCTCCAGAGCAGTGGATCAAATCCTGGAACGGGCCACCCAAATACCCTGGGAGAACCTCCTTCAGTACAGAAAAAAATAGCAGACCAACTACATCCTCCTAGTTGTCACCTACCCATCCCACATTAGAACCTATATGGGTAATCATCAAACAATTACAATTCATGCTCAATGGGGACCACATCTGCAAAGAATCTTTCCCAAACCTCCTCTTCTGGCCTTCAAACAACCCCCACCCCGATCCCAACCCTGCCAAGCTCACCTTCAGAAACAAAGTCCCCACAAACCTGCAGACATATCTCCACTGCTGCGATGATCAATACCTCCCACACCATATCTTTCCATGGGTCCTACACCTGCCTATCATAACATCAGCTGTACTTCATCCAATGCATCAAATGTCCCAATCATAACTATATGGGTGAAACAAGACAATCACCATGCTCTCAAATGAACTTTCACAGAACAATAAGACAAAACACCCTATCACCCAGGGACAAATGCTTTTCACAGAATGACCACTCCATATCTGATCTCTGAGTCCTCATCCTCAAAGGAAACCTGCACAACACTTAAAAAGATGAGCTTGGGGACTTAAGTTCATAACTCTGCTGGACATTAAAACCATGGACTTAACAGGCACTGCTTTATGGATCATTACCCCAACTTGTACTATACCCCGCTGCTGACTAACCCTCCTTTGTCTGATGACTGCAGAAGTATTAATGGCCCACTTCATTTTAAGTGGTCTCCTACTACATTGTGAACCTTTTATGCTTAACATAAGTTCACACCCACATTTACACCTTGAAAACGGGTCCTCCCACCATAGTTGCCAACTCTGTGGGTGCTCTGGGGTTGGAGCATCCATGGGGAAAAACTGGTGGGCGCTCTGCACCCACTGGCAGCTCCCCGCCCCGCCTCAGCTGACCTCCGCCTCTGCCTCCTCCCCTGAGCGCGCCTTCCCCACTTCTCCCCCTAGCTCCCAGTGCTTGCCACCGCGAAACTGTGATGGGTTGAGGTTCCCTACTCTCTCAGAAGTATTACAAGCAGCAATTCTTTGGACCAAAGGGAGAAATAAGGTAAGACTGCCTCCCTCACTTAGGAAGCCACTCTGAACCATGCACTGCTTTTAATAGCGAAGGGGTTTGGCAAAGGAGACTCTTCAAACCTCCCCGATAGCCAAATTCCTCCAGTGGCCTAACCTCTGCTTCTCGAGGGGGAGGAGTATTGATCCCCACATACTGAGTCAAGGTGAGCAGAACTTCCTCTCCCACCAAGCACAGGATGCTTTACATTTTGACAGACCACCAGGCAGACTGTGGGAAGAAGTTCCCTCTCCTTCTTGCCTGTAGTTACCTTTATCATCTCCCAAGCAGCTGTAATACACTTAGTTGAGCATTTTCAGCATCTTGGGTGGGGATCATAGAGATTTGGCAGTGCACTGCACCTGCCTCAGTTGCCTACTTCTGACTGGAGACTCTGACATCACCATGGATCAGACTGCCTAGGGAGGTTGTGGAAGCTTCTTCACTGGAGGTTTTCGAAAGGAGGCTGAATAGCTATCTGTCTTGGATGGTTAGATACAACAAATTCTCCATCTTGGAAGGTGACTAGACTAGATGACCCTTGTGGTCCCTTCTCACCCTATAGTTATATGATTCTATGCTTTGTACTGCCTTTGGTACCCTGATAAGGGTAGGCAGAGAGCTTATTTCTCTGTCTTGGGCTTCAGGACTCAGATAATTTCCCTTCAAGTCAGTAGGTCTCTTCATTCCCCTGGAGAAAGACTGTCCCATCCTCCCTGTCCACAGATATTTGTCTGCATACACTGGGAAGGTACCTTGATGCCTTTTGGATACTGACAGGAAGGATACATATCCTGTCAGCTACCCCATTTACATTTTGGCTAACACAGTCCCTTGCAAGTCAGGAGCTACCTGAGGGAATCTGATTCACCCCTTCTGTTTTTAAAGTCATAATATCATTCCCCAAAAGCAAAGAATATGTAATATCTGACAACAGACCTACAAGCAGCATCCTGACCCTTCCTGGGCCTGCATAGAAATCTGTGCCATAGGTAGAGAGAAGACTTTTGCACCAGGAACTTTCTCCCAGATTCACACCCTGGGAACATCAGATGGGGTTTCACGACCTGAGGCTTAACTGCAATTTTAGAAGTCCCAGTATCTCTCCATCCAATGAGTGTCCCCCTATTGACTACCACCTTCAGCTCCCACTACCGAGCCCATGGATCTGCACTACCTGTGGGTAGTGGTATGGGGTGTAAATGGCTTGGCATGAACATTATATGCCATCGGCAGACTGGATGTGTGATTCCTTCCAGAGATTCAGTCACACAGTTAACTTTGTGAGGCTGGAGTGTAACTGACCTTTCCAGTACTGCACTGGGCCTCAGGGGACAGACTGGGCTAACCTGGGCAAAGTGACTCTGCAGGCCATGTACTGGGGCGGGAGGGATAGCTCAGTAGTTTGAGCAGGGGCCTACTAAACCCACCATTGTGAGTTCAATCCTTGAGGGGGCCACTTAGGAATCTGGGGCAAAATCAGTACTTGGTCCTGCTAGTGAAGGCAGGGGGCTGGACTCAATGACTTTTCAAGGTCCCTTCCAGTTCTAGGAGATAGGATAGCTCCATTTAAAAAAAAAACCACTGCTTTTCCCCACCCATTCCAAGGCTTCTTGGAGGTGGTTTCCTTCTGCTTAGTTGTGGGTTTCAGGTTGAGCCTGATCCCTCTTCTCTGATTACATTCCATCCCTACTACATGTTCCCTACAGGCCAACAATCTGCATATTGACCTTCCCGTTTCCCAGCTATAGTTACATCTCTAGGAACTTTGTCCATTAACCATGATTTTAGGTCAGGGTGGCAGTTATAGAATTGTATTAAACTAGGGCTGTCGATTAATCACAGTTAACTCACGTGATTAAGTCAAAAAATTAATCACAATTTAAAAAATTAATTGTGATTTATCACACTGTTAAACAATAGAATACCAATTGAAATTTATAAAATATTTGTGGATGTTTTTCTACATTTTCAAATATATTGATTTCAATTACAACACAGAATACGAAGTGTACAGTGCTCATGTTATATTTTATTACAAATATTTGCACTGTAAAAATGACAAAATAAATAGTATTTTTCAATTCACCTCATACAAGTACTGTAGTGCAATCTCTTTATCATGAAAATGCAACTTATGAATATGATTTTTGTTACATACTACCTTCAAAAACAAAACAATGTAAAACTTTAGAGCCTACAAGTCCACTCCGTCCTACTTCTTGTTCAGCCAATTGCTAAGAAAAACAAATTTGTTTACATTTACAGGTGATAATGCTGCCCACTTCTTTAATTACAATGTCACCTGAAAGTGAGAACAGGCGTTCGCATGGCACAGTTGTAGCTGGCGTCGCAAGATATTTACGTACCAGATGCATTAAAGATTCATATGCCTCTTCATGCTTTGGCCATGTTCCAGTGGACATGTTTCCATGCTGATTGTGCTTGCTAAAAAAATAATGCCTTAATTAAATTTGTGACTGAACTTCTTGGGGGAGAATTGTATGTCTCCTGCTCTGTTTTACCTGCATTCTGCCATATATTTCTTGTTATAGCAGTCTCGGATGATAACCCAGCACATGTTGTTCGTTTTAAGAACACTTTCACTGCAAATTTGACAAAATGCAAAGAAGATACCAATGTAAATTTCTAAAGATAGGTACAGCACTCGACCCAAGATTTAAGAATCTGATCTGCCTTCCAAAATCTGAGAGGGGATGGAGTATGGAGCATGCTTTCAGAAGTCTTAAAAAAGCAACACTCTGATACGGAAACTACAGAACCCAAGCCAACTAAAAAGAAAATCAACCTTCTGCTCATGGCATCTGACTCAGATGATGAAAGTGAACATGCTCAATCTGCACTGCTTTGGATCGTTATCAAGGAGAACAAGTCATTAGTATGGACGCATGTCTTCTAGAATGGTGGTTGGAGCATAAAGGGACATATGAATCTTTAGCACATCTGGCACGTAAATATCTTGTGATGCCAGCTACAACAGTGCCATGCAAACTCCTGGTCTCACTTTCAGGTGACATAAACAAGAAGCAGGCAGCATTATCTTCTGCAAATGTAAACAAACTTGTTTGTCTGAGTGATTGGCTGAACAAGAAGTAAGACTGAGAGGACTTGCAGGCTTTAAAGTTTTACATTGTTTTGTTTTTGAATGTTGGGGTTTTTTGTAGATAATTCTACTTTTGTAAGTTCAACTTTCATGATAAAGATATTGCACTACAGTACTTGTATTAGGTGAATAAAAATACTGTTTTGTTTTTTACAGTGCAAATATTTGTAATGAAAAATAAATATAAAGTGAGCACCATACACTTTGTATTCTGTGTTGTAATTGAAATGAATATATTTGAAAATGTAGAAAGCATCCAAAAATATTTAAATAAATGGTATTCTAGTATTGTTTAACAGCGTGATTAATCGCGATTAATTTTTTAATTGCTTGACAGCCCTATTCTAAACATATTAATTCTTAGGCCTCATCAGCTGTGGTAAACCCCCAACCAGCTCCCCACTTTCTTATACAACCTCTAAGTTGAGTTGGAATTTGAGCATAGATCATGTCCCCTCTCTTCTGAACTCCCTGAAGCCTTCTCCTATGCATTGCAGGGGTCAGTTTACACTTTTGCAACAAAGCTTGTTTACATTGCTCATAATCTGTATAGTCCTCGCTGTCCATAACAGTGAAAATATCAGGGACAAAGGCTTTTGGACAATAGTGGAGCCAGATACCATACTATATCGTCCTATCCCATCTTGTTCAATCACACTCCATTTCAGAAGCATTTAGAAACACATCCCTGTCAACCCCCTCCCTAACTTGAGGCAATAACTTGGAATCCATTCCACCCACTGGAACAGGTTGTAATGATGCTGCCCTTGGTGGGACACTTATGAGAGTACCAATTCAGGACAAATTGCTTAGAACAGGGCAGCTACAGACCAAGGCACACCAAAACAGACAGACAGAAAGGACTTTGGTTTTACCCCACTGGCTAACCATAAGTTATACAAACAATTCCCTTAGACACTCCAGTTTCCCAGTATCACCACCAGTGCCACTCGTTATGGGCATGAATGGTTATGAAAACCAATACCACAATAAAAGAAAAAGGGTTCTCTTGATCCCAAAGGACCAAGCTCCAGACCCAGGTTAATATACAAGTGAGATCTTACCCACAAATCACACTGTTGCCAATCCTTTAGAATCTAAAATCTAAAGGTTTATTCATAAAAGGGAAAAGATATGGATGAGAGATAGAATTGGTTAAATGGAATCAATTATATACAGTAATGGCAAAGTTCTTGGTTCAGGCTTGTAGCAGTGATGGAATAAGCTGCAAGTTCAAATCAAGTCTCTGGAGTACATCCACAGTTGGGAGGGGTCATTCAGTCCTTTGTACAGAGCTTCAGTTTGTAGCAAAGTCCCTCCAGAAGTAAGCAGCAGGATTGAAGACAAAATGGAGATGAGGTAGCTGCCTTTTATAGTCTCTTCCAGGTGGAAGGAGTCCCCTTTGTTCTTACTGTTGAAAATTACAGCAGCAAGATAGAGCTTGGAGTCACATGGGCAAGTCACATGTCCATGCATGACTCAATTTGCAGGCTGATGCCATTGTTTACATGTTAGTTTGAACGTTCCCAGGAAAGCTTAGATGTGGATTGGCATCTCCAAAAGTCCATTGTCAGTTAAAAGAACAGGAGTACTTGTGGCACGTTAGAGACTAACAAATTTATTTGAGCATAAACTGTCAGTTAAGTGTTTCTTGATTGGGCACTTCCTGAGAATAGTCCCTTCTCAAGAAGCTGACCAAATGCTTCACTGTGGCTACTTAGACTCAAAACAGATTGATATACAAGTGCATAGCCAATATTCATAACTTCAACTACAAAAATGATACACTCATACAGATAGCATAATCATACCCAGCAAATCATAACCTTTCCATAGACACCTTACTGGACCTCCTTTGTACAAGATTTGGTGCAAATATATAACAGTGTTTGCAACAATAATCTATACGGTCATAGTTTATGTCAATAACCTCACACAGGTACATGGAGGTCTGGCTTCACAAACTAGATTAGGGTTCTGCTGGCACAGTCTCTCCATCTCAAGATGGTATTGATGCTTCCTGTCCTCTTCCTTGCTCCACGAGCTAGCGGTGCTGCTTCTTTTTTTCCTTGTGCTGGTGCTGTGCTGCTGGTTCTCCTTCTCTTCTCTCTCAGACTGGCACTGCTTCTCCTGGTCTGCAAGCTTCTGGCTTTCCAGACACAGTCAGTCCCTCTCCAGCTGTATCCTTTCTTGTTCTACCTGTAGATGAGTCCAGCATCCCAATGGAACATAGTTGCTGCCTCTGTCAGCCTCTTCCCTGCTTCCCTCGAGGGAGTTGGCTCCAAGATTTCCCCTATCCGCTGGATCCTCTGCCAGTGGGCTGGATGTTCTCTATGGATCTGGACTATTCTTTTTCTTCTGGTCATCAGAATACAGCACGTCAACTAGATGCACCTTTGTCAGCTCCTCCGCATTGAGCTGCCTTTCTTTGCATAGCTCAACGAGCTGATTTCTCTTCACCTGTTCATAATTCATTTCCCCCTGTCGCTCTCTTCACTATTCCTTTACCCAAAAGACTCAGACTTTTCTCTGTGCTTTTCCTTCTACAGTACTTCCTTTCACTGCTGTTGGCATTTATGGCAATTCACACTGTCGTAGATATCCCACCGCTATCATCATATGTCACAATTCAGGACACCTTCGTACTTGTCGCCACCTCCGCCGCGTCCCCCACCTTCCCCCATGGTCCACCAGGGCACGCACTCTAGGCTCCCAGCTCCTCAGCCATCAACTCTCTTGGGTGGAGACCCATGTCTCTCTCCCTTCTGACCAGCAATTTTTCCATGCTGCCTGGTTCCCTGCCTGTATTTGATATTCCCAGCAAGCCAGACTGCCTCAACAGGGCAGCATCTGCACTTTGCTTTTTCTCTCCAGAGGCTATGAACTGAATAATTGCCTGCAATTACAAGGTACCAAACTGCTCTTTCTAGGCAAGCCCACTTATACTTAAATGAAAGCATTACAGAGAAAACATGTTAAACTCTACAAGAACGTACATGCATACTAAAAAGCTTACTGGAAGTCACCCCAATTCTAGCCTTGGGCTCTGGCAGGTGTCAGTGCTTCTAACTCTTCCCTAAGGGTTGGGGGTCCCCCTCGTCAGAAGGCTGTTCCGTTTAAACTCAGGCAGTTTATCCAAAAGTCCTTCCTTTGTCTATTTGGTCTCTGGAGAATCCAGTCTGAATTAGTATAGGCAAGCCTCTCCAGGTGATGGTACCTCTATAGAGGTGTTACAACATGAGAGAGTTTGCCTAATAACCCCCCCCCCTATTCTTACATTCTGGAGGAGATGTGGTCACCTCCCCAATACAATGCTGGCTCACAATGATACATGAACTTTACATGGTTAGATCTCGCACAGATATTGCAGGAAGTTGCCATATCTGTCCCAGTGGTTATGAACATTCTTAATGGCATCTTAGCAAAGGTTTTTTTTGTTTTTGAAAACTTCATTTTTTTATGTTTTTTTTTTTAATTTACCATTTGTCAAGTGTGGGAGTCCCCTTCCGCTCCCCCCCCGCCATGTCCCGATTCTCTTATCTTACAGCAGGGTAAAATAGAAGTCCGTTGAGTTATACAAGGGTAAGTGTGTGAGAACCAAGTTCCCTCACTTTCATAGATGATCAGCTGGAAGCCCCTTGTTAATGGAGCAACATTTTAAAAAACATAAAAGCTGAGGGGACCTAATTCTCAACTGTTAATTTTACTCTGGTCTAACTCCTTTTGAGTCCCCTCCATACTACACATAAATATCAGTGACACACCCCACCAGATACTGAGCAGAGCACCAACCCTTCTCCACATTATTGAAAATTCCATGATTTTTCCCATCTTTTCCTCTTAGCTCCAGGACTTTTTGTGGTGGTTTTTCTTTCTTGGTTTTCTCAGGGTCAAGGAAAGCATCATTGCTGCCTGTATTGTATAGAGATGTGTGTGTGGGAGAACACCAGCCATTCCTCAATGTCTGAGACATCAACTGAGATAACCTCACTATGGAGAGCAGGTGTATTACAGGCTTGGTGCCTCACACCCAGGGCATGGAGATGGGGCCAAAGCAACTTACCTAATGTGATGGCATAGGGGGACATCTCCCTGCAGACTTTCTCCAATGCCTAGAGACATTCTCCATACAAATGTTATTCATATGGACTCCATTTTGTTACGTATTACATTTGTTGTAGCACCCAGATGCCACAATCAGCTTTGAGGAACTATCAGCCTAGGAGCTGTACATACATATAGCATGAGACTGTTCCTGCCCTGAAGAGCTTAGACTCTCAAAAGACCAAGGGAAGGAGAGTAGCATTCAGTGAGCAGTCCAGGTAATGATCAAGGAGATGATCAAAACTAGGCAGGAGTTAGGGGGGGTAGTGATCGTTCAAGTGAATTATTAGTATGTTCCAATGGTGCTGAAGCTAAGAGCAAACGCAGTAGTATGGGGTATGTGTGAAGATTACAGCATCCCCTGTCTCCCATGCGGTAGGTGGGGAGGGAATATGTGAAAATGCCAGGTCCCAAGATCAAGAATTCAAGATAGGAGCTCTGGCAGCTGAGGTCAGTTGGCAAGAGTTCAGATGGGGTTGGACTAATGTTTTTCCCCTTCCTGCCCTAGAAGAAAAAATCACTATAAATTATTCCCGCCATTTAGTAGAAACATCGAGCTTTACATTTTTGAAGGCTCTGTTAGAATGACAGAAGGCTAGAGATGAATGAGTCTCTTTAAATGAAAGCTTAGACTAGGCAGAGTGGTGATTGTAACATTTGCCAGGCATCTCATGGAAGCTATAACATGTGCAGAGAGCCTCTTATAGCTCCCAGGTGTTAAAAATTCCACCTCTAACTCCAAATGTTTCCATCGCTCCCAGGTGAAAAATAGTTGTGTTCCCTAGAGCTCTGTGAGGATTAGTGACTAAACCAAGATTGTTGCTTTTACATCTAGGCATTTTTAAGTTACAAGTGGACTGAGAGAATAAGTTAAAATAATTTTCAGAAAGTGAAACGTTACCACTTTTCCCAATTCCCACAAATGTATAATGTCAATTTCCATGAACCTCAAACATTTAAAACCAACAATTCTTCACAGGCAGAGGAGAAAATCAGAGAGCTTTTCCCCCCACTTCCTGGGATGTTAGAGGCAATGAGGGTGAGGATTGGTCACAGACTGGGAATGTTTTCAACTTTAATCTGTATGGGCCAGATCCTTGGATTTTCCTGTGTCCACTCTGCATCAGTCCAGAGCACCAAAGGGAAGGTGAAGGTTCCTTAAAGCAGGAACTTGGGAAAGCTCATCTGCATAGTGCTAGCATAGCCAAACCTATGCCAGCCACTCCTGCCCTTCGTCAGATAGTTCCATGGTGTAGGAAGGGTAAGAAGAAGTGATTGTGGATCCTTGAGAGGCATTATCTGTTTAGTCCCTGAAGTTGCACTTGTGCCATTCACGTGAGTGTTTGGTCCATAATAGTTTGAATAGGTTTGATATTGATACCGTGAAAATGCATCTGCTTGTTTGTCACTCCTATTTCTCTTCTAAATTCTGGGTGACAAACTAGAATGTGTCGGCAAGCTAGCCAATGTATAAAGAAAGAAATAAACTACGAGATGGGTGTGGTGGGCAGGTCCTCTCATTGTCAGGCAGTTCCCACGCTGCATTGTTGTCAGCTGAGGTACTGACAGCGGAGAAAGAGATGTTAGACAATCGTTTTTGTGCTAGAAATTCTGTTGCTGAAAGCTGTTTGTTTTCTCCCCAAATCAGAGTGTTTTAATCTCCATTATTCATAAGCCAATAATCGCCGTTCAAAATTAAAAAGGAACCTCCATCACTGGCGAGAAAGGGTTAAAGACAGTTACACTTACTTCAGCTGGAAAATAATGTGATAGTTACTTGTCAGCCAGAGATGGAGGTGGGGAACTAAAAGGATCAGGTTTCAGAGTAGCAGCCATGTTAGTCTGTATCCGCAAAAAGAACAGGAGTACTTGTGGCACCTTAGAGACTAACAAAGAAAGCTTATGCTCTAATAAATTTGTTAGTCTCTAAGGTGCCACAAGTACTCCTGTTTTTTTTTAAAAGGATCAGGTGACAACTCAGCTGGAAGCTGGGCCTTATAAGTAGGCTGAGAGAGTTCAGTCAGGGGGGTGGAGCCATGGGCAATAGATGGGAAGGTGGGTTCCTGTGAGGGGTTGAAGTGCTAGAGGATGTGGGAGGCTCAGGAAGATTTTGGTTGAACAGGACAATGTTTGATACCAGAGCTGGGGCAAGGCAGTGAAGTCCCAGGAAAGGGTTGAGCACAAGGCCAGGAGGATAGGTTGATTCTTTGGGACTTGGGGCTACACTAGATACTTGTTATCCTGGAAGGGTTTTGGACTAGCTGCTTCTCAGCTGGAGGGCTGAGTGGTGTACAAAGACAGACTGCTTGGAGGGGGTTCAGTAGATGGAAAAACCCGCTAACATCGCACTCGGATACAATGGGGTGAGTGCACTTCATTAGTTATTCTTTGCCTTTGTCTCACTTTGTTAGTTTTAATCCTAAATAGTACATTATACTCTTTCTCTACTTCCCTGACTTCCATTTGTTTCTTCTAAATTATTCAGTAACCTGAGGCATTGTTATGTAAGATCTGTTACAGGAGTGCTCTGCGAAAAGAGATGTCTGTATATATGGTAATGATCAGTTGATAGACAAAGTGCCAGTAGATGACACTCAGGAATATGCCCCAGTGTCCCTGGGTTTTGTGGGACCAATAAACTTTTTGTTGTGGTGCACTCCAAATGGCTTTTTGAGCACAGCTCTTTACATGCAGCTTTTAACACCCAGTTAAGTACTGCTGAGGCATTTATATTCTGTGTTGTTTCTTACTCAGATAAGTACTACTAGGGCATTTAAATAAAAAACCCAGAGTCACACCTACCTCCGGCCTTATTTCATCCTCTTAATGTACTCCAGCGTCTGCTCTGGTAGTTTAAAAAACCCTCCTATTAGGATCACTCTGCCTTTTCATTGCTTTTTTTATTTGCTCAACATTTCACAGTCCAGTTGTTGGTTTTTGGTCAGGTGGGCTATAAAATATCCCTGTGTCCAGCTCAATCTCTGCCATCTCCAGCCTCCCTCCATAATGACTTTTCACCATTGCTAGTTTCTCCTAAATCAGCACTCTCAAGAACTAAAAAATCCTCTTTCTCTCGCACACAAACACACAGACACACATCTCCTTTTTCTTCTGCATCCCCTGCCTACTCTTTGAAGAGATAACATCATATACTTGTTATTATAGCCCTGTTAAAAAGATTTCATTTAAAAGGACACAGTTGTTCTTAAAACCAAAAGGACTGAGTAGTTTTGAATACTACCCCTGCTCCTGAGTCCTCTGGCAAAGTTGGCATTCTACAGCTATATTTTCCTTACTTTTTAAAAAATGCTTTTCTTTCTTGTGCCTTGTAGACCCACAAAAACACTGGGAAATAATTGAACGAGGCCCTAATCCTGCAACAAGATCTGCTTGCTCCCACTGACTGTGTGGGTGCAATTTCTGCCCATGTGAGAGTCTTTTTCCATAGCTGGGGCCCAATTGTCTGTATTCAGAGAAAACTGAAGCTAACTGTACATAAAGCCTTTTGGTTTTTATTCAATTTAATTTTTCCTGGGAATTTATCTGTGTTTATTTGTACAACAAAAACAGGTGAAAATTGGTGGTAAAAAACTATTAATAATTTTTCTGGGTAAATATTGGGGTTTATTTTGGTGGCCAGAAGGACGGGGGGAAAACGTATTCAGTAGATTAATGTTTTGATGAATGGAATTCAGTGTGGATTGCTGCAGAACTAAAACAACTCAAAACACAATGCCACCTCTGAGTTTAAGAAAACAATATATCTCTAAGCCCCAAATAAAAGTTTTCATTTGAATAAACAGTTAGAACTATTAGCCTATAAATATTTACATTTAATAACTGGGCCACACCATTTGCAGTGCATACACTCTACTTCATCCTTTTATTCTGTTTTTGTTTTTTAAAAACTTCCTTGTGTTCTGAAACATATTCTGCTACAGATTTTCATTTTCTTCCCATTTTAGTGTGTCAGATCTTTAAACCGTTATCTGCTAACAGCTTGAAATGTGTACCTGGTGGGCATGAGATTCATCAGTACATGTTCAGATGTGCATGCACTTCAGAGATTGTGTGCGTTCCTGTTTGTTTATTGTGTGTATCTTCTAGACTAATACATGTAGCCTCACTTCAGCAGGCAGCTTTGCATATACACACAGACTAATACATGATCATAATACATATATCTCATGCAATGTATTGTATTTTCCTAATAAAACAAGTTATTTTTTATATATTTGAATGATACGAAAGTGGGGTGAAAATGAAAAAAAACGAATAATACTTTTTGTAAAACCCAGGATTTTTCCTGTAAAAATTGGTTTAAACTGAAAATGAAGGGGCTTAACTATACAGTAGGGACTGCGTTGTGCCAGACCCTTACGCCAGTGTGCACAGAAATGTGCAAAGAGACGTCTCCTATTCAATGGTCTATATAAGGGCTAATCACAATTTCAGTCCCTGTGCTCAGGTAGGGAGAAGATTGACCTGGTGAGGACCAATAGTTCTTGGAGCAGGCAGGCTGACCCAGGGGCAGCATTGATAGTGCAGGCTAAGACTCTGAGTCACTTGCCTGCTTTGTAGCTACCACTAAAGCTGCTGAATTGAGTTTCCTGTGCTGTCATTTAATGGGACTTGAGGGCACTCAGCAGCTCTCAGAGTCTGGGACTTGATCCTGTGAGGCATTAAGTACCCTCAAGTCTAACTCCATTAACTGTGAATGGTAGGAATAGATTCTTGGTGGGATCTGCCATGTTACTGTTGGCAGAGAACGGGACTCCTGGAATGTAGCATCTTTTCTGTGTCTGACAAAAGGAAGCTTTTGGTGTCATTGTATGTGCTCGAATTTTCTTTTGGGGTGGGTGGGAAAATCTGGTGGGAGGGGGAACTTTCAGTTATTAGCACTGAGATATTTTCAAGTAATGAAACTTATTTTGCCACAACTCTGAAAATCTCCATTTTTGTCTTGCGTTCAGGCAGCTCTGCCTTCCCATGAGTCCTACCCTGCAACGTGAGTCTGTCAAGCTCGAACCTTCTGCTTTAATTGGTTTAGGATTTACTCCATGTTGTAACTAGATGTAATATCTGCAATATCTTTGTAGATTATATTGCATTTTTCCTCTAACTGTCTGGCTGTGATCTTCTTCTCCGTATATCCTGTCTTGCAGGTAAGTATCATCCTATACACCATGCATTTTATCTCTCCTGGAAGTAATATCTATGTAAGTCAGCACTTTAGTGATTTATGTAATTAAAATATGATGGATCAAGTCATTAAAATTCATGGGCACACGTAGCCAACTTATTCTCAACTACATCAACCCCTTCACTTCAAATAAGACTTTTTTTTGTTACTCAGACTTTTATTCCATATCAGAAAATTATTACCATTATAGCAGACGGAAGAGTCAAATTAAGAACAAAAGTGCCTGGTATATATTTCTGCTTATATTTACTTTGTCACTTCAGAATGACAGCCTTGAAATTCTTGTATGATCTTCAGCATGTTCTAAAAATGACAGCTACAATAATTCAAATTTACTACTTTTTTTTACTAGTAATGAAGTTGTAAATGCAGCATTTCTTTCATTACCTATTCATTAAAGCTATGCCATGAAAACAGAGTTACCATGGAAATGGCTCTGTGAATTTTGAGTACATAATAAGAATTTCATTGTTTACACTACAGCATAGATAACTGATGGGTGTTATTGCAGCTGGTAAAGTCTTATTTAGCCTCAGAAATGCTTGTAAGGGGAAAAGGTTATGCAGTTGGTCTTCCACTAAGTGCTTCCATACAAGCTGAGCCCTGTAAAATCATCAGTGCAAAAGAGTTTTATGATGAAAAGGACTGAATGTGTTGTGAGCTTTAAATCTTTGAGCATCATTTGGAGTTGAAAATTTAAACATTGAAAATAGAGTCTAGTTCATGTGTTACTAATATTCCCATTGCAGAGCTAATGCGCACACATCTAGTGTAAATAAATTATCATATATAACTTTGTTTTTTACACTTAAAATGAAAACAGGGTTTAGTAATGTGAACGTGTCCAATTTATTGAATAACACTGATAGCTTTGCAAAATCAGGTAAAGGTGCTAGAAGCTTTATTTTTTAGTATTATGATATTAAAATTGAATATGGGATGGAGTAACAAACTAGAAGCAGAGTCCTTCAACTGTACAAAGGACTACACTTATGAAAATGACCTATTTCTTTATACATAAGTCTCTTCACATTTTTAAATGCCCCAATTTCCCTGTAACACTTTTAGATTGACACTTCTGATTGCAATCAGGGACTACATATAAAGCCTTATTTATACATATTTTAAAAGTTTTAATCCAATTCTGTGTGCAGTGCACAGTTTACACAAAACATGTTCAACGGGCTTTTATCCCATGAATTATTCCTAATAGTCAGTTACACTGCAAAATCCTGACTACCTGTCTATCACTCAAAGTTGACATACTCTAAAAGAGGATATAATTGGGCATGACAGACCATCTGGTAAGGTACAGTTACTGTCATGCAGCCCTTCTGCCTTAAATAGGGATGTAAATGTGGCTCCATTGAAAACAAAGAAATCACACAGAAAAATTATGATGAAGGAAAGTACGGGTTATTGGGCCTGATCCAAAGGCCTTTGAAGTCAATGGAAACACTCCCCTTTACATCAGGGGCTTTGGGTCAGGCCCATTGTGACTGTATCAACACCCTACAATTCCAGAATCACAGACACATGGTGGAGCACTATGAATACTGTAATCAAGGTTGATTGACAGAGTGACATAAATGGTGGCCATAGAACAAGCAGCATGTTCCATTTTCCTAGACACTATCTGAGTTATGAAAACAGCAGCAGCTGAGAAGAAGTGGTGCTTGTGAAAATAGTTTGTGGGAACGCAAAATCAAAGGGGTTCGGCTTTCTCGTGACTCAGTGCTCAGGAATAAGGGGGGGTGTGTGTATCTGTGTGTTTTCATCTCCCTAGCAGATGAGCCTAGATGATGGTCCTGTAAGAAATTTCCTATGCACAGTCCTGCAACCTAGCCAACACCCATTAATTTAAACTCCCACTTTAACAACCCTATGCTCCCATGCTCCCAGCACTGGTAGCTACTCCCCTCGTGGGGGTGGGCTTTTTACAGAGCAGGGAGAGCTCTCTCCCAGTGCTGGTGCTGCAACTGCACAGCCACGTGCCGTGGCAGTGCTTTAACGTTGTAGTGAAGACATACCCTCTGTCTACACTTGAGAGTTCACGGCGGCAAAGCTGTACCGATGCAGCTGTGCTGCTGTAAGATCTCTCGTGTAGCCACTCTAGGCCGACGGGAGATCTCCCTTCGACATAATTAAACCACCCCCCAACAAGCGACTCTCATGCCAACATAACACTGCACACTACCACTTATCCTGGCATAATGTAGGTTGCTCAGGGGTGTGAAAAGAACACACCCCTGAGAGACATAAGTTTTGCTGACATAAGTGGTAGTGTAGTCATGGCCTCTGTAAAAGAGACTCTCTCCCCTGAAGAGCTTCTGATCTAAATAGACAATGCAGGGGAAACAACAGAAAGGAGAGGTGAAGTGACTTGTCCAAAGTTACACAGACAGTTAGAAGCACAATCAGGAATAGAACTGAGGTCTCCTGACTCCCGGACAGTGCCTTGTTCTAGGCTACGCTGCCTTCCATAACCAAGTAGCATTTGATAAGTGTTTTGGGACGGCAGGAGTGGCAGGTGGCAGACCTATAAACTTAGAATGAAAAGAATGTAAGAGCTTCAGGTTGCAACCTATTAGTACTAATATGACAACCATATTAAATCTGTCTTCATGAATAATTTGATATTTCCAGTGTTCTCAGGGAGAGCCATGAACTGCAGCCATTGCATACTCTGCCATAATAATTTTGTAACAAAGACTTAGAAAGGTATTTCTCAAGGTATTTCAAAGTTCTTTAAGGGGAAGTGAATTCCACATTTGTGATGTAGTGACAGGGCGGGTATAGAGCAGCTATTATGTATCCAGCAATAACTTGCAGAGTTGTCTTTGACCTTAGAGTTCATTTCACATCCTTACAAGTCTAACACCTATCTTGAACAATACTAACATACTAGTGAGCTGTCTGGTTTCCAGCTATGAATTTATCAGTGCTCAGCTGACACCTAAAGCCTTGACAAGAGCTGTCACCTGGTCTACCTGTTCACGGGGGGGAAACACAGCTTTTGTTCTTGTTCTTGGAACACTGAATGGATGGATGGATGGATGGATGGATGGATGGATGGATGGATGGATGGATGGATGGATGGATGGATGGATGGATAGCAGATCGGCCACAGAACCTGTTGCATGGACTCAGGCTCACATTCCAGTCAGGGCTGACATCCTGTTGGGCCCATTCTCCCCAGACAGTGCCTGGCTGGAGGTGGTAATGCATGCAATGCAGTTGGTTTCAGGATCCATTGAATAAGGTCAGAGAGATTAGGAGGAAAAAGTAGTGGAGGCAGAAAATAACACAAAAGGGAAGGGAGACCAAAACAGGCATTCCCATGGCTCTGCAGGACTGACAATTGAGTGTCCACTGATGAGCTGAGGACTGGCAGTCATGATGATATGATGACTTTCAGGACTTAAAGCCTAGGTAGTGTACCTAACTTTGTAGCCAATAATATCCAAGTATCGTGGGATAGTTGACTTTATTTTTAATGCAAATTACAGCTTGTTTACAACTGTTGAATTGCTGTGACTGGGAGCCTTGCTTGCTCTTATAACTGTTATTAGTAATTCAGAGAAATTGATTACCTGAAGAGCAGGCACATCTTTACAGTCGAAGCGATAAACACAATTGTTTGTTTGCTTTCAGGGTGGATTTTTTTTTTTAAACATTTATTAAAACTGCTGGAAACCATGCTGGCTAAAACTGGAGTTTGCAGTTTTCTGAGTGCTTTACGTCTCATTCAGAGGAATTCATTATAACAACAAAGTACCCAGGCGGTGACTCTCTTTGTGTAAAACAGGCTCTCTAGAGATATTAGAAGTGTAACAAAACAAATGTACAGTGCCCTGATAGAGATAAAAGTATTGATTTGATGAGCACTGCAGCCTAAAGACTATAGGTCATTGGGATGTAATGAAATCTTCTGGTTTGGCTTCAGAGTGGTAACACTGCTGCTGATCACTATGCTACTTAATTATTCAGAGATCGTATCTTCAGTAATATGCCTATTTTTTTTAAAAGGACACTTTCGGTTCCACACTGTGTGCTGTGTGCTCCTTTATCTGTAAAATCCTCTTAAAAGCTTGAAAATAAAATGTTTCCTTGCTGATGCTGCCCTGGTTGACAAACAGAGTTAAATTCTACTCTGTTTCACCATCAGGAATGAAGCAAATAGAATTATTCCAGATTTGCACTGGTGTAGCTAAGGGCAGAGTCTGGCCCACTCTGTTGTTGATTTTATAGCACTGAAGTTGGTGAGCAAGGTTCTAAATATAGTGGGATTTAGAAGCTGTGGCTTCGAAGTTTGAGACTTAGGGCTTGTCTACACTGGCAATGTTAAAGCGCTGCCACGTGGCTTGTGTAGTCACAGCAGAGCACTGGGAGAGAGCTCCCCCAGCGCTCTAAAAAAACGACCTCCACGAGGGCGTAGCGACCACCGCTGGGAGCCGCGCTCGTGCACTGTCTATACTGGGAATTGGTCCTGCTTTGAGCAGGGGGTTGGACTAGATGACCTCTTGAGGTCCCTTCCAACCCTGATATTCTATGATTCTATGATTCTATGATTCTATACTGGCACGTTACAGTGCTGAAACTTGCAGGGCTCAGGGGTGAGAAAGTTGCAGCGCTGTAAAGTACCAGTGTAGGCAAGCCCTTAGACAGAGAGGCACTAACTGGGTAAAGCTGGTCCAAAATCAGAATTTCATAATACAGGAACTTCTGATATTTCAAAATTTTTCATCCCAGATAAGGACAAAAGTCAAAAGATCACAGAATGGAAGATGACCCACTTCAACATTTTTTGATTCCAACATTCCTGAATCCAGGTTTCATTTTGTTTTGTTGAACTGCAACTTATTTCAGCTTGGTTCAGGATTAATATATGTCCACCTAAGCTGCTATGTTATGCCTTGGGAGTGGTAGTTTGTGTGCCTTATGCCCCCATTTGCCTTTTGGGGCAGGGCTTCCTAGCCAGATGATTTCCATGATGCCCCATGGCAGTTAAACCAGAGGGAAAAGCTTTTGTTTTGATTTTTTCATTTCTAGAAAACAAAATATTAGAAACATCTTTTGGCAAAATCAAAGATTTCCCATTGGGAAAGGAAAACGTTGATTTTTATAGAAACTGCAGGTTCTGTCAAAAAGACTGTCAAGGCTGAATCTCCACTCTGTCACTTTGAGTACAGAAGGTGGGGGCCTGCAAGGATTTTAAAAATTAATACTTGCCACTCCAGGCTTGTATTAAACTCCCAAGGTTACAGTTTTCTCTGACCTTGGCTTGGTAAACGCTGCCACCACCCAAATGCAAAAAACCCCCTTGGACCCAGGAAGGATCACTTGGGAATTCCTCCCTGTGGAGTACCCTCAAGCCCTTTCACACACACCCCTCCAGGGAAGAGCTGAGAAAGAAAACAAAGGAAATTAACTGTTGCTAGCAGCTAATCAAACAACTTGCACAAACCTTTTAGGACACCAAAAATCCAATCCTGTTCTTAAAAAAGGTAAATTTTATTAAAAATAAAAAGGAAGAAAATACATCTGGAACTTAGGCTTTTGTTAGATTTTAAAAGAGCAATTCCAAAAATTAAGCATCCAAAATAGCTTTCTTGGGGGTTAGCTTAAAGGTTACAAGCAAACAAAAGCATCTGGGGTTAGCACAAAGGAGTCCACAAGCCTTAAAAAATAAACAGAAATAAACCTAAGTGCGTTTCCTAAACATTCCTAATTTACTTACATATTTTGAATGTTAAAAGTAGTTCTAGATATTATCTGATGGTTTTCATATCTGGTTCAAACTTTACACAACATTCCTGCTGCCCGTCTCTTCAGCCCAGAGAGAACAACAGAAAAAGGGAAAGTTTCTTTCCCAATTTTAAAAAGTTCTAGCCTTCCCACTGGCTCTTTTGGTCAGATGCCCACTTTTTTTTTCTTTACCTAGGGGACTTTTTAACCCTTTACAGGTAAAGTAAATAGAGAATAGCTACCAAGAGGGATTTTACAGCTAACTGGCTTGCTGGGTGTCCATCAAAGGGAGCTACCCCCATACCCCTTCATTTATCACAAAGACACTTCAATGGAAAACTTGCAGCCAGCCCTAATGTTGAACCCATCCAACTTCAGTAGGAGACATGACTCCTATACTGCCCAGCCATTCTGTTTCAGCATCGTCTCTCTTGTAGTGCAAACAGAATAGGCTATGTGTTAAACAATTCAGTTGGATGGCCATCTCCACTGGTCATTCTCTTCTTAATATTTTTTTCATAGTCCCATATTTGTCTCTTATTCAACAGAATTGCTTTCAGTCCTGCACTGCACTAGTGCTTACTGGTGCCTAAACCAATGTCTTGATCTCATGACAGTAAACTTGAATTGTCTGGAGCCATTGCCTGCCAAAGAAGGTGTAGTCTGACCTGTCTTTTTCATGTAGAGGTTTAGGAGCTGATGCTGCATCATTTCTCTGTCTTGCAATCACAGGTGCTGGCTTCCTCTGGGTCCTCTGCCCCAACCCGACCCCTTCCCCCAAACTCCCACCCACCCCCACCTTTCCTGCCCAGTTCTGCCCCTGCTCTGAGCACACCACGCCCTCACTCCCCCCGGCCCCCGAGACTCCTGCATGCTGCGAAACAGCCGAGGGGGGGGAGCTAGCTGCCAGTGGGTGCTAAGCACCCACTAATTTTTTTCCATACGTGCTCCAGGGCTGGAGCACCGATGGAGTCAGCACCTATGCTTGCAATCTAATTGCTAAAATAGCAGATGGCCAGTATCAGTTTGTCTTTGCACCTCTGGGGTTATACAGATTACCTCAGTACATGTCTCACTGATTGTCCATTCACCATCAGGGGTGCTGGAACAATTTGTATAGTGGGGGTGCTGAGAGCCATTGAACCAAACCAACTCCTGTATAAGATGGAAACCACTTCAAGTCAGGGGGTGCTGCAGCATCCCCAAGACCCCTAGTTCACCATGGAGGACACTGTACCCAGTACCACTTCTCCGAATGGTTTCAGAGTGGTAGCTGTGTTAGTCTGTATCAGCAAAAACAACGAGGATTCCTTGTGGCACCTTAGAGACTAACAAACTTATTTGGGCAAAAGCTTTCATGGGCTAAAACCCACTTCATCAGATGCATGGAGTGAAAATATGTTTTCCACATGCTTTCATCCCTTCTTTCTGACAAAAGATTGTGGTTTATGTGTAGAACTATATATAGGGCTATGTCCAGTTTCACATTTTGGGCATGGATGCCAGAGTTTCACCATGAAACAGAGAGTACTCTGCTGCATGTAATGTTTCCTACCATTTTAAGCATGTTTTATTAGCATACAATTCAGGAGAGTCCTTTGCTATTTCCACTGAAATCCATCTCTTGTCAACACTTGTTGGTTTGGCAGATTCACTTCTGTAAGCAAGCATTTCTGAACAGTTCATTGTATTGCTCTCAGGCTAATGGTCACAGAAAGAGTGCTCCAGGTTGATCTCAAAGTCGCCTACTCTGATAGCTTTCTTAAAAGTGCTCCATACTGTGTCAGACTTGCTTTCAGCCTGATTTCAGCCACTTGGGGAGTCAAAACGGCTCAGCTTTATCAATAGTCTTGATAGTCAGTAGCTTATTAAAGAACTTGGCTGTAGGCTGCTTTGGGCACTGATACTTCTGAACAAGGAGTATGTCCGGCATTAGTGAGACTTAAGACTGCTAGCACTTGTCTCTCAGGATCGTTCCTTCAAAAAAAGCTGTAAATATTCGACATATGGCACGTGGGCGAATCCTCCACCAGTCATCACTGGTTCATCTTGCCCCTGCAGGCTGCCATTCCTATGAATCAGTTGTCTCACTTTTATTTCTCTTGCTAGTGTGGTTTCGCTTGCAAACCTTCAGTTCTCATTGCTAATTATATTGAGTGTTTAGTCATGCGGATTTGTGTCAGGAAGAAATAATACATTCAACATAGTTTTGTGGGCAGAGGGAAGATCTGCTCTGTATGCTACACTATACTCAGACAGCAAAGCATGCAAGGGTGAATTCCCGAGTTCTGACACAGTCCAAGTTCATGCCAAACTCAATTCCAGTGGGGTTGTACAGGGATAACTGGGGGCAGAAATTGGCTCATCAGCACTGCCAAATCCAAATGCTCTGAAACCATGAGTCAGGTGCCCTTAAATGGTGCTTTCCCCCACCCCCCAATTTTATTTGGCTCTTGTTTCTGAACTTTTAGATCTCACTTCATGTTTCCAAGCTTTTCTCCATAACAATGAAGGCTAGAAACATCTTTTTTTTAAATTGAAACTTAAGATTGTTATGCAACTTCTTGATTCCAGCAACTGACGGTTTAAGAAAAACACCAGATATCAAAGGACTCATGGTTAAACCATAAGTTGGCAACACTGGAATTGCTACCTTTGCACTCTTGAGTGATGTGACTTCCCTGGAAGCATTGCCTAACTGAGTAAGGCATCCAGGAGTTGGCCCACAGGTAATAAAAAGTCCTGAACGGATTATTGCCATCCAGTGGTGTAACAGTGATCCTGCATTTTAACATTGGCTTGCTGCAGGTGGAGTGTGTGCTGGGCAAATAGGATTCTGCCGACTGACCTGCACTGGCTGCTGCTATCGTACTCCAATGGTCCCCATCACAATAGTCTGAGTGCCTTGTACTCTTAAAGGATTATGCTCGCAACACCCCAGTGATATAGGGAAACGCTGTTATCCCCATTATGCAGATGGGGATCTGGCACCCAAAGGCCTGGTCTACACTACAGAATTAGGTTGCCATAAGCTGTCTTATGTCAGTGTCTACACTACAGGCTCCCTCCCTACTACACCAACATAATAACTCCATGTCCATGAGAGGCAGAGGGCTTATGTCGGTGTAGTTACGGCGATGCAGTGTCCATGTAGGCATTACAATACTTATATCGGCTGTTGGTTGTCACTCTTTATCAGTTTCACAGCTGTGCTCTAAAAAGGGGGCTCATAGCTGGAGCTGTGAAATTGACAAGAAAGTAGCCAGCCTTCAGTAGTAGCCTATGAAATTGAGCACAGCATGGGGCTCACAGCTGGCTCCACCCAGCTGTGAGCCTGGTGCGGGCTCAATTTCACAGCAGGAGCCTACCAGCCTTTCTTGACAATTTCACAGCTTCAGCTGTGAGCCTCTCCCTCTGAGCCTGAGGCATATGTGAAATTGACAAGAAAGGCTGGTTGGCTCAGTGCTGTGAATTTTAGGTCAGCCTCACAGCTCAGGCTGTCACCCCAGGGTGGGTGGGGGCATAGGTGGCACGCGAGTCTTCGGTTGGAGAGGCTTACATGTGAGAACCAGTAGCTCCCTAGAAGTGGGGAGGGGGGCCACCAGTGCCCAAACTGTGGACCTGCCTCCCCAAGGCCCTGCTCCTTCTCCCTCCCCAAGTCCCTCCACTTGCTCCTCTTTACCTCCTCCCCCGAGGCCCTCCTGCTCACTTGTTCCTCTCTGCCTTTTCCCTTGAGGATCACCGGTCATTCTCTGTGGGGAGAGGAGCGAGCAGCAGGCAGGAATTCCTAGGGGGAAGAGGCTGAGTGAGGGCGAGGCCTCGGTCCAGGCTCCGGTGTCTCCCCCACTTCTAGGAAGCTTCGTTTCCAGCACTCCAAAGGCGGCGGGCTGATGTACCTCCAAAGGGTGGTGATCCATGCTGCATCCACTGCATTTGCCCTCCTGCATAGCCAGCCTTTGTCTCCCCAAGCATAGGCACTGACTCCATGGGTGCTCCGGGGCTGGAGCACCCACGGGGAAAAACTTAGCGGTTGCTCTGCACCCACCGGCAGCCAAGCTCTCCCCCCCCCGACTTCTTTCTCTCCCCCCAAGCGGGCCATGTCCCCGCTCCTCCCCCTCCCTCCCAGCGCTTCCCACCTCCCCACCCCCCTGCCGCTGCCTAACAGCTGTTTGGCGGCACTTAGGACTTTCCGGGAGGGAGGAGGAGGAGTGGGGATGCGGCATGCTCAAGGGAGGAGGTGGAGAAGAGGCAGGGCAGGGGAGGGGATTTGGGGGTGGAATGGGGATGGGAAGGGGCTGGGGCTGGGGTGAGAAAAGGTGGGGTGGGGGTGGAATGGAAGTGGGGTGAGGGTGGAATGGGGCGGGAAGAGGCAGGTGGGGGAGTCGAGCACCCACCGAGCAGAGGGGAAGTCGGCGCCTATGTCTGCAAGCCTCTTATATGTGCCGCCCATGGGTGGGCTCGGGGTCCAGCTGTGAGCCCGGCTACCACCTGGGCTCTCAGCTCCGCACAGAGCTAACCAGCTGGAATCCGGCAGCTGAGAGCCTGGGCTGCAGTCGGGCTCCATGCTGAGCTGAGAGCCTGGGCTCTTAGCTCCTCATACTGCCCCTCTTAAGTCAGTGCAAGCACTCCTGGCGAGGATGCAGACTACTGACAGAAGGAGGGTAGTATGGACGTGAAAAATCACGGTAATAACTGCACTGGCTGTATCTTGACTTAACTTAAATAGACTTACGTTTGTAGCGTAGACACACCCACACACAAGTGACTTGCCCAAGGTCTCACAAGAAGTCTGTAGTGCAGTAGAGAATTGAACTTGGGTCTCTCAAGTGCTATGCTAGTGCCCTAATCTCTGGACCATCCTCTACCACATAGAAAGGAAAGCTCAACGCAGTTATTTCCTCCATGCTACAAAATCTTTGTTACATGCTGTTAATGGTCTTCTGAAGAAGGATTGGGTAAACTTTGAGACAAATCCTGGTCCTGGCAACAAAGCTGAAGTAAAAGTTCCTCTGTGCAAAGCTCTATGCTGCATTTGAAAGGACAGAATCCTCCTGCTCCTTGTCGTTAAGATAGGGATTGGGTCACCCTGCCAGCCAAGCTGCAGATATGGGTCCTGCACCCTCTTCAATATAGAATTTTGGGTCTAGACAATCTATATGCTATGGACAGATGTCCTGGCCATACCCTCCTACTTCCCCAGTCCATCTAAATGCTGACCCCTGCATCCTACAGGGAAACAATTCTGCTTTTATCTATTTTACCTTAATTTACTAAGCTATTTGGAGAATTCATCTGCTTGAGAATTTATCCTCGCAGGCAGAACAGCCAGCTTTTCCAAAAAATGAAAGTAAACCCTTTCAGCCCTAGTGTGGTTTTAAAAAAAAACATAGTCAGCTGCATGTCATAGGAATGAATTAAAAGCAGCGGAATTGGATTTTTGTGACCCTTTGTATTGTACATACAGTGTCACAGATATAATCAGCCCTATCCCAAGAAGCAGATTTCAGTCATTCAGAGGGAGAGACTCAATTGTTGACACTCCATTCAAGCAATTGTATGACAAGTAAAGTCACTAGCATATCCCCTAAGTGTGATCTTTCACCCCCTCCTTCTCTTCTAATTTGGTGTAACTTGCTTCTCTTTGCTTTAGATGCTTTTGTAGTATGGTCCCATGTGTGCTTATCTCAATACACAGAATAGGCTGTCAATCTGTTTTATCATAAATCTTTGTTATTACTCTTTTGTGTTTAACTGTCAGATAAAGGAAAATAGGTAGCATTTATCTATTGAGTCCTTTTTAAGATACTATTTTATTATACACACAATCTTGGTGTTCAGAATCTTTTTAAGATAGTGTACTTCACTTTTATGTTCTGCATGTTACGCGCGTCTGTGTGTGACTCTTTGACAGTAATAAACAAGTTTTAAGAAAACATCTACTTCTGCTGTATATTCACCTGAGCTGGACTTACCCTCTTCCCATTTATGATATGATTTTCAAAGCAACCAGTTTTTATACAACAATGCATGTGAATGTTAGACTACATTATCCACACAGTCTCACAATGAAAGCAGTTACTATAGTGGCACTGGTGCTATAAGATGTGAGGTGGGGACAATAGACAAGGAGATGCAGGTAGGTTGTGAGGGTTGGTGTGATATTGCATCCTGGAATGGCCAAGTGACTGACACTGCATTAGCTGTGGGCAACATAGAAAACATGGGTTATGAACTGCACTTTCAGAGAAGATGGGGGAATTGCTAAGACAGAGGCTGATGGATTAAACTACTCAGTATACAGAGTAGTTGATATGGTAGCAAGAGATTGACCTGAAAGAAGGGAACAGGGAACTAATGCTTGCTCATTTTGCATACCTGTATCCCAGCTACTCCCTTGCGGTCTGATCCAGATCCCACTGCAGTCAACAAAAAGATTCCTATTGACATCAATAGTCTCTAGATCAAGCCCTCAGAGTTGCTGCCATGTAGTAAGTAGTTTGGAGCACAATCCCGCCCAAGATCTCACAGCATTACGAGCATAAAAAACAAAACCAGGCCCGGTCAGCGTACATTACTGTTGCCATTACATCCAAAAAAAGCTATATTAAAATAATGTTAAGGTTGCAGAGTCAAGCACTCAGAAGTTAGGAAATGCCAGAATTAAGGTTGCCTATGCAACCATAATTTGGCCCCCTTGTATACCTACATCATGATACAGTCTTTAATTACATTATCATATACCACTTTTTCCACAGGACCCTTACCTCATTCAATGTACAGGATAGATGGTGCCCACTGAATGAGCAGCTATTCAGCTTTCATTCTTAACTTCATCATTTAACATGTTGCCCCAGGTCCTACTTACTGCACACCATCTACACCAGTAGTGGGCTATCTGTGGCCTGCAGGTTGCACGTGGCCCGTCAGGGTAATCCGCTGGCGGGCTGCAAGAGAGTTTGTTTACATTGTCCGTCCACAGGCCTGGCCACCTGCAACTCCTAGTGGCTGCGATTCGCCATTCCCGGCTAATGGGAGCTGCGGGAAGCGGCTGCCAGCATGTCCCTGTGGCCTGCTTATGGTCAATGTAAACAAACTGTCTCGGGGCCTGCCAGCGGATTACCCTGACGGGCTACGTGCAGGCTGCTGGTTACCCACCACTAATCTAGACCCTCCCCTGAATACAGAATTATTAGCTTCCTTATAGGCTATTCTGTGGCACTCATCACTGTTAGTATGAGTCCTTCACAAACAGGTCCAGAAGGAGGTGAGAGGCAGACCAGTTGAAAGTCTCTGGGTGAAGATAAAAGGGGAAAAAACAGGGATTATGTCATAGTAAGGGTCTACCATAGACCACCAAATTAGGGGGGAGTGTATAACACAGTGCTCTCCACTTCTGTCTCCTCACACCACAGAAACTTGCTCAGACTCCACTGGTTGGGTATCTACACCATGTCATTTATTTACATTCCCTCCAACAAGACCTTTTTAGTCTCTTGCAGCAATGCTGTTTCTGGGGTCCTTTGTGCTTTCAGCCCTTTCCCCCAGGGCCTAAGAGGGGCAGAAATCTCACTTCCCTGAGATCTCTGTGAGACTGGACCTAGCTAGCCCTCTTCCTCTCCCTGCACTTCTTCTTGTGCCTTTTTATCAAACCTCAGTTCATTAATGTGCTAATTAAACCAGGCCTGCCAGTCTGAGTAGATAACTGCAGATTATTCCTCAGTCAGACCTCCCTGAGGGAACCAATTAGTGCTGAAGTGATCAGAGTGCTGGCTCATGTGCTAGCTCCCAGCCTTGATGTCCCCCTCTGGATCCTTGATTTTGTACCTATGACACTCACTCCTGTGCCTGTTACATCATTTATTGTCCCCCAGAATTAGTTGAAACCTGGGTTTAGTGGCTCCTCCCTTAGGCTGGGGAAGGGGCCTTCTGATACATGCAGGCTTGAGCCCATCCCTTCCCAGAATTCAATAGTGCTAGCTCCCAGCCTCAGTGTCCCCTCTGGATCCCTGATTTTGTACCTATGACCCTCACTCCTGACCCTGTTTAATCATTTGTTGTCCCCGGGAATTAGTTGAAACCTGGGTTTAGTGGCTCCTCCCTTAGGCTGGGGGAGCACTTCTGATACGGGCAGGCGCCCCAGAATTTCAATAGGTGCTAGCTCTCAGCCTCGCTGTCCTTTTCCAGACCTCTGATTTTGAACAGCCTAGTTCCATCCTCTTTGAACCCCCATTCAGGTAGTTGAAGGCTGCTATCAAATCCGCCCTCACTCTTCTCTTCTGCAGACTAAATAAGCCCAATTCCCTCAGCCTCTCCTCATAAGTCATGTGCCCCAGCCCCCTAATCATTTTCATTGCCCTCCACTGCCCTCTCCAATTTGTCCACATCCCTTCTGTAGTGTGTGTGGGTGGGAGTCGGGGGGGACCAAAACTGGACGCAGTACTCCAGGTGTGGCCTCACCAGTGCCAAATAGAGGGGAATAATCACTTCCCTCGATCTGCTGGCAATGCTCCTACTAATACAGCCCAATATGCTGTTGGCCTTCTTGGCAATGAGGGCACACTGCTGACTCATATCCAGCTTCTCGTCCACTGTAATCCTCAGGTCCTTTTCTGCAGAACTGCTGCTTAGCCAGTCAGTCCCCAGCCTGTAGCCTGTGCCCGTCCAATTCTATGTTATGTGAACAACATTTTAACTGTTCAACACATGCACTTACAAGCAAGTTACATGATTTTGTCCTGAGAAAATAATTTGATCTTGACAGTGTTTCCAGGGTGTAATTCTGGGAGATCTTTAGCTTGTTGGTCATAGTAGGCTTTGGCCTTGGCATGAGTATTCCTTTTTTTTAATTCTACTCCTTCTACCATGGCAGGCTGTAGTAATGCTAGGGCAAAGGTATGCATGTGTCTTGATATCGAGCCCACTGAGCTGCCGATGCAGCTTTACCATTTGACTGTCTGGTATGGTGTTGATGCGATGTGACTGTCTTCTCATTCCTAGGTAAACTGCATAGACTCCCAGCAAGTAAACTGAGGTCCATTGTCTGAAATTAGAGTTTTGGGGTAGTACACCTGCTGAAGTGCTTCATTGTTTTGTCTGACGGTCACTGTGGTAGTGTCTGACAGTTCATATAGTTCCCTGAAGTCTGTATAATTGATAATAATGAGTGGTTTGCAGTGAAAAGGTCCATTCCTGCTTTGCTCCAAGGTCTGTTAGTTCATGGCCTCTCCTTGCTGCTTGGCTTGTATTTCACCACATGTATCACATCTGCTCACCAGGTCTCAGATATCCTTGGTCATGTTTGGCCAGTAAACTGGGTCTCTGGCTTTCCAGATACAGGATTCTAGTCCAGAATGGCTCTGATTTGCTCTTGAAGTTTTTCTATTTTCAGTGAATGGGGTATTATAATTTTGCTGAATCTTGTCCATTCAGTTCATCTCAATAGTTCCAGTGATCTAGAGAGGCAGGTGGGGCTTCTCCTTTGGTGTCTGGTCATCCTGACAGAATGACAAATGTGAGCACTTGTAAATCTCTGTCTTGTAAGGTCTGTTCTTGGATTCTTTCCAGCACCTGTCTTGGAACTGGTACATTACTGTCCTTTTTGTAAAGTGTTTTGAGATCTACTGATGGAAACACTACATAATACCTAGCTCTTCTAAGTCAATAGAAACATTAAAATGATTAGCCATATTCTTCTAAAGGCAATGAAGATTAGGATCCGTTTTATCAGTCTTTGCCAGCCTTCCTCAATGAATGTTAGCACAGAAGTATGAAAACTGAAGGGTGAACCACATTTAACTCAACAAGCTGCCTAGTTTAGTTTAACTGGAGGTTCCCATGCTGAGAAGTACTTTTGCCCCCATATGAAGTTTGAGGGACACTTTGTTTACAAGAGGAGAGTGGGGGAAGTGGGCCAGATTATCTTGGCAAAACACTGTATGAAAAGAACAAGTTTTCTCAGTTCAGATAAAGGAGGACAAGTAAAAATGAGTTAAGAACATACCCATCCATGTATATTTTAACTTTCATTGATGTGAATAGCTGGGGGGGCATGACTAAAGTCCCACGCATTGAGATGAGATAATTACAGTTATACAGTAGTGGAGGCATTGCCAATTTCTCATAATTAATTTACGCAGAATATTTCCTCCTTCTCCCCCCCCCCACCCCATTAAGTGTGGAGAAAAATGTTCTTCGGAGTTGGCAATTTCTCTTTAGTTTTCATAGACCTCCTAAATATGAACATTATGTTGTTTACTAATCTGTTAATGACAGCTGATTATCAAACCATAAATATACATGTTGTATCTAATGGTTTGTGAACATTAAACATCAGAATGTAATATGTGGGTGTGTGTAGAAACCTAGTACATAAGTCACTATTTAGCATGTCAGTTTCTGTAGTGGTGTCTGACTGTGTGCAACTGTCAGCTTTCCTTGCGTAAGAGAGAGAACTTATTTTCCCAGCTTCTGTTAAGATGTTTGTTTGCTGCTGTCAGTAAACAGATTATTTTTTACTTTGCTTGAGCTGTCTGGTATGCACAGCCTGGATGTCTTGCTGCTTTTTGCTAGCTTCTGTGTCTTGCTTTCAGTGTTGTAGCTGTGTTGATCCCAGGATATTAGAGACAAAGTGAGTGAGGTAATATCTTTTATTAGACCAACTTGTGTGTGTGTGTGTGTGAGAGAGAGAGAGAGAGAGAGAGGCTTTCAAGCTACAGAGAGCTCTTCAGATCTCAAGACAACTAAGCCTTCATCTCCTCTTTCTGGCTACCCTTTCAGATGTCACTACAGCCTCAAAACAATTACTCCTGGAGGAATTTTGCATCACTGCATTCAGAATTCATGTCCCCTGTAGATTTCTTTGCTTCCCCACAGAAAAATGATGTATGAAGGGGAAGCAAAGGGAAGCCACAAGAGCGGTCACACACCCCTCCCCAGCAGCACAGGCAGGTTGGTTTGGGCACCTGGAGCAGCCGGCAGAGATGTAAATCACCGCCAGGAGGGGAGGGGGGCTGGGCAGTCATACATGTGAGAGAGAGACACACACACTCTGTCCCTCTCGCTCGCTATTGTGACAAACTTAGCGTGGAGGGGGAGGGCTTTGGGTTGTTTCTGAGGAGGTAGGCGTGGGGCAGGCTCTGTCCCCTCAGGCAGAGCAGAATGTAGCAGCCTGCCTGCTTAGTAAATTCTTCCCATTGTCTTTGTGAATTCCCCCCAAGAGTATAAAACAGGTATAAAAGTTTTCAGGTTCTTTTACATTGCCAGAGTGGTATAAAGGACAATATGACCTTATAAATGCTTATGGTGCTTTAATGATTAGAACTGGTCTACATTTTTGGTCTGAAAAAATGTGCTCCATGAACTGTTTGCTACTCACCTTTCTGGTGGTGGTCAATAGCCAATATAAATTATGAGGTTGATTTCCCAGCCCTCGCTTGCTCTTCAGTTGCCTATGATGTAACACTGAGCATATGGCTGCATATATTTGTTGACTAATTACTAGAAATAAATGGTCAAACCTAGCTACATTACTATCAGGCAAGGGGGGTTGGAGACTTCCTCCAAGACTCCTTACTCCAATTCTCCATCCATTGTATTGTAGTTTAAAAAGCACCTCCATTTTAATGTATGGGAGACTGGACAGCTTAGGTGATTATGTCCGTTCCCAAGGTTTCCATTACTACTTCATTGTCAACAAGTTGAGAAGCTTTCCTTGCAACCCCCAACTTGTCCCTATCTCCTTCTGTCACTCCAGAGCACACACTCATGCTCTCTCTCTCTCTCTCAATCTGACATCTTCTCCTAGACATCTCATCTCAGACTAATTCTCTCCAGAACATAGGCATTGAATTCTTCTGGCACCGGTGGGTGCTCGACCCCCCCCTCTGCCCCTGGCCTCACCCCGACCCCATCCCTGTCCCGCCCTCTCCCGCCCCCATTCCAATCCCTTCCCCAAAGTCCCCATCCCAACTCTGCCCCCTCCATGCCCCTGTTCAACTCCTTCCCCAAATACCCACCCTGGCCCTGCCTCTTCCCTGCCTCCTCCTCTGAGCACACCACATTTCTGCTCCTCCCCCTTCGCTCCCAGAGCTTGCTACAGCTGTTTGGCGGTAGCAAGCGCTGGGAGGGAGGGAGGAGCAGAGATGCAGCATGCTCAGGGAGGAGGCAGAGGTGAGGTAGGGGGCGCGGAGCTTGGTTGCCGGTGGATGCAGAGCACCCACTAATTTTTCCCCGTAGGTCCTCCAACCCCATGGAGTTGGCGCGTATGCTCCAGAGCTGGTCCCCTTTCTTTCAAACCCACTACTTCCTTTGTCTTTCATTGATAAAATCACGATCCTCCTGATGGGATCCCTGGGGTGCAGCCTGGGACTGTGGGACCACTGTGTGACAGGTTGGACCCCACTTCTGGGATGCCACTTGATGTACAAGGATTTCACTGAGCCTCCTCTGCTCCACCAGCCTCAGTTCCCACTTCCTGTTTTGCTGAATTAGGCCCTCCAGCGCACGCGCACACACACAGAGGTAGGGCCACACCCAGCTGCAGCCACAGACTGAAGTCAGCTCTGTGTGAGAGGACTCCCCCAGCACTCACACCCTTTTGGGAGATAAAACCCCAAATAATACTGTTTTGCACTGCTTAGAAATATCTGTACAGCGCAAGCTCATACAATTCTGCCCTCTTCCTCAATGTGAAGAGAGAGATGCACGACTTCTTGTCCCCCCTCAGTTAGAAATTACATAAACTGGGTTTAATAATAAACAAAACAAATTTTATTAACTATAGAATGCAGATTTTAAGTCAGGGGTAGGCAACCTATGGCACGCATACTGAAGGTGGCACGCGAGCTGATTTTCACTGGCACTCACACTGCCTGGGTCCTGGCCACCAGTCTGGGGCACTCTGCTTTTTAATTTAATTTTAAATGAAGCTTCTTAAACATTTTTAAAACCTTATTTACTTTACATACAATAATAGTTTAGTTATATATTATAGATTTATAGAAAGAGACCTTCTAAAGACGTTAAAATGTATTACTGGCACGTGAAACCTTAAATTAGAATGAATAAATGAAGACTTGGCACACCACTTCTGAAAGGTTACCGACCCCTGTTTTAAGTGGTTCAAGGGATAGCAAACGGAACAAAGCAGATTCCTAAGCAAATAAAACAAAACACACAAACTGAGCTTGACACACTAGATAGGTAGGATACAAATTAGCAAAATTCTCACCCTAAGTGTTAAACAGGCTGACAGGCACAAGTTGCCTTGGTTTTCCCAGGTTTTCATACACAGGCTAAAGATCTTAGCTTGGGACCATCACTTCTCACAGTTCAGTCTTTGTTCCTCAGGTGTTTTCAGGTGTGTTGTAGGGAGAGTGAGGACCCCTCATGTTGTCATTGTCCCTCTTTTATATCTTCCCTCCTCCCTTGCTGGAAAGCTTTTTTGCTGTGACCTGGGTCAAACAGTTCCCATTGTGTAGAGTTATCTCTGAGAGGTTTCTATTGTACACAGTTCCTGGGGTAATCCTTATGCTTGTGTGCATTTCTTCAATAAGCCACTAACACTATTTGGCCTCATCCAACATAGCACATTTGAAATAGAGACATAATCAATAGTCCCAGCTTGAGATACAAAAATGATACGTGCATACAAATTGGATAAACACATTCCATAAATCATAACCTTTCCAATGATACCTTACATAAAGTACATCTGTTATGTCATGTCCATATCATAAGCATATTTCCATAAAGAATATGGAGTGTAATGTCACATGCTGAGCCCCCTTACCTCTCCAGCCTGGGCTGTCTCACACAATGCTTTGCTAGGGACAAGCAGAAAGCCCCTCTGGGCGCTGTCATCACTCAGCACAACCGCACGTGGAGCCCCCCATCCAGCTAGATTGCATGAATGCTCCCAGAGCTACTCATGAATCACTCAGAGAGAGGCACCAGCCAAATCCCCCTGGCTCCCAGCCTTGTACCTCAGGGATATACTGTCTTGCACTGTTCAAAATGAGCAGTGCAAATTTATTAACTGGCCTACCACTTGAACAATGGAAAATGGATATACACCAGCATTTGTAAACCTGAGCAAACACCCTTACCAAACACTTCAGGCAAACTAACTGGTAAGGATAAACAGTTAAGCAAATTTATTGACTACAAAAGATAGATTGTAAGTGATAGGCAAAAAGTCAGAGTGGTTACCAAAATATAATATAAGCACACAGTCTAAACTCTCAACCCTATTAGACTGGGCAACCTCTACATTAAGCAGTTTTTCTCACCCCCTGGATATTGCAGTCCTTAATATACACATTTGTTGCTTAAACCTGGGCCAGTTTCCTCTGTTGAAATCTTCAGTCTTCTGACTGTCCTTGTTGCTTGCAGCATAGGTGGTGGCAGGAGAAAGGCCCAGCATGTGGTCACTCTATTCTGTTTTATACCCTTAGTCCATGTGCTTGGAGAACACAAGTCCAGGAATGTCTGGTGGGCATGGCTGAGTCCCAAGTTGCAGCAATACCCTGGTGTGTCTCCTGTGAGTGAGTCATTGAATTGTAACTCCTCTGCTGGACAATGGCTGGTGATGTCTGTTCAGCACCCACCCGGGTGTTGGTTACCTCCCTTGTCATTGTCTCTGGAGAGCTAGTATCTGGGCGCCTCCCATATCTACAGCATATTTTAGTGACAACCATAAAACACATTCTCATAACTTCATGTGCATTAATGATATACATATTTAGATAGAAAAATGATTTTCAGCAGATCATAACCTTTCCCTTTATACCTCACATGGCCTGCTTTATATGTAATATCACAATTATATATAAATGACGAATATGGGGGTCACAAGGTGCCCCCCAGGTGTGTAGTGTCATATCGCCCCATCTCACATTTTTTGCAACCTCAGTTTCTGCTTATCTAAGGGCAGGACTACACTAGAAGCGCTACATTGGTGCAACTGCACCCATGCAGCTGTAGCACGTCTGGTGAAGATGCTCTATGCTGACAGGAGAGCATCTCTTGCCAACATCTGGTCACCCTAACCTCCCCGCACTTTCACCCTCCTCTCCAGACTCATGACACCTTCCTTTCACCTCTGAGGACAGCACTCCCTTCCCCAGCAATGAGGAGAAAGAAGAGGAGGAGGGCTCCATTATGCCCTCTTATTTGAGACAGGCTCCAACAACTTTATCTATGCAGCCTCACTATATGCAATCCAAATCTGGACCACAATCCATATCCAGACCACAATCCTGGTGTGGACCACCATGAATGCAACCACACGTTCCACTTCCTCCACGATAGCCATTCTGAGACCCTTGGGCCATGTAGAGGGCACAATTTGGGAAACCTCCCATGGAGCCAAGCCAGAGACCTACACCTCTCCCTTCTCCATCAGTCTGTTGCCCACCAGAAATAAACCAAACCTCCGCCGGTACCGGAGGAGAAGGAAGAACAGGAGGAAGCTCCACCAATACTACATTTCTCCTCTTCTTCCCCTATGAGGTATGATGCTTCCACCTCCTACGGCTGCTCACTATTTCAGGCACTTTCAGGAATTATTTCTCAGGACTGCAGAGTCCCTCCAGATTCCTTTGGATGAAGTGAAAGATAAACTGCTTGATATCCTTCACACATCCTCTTCCTCTAAAATTGCACTACCTATCAATGAGGCTCTTCTCGATCCCATGAAAGTGCTCTGGCAGATCCTGGGGTCCATCCCTCCAACCTGAAAACATGCTGACAAAAAAAATATGTTCCGGCCAAGGATGCGGAATTCCTGTTCTTGCATCCCACCCCAAATTCTCTAGTAGTCAATGTGGTGCAAGAAAGGCTGACAGCACTAATCTCAGTCTAACCATCAAAATAGAGACTGGAAACACTTGGATTTATTCCAATGCAACGTTTATTCATCAACCACACTCCAGTTTCGAATATCTAATTATATGAGGCTCTTATGGCTAAGTATAACCATCTTAACTGCTCCTAATTAGAGAAACTCTGTCATGCCCTTCCTGAGGCCAAGAAAGAACAATTTCAGACACTAATATCTGAGGGGCACCTCTTGGCCCGTACAGCCCTACAAGCCTTGTTCGACTCTGCAGACTCCGCCGCCCACTTCATCACAACTGCTGTGATCATGAGGCGTGCATCATGGCTGCACCTCTCAGGCTTTCTTAAGGAAGTACAAACCACAGTGGAAGACTTATCCTTTGAGGGCCACACACTATTTGCGGAGCATACAGACAATTCCCTGCACTCCCTTAAAGACTCCTCTTTGATGCTGGCATTTAAATGCTGAGAAAGTGATCTCTGGGAAAGTATCTCCCCCCCCATGATCCCAACCACCGCTGTACACTCCTCGATGGCACTATGACACCCAGTGCCAAAGACAAAGGCCCTCTGCGAAACCTGGACAGCTCACTCCTCTCATGCACCCCCAGCCAAGCAAGGTGTGGTCAAAGTCCCAAGAAGCCTCCTCCTCTTCCAGTCATTCAAACCATCTTCAATATCCACCAGTTTGGCAACCGATTAGCTCCATTTCTTCCATCCTGGAGACTAATCACCTCTGACAAATGGGTTCTAGAGATAGGAAGGAATGGAGCATCCTTCCCTGACTATCTATTCTAGGGGAGAAATAAATCATCTTCTGCAATTGTCAAGTATCAGGGGGTAGCCGTGTTAGTCTGTATCTATAAAAACAACAAGGAGTCTGGTGGCACCTTAAAGACTAACAGATTTATTTGGGCATAAGCTTTTGTGAGTAAAAACCTCACTTCTTCGGATGCATAGAGTGAAAGTTACAGATGCAGGCATTATATACTGACACATGGAGAGCAGGGAGTTACTTTGCAAGTGGAGAACCAGTGTTGACAGGGCCAATTCAATCAAGGTGGATGTAGTCCATTCCCAATAATAGATGAGGAGATGTCAATTCCAGGAGAGGAAAAGCTGCTTCTGTAATGAGCCAGCCACGCCCAGTCCCTATTCAAGCCCAGATTAATAGTGTTGAATTTGCAAATGAATTTTAGTTCTGCTGTTTCTCTTTGAAGTCTGTTTCTGAAGTTTTTTTGTTCAATGATAGTGACTTTTAAATCTATAATAGAATGACCAGGGAGACTGAAGTGTTCACTTACTGGCTTATGTATGTTACCATTCCTGATGTCTGATTTGTGTCCATTTATTCTTTTGCGGGGGGATTGTCCGGTTTGGCCAATGTACATGGCAAAGGGGCATTGCTGGCACATGATGGCATATATAACATTAGTGGATGTGCAGGTGAATGAGCCCTTGATGGTGTGGCTGATGTGGTTGGGTCCTGGATTTCTACTCCCATTATTTTCTGATCCAGAAGAAATCCAGTGGCTGGCAACCCCTCCTGGACCTTTGAAATGTAAACAAGTTAATCAAATTGCAACTCTTCAAGACGGTTTCCTCTTCACCATTATCCCAGATCTGAAACAGGGGGACTGGTTCACAGCTCTCAATCTCCAAGACATGTACTTCCACATCACAATACACCCTGCCCACAGATGGTTTCTCTGGTTCACTGTGGATGCTGATCACTATCAGTACAAGGTACTGCCTTTCAGACTGTCGACAGCCCCACATGTATTCTCCAAAGTTCTTGTGGTAGTCGCTGCCTACCTCAAGAAACAAGGCATCGTCATCTTTCCATACTTAGATGACTATCTCCTCAAGGCCTCATCTGAAGCTGACGGTCTTCACGCTGGCCAGGTGACAGTGGACTTTTTCATGAACCTAGGCCTCCACATGAATATGGACAAGTCTACTTTAGCAACAGTACAACACCTAGACTTCATCGACCCACAACTAGATGCCATACAAGCCAGGGCCTGCCCCCACCTCACAGATTCTTGACTATAGAGGATCTTATATTCATGGTACAAGCCTGCCCCCAGATCTCCGCCAGAATGTGTCTCCAGCTACTAGGCCACATGGCAGCAGCCACAGTTGTGGTAAAGCATGAACAGTTACACATGTGATGTTTTCAGGCATGGTTCCATATAGTATATATCTCTCACAAATACAGCCTCCACAAAATTTTAACCATGCCAATGAGGGTCAAGAACTCACTAGTATTGTGGACACAGCCCAAGAATGTCTGTGTTCCTTTCCTTCAACTGGAACAGACAATGATTCTCACAACTGACGCCTCCTTAATTGGTTGGGGAGCACACCTTCACAATCATACAGTGCAGGGCAGATGGTCCTTAACAAATCCACCCTACACCTCAATCTCCTAGTGGTCCGCAATCTCCGAGTGGCCCACAATGCTTTTCAACATTTCCTCCCACTACTGGAACATCACATCATCAGAGGCATGATGGGCAATATTGCCTGCATGTTTTACATCAACAGACAAGGCGGAGCAAGGTCCCATTCCTTTAGGCTCAGAAGCACTGAAATTATGGAACTGATGTATCCAACACAACATCACCATCTCAGTCGCATAACTCCCTGGACACCAAAACACCAGTGCGGGCTCATTAAGCAGTAGATTCTCCCACAACTGTGAGCGGGAACTGGATATGTGGATCCTTCAGCTCATCTTCAACCAATGGGGATTCCCCATCATAGATCTTTTTGCTACTCCACAAAATGCCTGCTGCTCTCAATTCTGCTCGAGTGTGGGACTGAGACACGGATCCCTGGGAGATGCATTCCTCATCACATGGAATGCCCCACTATTGTATGCCTTCCCTCCCTTCCCTCTTCTGTTTTGAGTACTCCGCAAGATACAGGGAGACTGAGCTCATGTCATTCTTATAGCTCCAACATGGCCACGTCAGTTCTGTTATACTTACATCCTTTGCATGATAAGCCAACCGATCTCTCTCCATTCAATGCCGTGGCTCCTTTCACAGGATGCAAAGCACATGCTCCACCCCAATCCACAAATGCTCTAACTCAAAGCCTGTCTCCTCCATGGCTCCAGGATTCAGAAATAGCCTGTTCAGATGCAGTTTAACAGATCCTTTGAATAGCAGGTGCAACACGACTAGACTCACTTCAGAAATGGTCTAGATTCCAATACCGGTGTGCCTCCCATCCGGTCGACACAATCCATGCTCCACTGCCACTTATCCTGGACTACATATTATACCTTAAACAATCAAGACTACCCACCTGCTCCATTCCGGTGCATTTTTCCCTACCACATAGACGGCCATTCTATCTTCACACACCCACTCACAAAATGTTTTCTGAAGGGTCTCCAAAATCTTTATTCCCACATACGAGACCCGATCCCAGCCTTGTCCTATGTTCTCTGACTAAACCTCCTTTTGAACCACTGGCAACGTGATCTTTCATTCATTTATCAGTTAAAACTGCCTTTATACTTTTTCACAAAACCGAAGTTACACAACGCCCACATCCAAGATTTTTACCCAAGGTTCTATCATCTTTCCATCTCAATCAACCAATTCACCTTCCTTTCTTTTTTTCACAGCCTCACTGCAACTAACAGGAGGCACCTCTGCACAGCCTAGACGAGCATTAGCTTTCTACTTGGACAGGACTAAACCTTTCCAAAAATCACCACATTTATTCCTTTCAATGACTGAAAGCTCCAGGGGTGCAGCCATCTCTAAACAACACCTTTCTAAGTGGATCTCACAGTGTATACATTTCTCCTATGAACTACACAATAGACAACCTCCTATTGCAATCGGAGCATATCCCACCTGTTCGCTTTCCACCTCCATTGCTTTTCTCAATAATGTTCCCATTACTGGCATTTGCAAAGCTGCCACATGGGCACCAATAGACACTTTTGCCCATCACTACGCTATTACTCACAATGCCATAGCGGATACTCTCCTAGGACATACTGTCCTATCATATGCAGTAAATGCTGCTCCGAAGCCTCAGCCTTCCAATTAGGGGCATTGCTTTCTAGTCACCAACTGTGGTGCACCCATAGGGACACGCATCTCAAAGAACCTCAGTTTCTGCACAAGCTGAGTAACCTCTTCCAGGTTTTTCCTCACCACACTGTTAGTTAATTAAAGGGTTGTCCCAGCCATTGTCCTGCATCTTTCAGATTGCATTATCCTCAGGAACACTGCCTACTGTGTTTTGTAAAGCACGCTTTGTGGTGCTCGGCAGTGACATGGTGAAAGGAAGTCTTTCGCTGCTACATTGTCTCATTGAATGCAGGCCAGCTTGATGGGGTGAGTTATGGTCACTATCTGTTGGCTCTTCAGTGACCTGTAGAAAATAATTTTGATGGTCCAGTTCCTGGCAGACAAGTATCCACATCATAAGATCACCAGAGCTTGCATTAAGTGATATTCATTTCTGACAGTCTCAGCAGGGAGGTCCAGGGCTGGGTCAGGTTAGGGGCAACACTCAAGTGAAAACAGGTTAGCTAGTCGGTGAAGACAAAGCCAATGTTACCCTAAGAGATGGTCTCTGGTAAGGAGGGAGGTGCATTGGCAGGTCAGTGTGGGGAAGTTTATGGTGCTATTGCCTGGGCTATCCTTTTACAGTGGTTGAATAGCAGTTGTCAGTCTTCTAAGCTGTGGAGCCAGCATCTTTAATGAGAACTAAACATTTATTAGAAAAGATGCTTCAGGCAAAATTGTACCCAGGACCTGCACAAGAACTGCTCCATCCTATCGCCTGGGAGGAGCAAGCCAGGAGGAGGCAAGCCTATGGATCCATATCCGAGCATGCTCCCGTTACGTACTTGGGAAATCTGAGGACTCCCCTGGAATTTCATCTGCACCAGTGCATCTCTGCGCCATTCCCAGTGCAGGGCTGTTTCTATCAGGCACAATTGATCTTACAACTTATAACTTACGTTTTGAGCTTTGCATATTCCCTAGTCTTAGTGCTGAAGGTGGTAGTAAAAAAAGAGTGAGTCTTAACACACAAATGGAGAACACTATTACAGCAGCACCAGGCCATGCCAGCGCCACAAGCCACAGGCAATGAAAGACTTTCTGTATTCAGAAGCAGCCTTTGGTGAATGAAAAGGATGAGCTCTAGGAAAATTAGGTAAATTCATTGCTGAGATTTTATGCTCCTGAGTGATGTAGAAAAACTTAGCAAGCTAGACAAGTGGGAAGAACAACACAGCTCTGCAATTCCATCGAAGCCTGAAGGTGGGCATAATGTTGTAGACTGCTAGCCCATTCAAACTAGTACCTTGTGCTTTAGAGGAAAATGAAAAGCCACCGTATTGAATGAAACCACTTGTACCAGGCTATATGTGAGGAAGAAATGTCCTCCTTGATACTGGCAGCAATCAGCCAGAATCATGAGATGTGCTTGTTCTGAACATCCACCTATATTTTAAACTGCTTATAAAATTATACAGCCCTTTTAAAACATCCAGCTACAGTTATTTAGCTCTGACCTCCTGCAGTCAAACAGTTGATTGTGGGAGATGGTCCTTTTATCCTGCAGTCAGCCCCCCAAACATACACTTCACAAGGTGCCTGATCTTTTGTTAGTCTCTAAGGTGCCACAAGTACTCCTGTTCTTTTTGATCTTTCCTTGTGTTCAGCACCTCAAATGATCAAACCCATATTGCCTGAATAAATCTCTTATTCTGTCCTCTGCATTCAGCTAGAGAAGAAAGACATCACATTGTAATTAATAGAACAGGTCACTAATCAGTGACAGCTTATTTTCATTTTCAGGAATTCACTTTCCAAATACCTATCTGTCAGCATTCTGTTGGTCTAGTTCCAGGCACAATGACTTGCTTACTATACAATCTGCCATGCTGGCAGGGCAGAAATACAAACAGCCAGTCCTTTGTGTTCACCTGCAGCTTTGTTCCATTCATCAACAATCGCTAAAGAGACAAGTAAAACATTTCATATGCTGACTCTGGAATTATATCACCAGTGAAATGGTGTTTGTTTGATATGTATGTCCTTTAACCTGAATCCTATAAAAATTACAACCCTGAGCATTACATGTGCATTATCCTTACTTAGGCAAGAAATCCCACTGAAGTTACTGGGACTAGTCGTGGGACAAATCCTGTTCGCCTGACGTAAATAGTCCCAACACAGTCAATTATTCACCTGCTCCTGCCTCTACTGAGGGCAATAATATTCTCAATGCCTCAAAGCAGTAACAGGCACAATGGGACAGCATTAATAGAGTGAGCAGGGTTTCATTCTAGGGGTTCAGTCCTGGAAGATGCTGAGCAGTCTTTTGAAATGGTGAGAGCCTTCAACTTTCATTCTCTTCTGAAAGAGTCAGGACCTCAGCATGTCCCAGGACTGAGCCCCATGTGAATCAGTATTATTTATATGAATAAGGGTTTGCAGGTCCAGTCTAGGTTCTATATTGTTAACATACCACCAATCAATCTGCCTCTTTACTTTGTGTGGAAGTGCTTAGGTTTGGGAATCTCAATATGAAAGATCACGAAAAATTAAAGAACTCAATGAATTTTTGCCCTAGCAATTGCATGAATGGATGTAGATGGCATCAAGTCTCTATAGATAGGGGACACTATGGATCCTGAATGGAATTCCTTGTGATCTGCCCTTGTAGCGAGGACCTGTCATTCCATTTGTCCGTAAAGCACACATGTAGTATAAAAAACAGGAAACAATGTTGGGCTCTTGAGATCCAGTTTTTACTCAGTGCTTATTCAGGCAAATTCCCATTGTGATCAATGAGAGGAAGGACCTCACATTTTGTCCCTATAATAACTAATATCCTGTATACATTTTTCTGAAGTTTTGTATGTAGATTTAATGCAAAATAAAAAGCAAACATATTGTAATAGGTGCCTTGTTAAATCTCCCATGTATAACTGATAGTCTGTCTCTCACACGCACACCCTCATTAACAACATTAGAGTAGAAACTCCCTGGTATGAAATACAATTACCAATACATTGTCTCAGTAAAGATGGTCAGAAAAACGGATGGAACCATTTTCCACTGGAGAATGTAGCTTCACCAAAATGCTTTGAAAAATTGTTTTTTGCCAAAATTTTGTTAGAGACAGGGCCGGCTCCAGGCACCAGCTTACCAAGCAGCAGGTGCTTGGGGCAGCCACTTCGGAGAGGGGCAGCACGTCCAGCTGTTTGGCGGCAATTCGGCGGACGGTCCCTCACTCCTGCTCGGAGCGAAGGACCTCCCGCCGAATTGCCGCTGCAGATCACGATTGCAGCTTTTTTTTTTTTGGCTGCTTGGGGCGGCCAAAACCCTGGAGCCAGCCCTGGTTAGAGAAACACCAAAGATGTCCAACAATGTAAAAGCACCCTGTTTTGACACTTCTGGAGCAAATGGTTCAAATTTTTCATGTTGAAATGATTGTTCTAAAATAAAGGCAAAATTGAAACAAACTCCATTTTTGTCAAAATGGAACATTGTGATTGATGCAGACCTTTTTTTTTTTTTTTCCTCTCTCTAATTTTCTTTTGAGGAGAATTTCTAAATGTTTGGGTTTCATTCCTCATCAGAATGAAGACAAATGCTGACATGTCAAAACCCATCACAAAGCAAAATTTCTATCCTCTTCATAGCTCTAATAGAGAGCAAGTTTCATTTGGCTTCAGGTGGAGGCCAATCAATTAATTAGATGGCAGACTTGCTTTACTTGAGATAAAAATAAAGCACTATTGAGAAAAGGGAAAGGTGGGAGCAAATGAAACAAAAGGAAATGGGCAAAGTCAATAATATAAAGAGACTGGGATTTCTCTAAGTACTAGAATGACAATGCCGCATTGTGTAGAGAGGCTGATGTTTGTTAGCTTTTGATTAAGTCTTGTCTAAAGCAGAAAGAGTTGGGGGAGAATGAAACAAACTGCTATCTTCTATTTTCTTGGCAAACATGATCTTCTCTATTAGGATTATCGGAGAGCTAGTCCCTGGATCTGGGTAGCAAGGCAGATTTCCAGTGCCTTTCAATTGCTTTCCTGGCTGATGCTGTCTATGCTAATATAACATGATGGTTGGCCACAAATATAATCCTTAGGACCCAGGAGTCCTAGAATGCAGATGTTGCTCATAGACTTTAAGCAGAAGTGCAATGTGTTGCTCAAACTTGGACACTCTCAATGCCAGTTTTCATGTAGCTAGAAGCTCAGTGTTGCCTCATCCTTTGGCAGTTGATAGGCTATTCAGTCATTTAAAACACCGCACAGTCTGTTTCCAAGTTGCAAAGGAATAAGTATTCTTCCTCTGCTGATTTTTGTTTTCCAGTACAGGAACCTAGAAATTCCCCTATTGGATCAGACCATTGGTTAATCCAGTCGTTCTCAAACTTTTGAACTGGTGACCCTTTTCACATAGCAAGCCTCTGAGTGTGACCCCCCCTCTATAAATCAAAAACACTTTTTTTATATATTTAACACCATTATAAATGATGGAGGCAAAGCGGGGTTCAGGGTGGAGGCTGACAGCTCGCAACCCCCCCATGTAAGAACCTCGTGACCCCCCCTGAGGGGTCTGACCCCCAGTTTGAGAACCCCTGAGTTAATCTAATCTGGTATCCTCGTTCTGGCTGCAGCTAATAATTGATGCTTCAGAGGAAGAGAAAAATAAATAGAAAACAAACCACCATGATATCTAGCTAATTGCACAGAGATGTACATGGGTGGTGGGGGTGGGGGTGTATATTCCTTCCTGACATACAGGTGATGAAAATATGCCTCGAAGCATGAGATGTGATTCCCTTATCATTATCTTAGCTTGCATAGCAACAAACATAATTAGTGGTCATAAAAGTATCCAGCTGTTTAGGGTTTTTTGAGTAAACAGAGCCAAATGCATCCCTGATGTAACTTCTTTTACGTCAGTTTACACCAGTGATGAATTTGGCCCATCAAGTCTACAATCTGTCCTTGACTACAGACAGTAGAAAACAAAAGCCAAGAATTAAAACAAGCTGTGGTCTCTTAAGGCGGTGTTTATCACATACTTGTACTGTTTCTTAAGAGGTTCTATTCAAACATATTTTTTTCATATTAAAAATGTGTTAGCAAGGTAAGGGGTGAAATTGTGCTGGGAGTAATGAAAATAAGCACAACAAGAAACAACACTTCAAGCAGCCTCTCAATTGAAATACCATTAAGCAACATGCTGCAATAATCGAAAGGAAAACACTATCCCTCACTTCCTCCAAATTTGAGGCCCACCCCAGTGAATATGCAGCAAAAGGAAGACGGTGTTAGTGAAACAGACGTGCAGCAAGAGATCCATTAGCACCACTGTGTCAAGCCAAAATGTGATCAATTAAACACAAACCAAGCTAACAACATCAGTCACCTACTGTGTCTAGTGAATAAACGAGATTCCAGAGCATAAGCCAGAATGAGTGGACTCAAGGAAGCAGGGATAGCAACTTGTTCAACACTGACAGAAGTGCATTAACCAAGTTTGGTTCAAAGCGAGGCTGTTAGGGTACCAGAGATTCACTTTTGGTTATGTAGCCACAGAGCAGGCTTCACTACCTTCTTACGCCATTCACAGCCTCACCATTTACTTTTATTGTCTTTATTTGTTTTGCAGTAGCCCTAGGAGCCCCAGTTATGAACCAGGTCCCTACTGTGCTAGGTGCTGTACAAAACAAACCGTCTCCTTTTACCCTGTCAAAAGTCGAGAGCGGTGCCTTTGAGACAGTGACATTCTCCTGTTGTAAAACAGTAAGCAGCAAATCTAACCCATGACCTGTAAAGACAAAAGATGCCCAGTCGCTTAATAATACTGAAAAGAACAAAGAGGATACTTAAAGGAGATGTCCCACTGGGTACTTTAATGAATATACTGCTTTGAAAGCACATCCGTATCCCTCACACTATATCTTATATGACTTGTTCTGTGTGGTATGTTATGTTATAGCATGGGAGATTGCCAAGTTCTGATCTGGCCTGCTCCAGCTTATTTCTTGCCATTTTAAAATGTATTCCTTTTGTAAATGCAAAGAAGCCTACTTAGTAAGAAAACTAAACCTAGACCTGCTAGAACTCTACAATTTCTACGATATCTAGATGTTGGAATACCCAGCATAACTCTGAGTCCTTGTGGCACCTTAGAGACTAACACATTTATTTGGTTATTTGGCTAGCTTGATTATCACTTCAAAAGTTTTTTTTCTCTTAATTAATTGGCCTCTCAGAGTTGGTAAGACAACTCCCACCTGTTTATGCTCTCTGTATGTGTGTATATATATCTCCTCAATATATGTTCCATTCTATATGCATCCGAAGAAGTGGGCTGTAGTCCACGAAAGCTTATGCTCTAATAAATTTGTTAGTCTCTAAGGTGCCACAAGTACTCCTGTTCTTCTTTTTACATTTATTTGGGCATAAGTTTTAGTGGGCTAGAACCCACTTCATCAGATGCATGGAGTAGAAGATACAGGAGCAGGTATAAATACATGAAAAGATGGGTGTTGCCTTACCAAGTGTGAGGTCAGTCTAACGAGACAATTAAATTAACAGCAGGATACCAAGGGAGGAAAAATAACCGTTTCAAATAATTGACAAGAAAGTGTGAGTAACAGTAGGGGGAAATAAGTGTTGGGGAAATTAGGTTTAGGTTTTGTAATGACCCAACCACTTCCAGTCTTTATTCAGGTCTAATCTGATGGTGTCAAGTTTGCAAATTAATTCCAGTTCTGCAGTTTCATGTTGGAGTCTGTTTTTGAAGTTTTTTTGTTGAAGAATTGCCACTTTGAGGTCTGTTGTTGAGTGACCAGGGAGGTTGAAGTGTTCTCCTACTGGTTTTTGAATGTTATGATTCCTGATGTCAGATTTGTGTCCATTTATTCTTTTTCGTAGAGACTATCCGGTTTGGCCAATGTACATGGCAGAGGGGCATTGCTGGCACATGATGGCATATATCACATTGGTAGATGTGCAGGTGAATGAGCCCCTGATGGTGTGGTTGATGTAGCTGTGGGTTTTAGCCTTTGGCATAGCTAAAATCTGCCATGTAGATCTGTCTATCTGGTTTGTCTGGAATTGAAGCTAGAGTGAGGCTTATGCTTGGGCTGCTAGAGTGTCCTTAAGAGTCCTAGGGAGACATGTGTGAGAACAGCACCAATGAGAACACAGAAACTCAAGTAGGGCTTTGCAGTGTGGCTGCTCACAACAAGGCTAGGCTGACCCGGGTGCTGATCACACGAGTTAACTCTGGAGTGGAGGCACGTCCTGACGGGACTTGATCCCCCTGTAGTGTAAACTGCTGCCCCTGTGCCACTAGGAGCTGCTATCCGCTGGGAAACATTTGCTTCTGTGGGGCGAGGAAGGGACTTCAGCCTGGGAAGAGGCACTCTGTCATTGCCCCAGGTGAAAAATAACTAAGGGTTGTTCTGAATCAACTCCCCGGGTGCCCTGGCCACGCCCCATTTCCTGACCAGTCTCTTCCAGTTTGGGGACTGCTTTGTCTGGTTGCAGGTCCCCTAACAATTAAAAGGAAGCTTGCATTGCCCTTATCCTCCACAAGGGGCCTGTAACCTATCTGTCATAATCCAAATCTCAGGGTAGCCTCATGCATATTTTTTGTTTTTATAAAGATTCTGAATCCATAATTCCATCAGCATAGAGGGAGCACATAAAACTTCATAAACCTCTTTGCCTCACTACTGAAAATACTGTAAGAGTAGATGGTTTGTCTTTTTGATACTGTAGCATGCCCTTCAGCTGTTTCACACTTGTTTGCTAAGGTTAACTGCATTTTTGAGAACTGTTGTGTGTCCTCAAATATCTTTCACTGCTATGATACCTATTACTTAACAAAGATGTCCTTAATAGGTCTACTGTAGCTTTGTGACAAAGGGGCACTCACCTCTCGTGAGTGCCTCCTGTCAACTGGGTGTGGTGCTGCTATTTTCTTTCTCCTGGCACCCCTTGCAGATGGTTGACCTTGTCCGGTGGGTCGTCCGTGGCTCAGCCCTTCAGCTAAATCAAAGTAAGCAATGGATGAACCTCTTCCGGGGTAACAAAGTTGCAACAGAGCATATCGCTGTGCCCTCGTTAGTGTCTTTAGCCCTGACTCTGGACTCAGTTCTCAGCCCCTTCTGTGCTAAATCCATCCCTGCCCTGTTAGAGTACTGCCCCAGGGCTTTCTCCCTCAAGACTTTGTCTTCACCAGTTCTCACTGTCCCAGTTCTCCCCTTAAGTTTAGTCCCCTTCCGGGGTAGCAAAGTCCAGCAAATGGTTGGCCCTCTCGTGGGTCTTCAGCCCCATTTCTTGGCCTGTTTAAACTCCAGTCCCTTTCTCAGACTTTTATTAAAGAATCTTATTCTCTTTTCAGGGTTTAGGCCACTTCTCCAATGGCTCATGGGGGAAATCCAGGCTCACCCACTATTCTAGGTCCCAACCCAGGGACCCTATGACCAGCAGTCAAGCACTATTCCCTTTAAGTTCTTCAATTAGCTGCTACTGTTTTCCCTTGGCCTTCTTCCTCCCAGTCTCTTTCCTGTCACCCAGTCCCTTAGGGTTACTGTTCTCAGGTCCGCACTCTCCTTGCAGAAGCAAAATGCAACCAGAACTAAATTTCTGGTTATCTGTTGGGCTACTTTGGCCAGAGCAGAGCACCCGTCTTTGCCACTCAGGTCGCAGCCAGGAGCTGACCTGCTCAGCCCCTGCATCTCCTTTTAACTGAGCCTGCTACATTCTGGCTGCTTCTGTGCAGCCTTTGTAGGCAGGCCTGGAGGACCCACCTTCATGGCTCCTTTCCTGGGGTGGGATGTGGTAGGACCATGAGGCCTCCAGCAGGGGGTCTCAAAGGGCATGGGACATCCTGTTACAAGCTTACACTCATGGCTGCCCATTCTCATGACTTTATCATGAATCTTGTGATATCTAATGTTCTTCTAACGCCTCAGCTCCTGAGTCAAGTGAGTCCATGAGAATCCCAGCTTTCATTTAAGGAGCAGCAACAAAATAGGACATTTCTAGCCCTCATGACTGTAGAGAAAAACTTGAACATGTGACCCCAATGCTTCATAAATACTCAAAAAACAGAAGGCAAAGGAAAAGAATCCCCAAACATTACTGAAATCTCATTAGTTTTAAACTAGTTCCTCTTGGGGGTCTGACTCATGATCTTTGAATGCGTGGGGTTGGCAACAATGCAAATACACCTCTACCTCGATATAACGCTGTCCTTGGGAGCCAAAAAAAATCTTACCGTGTTATAGGTGAAACCGCGTTATATCGAAGTTGCTTTGATCCACTGGAGTGCGCCGCCCCGCCCCCCCAGAGCACTGCTTTACCGCGTTATATCCAAATTAGTGTTATATCAGGCTGTTATATTGGGGAAGAGGTGTAGTTGTATTCCAAACTAAAGGCTACATTGTAACTAAGGGCATGAGGGTGGGGATTGTGCAGAGGTGCTCTTTACCAGTGGCAGCGCCCAGATGCATTCTAGATGCCAGAAGCCCTTCTGGGACACTGGAGAAATGCATCACAGAGCGAGGGCTATTGTAAACACCCTGTAATAGGGTGCAGCATGTGTTGTCCTCTGCCTTGGATCAGCTCAACAGGCTGGCATGGAAGTTGACCATGGCCATTGTCCTGCATCTCTTCCTTGGGGGAAGATTAGTGCTGTCAGCTTGGCTAGAGTTTCCTGGTTTGTGCACAAAAGCAGCGTGCAATAACTAGGATTGTGGCCCCTTACGTCCTCCCCCTTTCCATGCACCCAACTAGGACTCTCCTCAGTTCGGTCCTTAGATTATAAAAATTGGGGTGGCAACCTGTGCATTCTAATGGGTCTGTATTAGTACCACATGACTCTTATGTGACTAGGTGGCCTTAAGCACTTACGCAAAGAGCGCACTGCATATAATTAGTCTTTTAATTGAACAAATGCTTGTTGCACTAACTATTTGATGGAGAGAAAATAAAATATTTAGTCAGACTGCTGGAAGTTAAAATACAGCAGACAATAAAAGGATGAAATTATGTCTCAGACTCGTAAATGAGAAAATAGTCTATGTTAGGCAGCATTACTCATTTAGATAGCATAAAGCTTATAATTTCAACAAGGCCCCAATTTTCATAAAAACTCTGTATTTGTGATTTTCCCCCCTTTTCCCTCTTGCAGACTGCCGTTACAATGAATAAGCCTTTCTGCTTACAGAGAAATTCATTTTTATTTTACTTTGCCTTTTTCATGTCAATTACAGAACACTTTGTTAAAATGATTACATAATTTTTGCAGAAGCTTGGTATTGCAGGCTGGAGGAGATAAACCCACTTAAATGTGACTAATGTACTCACAAATTCCTGCCCAAAGCACAGTTTCTCAACTAGACATCACTCACACCATCTTCTGAAACCACGGCACAGAATCAGTGCAAATGTCAAAAAGACAAGCACCCTTTCCTGCTGAGGGAGGTAGGGTATGAATTCTGTTTTTAAGCAGAAGGTCGGAGGTCACTCGGTACTAAAAACTCTATTTCCTCACACCTCGCCTCATTGCTTGGTTCCTGTCTTGTGATAAGGTTATACTGAATGGTGCTGGCATCCTTCAAGGTTACAGTTCCAGAAAATATTTGCAAATAATTTGATGTGTTGTCAGCCAGCAGGCAACAGTGAACTCATATAATTCAACATACTAATATGGGTTTTCATGCCTTAAGCTATAAATAAGCTTGATATTCAAAAGTTTCTGTAATGTTTATTTAATAGCAATATTTTATAAATAAATCTTGATTATTTCATTGCACTCCAGAGGAGATCTTCTTCCAATATAACAGTTGTTTCTGACCTCCGGCCTCTTTGTCTGTCCTCTTCAGTTCTCCCCACATTTCTCTTAAAGAAATAGTGTTTTCCTTATCAGGATTTCTCTGAGATAGTCACATGAGAATTTTTACCATGACAATTCTGACCTCACCTCTTCCACCACAACAACATACTCAAGAGGGTCTTATCCTGAAGACCTTAATCAGACAAGATCACCATTGACTTCAGCACAAGTTTTGCCTGGGAAAGGACTTCATAAGGACTCCACAATAAGGTCCTGAAAGTCTAACTCGAAAGAGCCCCAAACTCAGATTGTAGATGCATCAATTATGGAAGAACTGATGTGCCAGAACCTCCTGTGTTACTGAGATCCAGGAGCCAGTGGTGTACACTGTCTTTTCAATACCCAGGGTCTCCCCTAGGCGATGGGATTCCAAAGAAGACAGCTCTCCATCCCCTATATGCCATGCAAACCAAGGGAATGATCTGAAGACAAGGATCTGTCCACAAGTCCAATCTAAACATCCTCAATTCCCATTCACTGACTCTGACCTGTGCTACTACAGGAACTTAGGACTCAATTCAAATCCCACAGAAGTCATTGGGAGGCTTTTCATTGTAGGCACTGGATTGGGTTCTTCAGGAATCAGGAAGAGCTGATACTTTTCAGAATGAGTTTGTGGCTGTTCATTTTCTGGTGGTGGTGGTGGCAGTGGCAACAAGAACAGCAGTTTCTGGTGATGTTCTTCCTACTAGAAGACTATTCACCAGAACCTCTCTAGTTCAGACTAGCTCCCTTCATCAAAGCGATGCTGTAGTGCAGCTGCATGTGGGTTGGATCATTGCACTATTGTGATTCCTTGTTTTCTGTGATGGTCCAAGCTCTTCAACATCCTTTACAAACAAGCAAATATCGCATATTTGGGAAAACCAGAGACACACATACTAAAGGACATGTAATGTCACTACACAGCACCCAATGCAAAAAGGCAGAGTTATCTCCTGGTTCTCTGTTAGTTGGTGCATTTCAAAGAAAGGGATGTAGGAGTCTGTTGATAATGTTGAAACTCAAGTTCATGAATACAGGATTTAGCATATAAGGCGCTAAGAAGTACATTGCCACAAAGATGCAAAGGACTGTGAGGACCTATGGGGCTCTGCATAGGCACAGGGGTCTGCCCACCTCACTCTCCTTGCAAGAGTGGAACCTAGAAGTGGATCCTAGGAAGTGCTGATTTCAATGTGGGTGTAATCCTGGCACCATTGAAATCAGTAGCAAAACTCCCATTGACATTAACTGGAGCAGGATTTCACCCCAAGGAGTTTAGGGTGTTCAGCACCTTAAAATAGAACTTACTCAGTATAGCCAATCCTTTATGTTAATGAAATATAAAGGAAGTTAGGAAACTCAGTGAAACAACTTTTTTGTGCTGTACTCTGTGTAAATATTTGGATTACTAAAGCGAATTTATGAAGCAATTACTTCTAATGCAATAGAGAAAATTAAGTACTCATTGATTCTTGATTTATAATCTAGAGCTAAAAGATCATGAAAAAGCAAATATAACTTAATTAAATGTCCTTTGGCTTTGCTACTATTGCGGTCCTCACTCATAAAGTAAGTAAAACAAACCATTCCCGGAACATAAATGTATATTGGTTCTTCTAGTTTGGAAGGCAAATAATTTACTGGTTAAATAAATTCAACAAAGTTAAGCCAAGTGAAAGATTTTTCTAGTTGCCTCTGGGTCTTGAAGAAAAGATGAAAAACTGACTGGTAATTTAAGGAATTCACTCTACGTGGAATGACAGGAGCATTTACTGTGAAAAGAGGAAATACTCTTGTTTTCCCTTTTTTATACTGGAGAAAATATTTTGATGTGGTCATGGAGTAGAATATGTTGGGAAAGGAATGAACCTTTATGGACTATTCATTGTCTGCATACTTGTGGTGATTCATTCCCAACAATGAGCACATTAACCTGGGAAGTTTAATCAAATCCTATAGTAATATTGCTATTTTCCCACTCTGAAATGTAAATAATTTGGAAAAACTATGAAGTTCTAAAATGTAACACTTCAAGTGATGTATTTAGCCATTTAAGTAACCAGTTCGACTCTTCCTTTGTACTGCAGAAGCAAGGGAATAAGGGGGAGGGGGAGATTCAAGAACAAAGTACTCCGCAATGAGTCATGGAAGAAAAGCCATTGTAACAAAAGGTAAACTATTTGTAGATACATTCAATCTTCCATTAACCTTTGAGTCATTAATTGGGTTTTATTTCTGCATGAGCAAAGGGTTACTGTGACCCTACTAGCATTCCTATGCCAGAAGTCAAGGGGCTCCCTGTTATCTAGTAGTGAGTTTCCATTGGCATGACCAGCTCAGTGTACCCCAACTCACTGTTGTCATAATTTGTATCTAACAGGTGTTATGTACTTTAGAAGAGTGTATTTCAAAGGCTACTGGACTACAAAGAAAAGTGGAGCAAACCCCAAAATTCTCCTTTACTTCAGGAGACAAAGAAACTGAGCACTTTGAGTTCTGTGAGGGGTCCTTGCTAAAAAACTGGTCAGCCATTCTCAAAGACAGACTGATGAGAACTTCTTTGACCAAAGGACTCTCGTTTGCTAGATTGAAGCGTATTTGTACTTTTGTGTGTAACCATTTCTATCTTTATTCTTTACCTGATATCACTAAAGCTTATATCCTTTATTAAAAAGCTTACTTTACTTCTCTTATAAACCAACTTAGTGCTTTGATTAAAATTGTGTCTAAGGGCAGGTCTACACGACAGCTGGGATCGACGCTCTGAGATTGATCCACCGGCGGTGGATTTAGCAGGTCTAGTAAAGATCCACCAAATCGACTGTAGATCACTCTCCAGTCGACCCCGGTACTCTATCCCTGACAAGAAGAGTAAGGTAAGTCAATGGGAGATTTTCTCCCATCGACCCCCTGCGGTATCTCAACCTAAGGTATGTCAACTCCAGCTACATTATTCACATAGCTGGAGTTGCGTAGCGTAGGTTGACTTACTGCAGTAGTGTAGACATAGCCTAACACTAGTTAAAGTGAGAAGCTGCTGTTTACTGTCTCTTTAAAGGAGCAGCAAACTTGATAAGGTTTTGCAAATCTTACAGTAAGAAGGAACTGTGCACTGCAGAAAGATGTGTAAGGAACTCAGGAATTGGTGTTCACTGCTTGGTGTGTCAGGGAGCTTAGCAGCTGCAAGGTCTCATTTGCAAAGGCTGAGATGGATAACACAGTAACTCACAATTCTGGGAACCCCAGCAGATCACGGATGCATTCAAAACAATTTTGAACCCACTTGAACCTTGAGGGTTTCAAAGTTATCCTTGCAGATTAAAGTTTTGAAGGGCTCTGTCTCCCTTGGCAATAGCACTATTGGATACCCCACCATCATCCATGAAACAGTTTGAAGGGTCATGACTGCTGCTAAGAAAATGATGGTGCCAATGCAAATAGCACACACAGTTACTCCTTAACCCCAGTGGTGGCTATGGCTTGGGCTGTCCCTGGTGACTTGGCTCCTATGAGGACTTGGTGACAGTAGGTCTATGGGTGCCAGAGCCAAGGCGGAGGCGAGGGTCTCTGAATGGACCCCTCGGATCTCCGAGATGTTTTTTGGGTGGGGGTGAAGAAGAGGAGGTGAAACCCAACCTCCTAACAGGGTGATGTCAGAGGAAGATTTCCTCACCCTGAATCTCCTTCCATGAATTTTATGACAGGAGATGGTAATCTGGGCCCATACATGTAAATGCCCATCTTTAGCACCCAAGTTGAGAATTTTGGCTTTAGGTATTTTCAGTGTTCTATTTCTAGGATTTCACTTTATTGAAAACTTGCAGCTTTAAATTAAAGGGAACAAAGTTGGGTATTTTTGGTCTGTTTAATTTCCTAAACTTCATGTGTGTGGAGGGAGGGTGGGGGGAGACTCTACAAAGTGGGCACTACCCTCACCCCATATCTTTCCTTGACCTCTAGAGCTAAATTAAACATTAGAGGTCTGCAGAGCCTCAGTCCCTCACTCACCTCTGTCTGCAATATGGAGCTTAAGAACTGCAGCACTCCCAGTGTTATGATAGATATCTTCCTAATAGTGGGGATTATAGAATGCTTTCGTATAGGGTAGTGGCTAAGAACTCAGAATGCTACTTTCAAGAAGTGCTTGATGAGATAGGACTGGACACGTGGGGGAAGGAATAAAGCCTGAATGTTACACTGTCTTGGCTCTTGCTTTTTATGCTTGAACCCTAATCATGGTGTCAGACATGAATCATTTCCTGCAGGTACATGAAATGAGAAACTAAGAACATTCCAAACAAAAATACCAGAGCCAACAATAATGGCACCATACCAGATTCTTCCTCCCAGCTGATGGACATGAAAGGGGATATGTTTAGCAAATGACCATTCCTTAGATCACAAAGAGCTTCCATTAATTCTACCAAGAGCTATAGATATTGCAAAGCTAGTGAACAAGGTTGCATCCAAATGCAGAGAATAAGCAGAGCAGGCACAGAGCTAGTTCACCAAGTAGCACAGGGAAAGCATGAAAATATAAGAAAAAATATACCAAAGTTTTGTGCAAAAGCAAATGAACAATACAAAGCAGAGAGAAGACAAACAAAATGCAAAGGAATATCTCTGGGTACTGTGGAGAACATAACGGAACATGCCAGGCTTATGGGGACATGTGCAATAATTGTGGCAAGGTAAGTTGTCATGCCTAAGCTTGCAGACTAGGAAAGCAGCTACTTCATCACATTCTGGACAGTAGTAGGTAGATGCAGATGGTTGAGAATGCAGTTTGTGAACCAAACCCTGCAGTGCAAGAATACCAAACACCACCAACAAGATGAACCATCACATGGCTCAGCATCATTGCTGATAACATTCTGGTGTATGGAGGTGGAGACAGCCAGGTGGAAGCTGTGGCAGATTATGACCACACATTATCTGTCTGCTAAAAAGAGCCAGGGAAATAAATTTAAAAATGAAGGTAAAAGAAAGATGAAGTTGTTTGACTGCAGTACTGTACATGGGACACTTGCTGATCTCCCAAGCGCTATGACTTGATACTGAAAAGGTAAAAGCAATATTGCACATGCCTATAATTAAAGATATTAAGTCAGTTCAATGCCTGTTAGGATTTCTAAATTCTGACAACATTTCTTCCAAGCCTCTTGGATGTGTGTGAGCCTAAGAAGGCTACTAGACAAAGATGCAAGATGGTCACGGCTACTTCAACATGATGCAACCATCATACAGCTCAAGGAGCTGGTGACCAGTTATCCCATCTTGAATACTATGATGTGGAACAAAGACAACCATACAATGTAATGCTAGTGAGACAGTGCTTGGGGCATCATTCCTACAAGGACAGCCAGTACCTTTTGCATCAAGGTCACAATCACCAGTGGAACAAAGATAAGTCCAAATTGCAATAATATTTGCATATGAAATGTTACACCAATTAATGTTCCTGGATGGGAAAACATTCAAGTGGAACATGACCATAAACTACTAGAGAGCATTTTTAAAAGCCGCCGTTGGCATCTCCAAAACACCTTCAGTTCAGTGCATGCTATTTAAACTGCAATGCTACAACCTAGCTTTGTGTTACAAGAAAGGGAGGGAAATGTCCAGAGCTAACTTCTTATCCAGATCAGCCTTGTAGCATGAAAATATGGCAAGTGAACAAGAATATGAGATCCTCTACCTGATAGAAAGCACCCTTGTTTTACAGGGGAGGAAACTGAGGCACAGAGAGGGACATGACTTGCCCAAGGTCACTCAGCAGGCCATTGGAAATATAACACAAGTCCCAGTCCAGTGCTCGATTCACTAAGCTACATGATCCTAGATATAATATCAAATATGGACAAGCAGCAGAAAACAAAAATAACTACACAACAAAGTTCTGAACCCAGCTATATCACCGTACCCTCTTAGCAACTAAACATACTTCTCACTTGTACCTCTCTGCTTCCCTTGAGAAAAGAGAGAAATTCTATTTCCATGAAACTGTTCAATTTTGTTATCAACCTCATGAGACGATCACATGCAGCTATTTGTCATGTCATCATAGCAGCCTTTTAAAATGGGGTATCAGAGCGTCTCCAGTTTCTAAGTATCAATCTCTTTGCAGAGCCAGATGTGCTAATTTGAAGACTCCTACTGTATACAGTTAGGCTTATTGGGGAACGTTCTACTATTGGTAAGTGACAGGTTTCAGAGTAGCAGCCATGTTAGTCTGTATCCGCAAAAAGAACAGGAGTACTTGTGGCACCTTAGAGACTAACAGATTTATTAGCGCATAAGCTTTCGTGGACTACAGATTCTCTAAAATGTGAAGGGGATTTCACAGGGTGTATATTAGTTCTCATTTGGCCAGAACCTGCCATCCCGCCACCCCTGGGCTGAAGCTCAAAGCCTGAGCCCCACTGATCCTGGTAAGGTGGGGAACTCACTGGCTGCCTGGTCCTCCCGCATTGTGCCCCAGGTGTCTCCAGACGTGGGCAGAACCCAACGCTTGCTCATGGCTCCAGCAACCAACACCAAGGCAGTGCATCCAGGAGCAACAGGGAGAGGGAAGGGCTGCTACTTTGCCCCCTTCCCCCAATCACAGCCCAGGAGGCTGTGGCCACAAGAAAAGCCTCTGGTGGCCTCATGCGGCCATGGTGGCCGCATTTGAGAAACGCTGAAATACTTAGTCCTGTCATGAGCGCTGGGGACTGGACTAGAAGACCTCTCGAGGTCCCTTCCAGTCCTACGATTCTCTGATTCTAGAAATTTTAATAGTATGTATATGCGGTGCAATATTAGTTATATTCTGCTTGCTGATAAAGTTTTCCCAATTACAGTTATGTATCTTAAGCAAAATTCCCACTGGCTTTAGTGGAAGTGTTATTTGAGAGAGCACTACAGGAGTCAGCACCAAACTATCAGAACTCACACTTTGTCACTAGTGGTTTATTATGCAAACTACAGAGTAGATGGGATATTTCTAATGTCAGCTTATATTTATATACTGTCTTCCATCCTACCAATTTTTTTCAGTACTATTTCTAAACTTCCAAAATTCTGAGTATAGTTTCAAATGCCTGTCCTTATACTTTAACTCCCCCACCCCAACACCACCAAATTCATCTACCAGAGGAATGTTTGCTTCTTTCTCCCATATGTGTTTCCCAGCCACCATCTGATGCTCAGGAGTAGTAATATTCAGATCTAGACCACAGTCATGTTTAAGGTCTGATACCTTGCAAGCCTTCAGAGCTAGAAGCAGCAGCTTTTTCCCACTGGGAAGGAAAAGGGGAAGAATTCAAACTTCCCAATAGGATGCACCTCTTGCTTCTAGCCCCTTGTAAAATGGTTCTGTATTTTCAGGGCCGCCCGGAGGGGGTGGCAAGTGGGGAAATTTGCCCCAGTGAGCCCTGGCCTGATGGTGGTCCGGGTCTTTGGCGTTATTTTGGTGGTGGGGGGCCCTTCAGTCGCTCTGGATCTTCGGTGGCGACTCCGTGGGTGCTCCGGTGCTGGAGCACCCACGGGGAAAAATTGGTGGGTGCTCTGCACCCACTGGCAGCCAAGCTCCCCTTCCCATCCCCCTGCCTCGCTTCACCTCACCTCCGCCTCCTCCCCTGAGCGTGCTGCATCCCTGCTTCTCCCCCTAGATCCCAGCACTTACCGCCACAAAACAGCTGTTTCGCGGCGTAACAAGCTCCAGGAGGGAGGGAGGTGGAGCAGGAATGCAGTTCACTCAGGGGAGGAGACGGGGAAAAGGTGGAGCTGGGGGGGGATTTGGGAAAGGAGTCCAATGGGGCAGGGAGGGGGCGGAGTTGGGGCGAGGACTTTGGGGAAGGGGTTGGAATGGGCGTGGGGCAAGGGTGGAGTCGGGGCAGGGCAGGGGGCAGAGGCGGGTCAAGCACTCACCGGCACCAGCAGAAGTTGGTGCCAATGACCCACGCACTTTTTTTTCCCTAATTATTCTGCTAAATGTACAAATGCCTGGCAGAGAAATATAGGGCCAGATCTGCTCCACATATAAATCACCACAGCTCCACTACAGAGGTGCCACTATCTCAGTGACTTCGGTAGAGTCATGTTGAGTTACATCAGCTGTAGATCTGGTCCGGAATTCTCCTCCTGTGGGCAGAGAGGCAGCTTTTTGCACTCATTCACATTGCCATTTTTTCAGCATTCAGTTAATAGTCCATCAAGAGACAGAATGGAGACATAAAAACTTACTTTCTTCTTGACATCCACTCAGCAATTTTAAGAAGAATAGAAAAAAAACTATAAGTGAAGAATCAATAACTTCTGGGTAATAGTTAAATATAAGTCATTCTTAAACCATATTTGTATTTCACCTTTTAAGAGAGACCAGAAATGTCCCTACCCTGTTTATAAGGCCCATAAGGTGTTAGTGCTCTTGTTATCTCTGATTTTCCTGGTCTCTCAAGCACCATTTACGCTGGACATTGTTTTTGACAATGCAGCATGGCAAATACCTGGACTGGGATTCCTTAGAATCTATAAAATACTTATAGTGGATATTTTACAAGTAATACTTTTTATAATATATTTTTGTGCTAACTACAAATGACAAGTGACTGCTCACACTTGTTCCTGCAGCTACCAGGTTTTCCTCTTTAATCTTCTATTACCCCTTCAGAAAAAGAAATGTGAAACACAGGGAGAGCTGTCTTTTCATTTATTTTATCTTGCCTCTATAAGAGTATTTTCCTGGTAAATTCAATCCTTTGTAGGAAATGTAAATGGAATGTACAATATATTTTTAACTCGAGTATGGTTTTTAAACATTAAAAACCTCTTTTTCAAAAAGCCATAATGACAGAGGTGCAGGGCGTTTCCTTGCTCAGTAGCCTATGGGAAGGAAGGGAAGGATGGCTTTGATAAGACTTGGAGATCTGGGCTCACATGCTAGCTCTGCCACATGCTTCTTGTGAGATCTTACACAAGTCATTTAATCTCTGTCGCAGTTCCCCATCTGTAAAATGGGGAATGCGATGGAGTATGCATACCCTGTCCTAGATTGAACCAGGCAGGGGCAAGGTAAGGAGACATGATTGGATAGCCTTAGACACAGTTAATTGGGCCATTGACTACAACTGGTCACTAGTCCAAAATAAATGAGACTATTGCTATAATGTAATAACTTGATGGTTTATGATATATAAGAACAATATCTTGGGCTAATAAAAACAGCACAAGAGCATTAGAGTTTATTAGCCCAGATATTGTTAAAATAAAGTTAACAGGCATTTAAGAGTCATGATACTGAATTTTAAAAACATTCACACTTCTAATGAAAAACTTGAAAGCCCTACTCTGAAATGTGAGACTGATGAAGGGTGAAACATCATTCCAGCTGCAGTATATTCAATTTACATTGCAACGAGGGAGAGGTGTGCACAAACAATGCAAACACAAATACACATAGGTATTGCTAGACTGGATCAGAGCAGCAGTCCATCTAGTCCAGTATCCTGTCTGATAATGGCTTCTACCAAGTGCTTCAGTGAGTCACACAATGGTCAGTGATGAGATAGTATACCCATAGGAAAATTTTCTTCCTGAACCCTAGGCAATTAGTGGTTGGCTTATGTCCTAACGCATGAGGGTCCATGTCCCTTCTATTTCTTTATCCTGTCTAATGTGACTGTGGATGTTCTCATTATCTATGTCATTTTTAAACTTTCTACATAATATCTGACATCGTATGGCTGAGAGTTCCATAGGTTACTGTGGGGGGAAGCCTTGCTGACTTAGATGGAAAGGACATTTGGGGAAACAAGGATGAGAGGAAGAGACAGGCCCTGACCAAATTGAATTAAATGGAAGCAGGACCAAATTGTGGGATCATGGGTGAGCCACTGGGACAAAGAGGTGAAATTACTTCCCAAGGTCATGACATGGCTGTGTTTGGCACTCATAGTTCCTGGCTCCTAGACCCATTTCAGTCTGCTTCAAGTCTGCCTCATTCTGTTCTAGCAATATTGCCTTCAGACTCTATGCCTATTTAATGCTTGGGTTCTGTGCTGAGACTGTCAGCAAGGGTGCCAACTGAGTTTGTCTATGTGATGTGGAGAGCTATGCACCAAGAACGGAGACCACCAAACAGCTACAGTATGGGTCAGCTCTTATTGCTACTAATAGTGGTTAGTCAGTGGTGACACAATCTCCCTATTAAAAAGGTGGTCCACCCTATGAAAAAGATTCAGAGCCCTGCTCTATCCCATTACCTTGTCAGGATGAGTTACTCTTCAAGCATCTGTCTGTAATGCGTGAAATTTTTTTTAAATGGATTCCAATTGGGGAGACACATGCTGGAGGGTGCATGCTGTCAGCAGTAAAATTTGTCAGTTTTAAACACAAAAGGTAGCGCAGCCAGCATGAGGTAGCTCTATTTTGGAACTCATTATGATGCATAAATTCATCACTGGACCGGAAGATGGTATTTGCCTAGGGACAGTAATCATGACCTGATTACATTCAGTACGAGCAAACAAAGGACCGTGTTCTTTTTATCCCATCACCTGGGGTTAGGTCGTCAGGCAAGCATCCACCATCTTTGCGTGTCTGTACATGGGTGCAATCCATCCATTGCTTCCTCGGCATTCGGTGGAGTCTCTTTCTTACCACCCTCTCCTGCCATGCAATCTTCACCAGAACCTCTTCATCCATCCTCTGTGTTTGAACTAGCAAAATTTTGCATCCTGGATTTTGTCAGCCACACCACAGATTTTGGCTTTCATTTCAAAATCTGTCCCTTCATGTAACTCCTCTTCTGGGGCAAAGATATCAAATCGCAAACACGGGTAGGCATTGAACCTGCTTTCTCCTTTACCATACTTCTGAACTGTATAGCAATGCAGAGTGAACCACTGTTCTATACAGTTGGACTTCCAGTCTCCATGGCATATGATTGTCATACACAACACCTGAGAGATGTATTTCTCTCTCTCTCTCTCTCTCTCTCTCTCTCTCTTCCAGCACTGCTGGACTGTGTCTCCCATTCAAGATCATTGTCTTTCATAGCTACCCACCAAGGTAGTTGAAATGGTCAGTCTGGTTCAGTCGTAATCCATTAATTTCTGTGTTCAGTTTTTCTGTGCTATCTCTGCTAACCCACATGACCTCAATCTTAGTTGCGTTAATTTTCATCCCATGCCTGCTTAACTGGTTATACCACTGGTTTACTGCTGCTTCTGTTTTCTTTTGATGACACTCTTTTTACAGTGTCATCTGCATATGGCAGCGTCCTATTCTGGGGTGCAATACAGACCAGTGAGGGTTTGTCACTGCCTGCCCAGTAACCCAAAGTGCATCTAAAGGGTCGGCCACTTGTCTGAATGCTCCCAGCCCACATACAAGTCTGCACTGAGTGTCTGTGGGTAAAGCAACTCTGATTACAGCAGCCTGATTGTTATATCCCAGCCACACTCTGGTTACACCTAGCAATATAACCCCCAACACACTCCCAGTCACAAAATTTCCCAAAACTGTATGCACTGCAAAGTCCATCCCTCTTCTAGACCATTGAGAGATATTTAGGTTCATTTGTTCCTTTAAAGGTACAGTACTGAGCCGCTTGCCACATTAACTGGAGTTAACATTCACTTTAAATCAAACTCAGCTCTGGGTTGGTTTGGATTAAATGTAAAATCTGTTTATTAACAAAAGGGGATAGGATTTTAAGTGAGTTCAAGTATCAAGGATAGAACTAGAAATGGTTACAAGCAAATAAAAGTGAAAAACGTTTACTAGAGGCTCAGAGTTAACCAAACAAGCTACAGCTTTTGTTCAAGGTAGTTTCCTTACCAATCTACCTTCCAGCAAGATGGCTGACAAAGCCCTCTGGTCAGGATCTCCCCCAAAATCTGAAGTATTTGGTTCCTTTGTCATCTTAGGTGAAAGATCACTTGGGGTTCTCTGCCTCACTCTTTGTAGACCAGTGAACCTTGGACATGGATTCTTCTGAAGATTACCCCCAAAAGTAAAGTTCATTCAAGCTGTGAGGAAGGCAACATGAAGTCTCCCAGAGTCCCAGTGAAGGAAGTTCCATGCTGGTTTCGTTGCTCATTGGTGTTTACTAAAATGCAAATTGTTCTGTTTCCTTCAATCTTCTCCCTCTGCTGTCTTTATAGTCCTATTTACCATCTATGTAACTTGCATTCCCATTGTCTTTTGAAGTATTTAAAGTATTTGGAGATGTTCCTTTGTCTAGGGTGGAGTAACTTTAGCCCTGCCTGGAAGACACACTTTGATAATTTCCAATATGTTTGTAATTTTGAATGTGTCCTCTGTACACACACCATGCAATATTAATGATCTCTATGTTGTTAGCTTTCTGCTGTTTTACAAGCCTTTTGATACAGATTATGGTATTAATGAGTTGGGTTAGACTGGTCAGGCCAGCTGAAACTCACCCCCAGATACTAATGAGCCCCTTGCCCTCTTGCATTGGAATGCTGTTAGAGTCACACCGGAGTCAGAAGCAGCTTCTCACCTTTTCCCATTGGGACCTTGATAAACAGTAGCAAGGTGGGAAGCCGCGGTCAGCACACCCCTCACCCGCGCTGCTTCTTGCTGCCCCCATTGGCCCGGGACAGCGAACCGCGACCAGTGGGGGCTGCGATCGGCCGAACCTGCCGCGTCAGCAGGTAAATAAACTGGCCCGGCCCGCCAGGGCGCTTAACCTGGCGAGCCACAGGCCAAACGTTGCCGACCCCTGGTCTAACTGATCACCATAGGAATTTCTCCAACATCAGATTGTCAGAGACCTAGGGTGATTTTTGCTTTCCTCTCCAGCATAGGGCATGGGTCACTTGCAGGTTTAAACTAGTGTAAATGGTGGATTCTCTGTAACTTTGTCTTTAAATCATGATTTGAGGACTTCAGTAACTTAGCCAGAGGTTAGGGGTCTATTTTAGGAGTGGGAGGGTGAGGTTCTGTGGCCTGCAGGTCAGACTAGACCAGGGGTCGGCAACCTTTCAGAAGTGGTGTGCCGAGTCTTCATTTATTCACTCCAATTTAAGGGTTCGCGTGCTAGTAATACATTTTAACATTTTTAAAAGATCTCTTTCTATAAGTCTATAATAAACTAAACTATTGTTGTATGTAAAGTTAATAAGGTTTTTAAAATGTTTAAGAAGCTTTATTTAAAATTAAATTAAAATGCAGAGCCCCCCGGACCGGTGGGCAGGACCCAGGCAGTGTGAGTGCCACTGAAAATCAGCTCGCGTGCCACCTTTTGCACGCGTCCCATAGGTTGCCTACCCCTGGACTAGATGATCACGATGGTCCCTTCTGACCTTAAAGTCTCTGAGTCTATTTTAAAAAGTTTTGTAGTGGGTTCCCCCCTCAATCACTATAGATATTGAAAGTGGGGAACACTCCCTCCTTTCTTAGTTTCTGAAGATTGGGGTTTTCTTTTCAGTTTCAAGCTATTTACATTTGTTTGGTGGTTCCTCATTGTTTGTTTGGTTTTTATCTGTCCTGGACAATGGCTAGATGCTTGGAGCCAGGCTTGTCTGGTTGAGGAGGTAGCCCATCCCTGCATGATTGCTTCACCGCCATGTTGTGAAGTGATGTTGAAGCCTCACCAAAGTTACCATTACAATGCTCTATGTGTATATACATGCATACATTCAGAACCATAACCTGTCTACATATCTCATAATGACTATTAAGTTCAGTGGATTTCAAGCTTTCATAAGGGAACTTACTCAATATATATTTATATTTCAATAATCCAGTATGCAATCAGTAGGAGGTCAGACTAGATGATGTAATGGTCCCTGCTGGCCTTAAACTGCTTGAATCTATTAATCTTCTTGGCTTTAAGAGAGGGTGTTATAAGGTAGCCCTACCCTACTGCATGCATCAGTTTCCCACCTTCAGTGTCCCAGTAACTCCATGCAGGCTTTCTTATCTCAATGATACCCCTCCTTGGGGCCAATTTGGTAGCAAAATATATTTCCTGTAATTCATAACAAAAGTCCCCAATTAAAACCAATTAGGAGGCAGCTGATGAGTCCCAGGGGTACTGGCCCTTCAGCTGCAATCCCACAATGCAACATTCCCTTCAGGAATGACCTATCTGATAACACTTTTGAACTCCACTGTCTGGAGGTCACAGTGACCGTAAGTCACTTGCTAACCTAAGTGGAGCTAATAATGGCAGAGTAGATTTCTATGGTTGGCTTTACTGTCTCTGGCTTAGAAGCAGTTAAATTTAACAGAACAGAAATCTAATTCCAGTTCTTCACGACATTCCACTTCTAAAGTTACATTGGAGAAGATTCTTCTCTCCAGTAAGAACTCTTGAAACTAAATTTGACCCACGTGTCTAAATTAGACGGTTTCAAATAAAATTGGTTAGAAAAATATATTACAATATACAGAGAGGGAAAATGCAGTAAGCTTGCAACGAGATGAAGGATTTTCTGATACTGAATGATTGCACTAAAGCACTATCTGGAGCATTTCTCCAAAATAATGTGCTCGTTCACTATACACTTGAATGTATGGAACATTTTGTTAAATCTACAAATAGATGTGGGGTATTATCGAATCTTTCTACTGTGGCTCTGTCACTTAAGGTTTCGACTGTTTGGGTTGTTTTACTTCACCGATTTCAACTGATGCTCTTTTAAACATATTGGGCTCAATCCTGACTCTAGCTCAAGCTGCAGAAGCGGGAAAGCAGCCCTATAGGGTTATCTGTGGTTTTCCTCTGGAACAGGGGAATCTTTGGATGATGCAAAGATTAGCAGACTTTACAATACTGCCTCCCTCAGCATGGAGGGCAGGGATGAGTGAAAAGGGGGGATGCCAAGTGTGGGATGCAGAAAGGAGGGAAATATTGGCATTTCACTAGCTCCTCAGCTGACAGCCTCTGACTGCAGGCAGTGTGACTTCAAGCAACCCTGTAGCTGCTCTAGTTACACAAGGGGCATCCAGCCAATCCAAGATCAGGGCAGCAGAAAAATGGCGTAGTGTCACCTTCCCCCCAACTCTCCTCAGATACACACTGTGTATAGTTGATGAAGGTGAGGACTGAGCTGACTTGCATCATATTTTACAGCCTCAAAAAAGTCCTGTATTTTGCAAACTACTTCTACACTAACTACAACTATTCTAGTCAATGTCACAACAACATGTGACCGATATCAGCTAATCAGTGAGATTTGCAAATGAATGCGTAATGTACTATTTGATAAAAATAAAATTTTAGTTTTTCCTGATCTCTGCAACAACTGATATACAACATAAAAAAAGATTAATTTTCCAATCTAAATTCTCGTTAGTGTTTCCAGACCACAGTATTATTTCTCACTAAACTTTGATTAATTAAAGATAAGTAATGTAAGTTTTTGACTATGAGAATATAAAGTCTCTTTTTGTTGTCTTACTCTATTCATAAATAAAAGCCACTGGACACTCTTTTTACAGGTGAAGGACTGAAATGTTGAAATCTTTGCTCCCTAAATTCAATATTTTGTGATGTTTTATTTTTCATAATACTAGATAAGGTTTTATATTTAATTATGGTAAGAATCTCTGAATTACTCTTTTTACTAAAAGAAGTTAAGCTGACATATGCTCAATATTATTTCTACTTAGCTGTTTCTAGCGGGCTCAATTTTGTGGACTTTACCATGATTTGATATGCTTCTTAAAAAACAAACCTCTTCTTCCATGTGATTTATTATCTGATTCCTGTATTTTGTCTATTGAAAGAGTTCATTTACTTGTATTTCTCAAATTGAGTAAAAATAAGTGGAAAGAAATCCGTGAGAGCAGTTGCTTTCCATATTACAATCTGTGTAGTAAGTTATCCAGTTCTTATATATTGGTTTTTATATTCAGTCTGAAAGCAAAGTTCATGCCTGTGGTAAAATTAACACAAACTGATTATTACTAATAGTTAGCAATTACATAGTGTTGGATTCCCAAATACTTTATAGGTCACACATACAAGAGCAGAATCACATTGCTGCATTACTATTAGATTAAAATTGTACCTCTTACCCAATCAAATTGTTTGGTACAATCCAGGTATGATAGAATCATCTATCGGATAACTCAATTATTTTACAGTCTGAGTATCCTCACTCATAACATCTTCAGAGCTTGCTCTGTAAGGCTGTGACTTAGTAAGGTGTTTAAGCATATGCCTACTGTAAGCAAGTGTGTAGTTTCACTAAAATTAATGAGACAGCTCAATGTTTAAAGTTAGGCACGTGCTTGAGTATCCTGTTGAATGAGGAGGAGATTGAACTATCATCCCAGCCCTTGGAGGTAGTCCATTCAAGTCAAGAATGAGGCATATCGGTGGAACAATATAGGGAAGCTTGCATTGCTTAGGTATGCATAAAGAGGTAAGGTAGGTCAGGTAACATCTTTTATTAGACCAACTTCTGTTGCATAATGCAGCTACATAGGACCTCTGTTCCCAGTTCAGTCACCCCAGCACATAACATGAGTGCTACGCTCATTATTTTCAGTGGCTGTCATGCTGACCGATATTGTCTCTTTGTGCTCCCTCATCTGTCCGTCTGCATCCACTTGTTGTCTCCTCTTTCACTTAGATTGTCCATCTGTCTGGTATGGGACTCCAGGCACTACTCCAACACTAATAATAATAATAATAATTAATAAAGAAACTTGCAAGTAGCTCATACCCTTTAACATATCTTGAGCTATGACATCCTCTGGTAATAAAATCAAGGATTAATTATATTTACCAATATATATAAAATATATATCAAGTCATTGGACCAGATCCTCCACTGATACAAGTCCTGAAGCCAATAGAACTATGGCCGTTTACAACAGTCAGGGATCTGACCCATTATTTGCTATTAGGTGAAGACAGTGTGCTTCATGCAGTAGCAAAGACAGAAGAAGTGGAGACCCTGTCCCGTGGAACTTAATGTCTAATCTAAGGTAACTTTAGAATTTGGTATCAGCATGAGTTAGTTCACATCCCTTTTAGGTTTGATTGACTTTAAATCATCTGTTATTCTAATTACAGTAGAGCCATAATGAAGGTACATATAATATCTTATAGCCAAATCCTGAAATTCTTACCCAAGATTGGTTCAGGCAAAACGGCTGTTGAAGTAAACGGGAGTTTTAAATTGTTCTTCAGTTAGTAATTGTAAACAAGGAATCATCATCGAACGGATGTGTTTTTAGTGGGGTCTGCAGGGATAAGTTCTATGTAAAACTTTTTCCAAGGACCTGGAGGAAAACATAAAATCATCACTGATTAGATGACACAAAGATTGGGGGAGCGGTAAATAATGAAGATGACAGGTCACTGCCACAGACAGATCTAGATTGCACCCAGCTTATCAAGCAAGCAAACAATGTCCGTTTTAATATGGCTAAATGTAAACACATACATCTAGGAACAAAGAATGTAGGTCATACTTACAGGATGGGGGACTCTATCCTGGGAAGCAATGACTCTGAAAATGATACGAGGCTTAGGGTGGATAATCAGCTGAACATGAGCTGCTAGGACAATGCTGGGGCCACAAGGGCTAATGCAATCCTTGGATGAAAAACAGGGAAATCTCGAGTAGGAGTAGAGAAGTTATTTTACTTCTGTATTTTGCACTGGTGCCACCGCTGTGAAATAGTGTCCAGTTCTCATACTGGCACAGACTATCACGGCTACCCCTCTGAAACCAGTTCTGGTGAGTGTCCAGTTCTGATGTCCACAATTCAAGAAGGATGTTGATAAATTGGAAAGAGTTCAGAGAAGAGCCACAAGAATGATTAAAGCATTGGAAAATATGCCTTATAGTGACAGACTCAAGGAGCGCAATCTATTCAGATTAACAAACAGAAAGTCCGGGGTGACTTGATCAAAGTTAAAATAGTTACATGAGGGAAAAATGTTTGATAATGTGCTCTTCAGTCTAACAGACCTAGGTATAACAAGTTCCAACGGCTGGAAATTGAAGCTAGATGAATTTAATCTGGAAATAAAGTATACATTTTTTAAACCATTAGGCAAATTAACCATTGGAAGAGTCTACCAAGGGCCACAGTGTATTCTCCATCCTTGACAATTTTAAAATCAAGATTGGATATTTTAAAAAAGATATGCTCTAATTCAAAAGGAATTATTTTGGGGAAGTTCTGTGGCCTCTGTTATACAGGGGGTCAGACTACATACCCCCCCATCTCTTGCCGTGGTATCTATCAATCTAGTCTTGACTAAGGATTTCAGGATTATCCTGGAGTTAAATTTAAGCTTTTTTGATTTTTAACTATAATGTTTAGCTCTTTTGTCTTTCTGGGGATTAATTGTCCTTACTTTGCTATTTATTTACTTCTTTCTGATCGTGAAGGCAGAGGTAAATGTTGAAAGCAATCCCAGTTCACTTGCTCTGATCATCCAGATTACAAAAAAATCAGTATTCCTGTGCTTAACTTTTGTTTTTAAATTTTGTTCTGATACTCTGAAAAAAAACCCTCTTTCAAACAATGTATAATCCAAATAATGCTATCATCAATCTAAAGTTCACATGTTGTTGTCACATCATGACAACTGTGATTACTATTTCGCAAGGAAATATATCAAATACCTTTAAAATAACATTGTCTGATTCCACTTCAATATCTGTCAGAAATATTTATAAATTTAATACAGTGGGTGGGGAAACCTTGAAATAAAGGAGTAGAAGGTAGCGCATCAAAATATTTTTTTCTTTTAAGTGCTTTTATCTGAAACATTTAAAACGCTTCTCAAAAAAAAAAAGAGAGACCTTCCTGAAAATGCTGCAAACTATCATTTACATTGGGTTCCTGTATTTGCTGTTAGAGATGTAGACTACCAGGGCTACTGTGTATTTTACTCCCAATGTGTAAATACTCCCAATAATGGTAATGTGAATTACACACAAGCTTCCACAACAAATTATAGTCTTAAATCTGTCATTTTCTTGTCCCAAAGAAAGAAAATGATTTCCATGCTGCTTTTAATTGTCACTTTGGACAGGAAAAAAATGAAATAAGAAATAATAATACTTTACAGATAGAAGGTGCTGTTGAAGTGCAATGCTTTCGACACCATGTAATGTTTTTCTTGGTATGCAGTACATCCTTTTAGGCTGCACTGAAGAAATGAATCCAATCTCATAGGAGAAGAATTGTATGTGTTTGTTTTGTTTGTGTGCACATAGTAGAGAAGGCAGCTTGTACAAGTGTTCCTTGCACTTGGAGTTGAAGGTGGTGGGTGTATGGGTTCTTAATGCCCATGGGAACTAGCTGTTAGAACTATCTGTAATAGTACCACCTGGTGACACGCAATGATATTACAACATTCACTCCTCACCATCTAGGATTTCTAGTGTCACCACCAGTGTTGGAAACCCCCAGGCTGTTGAACTCGTATAGCTCAAGAACCAAGATTCTGCTTGGCCCCTTTCCAAGGGGGTGAGACTTCTTATACCCTCTTCCCCCAATCTTTGGCTAGGCAGAATTTGGCCCTTGTTACGTTTCACAACACTTCTGGGAGATGGGTAAAAATTAATATCTCCAGTTTACAGATGAGGAAAGTGAGGCCCAGACAGTGACTTACCCAAGAACACGTAGGAAATCCATGGCAGAGGAGGAAATAGTATGGAGACTTCTTGACTCTTAGTCCTGTGCTTTATCCACAAGGTCATCCTCTGAGTCTGTTGCATTATATTAAGTTTGTTAAGTGCATTCGTGGAGACATAGAACACCAATATGCTTAGCAAAGTGACCTGTTCATGTGTTAGCAAAATGAATGGCCAGTGGAACTGTGCAAATAATAAAACCCACTAAGACCCTGAGGTGAAAAACACTGAGCAGTACCTTGACCTGCAAGGGGTCACACTGAAGTCCCTGAGACTATTCCTGGAGTAACAGATGGTTAAGGGGGAGTGTAGAATCTGAACTTTAATGATTATTTATTTGCTTATTTATTGATTCATTTATTTTTAAAACTGTTCCTGTTGCATTGATTTTGTATGGAATTCAGAACTGCAACAAGGCACAGGGAGCCACAAGAAATGGTATTTGTACTAAGTCTGTGGGTGTCATGAGGAAGAGGAAATTATCATACAGGAGAGGTGCGAGCTGAGCTACAGGAGTTGCATGGCCAGGGCGGGAGGTGAAAGCATTTTATCAGAACACAGCAGGAAGTCAGGTTTAATTACATCCCAACTAAAGCAGTTGGTTCAGTCACTTGCTCACTTAACAGGCTGAGGAAAATTATGTCAAACCAGAATAGTCCTAATGATGGATAAAGCTGTGGTGATAAGAAAAGGCAGGTTTCTCAGAACCATGTGGGAAAGCTACTGTATACTGCTGCATAGTTGTGGGGAGCATGAAGAGAAGGGGCTTATAACAAGAAGAGGAGAAAGAGAAAGAGTGATTATCTGAAGGAACAGAGAGATGCTTAAAAGTATAACCCCATCGCCTCCCATTGTTACATTGCTAATTCATTCCCTTACAAGCGCTTGTGTGCTGATTTAAGATTGGATGGCTATTTGCTGACACTGCACCATGCCCCTTGTAATTTAGCCAGTTTCTTAATACAGAAATCTCTAAATGTTGGCCGCCTCAGTCCATTTTCTAGTACAGAGGTGTCCACATCCTAAATGCCACTGTTGGCATTATCTAATTAGCACCCTTTTAGTCAGAGAAGAAATGGCACGGAAACCGAACTCGCTTCTCAAACCTACAGATGCGTCCTCCTCAGACTAGGGGGTGGCATATTGGTGGAGCCACATGGGGAAATTTTTATTGCTTTTACCTATGCTGTACCTTCTCTGTAGATAACAAAGGACTTCAGTCTTCAGAACTATCAATCTGGAATCTTTCACCAGCACAAAATTAACTGGAAAAAAAGCGTGTGTGCATGTGTATACATGAGAAGTATAAAAGATGAGCAATTGAGGCAACAGGAAAGTGTTTCAAATGCTGATGCCACATACTAATTAGGGGAATAGCTTATTTAAAAACAACAAGTATTTCAAGCATAGGGGATCTTGTAATCCACACCTGTGGGTTAGGAAAATCTGTATGCAGAGGTGAAGCCAAACAGGCTAGTGTCCTTTCAGAAGTAAGCAAATAGCCTTTGAATTCAAAGTCAGGTCACACGTGTCTGCACATGACTATAGTTCAGTTTATTAGCCATGTTGCCACAGGAGGCAGGAGGTTTTTGCTTTTCATCATCAATGTCTAAGGTATCATTTAGGTCAGAATTTTTAGATGGTCAATGCAGCAGAAAGGCACAAGGAAAACTGGAGAAATTTCAGGAGTCCAGGTATAACTGTGCTTTGGCAAGACAATGTTATCAATATTTATCCTAATAGAAAACTATCAGAATTTTTATGTGGGATATTTGATGATGGCTTTTCCAAACCTTCTGCGAGTTCATGAAAAACATCATGAGAAACCCAAGATGAATATTTAGAATGTCAGAAATTGTTAGTGGTGGAGAGCATAGCAGCTTAGTTAGAGAGAGACCCTATGATTCATATGTGAAATTCCATCTTCAAAGTGGTTCTTAAAAATGTATCTTATGAATTTAGTTATACACCAGTTTTCTTATCCAGAAAGTGAATAGTTTTGATCAAAGGTAATTGTGTGTGTGTGTGTACATACTTATGATATATTATTTGTAAATACAGAAACTTCAACTGAAATCAAAGCCCCACTGGGCTAGGAACTGCACAAATATATAGGGAAAGTACCCTGAAGAGTTGACAGTCTAAATGTAGGAAGGGAAAACAAATGTAAGAAGGGGAAACAAATGTAGGAGGGGGAAACAAAAACAAAGAGACGACAAAGTGACTTGCCCAAGGTTACCCAGAAGCTCCATGGTGTTATAGTTTGGGCCAGCTATGCCCATATTCCCCTTCAATGGTCCCTCAAGGGCACCCATTCTAGGCTCCGAGCTCCTTTCTTGGGCAGAGACCTGCCTCTTTCTCTCCCTCCTGATTAGGATTTTTCCAGGCTGCATTGTGATATTCCCAGCAAGCCAGACTCCCTATACAGGCCAACGTCTGCATTTTGCTTTTGCCACAGAGACTATGAACAGAATAATTGCTCACAGTTATAAGTTACCACACTGTTCTTTCTAAGCAAGCATATTTATTCTTAAGGTATTCTTAAGCATTACAGAGAAAACATATTAAAAATAATAAAAGAACCTACACATATGCTGAAAAGCCTATCAGATTCCAACCTCTGGCACTTGTCAATTCTTCAAAACTCACAACTGGGTTTTCCCCAAATTACAAATTCAAAACTATCTCAGATTCAGAACCAGAACAACCATGAATAGTTCGGTCTTTTCTTTATATATCTGGGGCCTTAGAATTTGGCCTTATGTATCAGCAGACAATGGCTCACTCCTCAGGGTGTAGTTTCAAAAGGCTGGGTTTTTGCCTAACCAGAGGTGGGAAATTTGCGCTCATCTCCTCCTAGATTTCCCAAGAAAACCACTTGACACTTTTTTGTCCCAAAAGTCCATTCTTAGCTGGCACATTATTCAATATAGTCCTTTGAATCCCCAAATCTCTCATCTCCCACCAGACAACAATAATACATAAATAATTCATTTAATACAGTGGATCCCAAAGATATTTAAAATTGATTCAGTAAGGTCTCCCAAGGATACTTCAGGAAATTGCCATATTGGTCATGAAAGGCAGAGCTAGGAATAGATCCTAGGCTTCCTGATTCTACACTACAGTAGAACCTCAAAGATATGAATACCAGACTTATGGACTGACTGGTCACCCAGACACCATGTGAAACCGGAAATAACCAATCAGGCAGAAGCAGAGACATAAATAAATAAATTATTTAAATAAAAGCAAATACTGTACTGTACCTGTATTTAATCTTAAAGGTAGGCACATCTGGGCTGCCTGTCCCCACCCCGCCATCCTCACACGTGGGGCAGCCACTTATAGCAAGATTCCGGGGCTGCCAGCCCAAGCCAGACCCCAACGAGCACACACACACACACATACACACACACACACACACTCTCCACCAGGAGGGGGACAAGCTTGCAAACTATTGCTGGGGCTGAGGAGGGAGCTCAGTTGTTGCTGAAACCTGGCCTGAGGTGTCAGCTGCTGGATCTGGAGCCCGAACACACTTGGTTCAGAGTTACGAATATCTCAGAGTTACTGACAGCCTCCATTCCCGAGGTGTCTATAACTCTGAGGTTCAACTGTATATGACTTCCCTGTGCCTCAGTATGGCTCAAGTAATGTTTTGGGGCAGAGAGTTTTCTTTTATGTGTTTTGTAACACGCCCAGTATACTTTTGGGTGCTGCAAAAATAAAAAAAACAACATAAATAATTACCAATGAAGTGGGTTTTAGCCCACGAAAGTTTATGCCCAAATAAATTTGTTAGTCTCTAAGGTGTCACAAGTACTCCTGTTCTTTTTGACAGGTGAGGCTTTAAAATAGCAGGCACAGCTCCAGAACCTGTTTTGCGTGTAATGGTAACATTAATGTTGATAAACATATTCTGATAGACTATTCAGTCTCTCATTCATGGAGATATTTAGTACATTCCTTTAATGATTGGTGATGCACAAATCAGTTTTAATATCAATAATGAACCATTTGGATGACATTCAGATTCTAAATACTCCAAAAAATTGCTATATTTCAGGATTTATTGGTTGCCAAAGAGGTTGGAGTTCCTTTAGCAGAAGAGTAAACAGATGGTCCCAGGAAAGTAAGTGCATTCTTAAACACTGAATTAGATTTGGACAGAATGGAGTCACATCTGCCAAGGTTTGCTGGCCAGAAGTATGGCAGAAGGCAGACATCAGAAACTAATGTGGCATACTTCAAGCTCTTTCACTTAATATTGGTATTAGTAATCTAATAGGAATGTTCCCAAATTGCTAGGTATCCTTTTGGTTGGATAATTTGGAGGAAGTCGACATGATTAACAGTTAGTAACTGGATACACAAATGAAGATTAGATCTGTCTAAACTATACATTTCTAAATATGTCCTTTTAGATCATATATGTCCACCTGACCCAGAGCTGAAATGGTTGACGCACCTCATTTCAAGTTATGTTTCAGATTTCTGCTACCATAGGCCGCAAAATAACCTGGCAAATATAAGAATTCCTCTGAAAGGTTGTCTTAAAAAGACCAGTCTCTTGAGCATATGGTTGGATTATTCTAGGAATCTGAGATTTAGCAGCGTCAGGGTTTAGGAAATATCTAGTCTATTCTGTTGTATAATATAGTTTTACTTTTCAAACCGGGTGAGTGAGGGTGGGTTAGAGGTGGAGGAGAATTTAGAGTGGTGCTGTAGCCTCAGTGTTATCGCTCATAAATTAGTGAAGATTTATTAATTAAATATTAAATAAAATTAATCAGCACTATGAAGAGAGAAACAGCTATGTGTGAGAAGAATGACGTGTTTTTCTGCTGCTCCCCAACTTGTGTGGCCGTGGGGTCCAAACAGCAGAGAGGGAGAGAGAGAGACAATTTGGGTCAGTACGAAAAGAAGGGAAGGTTGGTTTTTTTTATTAAAGCAAAAGACTGGGAGTTAGAAGTTCTAGATTTTAATCCTGGCTTTTCCACAAACGGTGGAAAAAGCCACTAATCATCTCTGTGCTTAGCTTCCCATCTGTAAAATGGGGATAACAATTCTTATCTATCTCACAAGCTTGTTTTTTAAAGCTTAATTCATCAATGCATGTAAAGCACTTTATCAGAGGGGTAGCCATGTTAGTCTGTATCCACAAAAGCAAGGAGGAGTCTGGTGGCACCTTAAAGACTAACAGATTTATTCGGGCATAAGCTTTCGTGGGTAAAAAAATCCCACTTCAGATGCATTTTGTAAAGCACTTTGAGAGACTCAGATGGAAGTACTTTTGGAAGGGAAGGTGCTTTAGGAATACATTTATGGTATGTAACTAAGAGGAATGGGAGGAAATTAAGCATCATTGATGCAAGGGAGTAGGCCACATAAAGAACAAGTAACTGCAAGAACCAGGGAGTCAAAATAAGTCAAACCATACAAACATAATTTCCACAGAAATATTAAGGGGCAGCTTGTGACTGACGTGTACATGGGTGGGCAGAGTTAGAGGTGCAAGGAGCCTCATGCAAACACAAATATGTTCTCTGTAAACAGGGTTGAACACTGCCCAAATGTTTCAGGGAGGAGGTGGGGGCATGGCCTCTATTCCAACCCCACCTCCATACCAGCCCACTGAACAGCCTGGGAGTACGTGGAGGAACAGTCGCACCAGTCGATGGTGCAGCTTCCCATGCACTGGAAAGCTAGGGGAGAGCTTGTGTCTCTGTAAGCAGTGGTGAGCTGGAGCCGGTTCGTGCCGGTTCACAAGAACCGGTTGCTAATTTTAGAGGCTGGGGTAGAACCGGCTCCTAAAGGGGCGGGCAGGTGGGTAAACTCTGGTCCGCGGGCCACATCTGGCCCGCGGGACCATCCTGCCTGGCCCACCTGAGCTCCCAGCTGGGGAGGCTCCCCCGGTCCCTCCACTGCTTCCCCCCCCCTTGCAGAGCCCCAGCGCCAGCGCTCTGGGCAGCTCTGCAGCTCCTGCCGCTTTGAACGGCATGGTAAGGGGGTGGGGCTGCGAGCTCCAGCGGCCGCGCAGTATCCTTACACAGTAGCATGGTAAGGAGGCCGGGGAGGGCTGGGAGGAGGGGTTGGATAAGGGGCAGGGAGCGGTTGGAAGGGGAAGAGGCTCGGGGGTGGGGCGGTCAGGGCACGGGCAATGTGGGGGGTTGGGTAGGCGTGGGAGTTCCGGGGGTCTGTCGGGGTGGTGGTGGATGGGGTCGGGGCAGTCAGGGGAGCGGGGCGAGTTGGGTAGAGGGTGGGGTCCTGGGGGCAGTTAGGGTGGGGGGGGTCTCGGGAGGGGGTGGTCAGGGGACAAGGAGCAGGGGGGGTTGATGGGTTGTGGGTTCTGAGGGGGGCAGTCGGGGGCAGAATGTGGGTTGGGGTCAGATGGGTAGGGGCGTTGCGGGGGGGGGAGAGACAGGCACGTGGGGCTGGTACTCACCGCGCGGTTTCCTACTGGGTCTTCAGTGGCACTTTGGCAGCAGGGGGTGGGGTCTTCACTCGCTCCGGGTGAAGTACCTGCCATCGAAAACCCGGAGCAAGTGAAGATCCCCCCCCGCCGCCACCAAAGTGGCGCCGAGGACTCAGTAGGGAACCGGTTCTTAGGATTTTGGGAGCTCATCACTGTCTATAAGCATGGTCCCTCCTTGCCCTGTCCTGGACAAGTGCCATATTGCAGTGCTCCCTACTCAGGGCACACTCGAGCCTAACTCAGCTGTGTTGCACACCCTATATATTTTGTGGAATATATTTAGTGATATCTTAGGTCAGGGGTCCCCAATGCAGTGCCCGCAGGTGCAATGGCGCCTGCCGGGGCAACCATGTGTGCCGACCTACTGGCTGCCAGACAAGCAGCTGCCGAAATGCCGCCGTGAAGCGGCAACATCAAGAAGCGCTACCGCCTAAATACCGCCTAAATTCGGCAGCACTTCAGCAGCGACGCCTCTTGATGACACTGCTTCATGGCGGCATTTCGGCGGCGACGCCTCTTGACGTTGCTGCTTCACAGCGGCATTTAGGCTGCTTGTCCGGTGGCCACAGTCCTCGGCAGGTAGTCGTCCGGCGCCCGCCCCACGGAAAAGGTTGAGGATCACTGTCTTAGGTTATATCTATTCTACACATGGCTCTCAGATTTCTGCCACTCCTTGTGGTCAGCTGACTTTTCCCACATGCCTGCGCCGCTGTCAGGGAGGTATCTTTGGAGTGTCACCAAAGATTAGCTGCTTCCATTTCCTTCTCTGCCTTTGCTCTGAAGATTGGTTCCTTTCAAGAACATGTCCCATTGAATCTGCCCCCAAAATCTATCCAACAGTGTCCTAATTAAAAAGGAGTTTATTCCACAAGACAATAACAGGGAAAATAATTTAAAATAAAGCAAATCTCAATACTTCAAGCCTCAGGCTAAGAGCTTGTCTGCAGAGCCCCACAGGGTGGACCACAGGGCGTGGAGGGGTGGTATTGCAGTGTGTTGTGTTGTGCTGTAACTGCCCCATGTAGTCCCAGGTATCACAGACTAATAAGGTAACTAGTTCATGTTCATGTAGTCGGAGCCAGGACTACCCTGCAGTCTGCACTGCTGGTCTGTGTAGACAAGCCCTGTGTCAATCTCACTGAGTAGGCAAAAAGAATGTTTGTGTTACAGGTAAAAGTTCAAGTGGAATCCCTCTCGATCTATGTTCTACCATGTCTTTCATTGCCTATTTCCAGACACTACAGTGATGAGTGTGATATAAATGGATTAGAGAGAAATCCCACTGAGTCAATGGGAGCTGAGGGCGCTCAGTACCTTGTAAAAGTGCTAAGTACCTCACAGGATCAGGACGAATGCAGCAGCACCCCTACAGCTGCAAATGAATTCAAACAAATAAGACTTTACAGAGGTGTGGGGGTCTTGGATGGGGCGGGGGAAGAGGAATGGGTGAAATTCTGTGACCTATGTTTATGCCATCTTAATGATCCCTTCTGACTGTAAAATCTCTGAACGTACCAATGTGTTTTATGTGCACACAGAGGGCCTATTTCGTCGCCAATATAACTCCATTGACTTCAGGGGAGTTACACCGTGGATAAATTTGGCCTTGTCGCTGCATTTTGTAATGTAATTCTGCTTTAACACTTTCAGCAGCTTAATCTATTATTTGAAGTACTGCACACGTATGCAATGCATTTCTCTGAGCAAAGAAAAATATGCTAATATGAATATTCCTACTTTGTCTCTTTCTTGTTACCAGTTAATCAATCACATTGAATGTTTGTGACGCTTATTAAAGGGAATGAGTAGATAAAAGTACATGACTTTAATTTATGAGACCCTGAGAAGTTGGAAATACAAAGGATCTTACCAAAGGGAGTTAGTGTATACTAATGGTTAGAACAAAGAGCTGAGAATGAAAAAGATGTTGGATTTGTATCCCCGTTCTATTAACTCCCTTTGTGATCTTTTGTAAGTAAGCTAGTCTGTGCACTTTATGCATGTGACCAGCTTCAAACTGGTGGCTGTGCTTCAATTGAATATCATCAGAACAATTATTCTTTTAAATAAAATACTTCTGTGCTGTCAGCTTTTAATTGCTATCAGCCAGAAATCCAAATTAAAATCCCATAGTATGGATCTGGGAAGATTATGTTTTTAATAGGCAAATCCCAAACACTGTGAACATTACTTATCTTTTCATTTTTATTTCCGTATGTATTTGAACTGAGTGCCAAATCTGCAAATCTTTATTTCACCTGGTTGCAAAGAATAAACTGAATGAATAAACTAAGTGATCTGCTGTTCTTTTGAAAACACTAAGTTTTCAGATAATTAAGACACTGGAAATACTAATTTGAGAGACAAAGAGGGTATTGATCCAATGTGTAATCTATTTCAGAACATAGGGTTTATTCTCCTTTAGTACTGGCTAGTATTTCAGATGGCAAGAACCCAGCCTCTTGAGGCAGGTCTTATAGGAAGAGAGTAGATGGGATGGGGTGTACCAGGCATTTGTTGTCCCCTGCTAGAGGCTGCCACAAAGAACTCCAAAGAAAGTGTCCTTTGGAGAAAAAGAACAGTGAGTTTAGAGCTCCAAGAGCTGCCTAGAGAGGCCTCCCATGATCAGCTTCTCAGAACCGGTCCTCTAGCAGTGAGAAGGGCCAGGAGCAGGCAGAAACCAATCAGGGCCCAACAGGTTAAGATTAAAAGGGCTGGCTGCGTCTTCCAGGGGAAGTTCTCGGTGAAGTTAGAATAGGGGAGGAAGGATTTCCCCTGACTTTACCCAAGAATCCTGGCCTGGTCAAAGGCCCAACTCTGAACCAGCTGATTGTTTTATGTCATGGAATTTAAATCCCAGGCACTGGGCAGCTATCTTGAGTGAACTATCAATTCACTGCTGTAAAACTAAGTTGAGCTCACTTTGTGAGACACCTACTGTCACCTCCAGGCAATCCTGTGACACATGCATTTGTGTGGTTATGAAGAAGACCAGCACCCATGGTTGACTGCTGTAGGACTGTACAGGAAACAATTTCCGTAGCGCTCGTCAGCCCAAGGGATCCCAAGAAGCTTCATAAACTAATTTACATTTGATTCAAATCTCTCTCTTTCTATCGGAATCTCTCCTCCCACCTCTGAAACGCAGCCACCTTTAGAGTGGAGCATGGTAGCTGTTTAAGAACTTGCAGCAACACTGTGCAACTAGAGTTGAATGATCCTTTGTCCTGGATGCAATCTTAGCATTGTTGCATCACCTCATCTTAGGGATCTAATATATTCTTCAAATTCAGGAGGGTTAATTCATGAACATAGATTCAGTGCTGCTAAACTTGAATGCCCTTTAAAGGGATGTTTTTAAAAGAACAGAGATAAAAGGGACAAAGGCTTTATTTTTTACACTAACTGTAGATTGTGGAGAGCTTTTTAATATCCCCCAAAAGGTATATGTTAAAAAAATGGCTGGAGAGAAAGCATATTTATCTTTCTAGATTTTGCTTCAATGGTCCTGTCATGTCTACAGAATGATGACCAGAAACTTTAGCAAACTGAATACGTATTGCAACTGCCATGTGAAAGCTGCATTTGTTAGTATATATGGGTTTGGTTTATTTTGCATTACCTCTAGGGTGCTGTGGATCCTGCAGGAGTAAGTTTATGAATGGAACCTGGGAGTTTAGTTCACAGGGATGTGAACCAACCATTTTGACATGAATCTGCAAGCGAAACCCAATCACAGCTGGCTGCTTCCTGCCTCCAGTCATCCTCCATGGGCCTCCCTTTAACTCTCCCAACAATGCCTTGGGACTCTCCAACAAGCCCCTCTGAAAGACAACTGAGGTAAGAGGGGAAAGAAGAGGGTGGTGTGTGCATGCTGGAGTGGTTTAGGAGTGGACAAGGAGAATTTGGAGACGTGGAAAGGGAGTTTGTGAGTTTCATCCTGTGTAAACAACCTCAAGTTAGGCAGGTTTCACAGTAGCAGCCGTACAGACTAACACTTCTGTTCTTCTTTTTTCAAGTTAGGCAGTTGTTCACAAGCATGGGCTGAGGTTTGTCAGCATCTTGCTAGTCTCAGTTCAAACGTGTGACCTAATAGATAGAGCACTGGACTGACATTCATGAGACCTGGTTTTCTTATTGGCTCTGCCCCTGGGCAAGTCACTTCAGTTTGTCTCAGTTTCTCTATCTGTAAAATATAGATGATGATACTCACCTCCTTTGTAAAAACACTTTGAGACACCATGATAAAAAGTGCTATATGATTGAGGTGCAGAAGCTATTAATATATTTGTAAATTTATTATTTTTAATTGTGGCAACATAATAGGGCACAGCTGATTTTAAACTTGATACTGAGATATTTCTGTGCAAAATGTACATTTCACATTTGTTGACATTCTATTGTCTGTCATCTAAAAACTTCCCTTATATCAATAATAATTCTGTTAGTATTTAGAAACTAAACAGAAGCCTGTAATCTAAATGCATGAGAATGGCAAACATTTCACTCCTGAAAAAGTAGTTGAAAAGTCAGTTAAAGGCCCAATTATTAATGAATGAAAATGGTCATTTGCATAGCACCAGCAATGTGTTAGGGACTTTAATAAAGCACTGTATACAGAAATACAAAATTTGGCATAGTGCAGTAGTAATAAATGAGCAACTATAAAGAGTTAATTATCTCTGATCCCTAAAGGAAGTGTATCTTTCCCATCAGCATTGAGGTCCTTTGTAGTACAGTGCGGGGAAAAAAACATGACGTGTTGGCTGCAAGCCCAACACCTGGTCTGGTAGTTTAGTTTACAGTGGCCAAGGGTCTTCAGTTTCCAGTAGATAGAGTGCTTATAATTTGAAATCAGTGCTAAAGTTACCTCCATAGCACTGTTGTTCTGAAAAGGACAAGAAGCATCGAAATACAGTATTTGCCTGTGTTTGATAATGTTTCAATAAATGAGTGTCAAAGTAGTTTCCCCAACTGCAAGCACAGCTATTGTACCCTAACCTCTCCTTGTCAAGTGTCAGGCAAGCACAGAAAGATGCTATTGTCTGGGTTAAATATAGAAAAAAGAAACAACTTAAATAAGTGTATTTGTAGAGTGGGTTGGAAAATGGCGAAAGGAATTTTGTTTCTCCCACTACCCCTACACACTAAAAATGTGTAACTTTTTGGCAAAAAATCAAAATGCAAAATATTTCAGTTGAAAACTATCATAGTTCGATTCAGAAATGCCACCTCTAAATCTCAAGGGAGTTACAATTTGTGTGCCTCAGACTCCTGTTATCCTCTATAGGCTAGGTTCCCTGATTGGACTACATATCCCATGACACACTTTGGTCTCCCCTCTTGGTGAGTAGAGGTTGTGTGTCATGGGAGATGTAGTCTAATTGGGGAACGTAGTCTACAGAGAAGAATGGGAGCATAAGCCAATGTAACTATAACTCCCATAAGGCACCATGGTAGTATGTCTGAATCAAAATATTTGAGGTTTTGGCCAAAATATTTTGGTTTCTGGCTGAAAACCAAAAGTTTTAGGTTTTGGGAAACAGTTTTTCAACAAAAAATAATTTTTTTTACTGGAAAGCTGACACTAGTAAAACAAACAAAAACGTTTGGAAAAAACCCTGTTTTTAAGAAGTGCTTTGACCATCCCTATATTGTTGTTTTCCTGTAACTCAGAACAATGTTTGGTTTAACTCTTTTCATCTATTTTTTTATTTGAACACACACTAACACTGTAAACTGGGTAATGCAACTGTCATTATTGAGTTGACTTAGGAAAGACACTAGAGAAAGAAGAGAGATGTAGAAAGGGTGGAAAATGACTCACCTTGTTCTGGTACCTAATTGTTCCAGCTTAACTTACGGTGGTGGAAGAGTTTTTCTACTTCACATACCTAGCACAGGCCTCTGCTCAGCTAGCAAAACCTTTTTCCTTAATTAAATCTCCCTTCAAAAACCAGCCAAACAAAAACCATGGGTTTAAATTAAAAGAAAAGTTTTGCAAACTGGGAACTAATTTTGTGTACCCCCAAAATAATGCAAGTTATTCACAAAATCTCAAGCTCTGTTGGGTTCACTTCACTCATCCCTGCTCAGAAACACAACCCTCAAAAAACAACAACAAAAACCACAGCTGTCTTTTAGGCAGCACCTGAGTCATATGACCAGATACTGCAGTCCTTGGTGTAGAAATGTTGTAGTGCCCCTTTCAACCACTAGATGATGCAGAAGACACAACACAGGGGTTCACTGATTATATAACTGGCTGGTAAATTTTAGGAGCTAAGATAGCCACTGACCAAGAGTTAGGCATAGTAAGACCTTGCAAAATGAAAGCAGAAGAAGGTACTTTCTCTAGCCACATAACCTATAAAGCAGGTGGATTTAGTTGCACTGAAATTTGTAAAATACAGCAAGCAGAAATATACAGGTGTAGCGATTTTATATTTCCCCATATTTGTAAATATGCCTTACTCAGTAATAAGGGATCATTTTACTTTGGCATGGGAAGCGTTAAACATTCCCCATAACCATATTAATGTTAATAACATACTAATCAAAAGCTTTTAAATCAGAATAACATTTACATTAGAGTTGCAGAATTCCATCATGCTAAAACGCTTTACAAGCTTTTCCTAAATCTGTTTCAGACAGCTTTTCTATGGAGGTACTTCAGGGGGAATAAGTTAGCTGGAGCTAGTCCCACTTACCTCAGTACTGTTACATTGTTGCCAATGACACCATTGCCAGTTGGATCTTGTCAGATCCTTTCATCCAGGTTGTGCTCCTCAGTAGAGTGAGATTGTACAGAGCTTCATACTTCATTGCAGTTCAACTTTGCTAGTTTGGAGCTCTAGTCATTATTTCATTTTTAACAGCGAGCTGGTAGGCAGTATGGTTAGCCTGCTGTAAAGGGACAATGACAAATAAGATCTAGAACATCTTGAAGAGGAGACAAAGAGACAAATGTTTTGGAATTCAGCATCCAGACAACAGGTTGAGGCAAGTGCTGGGTTTTCAGCACAGAAAGAGATGAATTATAATACTGTTCTGTGTGTTTGGCTTTCATTTTACTTGGTATCCCTATCACAACAGTAACCCAAAGCACACTTCTCTCGTTGCATACATCATAGCTAAAGGAGTGAGCTTGATAAGAATCTCTTTGCTTTCAGATCCCCAAGCCCAGTAAATAACATGCCACTTAACATTTAGTATTTCCATGTATGAACATTTATTGTAGCTGAAGCACTGTTCATTTGGCTACATCACTTTCAGGTGTGACTCTGCTGGAGCAATGTGTGCATTCATTGCCCTGCCAAATGTTCTCAGATTTCAGCCCAGTGGAAGTAGTTTGGCATTCAGTGTAGCACAACATTTGTCTAGAGAGGAATTCTACATTTAAAAGTCTATACTATTGATTCCCTTTTTTCTTACCTGCTGTACTTAAGGGTATTATACATATTAAATGCAAGTTTGGACCTCAAGATTCAAATCCTTAGCTAGTGTAAACTGGTGTATTGAAGCCAATGGAGCTACTCTGGTTTACACTTGCTGAGAATCTAGCCCCCAGTGCATAGTCCATACTCTTGTAAGCTTTACCTGAAGGCTCCAGCACATTTAGTTCTGGCATCACGGGAACATTATCTACCTGGAGCAGACTTAATTTACACACTCTCTAGTACCTTTAAGATTTTTATAACCTTGAAAATCCCTTGTCAACAAATATTCTCTGCTAACATATGCCAGCAACAAAACTGTGCAATGTAGCTGTACCAATTAAGAATGAACATTTCATTCATGCTTGGTATTTTTTATTGAGGTGCTGTCTTTCTTTTTAACAAGTATTGTTTTTATTGAAGTAAAAACCTGCCCTTTTAGATGAGCAAGCTAGTCTATCAGAGTTGACATTTAATAGAAAACAAAGCACAAGCATGAGAAAGGTTACAAACGCTGGCACATGTTTTAGCACAGATTATCCCATAACAAAATTGGACGTGTCTAGTTTCACTCTCATAAAAATTCTTCTGTCAGTAAATTTTGCATCATTGGAAAAACAGAGTTGGAGATCAGAGCAACAGTATTAACCAGACAGTCATAGGTAAGGGGGAATTGTGGTTTCTTCCTCCTAAATCAGCTTATCTAAGCCACATGCCAGGTTGTAAAGTTCAATCCAGAGCTGGATGAGATAATAAATGTAATGAGTCTGATTCTACCCTAACTTACATTCCACTGAAAAATTTAACTGGGGTAAATCAGGGCAGAATTTTGCTCATGAAATTATCTTAAAAATGTGTTTGAATATTATTCCCTTTGGGCCTGAACAGAACATCATCTGTGAGGGACCCCTGTTCTCCAATGAGACTTCTTCCCATGAGAGGCACAAAAGCTAATCTAATTCAGCCAAGTGAAGATTTGAGGAGAAATACTACTTGCTATAGAAAGATCTGTGGTAAACGATAGTTTGATTTTGTTTGCTTTTTTGTGCAGTCATAATTATTTATTGTTAAATATTAATAGCTTAGCTATTTCAGCTAAAGGTTTGAAAGAAAAGCTTTTCCACTGCAGTCCATTTCCTTTATCTCCTTATTCATAAACCCAAGTCAAAATTCTTTACTCTTAACATCATCATCTGTTGTCATAGAAACTATTGCAATACATAAGTACTGTAAATGACTGCAACTTCATTGAATGGAGAGGGATCAAGATGGACCATGATGGGGGTGGGGAATACTTTCATTTAAACAGGTGTGTCTACAATAATTGATGGTGATAAGAGGAAACATTCAGTATTGCAGCAATGCAATGTGAACTACATTCATTATTATGCTAACAATATAATAAAAAAGATATTTATTGAACCTTTTGTTTATTTGGTGATATTGTTTTCCATATATGCAAATATGCTTATAAACAATGAGCACTATGCTCCAGTTGTGTACTAATTTTACTCTGATTCCTTGGTGGGAGTTGAGGTTAATTTGATTTGCGTTCTTTCCTTTTTAAGTCTCTGTTTAGAGACACCTTGGTAACGAGGAAGCACTATGTTTGGCAATTTGTATGTGGAATATAGGAATATATATACACCTCGCCTTGCTATAAAGTAGACATCTCTCATTATCCCCAAATAAATGGCAAAAATTAATTTACGTAAAATAGATTTTTTTCAGAAATGTTTGCAGTGCCTTTAAGTCTCCAGTGCAGTCCTATAGGTATAGATCTACAGCAGGTGCTGTTCTCAGGAAGCAGAACAGAAGGTCAGTTACAAGTTATCGTTTTTTATTCCTTGCTATAGCTGCAAAATGCCAGAAGAGCTTCGATTTGAAGCTTCAAGTAACTGTTATTCCTGCATCATCTCAGTGGAATGCAAAGCTCAGACAGGTCTTTAGGATGTGTAAATGTCACAGAGATTCAGTTTTGCAGAGAACTCAGTGACACTCCAGTGACAGCACAGCAGTATTTTGCTTCTGGTTCAGTACAAATTACAGACAACTTGACATTAGAGACCTTAGAATGCAAAAGCAGACTGAAATCCTACATGATCAACTGACTTTTCCTATTTACAAAAATGCAGCTTTCATTTATACAGCTCTTAAGGGACAAATCAATGGAATGGAAAAGGAATTGGGGGTAGGGGTGTGAGAGGGGATAGTAAAGTTTCTAATTTATATGGTACTGTATTGCCTGCTCCCGACTTAAAAATCTGAAACACAGCTGTGATTTTTCCTTTGCAAGATATTACACATAAATGTTATTAGCACATTCTTAGAGTTCTAATGTTCAGCCTTTAGGCTCTGAACCCCTGTTGCATAAAGCATACAAAGCCAAACCATTCAAATAAGAAAAGATCTTAGCATTTCTAGCCCTCATTCATGTTGTTTACTGCAGGTAATTACCTACATTCATACACATTTTCTAGTGACTTTGCTCTTATCATCTTGTCTTCCTTTTGCATGTAATAAGTAGCTGGGTGTCCATTTTGTCAAGATGTCTCCCAGCTTGAATTCCACATTTTAATACAGTTGTGAAAATAAAGAGAAGAAAAGAGAAAGCAGCTTCTTTATCATATCTCAGCTAAGAACTACTACAGCTCAAAGATAAATATAACAACTTTGGCTCAACAAAGAAATTAAGCAAGTAGATGAGACAGGGTGTGTGTGTTTGTTGTGCTAGGATATTGTCATGCTTTGGGGTAAGGACAAGGACAAAGGCCACAGCTACCTGAGAGGTGGTTATATATTTCCCAGCAGGACACACACCCTGCCGTGTTTTATGGAGATTATCAAGCAACACAGTACAAATATTATTGCAAAGAAGACACAAAGTAAAAAGAATCAATAACATAATTCGTGGCAGTACAAGTAATGCATCCTCACCCAAATGGTTCCATCTCTTAAATAACAACAAAGAAGACCAACTAAAATAAATGAAATATGTAAATCTAAAGGAAAATATCATTTTTCTTACCTGCTTTTTTTCATTGTATATTTCTTGCTGTTTGTGTGTTTTGCCTGCTTTAGACCAGAGCTGGGTGAATCCTGTAAGAAGAGTAGTTGTATATGTTTGTTTTGAATTAAAAAAGAGCAATTTTATCTCCTTGTCAGTTTTCCCTCTCTGAGAAAGGTGTGTCCATTTATCTGTGGGTGTGGTTTGAATTCCTGTCTTGCAGGCTCTACGTACAACTAGAGCTGTCAAATAGAGGTTGACCTTGTCCATAAGTCCCACCCTTCTATTTCCTGGTGAAAGGATGTCTTCCAAAGCGAAGATCTCAAACAATATATATTAATAACCATATAATTGACAATGAACTAAATATTCAAAGGTGTTGGACATCCAGAGCTCACATTGACTTCAAGTGGGGTTGGGGTGCAAGGCACTTAGATTGTAAGCTGGTCCAGGGGCAGGGTCCATCTTTTGGTTCAGTGTTTGCACAGGATATGCTGTTTTCTCATGGTGTGGAGTGCCATCCTGCCAGAGACAACATCAGATGATGATGGCAATGCCAGTTTATAATGCCCATAGGTGTGTATGAAGGACCAGATACCTGCTTTACAGATGTTGATGGCTGTTTAGCTATGCTCTGGAGAAGACTGCCTGCATAACCTCCAATTGTATGAAACTGCCTGGCTTCATATAATTCAGTTACACACATGGGGAACTAGGCAGCTCTGGGATCCAGGGGAGTGCTCTGTCCTCTGCGCCTAGCTATTAATGTACAGTAATAGCAAGTTTGATTTTTCTGAATTGCTCAGTTCTGTTAACATAAATGTTTATATCTTTGTATGTCCAGGCAGTCCCAGCTGTTCTCTTTATCCTGCCTGAGGTGAGGGCTGAATGATGGGACTTTTAGGGAAGTGCCATGGCCTGAGGTCAAACTAGATGATCACTATGGTCCCTGATGGCTTTATAATCTGTGCAACCAAGTAACTCCTAATTCTTGGGCCTGGGCAAGCTGTACTTAGTACAGAATCTAATGGAAAGATAAATATGGCTTTATGCCACCTTTGCATTCCCCTGATCCTGGGGCTTGTTACGAGCCAGTTCTGCTCTCAGCACAACTTAGAGCAGCCCTAGAGCTGCTCTACATTGCACCTGGCTGCTAATCGGTCACTCCAACAGCTGGCACTTGCTAGAAGACAGGAGTTTCTGGCCACACCCCCTTATGCCTGGAAATGCCTCCTGAGTCAGTGGCTTTGGAGGTGGCAGAGAGCTATGGGAATCCCCATCTGGCTGACTGCTCTGGCTTTGTGGCCCCTTTGTCCCAACAGATGAGGCACCTGTGACAGGGGTGCTGGACTGTAGAAACAGGACTGAGGAAGGTGGAGAATGAGGTCTGTTACTCTTCTATCCTTACCAGAAGCAGAGGAGCTGCTTTTCTTTGCTTTCTGGACTTCTTTCACTTTCTGTGGCAAAGGTGCTGGCTCCCCCTGCTGCTAAATGTGAAGTGTTGCTACAGTGTTCTGAACTTGGCACTGTTTTGGGCGCTGTGATAGCTGAGTCACTGTTCACTGATTCCTTTTTGTGTAGGGCCTAACTTCTCCTGAGTGGTGTTCCTCGCTCAGTTCATGAAAGGCTGGGTGAGAGCTTGGATCCTGTGAGCAGAATAGGTTTTGGCAGACCCTGGACATTGTGGCTGGGCAAGAGTTCAGGCTCTCCTGTGTGATGGAGCCAGCTGCACAGCTTCCACCCAGAGATAGAGGTACTCCATGCTGGATGGGGAAGGGGAGAGCAGAAAGAGAAGGCTGGGAAGGGAAAGGAAGAAGTAGGAGATAAGAAGGCTAAAAAAAAAATGGTACTGGTGAGCCCCAAACCTTAGGGAGTGGTTATTTAGCAGTGGGAGCTCTGAAACAGCTATGCTGAAATCCTGTGGTGGCAGGAACTTCAGCCAAGAAGCAGAGGGGTAGGGCCTCTGATCATGGTTGACTCGTGAGGCACAGCATGGTGATGTGATTCAGTAAAGCAAAGTAGTTCCAACTCATGGTGTCATGTTCGCAATGAGCACTGCAGCCGCTGGCCAATCAGGAAACAGGATTTTAGACTGCCTAATTAATTAGACTGTCATGAAATTAAATTATCATGTACTTTGATATCTGTCGGTTTTCTCAGGTGCAGTTATAGTTGAAGAGACCCCACGCCTGTTTAGCTGTGATCCCTTTTGGAAATAATTGGTGCTGTTTGATTGATAATGTGTATTCCTCTTTAAAAGAAAACACACTATTTTTCATAATCAGAGGCTGAATGCATAATGAGTGCTCTGGTGCTGCCTTTAGCATCAGGTCTGTCAAACTGCACAGTTATTTCCATATTGATGCAAACTAAGATATTACACTCCCTCATTACATTGACATGACACATCTTTCAACAGTCAGCTTCCAATCATACATTCCTTGCAAACAAAATTACCTTCATTTTCTCTTTTGCTACAGGAGGAACAGGCAGTGGAAATGTGCCCTAACAAGCTAATCAACTAATTTTTAGGATATGTTTGAACCATTTAATATTCTAAAAGAAAACAAGAAAAAGTTGCTAATGGATCTGCTGGCGTAAACAGAAATAAATAGACAACTGGTTGACTGAACATTAGCATATTTAAGTTTTATTGAAGTCACAGTGGAATTCATTTTGCAAGTCAAAAAAGCGAGATCTATTTGTATCCATAAGCCAAACAACCTCATTTAGTCTGTGCGTACTTGAGCAGATAACCTTGGTTATGAAGGTAAAAGAAAAGGAAGAAGTTGTCCTTTGTGCTGTGATAATGGTACTTTTTGCATACAGGACTCAGGTCATATTCTTTCTTGGTCATGGTCTTTCATTCATTGGGTTGGCAGAGGATTAAAGTGTTTCTGAAGCAACACCCAGGGTTAGGAAGGAGGGACAGAATGCTTTGTATTGCTGAACAGTAGCTCCTGTAACAAATTAAGGAAAGGCATTAAGGAGTGGTGAAAGGAGTCCCATCCAGTCCTCCTCAGCTAGAAGGATGGTGGCTGCAAGTACACAGTCAGGACACATTACAGCTGAGGCTACCTATGGTCCAGCAATGTAAATGACCCCCTAGGGTGGTTGTTGTTGTTGTTTTATAAAAAGGAACCAAAACAACTTGTTTACCCTTATGAAAGAGTCATCTAGAATTTAATAGGGATGAAATCAAGAGGACTTAGTACATATTTAATACATTTCAATAGAAATGACTCTAAAACATCCTATAGAATTTATTAGAGAATGAAATCTTTTCTATAGGATTCTAAACTATATATTATAATAAAAAAATTATGTGTTAAGTTCAGTAGAATGGTTTAAAAAACTATAGAAAGGTTATCATTTTAAATGATACGTTATGGTATTTTGCCCTAACAGTCCATTATTTCTCTTCATATTGAGTAGCTCTCTTTGTTTTTTTTTCCCATTTGGAGCTAGTCAGAAACTTCCCAATGGAACATTTTTCTCTCAGAAAATGCCAATTCATCAAAAGCAGAATGTTTTACAGAACTATCATGGTTCAGATGAAAGTTTGTTTTGAAAGAAAATGGGAGGAAAAAAGAATTTTGGTGAGGTTGAAATGTTCCATTTCAGCCTTTTTGGAGTGTAATTGTGACAGGGTGCGCTGAGTTAGCCGCTGACTCAGTACATCCTGTCACTCAGATCGCCATCAGTTTAGGTTAATTGAGACCTAACGGGAAGGTCAGTCATCTGAGTAAAGCTACAGCTGAGGGGCAAGCAACCCCAGCAGCTCTGAGCATATAATGGAGGAAGGAAGTCTGGGAAAGGAGGGAGCTGAGAGCCAGAAGGAAGGTAGAGTTAGGCAGGGTTGGCAGCGGCAGCTTAGCTCAGTTCCCTTCCCCAGAAGCAACCTGGGGAGCTGGCTGGGGCTTGTAAATATATGTAAATAGCACTATAGGCGTGGCCTGGTGGAATAATATAATAAAAAAAGGTGGTGGTGAAGGAGACCTGAAGTAGTGTGGTCTGTAGTTAAGGCCTGAAGGGACTCATAAGAGACCACGCCATGACAGTAATGTTGGGAGTTTCCATTTTGAGATGACTTTTCTTTCCTTTACTCATTTATTTTGTGTTACATAAATATAAAATCAAAAAGCTGAAATCAGAACGAAATACTTTAATTTTATTTAAATGAAATGTTTTGATCAACCAGAAACAAAAATTTTGGAATTTCATTTCACTCGAAACTTCATTTTTATTTTATTTTATTTTAGAATGGATTTTTTTTTCCAAATCACAAATGTCAAAAAGAATAAACGGACTTCTTCCCAGCTCTATTCATGTTCCTCCCCTTTAATAAGGACCGATGGAAATAAAATCCCAGAGCAGTGATAGGATGGAGGATCTTGTTTTCTTTTAACAGGGTTCTTCTTTCAGATTCCTACTCATCACTGAGAGTGACTTTCTAGAGTAGCATTAGGTTTGAAATTTTAGTTCCTCTCCTCAGTAAATTGGGAGCCGGAGTATGTCCCTTGTTCCTTCAACAGCCAGGACTGACATCTAGACAAATGTCCTTGTCCTGAAATATTTGTGCTGGTGCTAACGTGCTTCTGGCCCTGTCGGGCTGTAAAAAATTGAACCACAAAGAGTGGGTGTCAGCTGACGTATTCAATTAATTCTTTTGCTGTTTCTATTAAGTGAATGTTGGCCAGGTAACATGTCTGTATGGTTTCACAATGCTTAAAGGAGAGGGAATATTTGTACTTCCATTTTGCTATCTCCAGTAAGTCTGAGAGCCTTTGAGTCTCATGCTGCTGCTAACCATAAGCCATTCTTGTTTCCATGTTTGGTGGAGCTATACAACAGCCCAATCAAATTAAGCAGAGAAAATGGAGGATTAAAAAACAAAAGAGGAAGAAAGTCTGATATTTCTCCACTTACTGCTTCTCTTCAATGTGAGATCAGGAACAGCTTGCAAAAGTAAGCAGCGACATGGAACTTGGCTGGTAGTTAATATTTGGTTGCCGATATCCCTCTGAGATTTGTTTAACTTCTTACATAGATAACATTCAATAACAACAAAAGTATTGAAATGTAATTTATTGGGGGATACCATGCTTCACCTTCAGACATTTTGATTGTGTCCTTGTTTCTTCCATACCCTTCTTCCTATCCCCCACAAAAGCGCACCTATATATGGAATAGATCCTCAGCGGGTATAGCTTGTCATAGCCCCATTGACTTCAATAGAGCAATGGCAAGTTACACCAGCTAAAGATCTGGCTCAGAGTTCCCAATTTTGGCAGGATTTTAGCAGCCAGTAATCTCACTGATTCACAGAGTTAGACAGAGATGCTTACTACATCTTGAAAAATAGGATTTTCAGTCTGATTATCTATGTGACACTTCCCAAACTAGTGTCCCTAAAATCAGGGTAGAACTTGTCAGTGACAAGACAGTACCTTCTGAATTAAATTATTTCAAGGTGGGATACCTCAAAGACCTCCAAGGTTAGTAATTTCTAGCCCTGGTGGCTGGTGAGATGCTACAATAGTCACTGGTCCCTCAAAGCAGCAGTGCTATTTTAACACTCGCTCAGGATCTAATATATCAAGTCCTAGACCCTGGATAACGGTAACTTTCAATCCCAGATGTAGGTGGGTGGATTTGTACCTCCAGGTCTGAATGGGGACGCAAGTCAAAATCTGGCCCTAAATCAGTATAGAATTGCATGGGCCCTGAAACTATGAAGGCCTGCAAGTGGTCACTAAAATTGCTTGTGCCTCAAGGCAGCCTTGTGCAGCAACTTTTCCTGAGAAAGGAGAAGCAGAAGCAGACTCAGTTGAAGCAATGCCCTGTTTTGTGTGTGTGTGTGTGTGTGCACATATAAACAGATTCAGACATAGTACCGATATGTTTGTAAGACAGCCTGCCTCTTTCAATCAGTGTACATTGTGCTAATACTAAGAGCTACATTTTCAGCCAGGTCTTAACCAGGCATCTGTTTTTTTTCACTTGCAATTATTTGCAGATACAGTTAAGGTCACCTGGACCTCAAAGCACCTGGCCTATGGGTAGGGCCTGTGTACTTAGCTGCCCAAGTGATATTGAATCAATCACAAATAATTACGGGCATAATATTGTATAATTTACACATACAAAACCAAGATTTTAGGGGCAAAAAATATGGTCAACTAAAAATATGGGCACTATTTTTGACATGCAGGTTTCCATACCACTCTTGAGAATTTGACCTAAAACTCTTAAGATTGGTGGTGTTATTAAGGAATTTACTGAATGTGACAATGAGTTGAGGTTTTTTTATATATCCAGGGGCAATTTTCTTCAAAACATGATTTTCAGGTAAGAATTCTCTAGTTTATTCCTTGAGATGGGATTAAACAACTGATTGTGTAGAAAGACATACATACATACATTTTGTTATTGCGTGCAACAGTACCAGGATCAGACTCTAATTGGGCGAGGGAGAGAAGAGAAGATACACAAGTCAGGTCTGAACCTGAGAATCATGAAGACAGAAGAGATTCAAGATTCTAGACAGCTCTCATTTTGGCAAATATCCCAAGGATGTGCACAGTAGCAGCACATGAGAGTCAGCAAATGAATCTGCAGACATTTATATCCAGAAATCATAACACTGTGAACTTAACAAGAGGGTTACAGAACAGGAGTCCCAAGATTTATCAGATTAACATGTCTTTTATGAACATTTAATCTAGAAAACAATAAGGAATTATTTTTCAAGGGATTTCTGAAGATAAATGGGGTTGTGCAAAGGAAAAGACAAAGGGGGCTGTAGTCTAATACCCATAGTGGTCGTCCCAAAAAATGGTAGGTGGTGTTTACCTCCCATCTGAAGGAGCACCCAGATATGCAAATGAGTGGCATATGGGATTGCTGATTGGGGTGAAGGATAAGATGAAGTGGTCTAGAAGTCCAGGACTTTGTTTTCATAGTGTTTGCCTACCTAGAACTTATTTTTATGTGTAATTAGGCATCATTTTCAAATGAATAAGGAAGATGAGGAAACGCTGTAGGTGGGGCACCATATCCCCTCTTAGCTATATGTGCACTTCCTAATTACTTCTGAACACGACTTCTCTGCTGTGGCCTCCTTTCACTATACAATCCAGGTTTCAGAGTGGTAGCCATGTTAGTCCATATCAGCAAAAAGAATGAGGAGTACTTGTGGCACCTTAGAGACTAACAAATTTATTTGAGCATAAGCTTTCGTGGCTAAAGCCCATGAAAGCTTATGCTCAAATAAATTTGTTAGTCTCTAAGGTGCCAAAAGTACTCCTTGTTCTTTATACAATCCAGGATGCAGGCGCAGTTGCCCCACCTTCTCTCATCCCCACCCCAATCAGCAATCCGGTGTTGCCCCAGTTATCTGGCCAGAATATCTCAGGCTTCTGGAGTCAAATTCCAGGTTGCCCTCAGATTGTCATTTTAAATCTCCAAACTACTTTTTATATGCTCTCTGATTCAAAAGATGCAAACACGAGCCAAATAATTTCAAGAGTCAAACTTGCAAGAGATTCTTTAGTAATATGCATTTTAGAAGCAAGAGGAAGACCAAGGACAGGGTAGGCCCATTACTCAATGAGCAGGGGAAAATAATAACAGAAAATGTGGAAATGGCAGAGGTGCTTAATGACTTCTTTGTTTCGGTTTTCACCAAGAAGGTTGGTAGTGATTGGACGTCTAACGTAGTGAATGCCAGTGAAAATGAGGTAGGATCAGAAGAGGCTAAAATAGGGAAAGAACAACTTAAAAATTACTTGGACACATTAGATGTCTTCAAGTCACCAGGGTCTGATGGAATACATCCTAGCATACTCAAGGAGCTGACTGAAGAGATATCTGAGCCATTAGCGATTATCTTTGAGAAGTCATGGAAGACATGAGAAGTCATGGGAGAGATTCCAGAAGACTGGAAAAAGTCAAATATAGTGCCCATCTATAAAAAGGGAAATAAGGACAACCCAGAGAATTACAGACCAGTCAGCTTAACTTCTGTACCTGGAAAGATAATGGAGCAAATAATTAAGCAACCAATTTGCAAACATCTAGAAGATAATAAGGTGATAAGTAACAGTCAGCATGGATTTGTCAAAAACAAATCATGTTAAACCAACCTGATAGCTTTCTTTGACAGGGTAACAAGCCTTGTGGATAGGGAGGAAAGTGGTATTTCTTGACTTTAGTACGGCTTTTGATACTGTCTTGCATGACCTTCTCATAGACAAACTAGGGAAATGCAACCTAGATGGAGCTACTATAAGGTGGGTGCAAAACTGGTTGGAAATCCATTCCCAGAAAGTAGTTATCTGTGGTTCACAGTCATGCTGGAAGGTCATAACGAATGGGGTCCTACAGGGATCATATCTGGGTCCGTTTCTGTTCAATATCTTCATCAATGATTTAGATAATGGCATACAGAGTACACTTATAAAGTTTACAGACGATACCAAGCTGGAAGGGGTTGCAAGTGCTTTGGAGGATAGGATTAAAATTCAAAATGCTCTGGACAACTGGAGAAATGGTCTGACGTAAACAGGATGGAATTCAATAAGGACAAATGCAAAGTACTCCATTTAGGAAGGCGCAAGCAGTTGCACACATACAAAATGGGAAATGACTGCCTAGGAAGGAGTACTGTGGAAAGGGATCCGGGGGTCATAGTGGACAACAAGCTAAATATGACTCAACAGTGTAACACTGTTGCAAAAAAAGTGAACATCATTCTCAGATATGTTAGCAGGAGTGTTATAAGCAAGACATGAGAAGTAATTCTTCCGCTGTACTCCACTCTGATTAGGCCTCAACTGGAGTATTTTGGCCAGTTCTGGGCGCCACATTTCAGGAAGGTTGTGGACAAATTGGAGAGAGTTCAGAGAAGAGCAACAAAAATGATGAAAGGTCTAGAAAACATGTCCTATTGGGATGATTGGAAAAGATTGAAAAAATTGGGTTTGTTTAATCTTGAAAAGAGAAGACTGAGAGGGGACATGATAACAGTTTTGAAGTATGTAAAAGGTTGTTACAAGGAGGAAGAATAAAAATTGTTTTTCTTAATCTCTGAGGATTAAGAGCAATTGGCTTAAATTGCAGCAAGGGAGGTTTAGGTTGGACATTAGGAAAAACTTCCTAACTGTCAGGGTGGTTAAGCACGGGAATAAATTGCCTAGGGAGATTGTGGAATCTCCATCATTGGAGATTTTTAAGAGCAGGTTAGACAAACACCTGTCAGGAATGGTCTAGATAATTAGTCCTGCCACGAGTGCAGGGGACTGGATTAGATGGCCTCTCAAGGTCCCTTCCAGTTCTATGATTTTATGTAACTCAGGGTTTATTTTCATGGGGGTTTTAAACTGGATCAAATTGAGTTAATCTGGTTTGAAATCCTTGCGTACGTATGACGCAACCTATTACTGTGCATTAACTCCACATTTATCGGGAACGCAAATCTTCTTGCAAAGTGGAGTAGGTTTGCTTCCAGTTGAATAAGTTCAAATCTTCTGTTTGTGTGCATGCAATTGCCATGCTCCACCTTTTGCATGCTTCCAACAACTATCTCACAAAGCTTTGCAGGTTGGCCGTTACCATCTTGTCCGTTTACTTGTGTGCCCTCCCTGTCCTGGTATCAAATTTCCAGGATGACCTTTGTCCCCATTAAAAGATGGTGCAGAGCCTAATTTTCCCTGTTTGCTTCAGGATCCCTGTGTCTTATTATTCTGGTGATACAACCACGATTGCAGAAGGCCCACATCACGCCTCACACAGCTGGTTGGAGCCATGCTGAGGCCCTGGATCTCCTCACCATCTGGGGAGAAGAGTCTGTTCAGGAAGGAATCTTGTGGCCAGCCACAGGAATAAGGACCTTTTTTGTGGACATTGCAAAGCAGTTGTATGTGAGGGGTCATGACCAGGATACTGACCAGTGAAGAGCAAGCATCTCAGGAGAAAGTACATTGAAACGAGGGATAAAAGGAATAGTAACACTTCCCTAACTCATAGGAAGGTTGTGAGGATAAACACATTAAAGTATGAGAGGCGCTCGGCTAACACGTTTATTGGGGCCATGTAAGGACCTGCAGTAGAAATAGAAGGTCCTGATCCTGCAATCAACGCCATGTGAACCACTGTGACTTCATGGAGCCCCACTGACTATAGTGCGACTCCACACAGGCACAGCAGTTTGCCTGCACACAGTGAATTGCATGATCAGGGTCTCACACTGTAAAATAAATCAGCCAGCAGCTGATAATCTGCTTGTAAACTCCTGTTTGAAAATAAAGACAATCCCCTTTTACAGTAACCAGATGTTTAACTGAATATCAGTCTCTATAAGTGCCTTAGGCCATTGCTTTATAAAGGTTTGAAGAGGCTTAGAACAGTTTTAAAATACCAAACAATTATACAGTTCAGAGACTTCTCAAATGTGGTATTGGATACATTCCCCTTTGTTTGTATTTGGTATGTCATGTATGACTGATTACAAAGTGTTCTCGTATAACTTACCTAACCAAGTATTTCTGCTCTCAGTTTTTCCCTGTTCTTTATTATCCATAATTGGATAACTTCTCTCCAGTTTTCTCCTTGGAACATTGAAGATAAGGTTTCTGTTTAATCATCCCACTTTAAGTACTTGCAATCAGACAGGATATTGCTGCTTTTAAAATAAGACAAAGACATTTAATTACTTTCATTTCTTCCTGTACAAAAGATGAATTTCTATGCTGGCGTTACCTTTGTATAGGACAATTCTCTCTACTCTTTCAAAAGATTCATCCTGATTTAACAACTTAATTCTTTTATATTTTTTATTCTTTTTTTTTAGCAAGTGTCACTGAAAGTGTTTGCCATCTTTTTACCAAAATCTAAGTTAGCTTTTGTTTTCAAATTAGTCTGAAAGTAAGCAGTCAGATGAGTGGCAAGGTGTGGTGGTTTACCATGATAACACCGCTCCTGGCATGCAGTGCGAGGAATGAGGTCAAAGGCCAACTGTCTTCAATTATCCTTGTGGCTGGTTTGGTGGTAGATAGTGTCACCCTTCTCTGAGCTATCTGAACCTTTCCATAAAATGATACAATTAAGGAGGGGGGGGAAATCTTAGTCCCAAGGGAAAAAAATATTCCTTAATGGCTTGCAAGAATTCAAGCCCTAGTGATAGTGAAAGTTCATGGAAAACATTTGCATGTCTGTGAGCTAAGGCAGGTCAGAGAGGTGCTGCAGATGACAGGGTATGTATCCATGACAGGGTATGTATCCATAGGCTGTGCAGATGTACAGGAAAGTCCCTGTTCCAAGGAGCTCACAATCTAAGTGTGGACAGACAGACAGGTATGCAGAGATCACAGGAGGGGAACAACAGAAGAGATTTTATATACAAATCAACAAGACTCAGTATAGGCAGAATGACAGAAGGCCATTTTTAAGAAGCACTTAAAAGCAGCAGGAGCAAGTGGGTGAGTTCAGGGAGGTCAGAACATGGCCATCAGGCTGTATGAAAGGAGGCATGGAGATGACTGTTTGAGAGATTGACAAATGGATGGACAAGGGTGGAAACACTGGTGGAGAGGAGCGGTCACATGATGCTTGATAAGGGAAGGCCAGAGACTAAATTGGATGCTATAGTGGGTGGGAGCCAGTGAAGGGATTCAAGAAGGGTAGTGTGAGCAAGGAAGATGACTTTAATGGCTTCATTTAACATGCTCTGAACTAAGAGGGGTGATATATGCGTTTGGGAGACCAGGCAGGAGGATGGTGCAGTAGCAGAGGTGGGACTTGTCAGGGAACAGAAACTCCACCATGTGACCTATCTGATGGTGGTGAGGGCCTGGCACTAAGCAACTTCTGTCCCCCAGCAAAGGAAGCCCTTGGAGGACTGGTCTTCCCAAATCCTACAGGCAAGTAAAAAATTCTTCCTGCCACCCCATTCTTCCTGCCCCTAATATCGGGCCTGATCCAAGCCCCAATGAAGTTAATGAAAAGATTCTCAGGTCCACGGCTTACTCGAGCTGGACACAACCAAAGTTAGCATCCTTGGCTAACAACACTTCTAGCAATCCCCACTGTGACTGGATGATGTGTTGTCTCAGTAGTGATGAGGATGGACGGAAATGCTCAGCAGAATGAGATTGCCTGAACAGGGTGTAATTCTGTGTTTTGAAGTACTCTGACACATCTCATCTGAGAATTCTGAAATATTATTGTGATGATATAACACAACTCAGTGATCAAATATATACTCCTTCATAATAAAGTATAGTGAGAACAAGAATGTGAATTCAACAGGGTGTGGTATAAGAACTCATATAGAATAGAATAGTCACATGGACATGGCTTCACATTTTGCTTTTGTGTGGAAAAACAAAGAGAATCAAAATTATTTTTTGCAACCCAAACAGAAAAGCATTATGCTACTGCAGGAGAATCGGAAAACGAAGTTGACAAGACAAACAGATCAGACTTGCTTTACAGTCTGGACTAAGGCCCCAACCCTGCAAGGAGCTTTACGGAGATGGGCCTCTGTGCCTGCTTATAATCCACTGGTCAGTGTGTATTACGCATACCCTTCTGCACGTGATCCACAAAGGATGAGTCTGTTGGAACACCTACCTGCAAAGCCTGGCACACGGTGTAGAGACTGATAATTTCAGGTCTGAAGGTCCCCAGAAAAGTGGATGAATAACAGATTTTTCAATTCACTGGCACTACTGAAAACCTGAAAACAAAAAATTTTGAGTCAAACCAAGAGTGAAATATTTTCAAATTTTCAGTGAAATTAAAACTCAAAAAATGTTTGGGGTCAAATAAAATGTTTCATTCAACCCAAAACAAAACATTTTGCTTCAATTTTGAGCAACTTATAAATTTTAACTTTTTAAAATTAGATAAACAGGAATTTTTTTAAAAAGTCCATTTGAATAAAAAAAATCAAAATATTTCATTTAAAAAATGAAACTCTTTTGATTTTCTCAGAATTATTTATTCTGACCAAAATAACCAGGTGAAGTTGACACAAATGTGCAAAATGTTTCAATTGACCTGAAATCTGCATTTTTTGCCAACAAAATGTTATGGTTAGAAAATTGCACCCAGCTCACATCGTAGTTCAGTTCTTAGTGTATCAGGCAAGAGAGAGGCCATCTCATAAACAGATTCCAGTGAAGTCAGTAGGGAATTGCCTCGGTGTTGGGTCTGCCCATTTGGAACTGCATTGCAGGATCAACATGCAAAGAGAAGTAAACAGTGCAAATGATGAAAAACAAAATAGCATTGAAAAAATCTTTCAATTTAAACATTTTAAGGAAATGTTTCTTTTTTAAAATATGAGATCAAATTCCTGCCCATGAATACATGTATGCAACACCAAGTAATCTGAGCCCCTGAGGGCAGACTCTAGCCTTTGCTATTTAACCCGAAATAATTTTTTCTCCTGTTGGATCTTTTTGCTGTTGTTGGTTAAGGAGACATCCTTAATGATGTTATTCCTTTAAGCATAGTTTTTACATTTCCTTTAAGAAAAAATGCAGTGAAGTGAATGAGAGATGACATGACAGATTGTAACTGCTGTGTCTATTGGCCCCAAAGGTAGTCATTTGTGTTTTTAAAATTCCGTAATTATATATGTACACAATAGATTCTAATGGGCCCCAAACAGTTAGCAACTTAAGCACCATCCGTAAATACTGTGTAGCAAAAGTGGTCAAGATTAAAATAAAATAAGCTTGCAAAGGACAGGAATTATACCTGAAGTGAGGAGAAAAACTGGTAAGTAATGTACAGCAAAGGATACTCCAATCACTAGAAACAACGCTTTTAAGAAGTCTTAAATATAATAAAAGACAGGAAGCTGCCACATTGACAGTCTGATTACATAGGCTACAACGGAGTAAATACAGTTCAGCATTGGAGCACTGAGAAGAGCTGTTACTTAAAAACATAATAATATTATCTGGAAGTGCTCAAGCTTTTGTGAAACCATTTTTATCCATTTGTGACTTGGTTTGTTAGAAAAACCTTATGGCCAAATCATGCTGCTGCTGTGGAAAAAACATGGACAACAAAAATCTGGGAAACTCCATGAGTTCTGTCTCATGGAATTTCCTCCAAATCATCAATGGAGGGAAAAGAGAGAGTTTGGCTTCCATTGAGTTGAGTAGGAGGTGTGGTCCTCCCAATCTAGACCGAAGATTGGTGGCATCCTAAAAAGATTACATCTGTGATGAGGCCTATTGTCTCCATACTACTCCTCAGGCCTTCTTTGGGGAAACACAGATTCCCCTGCAACTAGGCTGACCTCCTCTGATAAAGCTGGGTGTGGCTGGAGAATGTAAAAGTGGGGCTTGTATAAGATAAGGGTAACAGTATCATCTCTGTCTTGTATGGGGAAATCCTCCATGAGTTTGGTGTGGACAGAAGCTATAGTGATGACTTTTCCTTGTTCCACCCACTCAGGGGTGCTGCAAAAGTTAGTGTAGTGTGGGTGCTGAGAGCCATTGAACCAAATTGTAAACCCTGTATATAATGGAAACCACTTCAAGACAGGGGATGCTACCGCACCCCCAGCACCCTTAGTTCCAGCACCTATGCACCCACTCCCTGTCCTGCCACGCACTCCTTTAGTTCTCTCCACCAGGGCGTGTAGGTGAGTGATCTGAGTGTGTACTGCAATAACTGCGTGGTTCCCCTTTAGGCTTGGTTTTATTTTAGAGTTGGTTTGTTTTACAGATTATTCCAGCTAAACACCAAGAGGTGTGATGACAGAAGCAGGCTATCTATCCAGCAGGTTCTAGCACTTACAAATATGAAAGCTTTCCCTTGGTCCTTTTCCAAAGGCTCCAGGACTTAACATATAAAACTGTGTAAATCTAGCTCCTCATTTAATCTAATCTAATTTGCTGAATTGTGGTGGCTTCAATGGCACGAGAATGTTAGTCAGGCAAACCTAAACAGCTAATTTGACCTAATTATAAATCGTAGCTCTGGAGAGGCTGAGGTCTGAACTGGCCTTGGTTCTGACTCATTTTTCCTCTTTCAAGGGGCTGATCCCTCCCTAAAATCAAATTGAGGTCTTTGGTCGGGCACAATGGGCTATCAGAACAATACCTGTTTAATGAACCAAAAAAGCACCTTTGTTTCTACCACTTCTTAGTGCCCTGTTCTTACATGTACAATTATTATAAAAAGTCAGAAGGGAAAATGTTGCCTTGAGATACAATTTCCATACTGGGATGGATTTTATTATCCCATCCGTACAATAGCCACCATTATCATTTTGATTATATTTGCACTCATTTGCACCATTAGAACATTATCTGTGGTACATTCTTTATTACTTTATAAGAAACTGAAACCACTTCCTTCAGATGAATTGGAAAGAAGGATTTCTATTTTTGCAGATAGATATTTTAGCTGAGAACATTAAGCAGCAAACATTATTTGTAAAAGTTTATTTTATTTACGCAAACTTTAAAAGAAGGAAATAACACAGATATTTCTAACAGACAGAAAAGCCTGCGGCTAGTTGCAACAAATGATTGCAATTTAGAATTCATGTACTGTTAAGAAGTTCTGGTGATAGAATTGTAAGTTCCTTGGGAAAAAAGGAATTCAAATAAATGTAATGCTGGAGTTGGCCAACTGGCTTAGAGAGCCTGAATTATGCTGTCTTGTGGGAGGCAAAAGTTCAGCAGTGACCTGAAGGCTTTTCCTTCCTGGACCTGTGAAGATCAGACATGTCGTAAACAGAACGTAAGTGGGCTCAAGTGTATATGAATAGATAGTGCTTAAGTGTCCCTTGGCAGTGGATCTAGAACGTCCATTTGCTAACCTTCCTAGCTGGTGGCAATGCTATTTATTTGTGTTACATAGTGCCTAGACTTCCTGAGATCGGATCCCATTGTACTAGGCACTGTACATACACATAATAAGAGACATTCCCTGCCCTGAAGAGCTTACATGCTAAATAGGCAAGGCAGGCGAAAGGTGGGAAGCATCATACCCATTTTTTACATGGTGAACTGAGGAACAGAAAGATTGAGACTTGCCCAAGGTCGCATAGGAAGTCTGTGGCAGAGCGAAGGACTGAACCCAGAACTCCTGAGTCTCAGACCAGTGCCTTGATCAAACGTCCATCCTAACCATGAAATGATCCTTCCTCTGGTAAAGTATAAAAGCCAATGCTAAGAAGTTAATGTATCTAAAGAGGTAAAAGGTGGCCTCATAATGAAAGGATGGGGAAAATATGAGACTGTTTTCAGAGTGAGGCTAAATCCAATAAGGAAAAGCTCACGGTTGTATTCTTGGGGCTTCTACTAAAAAAAATTATATATAAAAGAAAGGCCATACTGGTCAGACCAGTGATCCATCTAGCCCAATATTCTGTCTCTGACAGTGGCCAGTACCAGATGCTTCAAAGAGAATGAGCAGAACAGGGCAATTTTGAGTGATCCATCCCTGGCTGTCATCCAGTCCCAGCTTCTGGCAGTCGGACCTTTAGGGACAAGTGGAGCAGAGGGTTGTGTCCTTGACCATGTTGGCTAGTAGCCATTAATGGACCTATCCTCCATTAATTTATCTAATTCTTTTTTTAACCCAGTTAGACTTTTGGCCTTCACAACATCCCCTGGCAACGAGTTTCACAGGTTGACTGTGTTATATGAAGAAGTATTTTTGTTTGTTTTAAACCTGCTGCCTATTAATTTCATTGGGTGATCCCTAGTTCTTGTGTTATGTGAAGCCTTAAATAACACTTCCCTATTCACTTTCTCCACCCAATTCATGATTTTATGGACTTCTACAGGTCCTGGAGGGACCCTATCTCTCTCCATTGTGAAAAGTCACCACGCTTTGTTTCCTATCTTTTAATCAGTTACTGATCCATGAGAGGTCTTTCTGAAAGTCCAAGTACACTATATCAACTGGATCACCTTTATGCACATGCTTGTTGACTCCCTCAAAGAATTCTAATTGATTGTGATTGTGAAATGCTCAGGGAGATTAGAGAGACTACAAAGGCAGAAAATGCAATATTAATGGGGTATTTCAACTTTCCTCATGTTGACTGGGTATATATCACCTCAAGAAAAGATGCAGAAATAAAGTGTCTGGTCACACTAAATGACTGCTTCTTGGGCAGCTTGTCCTGGAACCCACAAGGGGAGAGGCAATTCTTGGTTTAGTGGAATGCAGGATCTGGTCCAAGAGGTGAATATAGCAGAACCACTCAATAACAGTAACCAGAATGTAATTAAATTTAACATCCTTGTAGGAGTAAAAATACCAAAGAAACTCACCACAGTAGCATTTAACTTCAAAAGGGGGAACTACACAAAAATGAGGAAGCTAGTTTAACAGAGATTAAAAGGAATGGTCTCAAGGGTGAAATGCCTGAAAATTGCATGGAAGCTATTTAAAAACAGCATAATGCAGGCTCAAACTAAATGTATACCTCAAATAAAAAATAAGAGTACCAAAAATGCCACCATGGCTAAACAGCAGAGTAAAAGAGGCAACCAAAGGCAAAAAGACATCCTTTAAAAATTGGAAGTCAAATCCTAGGGGGGAAAATAGAAAGGAGCACAAATTCTGGCAAGTCATGTGTGAAAGTATAATTACGCAGGCCAAGAAAGAATTTGAAGAGCAACTACCAAAGAACACAAAAACTAAAAGCAATTTTTTACGTACATCAGAAGCAGGAAGCCTGCCAAATAGTCAGTGGGGCCACTGGATGATTGAGATGCTAAATGAATTCTAGCTATCAGTTTTCACTGCAGAGGATGCAAGGAAGATCTCCATACCTGAGTCATTCTTTTTAGGTAGAACATCTGAGGCACAGTCCCAGATTGAGGTGTCAGTAGAGGAAGTTTAGGAACACACTGATAGATTAAACAGTAATAAATCACCAGAATCAGATGGTGTTCATTCAAGAGTTCTGAAGGAACTCAAATATGAAATTGCAGAACTACTAACTATCTCCTAAATCAACCTCTGTACCAGATGACTGGAGGATAGCTAATGTGATGCCAATTTTTAAAAAAGGTTCCAGAGGTGATCCTGGCAATTACAGACTGGTACGCCTAACTTTAATACCAGACAAATTGGTTGAAACTATAGTAGAGAATGAAATTATCAGACACATAGATAAACATGATATGTTGGGGAAGAATCAACATGGCTTTTATAAAGGAAAATCACGTCTCACCAGTCTAATAGAGTGTGTGCATCTGTCTGTCTGACTCTTAATTACTGCAGTAGAATAATACCCCTGAAATCACTAATACATGCGCATGCATCCATTTCCTTACACACAATGCCACACATTTCCTTTTTCAAGCGGGACGATGAGATGAGTATGACAGAGTACCTGCTGATCAATGTCTGTCTCTAGATAGTGCTTTCAATATCTCATTTTCACTATGTTACCCATATTAAAATAATAATAATTGATTAAGTCCCAGGAGGACATAGGATAGCAAAAGAAATCTCACCCATTCTATACAATGTAAGTCAAGATTTACCATCACTTCTTCCAAACGAAACCAAGTCACTGCTGCCTAATATACCAGGAGTGAAATCCTGACCCCACTGAATGACAGAGCTCCCATTGACTTCTATGGGGCCAGAATTTCATCCCAGATTCCTGGGGTGATAGCACCTGCACTGCAGCACTGCTGACCTGCAGTGTCCATGTGGAACTGGACATTTGTATTTAAAAGCACATCTCTTCGTTCAGCTGCAGCAAAGCAGTTATGCTCCAAATCATGAAGACAGTTGGCACATCCCAACAAAACTGCTAATACGTGAAGTAATATCTGTCCATTGCCAATTTTTAAAAATGGTTGAAGACTTAACTGGAAGAAATCACACTTTTTCTCTGTAGCTAAGGGAACATTTTCAGGTTGGTTGCAAATCATAAATATTTTATGTACTATAATTGCTGGTTCTTAAGTACCATTTTCTAAATTATTATTTCTATTAAATTGCACAGAAACTTGGGGTGATATAATAAGTTAATGCAGTCATCACAGGAGGCTTAGACATTAATGAGCTTGAGGTTTTCTACCTAATCTCTAGCTGACATTTGTCCACATCACAAACCACTGCATGCTTTGCAGCCTATGCTTAGGTGAGCCCCAGAACTAGAAGACCATGAGTTGTGTTGGTTACACAGCATCTGCTTGTAGTATGCCTGGCTCTAGCCAGTATTCTATTCTCTTGAGTACCAAACTCTTCCAGACTATTCATTTCACTTTTAAAAGACTGGGGAAACTCTTAAACCTAGCATTAGCAATGAGTCACAAAGAAACAAAAGCTATAAACAAAATTAGTTCAAGCTGGTACTCTCTTTCGGGAGAGACCGTGGTTTAAGTGGTGAGCACATAACAGTGGAAGCCAGGATTCATGGTTCTGGCACAGTTACTGCGCTAACTGCACCTCTGACCTCTCTCTGAGTGCACCCCTCAGGTGCCAGGCCTTGTAATTTTTACCTTTTCTGGGGTGGGATTACATAATTCTTCCACTCTGAGGCTTGGCCTCACTAGAAAATTAGGTTGGCTTAACTACATTGCTCAGGTGTGTAAAAAATCCACACCACTGGGGAGCATAGTTAAGCCGACCTAACCCCTTCCCCTTCTCCCCCATGCAGACAGTGCCAGGTTGACCAAAGAATTCTTCTGTTGCCTAGCTACTGCCTATCGGGGAGGTGGATTGCCTATGCCGACAGAAGAACCCTTTCTTTCGGCACAGGGGTAGTGTCTAGGCTGAAGCAGTGCAGCCACAGGCGCCGGCTTCCTCCTTGCACCGGGGATGCTCAACCCCTGCTCTGCCCCAGGGCCTGTGCCCACTTCACCCCTACACCCAAGGCCCCATCCCACCCCGCCTCTTCCCATCCCCGCTCCACCTCTTCCTGCCCAGTTCCGCCCCCTTCCTCCCGCAGCGCCTCCTGCACACCGCAGAACAGCTGATCGCAGTGGGTGGGAGGCATTGGAAGGGAGGGGGAGGAGTTGATCAGTGGGGCCACCGGCAGTCAGGAGGTGCTGCAGGGGGGGAGCTGGCTGCCGGTGGGTGCTAAGCACCCACTAATTTTTTTCTATGGGTGCAGCAGTGCTGCTGTAGCACTTCAAGTGTAGACAAGCCCTTAAACCGAGCCCGGGCTACAGTATGCTCTGTATCCACTGTGCTTATCCAGCAGGTCCAACTGGATTGGGCACCTGTAGTGCTTCCCTTTGAGAGCCTGTGACTAGTGGAGAATACTATCACCTACAGCAGCCTTCTTAAACCACCAAAGAGTCCTGTGGCACCTTATAGACTAACAGATGTATTGGAGCATAAGTGTTCGTGGGTGAATACCCATGAAAGCTTATGCTCCAATACATCTGTTAGTCTATAAGGTGCCACAGGACTCTTTGTTGCTTTTTACAGATCCAGACTAACAGGGCTACCCCTCTGATTCTTAAACCAAAGTATTGTTTAATCTTAACAATAGGCTCAAAGTAAAACATTAAAGAAAAAGGATTTTCAAACAACAAAATGTCTATCTGCATAGCTATCTTACCTAGAGTCCTACCCATCCTAATATGGATACCTCAGTACGTCTAATTTTACAGACACCTCAACCTCTGGAGTCTGGGTTTACCTTAGCTCTCTCTCCCTAGGTTCTGAGGGACTGTCTTTAAATACAGCCAGAAATTCTGTCTCATTTTTCTGGGTTTGACCCCTTCCCCCTTGAAAAACCAATCCAGTTTGCTCAGCAGGGGGTGGGAGATAGAACATCAAAGAGACTGGCTTTTGCATTGTCTCTTAAGTGTTGGTAGGGGGTAGTTGCCTTAAACCATTGTCCTGCTTCCTGCTTATTTTAGCAACAGCCTGCTATTAAATGATAGCAACATATTCATACAGTAAACACTCCAATAACCAAGTCCTACTATAGTATTCATAAATCCATTACAGAGCAGCCACACGTCCTTCTCACATTCTATTTCTGACTGAAACTAGGTCATCACTGTGACTTGGGCAAGTCACTTAACGTCTGTGCTTCATCAGAATCGTCTATAAAATCTGTATGATCCTGCCTATTTCACAGGGCTATTGCGAGGCTTAAAGCACATTGAGATCTCTGATAGTAGATCCTGTAGTAATGCAAAGTAAAATCCATAGAACTTCCTTCTGCCCCACCCATTAAGTGTTCATATTTCACCCAACCCATTTTCCCTTTTGTACACTGGGAATGTCAACCACTGGTGGGAATCCATGAGTAGCAGGAAAACCCACACTAAACCTTGATTTGCACTGGTGGCTGTAACCAAGGCAAATCTTCACTGTAGACAAGGCCTTGAATCATCTTCATCACCATGCACATTAAAGAGGCCAGTCACAAAAATGAGCATTATGACAAGCTGAGGGTTATGTTCACCGCTGGGTAAGCAGATGCATCCTCATATTTAGCCTACAGTTTCCATCTTCACTTTGAATGAGCTGGCATTGTGTTGGTTTATGTCTGACCCCTAGCGCTATCTGAACGTAGTGATTCTGTGGTTCGATTATGGCTTACAAGTTGGTAAACAGAAGGGGGAAAAAAATCAAACTAATCAGGAATAAGTCAGATATACTTTTTTCACTTCTAGGGAGATTTTCAACTATAACAATGTAGCTTTGAGCCTCTGACAGATGCTAATGAATTGTTGTTTACATGTTTGATTTACTGCCTAAACAAAGATAAGACATGCTCTTGAAAACACATTGAATGCACAATCCAAACACATCCATTAAATCTGTCACAATAAACATGACAGCTTTCTTCGAACCTAACAACTGGCATGCCTCATTTACATATTAATGAGAAAACTGGGATCAGTTTGCACAAATTGCTTCTATCTTGTGAAGGGGAAGTTACTGATCGACAGAATAGCACTCAGTGGTGTAAATACAACAAGTAAATACCTTAGCCATTTTAATGGATTTTATTTTTATTTGCCTGTTCAGTTCTACTCTTATTAATTAGTTGTCTCTCGAGTGCTACATTGATAGACATTAAAACTACAATACCTACATTAAAACTAGTTTTAACATCTCTGAGTTGCCCTCGGTGTTAGCTGTATTTTAAGATACTGAGTTTGCCAAGCGTGCATTGGGGATTTGTTACACCTTGGATCTATCTGAGATATTTATTTGGTCCACCACTACCATAGTATCCGAGCACCTCACACACTTTGCTGTATTTATCCTCACACCTCCGCTGTGAGGTAGGGAAGTACTATTATCCCCCTTTTACAGATGGGGAACTGAGGCACAGAGAGTAAAATTTTCAAAAACACCTAGATTCCTAAGTGGCCAATGTCCCATTTTCAGTAGCATTTATAAGCGTAAGTGTTGCTGACTTTCAATGAGACGTGAAGTGTCTAAGTTACTTTTAAAAATGGGACTTAAGCTCCTATGTCATTTTGAAATGTTTACCAAGAAAGACTAAGTCCCACATCCTCTAAGGTATTTAGGCACCTAACTCAAATCAATGGGATTTAGATGACTAAAGGATCTGGGCCTAAATGATGTACCAAAGGTCACACAGGAAGCTAGTGGCATCAGGGAACTGAAAAGCAGTCTCACAAGTCCCAGTCCCCACCACAGGGCCATCCTTCCTCTCTAGAAGGGAGCAAATATAATCCTCAGATTTAGAACAGTCTGACTAAAACTTAAATACAGAAATAAGCTAAAGCCATTACATTTTGGAGCCACTTTTCCAACACCACAAAGTTTCAGGGTGTTCAGATCCAACAATTCGGTTTGGTTCATTTTAAAGACACAGGAGAGGATAGTTGCAAAATTTGGAAGCAGATTTAAGTGTAGATTTAAAACATACCCAAAGTTTGTAGGTGTTTGGATCTGGAATAATTTCCTGTTAATAATGGTTTACTGTAGTGAGTGAGTCAATTTGGATAATATAAAAACCAAGCTAAACATTCACCAAGAACTGGAGTGAAAAGGATGCAATTTTTTAAAATTGTTTTTGAGGTTTAAAAACATTTTGTCTCACTTTATTGGGATGGTGTTAAATATTGAATACTGCTGCACTTCCTGGACATCTACTCTGGCCCACTGAAAAGCAGGAGGGACTGGAAATCTCACAAGAATACCTGATCTCCTGAAATTTACAGCTCTCTCTCCAGACCAAAAGAGATGTGATCAGTTACACTCTGGAGACAGAGAGCATGTTGCCCATTGACTCCTTATTTGACCATGTCTCAAAATGTAGTTTTCCCCATCACTAATCTCCTATCTGTTTATGGCTTGAACAGTTTGTGTGGTATTGGGGTGTGATACTATAAGGGAAATCTTATAAAATAATTAACTGCAAATCAAACAGATTTTGTTGCAAATTTTGTTGTACTTCACAAATGAATAAATGTTGCCTAATCAAATGTAAAAAACAACAAATAAAAAAAACCCACCACCTTTCTGCAACAACAAAGATCTTCATTCAAATGCAGGGACAAATTCTGTAGTTTTGCTCATGTAGGTTTAGTTTGCAGCAAAGGAGATTTTAGCTTAGATATTAGGAAAAGCTTTCTAATTATGAGGGTAGTAAAGCATCGAAACAGGTTACCAAGGGAGGCTGTGGAATCCTTGTTGGATGTTTTTAAGGACAGATTAGAAAGACACCTGTCAGGAATGGTCTCAGTGTATTTAATCCTGCCTCATTGCAGGGGAATGGAGTATATGACCTCTTGAGGTCTCTTCCAGCCCTACATTTTGATTATTCTAGCCTTACCTTACTCTGCAAGAAGCCCCAGGGAAGCCAACTGGGTATGTACCAGTACCAGCACATACAACATATAAGCAATGAACTGATTTCATTTAGCTGTCAATCAACAAAGAAAAAGGGCCAGCATGCTCCAGATAGTGACTTGCCTTCAATCTGAGAAGAGCTCTTAGGGGAAATATTGCAAATGTCACAATACAATATGTTAAATTTAGTAGTTAAATATTGTTCAGCAGCCAAATTCTATTCTCAGACACATATGTAACTCCCACTGGCATAAATGAGAGTTGTGCAGAATAGCATCAAATTTGGAGAAAACTCGATGAAAAGAAAAGAGTTGTTGGTCAGTGTGTGTCTGTCCTCTGGGAATTGGGCACAGAGGAGGATGTATATCCATATGTGAATGAATATCAAAAATATCCAGTTAAGATAATTAATGACAATTAAAAATTTGGAAGGGATATTTAAACCTTGTGCTGCAGGGCCTACGCCATTCTAAACTATTAGAAATCAAGATGAGATTTATATTGGGGTTTAGATTACCCCACCTCTGCCTACTGTGGAATTCTTACACCTTCCTCTGAGGCATCTGGTGCTGGCCACTGTCAGAAATCAGATACTAAACTACCTAGACCTTGAGTCTGATCTAGTATTTATGTTCCTATGTAACACGTACTGACCCCTGGGTTATATAAGCACAGGACTGGAAGCTGGGAATACCTGAGTCCTAATCATAGTTCTGACAGTGACTCTTTGCAGGTCACTGAATGCTGCCCATCCACAGTCATGAGGACCCTAAGCACAGTTCCATTGAGGCAGGGACAGGCTGTGGAGAGCCTGTGTAAACAGACTTTGTGTCCCCTGCTCCATAATGCCCCTTTGTAGGCTTGTCTATGCTAGAAAAATCACTTTGAGCTAGAATGTGTGTTACCTAACACCACTGTTAATATTGTTATAACTAGTTAGCATTTCTACCCTGGTAGCACCTAGAGGCCTCAACCAGGTTGGGCCCTACTGTCTAACATGTAGTGAATGACAATCCTTGCCCCAAGCTGCTTACAATCAAACAAGACATAACAGGTGGATGAGACAAAGAGGTACGCCAGGCTGTGTCAAGGAGACAGGGTAACAAATATATTTGGATGTACACAGTTTTTGCCACCTGGTAGTTGTAATGATCACAATTTACCACGTGCCTATCCATTATCAGGTCGTAGTTTACTGTTAGCATTATGGAAGAGGTCAGTTTTGAGGAAGAACTAGGAGGAGGAAAAGGTGGGGGGTTGACAGATCTTGAGTAGGAGCTTTTCCCACTCACAAAGGGCAGCAGGGGGAAAGGTCCACCCTAAGGTTATGCACCACCAGCTGGCACAGTGTTACACATGACAGTCCTTGTCTACACTGAGTGCTACATTATGTTTATCATGCAAATTAGCATAAGTGCTAACATGATGTAATTTTCCAGTGCAGACAATTCCTGGGTGGTGTCAAGGCTGATTCCCCACTCTGGCACTTTGAGTGCAGAAAGTGGGGGCCCACGAGGATTATAAAAGTTAATACTGACCACTCCGGGCTTGTATTAAACTCCCAAGGTTGCAGCTTCTCTCTGACCTTGGATGGGTAGATGCTGCCACCACCCAAATGCAAAAACCCCCTTTTGGAACCCAGGAAGGCGCACTTGGGAATTCCTTCCTGTGGGGTACCCTCAAGCCCTTTCATGCCCCCTCCGGGGAAGAGCTGAGAAAGAAAACAAAGGAAATCAGCTGTTGCCACCAGCTAATTAAACAACATGCACAAACCTCTTAGGACACCAAAAATCCAATCCTGTTCTTAAAAAAGGTAAATTTTATTAAAAACAAAAAGAAAGAAAATACATCTGGAACTTAGGCTTTTGCTAATTTAAAAAACCCACTTACAAAAATTGAACATCAAGAATAATCTTCTTGAGGTCCAGCTTAAAGGTTACGAGCAAAACAAAAGCATTTGAGATTAGCACAGAGGAGTGAGTCCACAAGCCAATAAGAAATAAACAGAGATGAACCTAATGCGTCTTTCTAGACATTTTCATCTACTTACATATCTGGGGTTTCAAATGAATAGGTTTTAGGTATGATCTGATGATTTCCATACCTGACAAAAAGCTTTTTACAGCATAGGCCCAGCCCTGTCTGCTCTGTTCCCTCTCTCCAGAGAACAACAGACAGACAAAGGGAAGTTTTTTTCCCAATTTTAAAAATTCTAGCCTTCCCATTGGCTCTTTTGGTCAGGTGCCCATTTCCTTTCTTTTACCTATGCAGGGAGACTTTTTAAACCTTTACAGGCAAAGCAAGTAGAGGTATGGTGTGGTGGGCAAGAAGGAGTAACATAAACTACTCTACAGAAGAGCCACAGTTGCTACTGAAGTCTGAGATGACAGTCTGAGGAAGAGAAGGATTCCTTCTTTGAGCCCCTTTTAGTTCCTCTGTGCAAAGCCCAATTACCTGAGCCTAGTGTGTGGGCGGGAAGTGGGAGTAATTGGCATGTAACATCTGTGCCTCAGTTTCCCCATTTGTAAAATCGGAATAATATTACTGACTTACCTCACAGGGATAAATAAGAATTAATCAGTTAATGGTTCAAAAGGACGCTGAAGTTGAGAAGTGCTCTATAGATACTAAGCATTGTATTCTTGTCTTCCAAAATTGGAGAAAGCATATAAAGAAGGTACATAAAATTGTGGGCTCAGTTTCTTACATTGCTGCAGAATAAATACATGTACAACTGGTGAGTGGATCATTAGATAGCAAGAATGAACGTTTATACAAACTTCAAAGTTTGCAGTGAGTTGCCAGCAGCTTTTTAAATTGTATTGCACCGATAGTTTTCCACTTTGGTTGCTGAGCATGACAGTTTGCAGCTGAGCAGCTGTCATTTTTAACCTATGAGCTACATGCTGGGAAAGGTTTGTAATACCCTTGTATTGCAAAGCAATCAAACATTTTTGTATATAATGATTTATTACTGAATATAAAATTTGATATTATTGTTGTTATAATAAGAGAAAAACCATCTCTTAAAACAGTGCCAACACTGAATTGCTATTGCATTGAGTCACAGTAACAAGAGATTGTGGACACAATTTATACTAAGTCCTGGTCTACAAAGAGATTTTCTACCAGTATAACTACATAGGTTAGGGGGGTAATTTTTTTTAACCGATATAATTATATCAGTACATCCCCTAGTATCAGTGTACTTATACTTTTTTAAGGGTGCCTCATACTGGAATAACTATTCCCCTTGCCATACAGGTATATGTTATACTGGTATAAGCACATTAATACTTGTACTTAACTAGATCAAAACTACTGCTTTAACTATATCAGTATTGTTAAAATAATACAACTTTTATGTGTAGACGAGGCCTTACAAAATAGACCTGAGTCAGAAAGTTTGGCTCCAGTTTCAAAAAAGAGCATTGGGCAAAATTAAGATATGGCACTTGATAACCCAAGGTTGTACTGAGCTTGGCAGGATCATATCTATGTTTTTGGCAAGGATACCATTTTTTTGTACAGTTTCCATGTACCCAATATTTTCACTGTCTGTGTTAAACATGGGTAGAGTGCAATCTGCTTCATTTTATTTAAATTAAGGTCAGCTCTTGGACTACTTTCAAGTTGCCAGGGCACTCCCCTGTTGGGCAAAGTTTGGGTGTATCTGCCCTAGAGGGTCTGATCTGGTACTTAGTCACAATTTGCATGTATGGTGCTAAATTTTGAGACTTGAAATTGGGATTTTCCTTTCCTTGGCATGTCTAAATCCAGGAATGGTGCTCCACAGTCCATGACCCAAGGCAGGAAAATGATATCATTAACAAAGGAAATGAAATCAGCAGCTTTTAGGACAGCGAAAGTGGCACAAAACAAAACCAAAAACAGGATTATAGTCCAATTGTGTTTCTGGAGTTCTACTATAGGCTGTTCCTATTCACAGACAGACTTTTGTTGATGTGATATTGTTAATGCTAAAGCTTGCACACTTATAGTCATCAAAAGAAGAGGAATCCCTTTGCCTGTATTTGAGACTAGCAGAGACTTGACTCTATTTCCTCCCAATCAGGTTTTTCTTGGATTGAGGCAAGTATAAATATTTTTCAGTACTAAATAGAAGACCCTATGACGTTGAAACAGAAGTACTCAGATAGGCGGTAGCCCAAATCCTGGGTCCCTCAATACCTGTGTGTTCATCAGCTATACAGGCCGAGGATGGGCCTGTGGACAAAATTCAAGAGATGAAGGCTCTGTTCCCCACTCTGCCACAGACCTTCTCTTGACTTTACATAAATCACTTAACCACTGTCTGCCTCGGTTTCCTTACTTGCCAAACATGGATGATTCTTAGCTATCTCACAGGAATTTTGCAGACCCTATTTAATTAATATATGTAATGTCCTTTAAGATACTGAGTTGGAAAATGCTCTGAAAATGCAGAGTATTATTACGATTGTAGATCTTGGACTTTTTGCTGATTGAATTCTGTTCAGACACTGAAGAGAATCCCATAAAAATAAAGATATGTTTACAAGATGAAATACTGACGAATAAAGCCCTTAGCTAATGATAAATGCACTCACAAGATAGATTTGAATGGCATGGTGAAAAGGCTTACATCAGGTGAGGTATTATGAATTAATATAATGCAGACCTCAATAAACAGACTGCACTGATGTCACTGTAAAAGATTAATGCCTTAACAAGATGTTCTGCAACACTCAGATCTAATTGTAAGAGCTGAAATATAGGAATTGTCAGCCTAACTTAGTGGTACCACATAATATGTTTGTGGTAATATGAAGACAAATATGAGGTTAACAGATAGGTCTTTATTTGCTGCATATGGAAGTAGGTCTCCTGATATGCAAAAGAGATAGCCAGTGGCTATGTTCCTTTCCAAAATACTAGGGAAATTGTGAAGTGAGGTGAACATACTTATAGGGAACTGCCAAAATAATATATATTCTTTTTTTTATGAACTCTTTTGTAAATAACACCTCCATGCTAGCGATTATAATTAATAAAGGAAACATGTATCCAGTGTCATAAATTTACAGGGCATTTTATAAACATAGTTAAGACGCATTCCCTAAGAGCTTATAGTCTAAATAAGGTAAGACACAGACAATGGTGAAGAGAGGGAGAGTGTGAAGATTATTAATTATGAGAAGGGAGATGGGTTGTAAGGGAGGATGGTGGTGGGGGGGTACTTGACAGTGAAGGACCAGGAGATTGTTCCAAGGATAATCTGATGTGATAAGAGACAAGAAAACAATGGAAAGACTCAGTAAGGCGGTGAAGAGGTCTGAGTGGGGGAGGAGGAAGGAAGATGTCCTGGATGCTCAGGTCTTCAGGGAATGGACTATATGTTTATATAGTGCCTAGCACAAATAGGCTGGGGTCTCTAGGCATTACTACTATACAACTAATAATAATAAATAATGTTTCTGGCATTTGGGACACACTGGGGAGAAGGGGAGAGAATGGGATCCCAAAGAAGAGGAAGTTATAATAATCAGAGTGAAAAATGGGCACAAACAAGGTTTTTTTTTTAAATCAGTGGAGATAGTAAGGAAAAGGCAAATGTAGGTGATACTAAAAAGAAAAGAACTAGCTATGTGGAGAGGGAGGTTACATTGAGCTTGTGGGTTGGGAGACAGGAAGGGGAGAAGAGAGATTGAGGAAAGACAAGAAGCCCAGTTTTGGAGAGACTAAGCTGGAGATGGTGGCTTGACATCCAAGAAGAGATGTTAGAGAGGCAGCAATCTGGACAGAGATGGAAAGCTGAGGGCCAGAGATTTGATGCCATGGATTACGAGAAAGCTGCAGAGCACAAGAAAAGGAGGGGACTAACGACAGAAATTTTGGGACACCGGGTAAGAAGAGACAGGGTAAGAAGAGAAGATGAAAAGCCATTAAAGAAGATGCTGGAAGAGTGGTCAGCAAGGGAGGAGATGCAAAAGACGAAAGCTTCAGAAACCAGAACCAGGGAGAAGTGATCAATGATGTCATCAAGGAGGAGGAAGAGAGAGAAGTGCCAGTTAGATGTGGCTAGAAGAAGGCCATCAATACCTGGTATGAGGGCCTTTTTGGTGGAGTTGAGAGAGCAGAAGCCAGACTGGGGAGATGGAGAGAGATAAAGGAGAGGAAGTCAATGCAACAGGAGTTAAGAGCCCAGCCCATGATCCTAAAGACAAAGGGAAAGGAAATTAGAATGATAGAGAAGTAAGTGGTATTTGGTAGGGGGGTTAAAGATAAGGGATTCAAGAACATGCAAGAAGGGAGACAGGGGAAAGCCAGAGGTAAGTGGACATTAAAAATAAGGAGGGAATTAGACAAGGAGGCTGGCTGATAGGAGGCACAGATGGCATAAAGGGGACAGATTGAGAGGCTGGAAGCAGAAGGCAAAAAATAAACCTTTGGGTCAAAAGCAAAATCCAAGAGAGGGGACAGAGAAATCTTGTCAGCTGTTGCCATTTCCATTGTTGAAGGAGGATAGATCCTGGGCAGAGAATGATGCATACGAACAGGGAGACTGGGGAGAGGGTTTAAGGAAAGGATTGTAGGTGGAGAGGAGGCAGCAGGGCTTGGCTTTATTAAGACAATTTGGGTGAACAAGAAAAGTGGCCAGTGTTTAAAAAAATGTGAATAGTTGCTCTTTTATTGTGAACACCATTAACTGTGCAATGCACTAGGTTCCAGGGTGTGCTGGGTCTTTAAGATGAGTTCAAGTCCTGGCTCTGGTGTGTGTCTAGTTACCTCCCAGATCAGTGGAATTCTGGGACTTGTAGTTCCCAGGGATTAGGCGACATTATAGATTCATAGATTCATAGATTCTAGGACTGGAAGGGACCTCGAGAGGTCATCGAGTCCAGTCCCCTGCCCGCATGGCAGGACCAAATACTGTCTAGACCATCCCTGATAGACATTTATCTAACCTACTCTTAAATATCTCCAGAGATGGAGATTCCACAACCTCCCTAGGCAATTTATTCCAGTGTTTAACCACCCTGACAGTTAGGAACTTTTTCCTAATGTCCAACGTAGACCTCCCTTGCTGCAGTTTAAACCCATTGCTTCTGGTTCTATCCTTAGAGGCTAAGGTGAACAAGTTTTCTCCCTCCTCCTTATGACACCCTTTTAAATACCTGAAAACTGCTATCATGTCCCCTCTCAGTCTTCTCTTTTCCAAACTAAACAAACCCAATTCTTTCAGCCTTCCTTCATAGGTCATGTTCTCAAGACCTTTAATCATTCTTGTTGCTCTTCTCTGGACCCGCTCCAATTTCTCCACATCTTTTTTAAAATGCGGTGCCCAGAACTGGACACAATACTCCAGCTGAGGCCTAACCAGAGCAGAGTAGAGCGGAAGAATGACTTCTCGTGTCTTGCTCACAACACACCTGTTAATACATCCCAGAATCATGTTTGCTTTTTTTGCAACAGCATCACACTGTTGACTCATATTTAGCTTGTGGTCCACTATAACCCCTAGATCCCTTTCTGCCGTACTCCTTCCTAGACAGTCTCTTCCCATTCTGTATGTGTGAAACTGATTTTTCCTTCCTAGGTGGAGCACTTTGCATTTGTCTTTGTTAAACTTCATCCTGTTTACCTCAGCCCATTTCTCCAATTTGTCCAGATCATTTTGAATTATGATCCTGTCCTCCAAAGCAGTTGCAATCCCTCCCAGTTTGGTATCATCCGCAAACTTAATAAGCGTACTTTCTATGCCAATATCTAAGTCATTGATGAAGATATTGAACAGCGCCGGTCCCAAAACAGACCCCTGCGGTACCCCACTCGTTATGCCTTTCCAGCAGGATTGGGAACCATTAATAACAACTCTCTGAGTACGGTTATCCAGCCAGTTATGCACCCACCTTATAGTAGCCCTCAGTAGGCTGAGAACAAATTGAATAATGCTGCTGGTGAGAGGGAAGCAGGGCCGGTGCAAGGATATTTTGCGCCCTAGGCGAAACTTCCACCTTGCGGCCCCCCCCAAATAAATCACATACATTATACACAATACACGGTCACAGAGTAACATGTTATAATTTAGAATTTATGTTTCCACACTTTAAGTTTAGCAAATTTAGAAACAAGTTTCTCCAAGTCAATGCTGTGAGCAATGTCATGTTCCAGGGCCGCCCAGAGGATTCAGAGGGCCTGGGGCAAAGCAATTTCAGGGGCCCCTTCCATAAAAAAAAGTTGCAATACTATAGTAACATGTATTTGGAAATGTAAAAAATAACTAGTGAAATACATTCAAAAATTAATTTGTAATAATTTGAAAATATACTAAATGCATTATTTAAAAACATTAAAAGCGGTAATGGTATGTATACATTTGCAATTACATAATGGGCTGTTGCTGGGTGATGGTGATGGTTGGTACCAATGGGCTGTCGCTGCCTGGGGATGGTGCTGCTGTTGCCCAGGGCTGGGTGGGGGAGCTGGGCTCTGGGTTCAGGGGTGCCGGCTCACAGGGACTGGGCTCAGAGATGTGGGGAGTTGGGGTCAGAGGGGTGTCCAGCTCAGAGGGGCTGGGCTCAGAGCTGGGGGTCAGGGCTGCGGGGAGGATGGGGTCAGGGGGGTTCCGGCTCAGAGGGGCTGGGCTCGGAGCTGGGGGGTCAGGGCTGTGGAGGGGATGGGGTCGGGGGGTTTCCAGCTCACAGGGGCTGGGCTCGGAGCTGGGAGTCAGGGTTGTAGGGGATGGGGTCGGGGGAGTGCCCGGCCCCTTACCATGCTGCTTACCCCCTCTCCCAGGAGCCTCCGACATACTCGAGTGGGCCCCTGCGGGGCCCGGGGCCTGGGCAAATTGCCCCACTTGCCCCTCACCCCCCGGCGGCCCTGAACTCAGATACTGGGCATGACAGAGGCTGGAGCAGGGAGAGGGGGGCACTGGGGCAGCTCAGCTCTGCAGGCTGCCGTCCTCTCCAGCCGCCCACACACAAGGGGAGCAGGAGCAGGGACCAGCCAAGGACCAAGGGGGCAGGAGCTCAGGTGCCTGAGGCCGAGCTATGGGGAAGCGCTTACCTTGCCCTAGGCATGGGCGTCGGGGTCCTCTTTCTTCCTCCGCTCCATCAGACCACCGCCTGAGGCTCTTTTCTTCTCCGTGCCCCCCCGCTCGGGCTGACCGTGGAGGCTGAGCCAGGAGGCAGCCGCCCCTTTCCTCCAGAAGCCCTGCTGTCGCGCCCGTCGCCGGGCTTGTGCCACATGCGCTAAGCAGAGCTGCTGAGCTCTGCCCAGCCGCTGGCGCCCCCGCTGGCAATGAGAAGAATTGCATGGAATGGAGCGGCCACTGCGCTGGAAGGGAGAGGGAGTCTGAGCTGCCAGCAGGCAGCTCAGCAGTCCCCCTGTGTCCACGCGCCGCCGGCAGCCCAGGGGTTCCCCTGGGTCAGCGTGCCACCGGTAGTCCAGGGGTTCCCATGTGTCCGTGTGCCGCCGGCAGCCCAGGGGTTCCCCTGGGTCAGCGTGCCACCGGCAGTCCAGGGGTTCCCCTGTGTCCACATGCCGCCGGAAGCCCAGGGAACCCCTGGGCTGCTGGCGGCATGCGGACACAGGGGAGACCCTGGACTGCCTGCCGGCAGCTCAGACTCCCTCTCCCTTCTGCCTAGTTGACCTAAATGGTAGCACTGGCCCTCGGGGGAAGCCCTGTGTCAAAGCACTTTCTCAGTGGGAGGAAAGAGCTTGAGAGAGTCAGGCAGAGGTCATGCATCTGGGACGTGAACCCTTTTCAAAAGCCCAGCTCACTCTGTTTCAAGACCATAATTTGCTTGGAGGAATGGCAATAAGTAAATTATTCCTTCTGCTTTAGCTTGAAGGACTTTTTAATATTTTATTCTTAATAGAAAAATAGTTATTTCAAAAAAGTAGGGTAACAAAACTATGGCCTTATAATTATCCCTCATCATGGGCTTTATCCAACTCCTGTTGCTAGAGTCTTTACACTGACTGGTAGTTGCATTGGGGCCTATATGTAGTATACATTGCAGGGAGATAGTTGTCTTATATTTAGTAAAATTGGCTGCCAATACAAAAACGAAGTCCAGAGAGTTGAAAAATTGACTACTTTCCAATATTTCCCCCCAAAAGATAAGGTCCATATATGTCTTATTTATGAAATAGTGAAATGCTATGGTATTTTTAGTCTTTGTTCAGACAAAAATGAACTAGATAGACAAGTCAAAAATTACACAAGAGTTGAATTCACTGATGATGTCTTTCATTGGCCTCACATACAAATTAGAAGTATATTATATTAATCTGATGAAAAAAGAATACCCTTTTCAAAAGTATTCATGTTAATTTTGAGCTTAGCCGAAAAAACAGATGTTACCTACAGTTTGACTACTTCTGACTAATTTAACAGGAAAAAATCTTTTGATATTGATTACAGCCAAGTGTTCAATGAAAGAGAATTTGAAATCTACTTCAAAACTCACCCATTCACACTCAGACACACAAATGATTAAAAAAGATGAATCTGTAATTTTTACGACTTTTCTTTTGATAGTACTTATTTTTAAGTAGTAAATGTCTGCATTTTTAGATTGACAGAGATGGAAATGCTTCTTTTCCAGATGCACATAAGAGAGGTATCCAATTAAGTAGGCAAAAGGGTATTTAATTGTGACAAAATATCTTTTCTACTACAAAAATGGTGTTCTTGTATTATTATTTTTATTACGCTGATGCTTCAAAGGCCCCAACCAAGATCAAGGCCACATTATGCCAGGTGCTGCATAACACTTATTAGTGAGAGACACATCCTGCCCTGAAGTGCTTTAAATCTAATTAGACAAAGGGTGGGAGAAAGAAAGCATTATAATTTCCATTTTACAGATGGAGAACTGAGGCACAGAGTTAAGTGACTTGCCCAGGGTCACACAGGAAGTCTACTTCAGAGATGAGAAATGAACCCAGATCTCTTGAGTCTAGTTGCAGGGCTTTGGGATACAGACACAGCAGCACAGGATCCAGCAAACACTTGAGTTTGAGTAGGAGTTCTGTTGGAGAAGAAGGGAGGAGGCAAGCCCTAGGTTCTCAGGGGCAGTGAGTGAGTTTTTGGGGGGGCTGTTGTTTGTTTTTTCTGTTTTGTGGTTGGTTTTTTTCTTTCCCTGTACAGTTTGTAGAGGCCGGTAGGGGGCAGTGTGCTGTGAGAGAAGCAAAGCCTTTATTAGGGGGTGGGGCTTCCCTGATTAGGAGGCAGGGCTTCCCCTGATTAGAAGTCCTATAAGGGCAGCCAGTCAGCCAGAAGCACAGGTGCCATAGCACAGGAGTCAGCGGAGTAGTGGGATTCTTCCTGTGCCTAGAGGAAGATCATGAAGGCAAGACAAGATTACAATGCTCAACAAATGGCTCAGGCAGTGTTGCTATAAGGAGGGCTTTGGGATGCTTGACCACTGGGAGCCATTTATGGACAGAGAACAGTTCTCAGGGCCCAGGGGTGGACACCACCTGAGTAGGGAGGGAAATAGACTTCTGAGATGGAGGTTGGCACAACTAATTTAAAAAGCTTTAAACTAGGAACTCTGGGGAAATGGTTGGGAGATCTCATGTAATCGCCATGCCTGATTTTAACATATAGAGGGAAGAAAATCCAGTAAGAAAGGACACCTCAATGGAGAAAAGAACAGCAGTGGGTAGGAGAATGGACATCAAGAGGAAGAATAGTGCTGATACCAGTCACATAGGCAATACTGGCAGTAGAATGACTGTACCCAATCAGGCAAGGAATGTGGGAGAAGCCAAGCAGCAATCATTAAGATGTTTGTATACCAATGTAAGGAGCCTGGATAACTAAATGAAGAAACTAGAACTACTGGCGCAAGAATTGAAACCAGATATTATAGGGATAACAGAGACATGGTGGAATAGTAATCATGACTTGAGTACAGGTATTGAAGGGTATGTGTTGTTTAGGAAAGACAGAAAAAAGGCAAAGGTGGCAAAGTAGCATTGTATAATAATGATGAGGTAGATTGTAAAGGAATTAGAAGCGATGGAATGGATAAGACAGAATGTGTTTCGGTCAAAATCACTTTGGGGGAAAAAGCTACTAGCGGTTCCCCTGACATAGTGGAGGGGGTGTGCTACAGACCACCAGGATCTTTAATGTTTTTAATGAAATAAATACTACTGGGCATTGTGTGATTGTGGGAGATTTTAACTTCCCAGATATAGATTGGCAGGGAAGTGCTACTAATAACAGTAGGGTCCAGATTTTCCTGTATGTGATAGCTGATAGATTTCTTCACCAAATAGTTGCTGAACCAACAAGAGGCAACGCCATTTTAAATTAGGTATTAGTAAGTAGTGAAGACATCATAGAAGAACAGGTTGTAAAGGACAACCTTGGTTCGAGTGACCATGAACTAAGTCAGTTTAAACTAAATGGAAGGATAAACAAAAATAGATCTGCAACAAGGGTCCTTGATTTCAAAAGGGCTAACTTTAAAAAATTAAGGGAATTAGTTAGGGAAGTGGGCTGGACTGAAGAACTCAAAGATCTGAATGAGGAGGAGGCTTGGACTTACTTTAAATCAAAGTTGCAGAAGCTATCTTAAGCCTGCATTCCAGGCAAGGGGGAAAATATTACAGGGAAAGGTTGCCAAACAAGCTGGATGAGCAAGCATCTGAAACAGGTGATTAAGAGAAAACAGAAAGCCTACAAGGAATGGAAGATGGGGTGGATCAGCTGCAAGGAAAGCTACCTCTTGGAGGTCAGAACATGTAGGGATAAGTGAGAACTGCCAAAAGCCAAACAGAGTTGGACCTTGCAAATGGAATTAAAACCAATAGTAAAAGGTTCTATAGCCATATCAAAAAGAGGAAAACAAGGAAAGAAGAAGTGGGACTGCTAAACACTGAAGATGGGGTGGAGATTAAAGCTAATCTAGGCATGGCCCAACACCTAAACAAATACTTTGCCTCAGTTTTTAGTGAGGCTAATGAAGAGCTTGGGGTAGTGGCAGGGTGGCTAATGGCCATGAGGATATTGATGTAGAAATTACCATGTCCAAGGTGGAAGTCAAACTCAAACAGTTTAATGGGACTAAATTGGGGGAGAGAGGCTCAAGTAATCGTGATCCAAGAATATTAAATGAACTGGCACGTGATGTTGCAGGTCCAATAACAAGGATTTTTAATGAATCTGTAACTCAGGGGTCATACCCTGTGACTGGAGAATTGCTAATATAGTTCCTATTTTTAAGAAAGGGAAAAAAGTGATCCAGGAATCTACAGGTCTGTTAGTTTGCTCTCAATAGTATGCAAGGTCTTGGAACAAATTTTGAAAGAGAAAGTAGTTAAGAACATAGCGGTTAATGGTCATTGAGATAAAATACAACATGGCTTTATAAAAAGCAGATTGTGCCAGACCATCCTGATCCCCTTCTTTGGGAAGATAACTGATTTTTTTAGACAAAGGAAATTTAGTATATCTAATCTACCTGGATTTCAGTGAGGCATTTCATACAGTTCCACATGGGAAGTTATTAGTTAAATTGGAGAAGATGGGGATTAATATGAGAATTGAAAGGTGGATAAGGAACTGGTTAAAGGGGAGACTACAACTGGTCATATTGAAAGGTGAACTGTCAGGCTGGAGGGAGTTCATCAGGGATTGGTCTTGGGACCAATCTTTTAACATTTTTATTACTGACCTTGGCACAAAAGGTGGGAGTGTGCTAATAAAATTTGTGGGTGACACAAAGTTGGGAGTTATTGCCAGTACGGAGGAAGACCGGAATATCAGACATAAGGATACGATTTAGTCACAGAGATCACAGAAGTCCTGGATTCCGTAACTTTACCTGACCTCCATGACTTCTTCAGCGTCAGGGTCAGCAGCTTTGGCCAGAGCCAGGCCGTGCGCCCCCTCACCCCTCCCTCCCGTGGCTTCGGCCAGAGCCGAGGCTGTGTGCCCCCCACCCCATTGCTTTGGAAGGGGCTGGAGCCGGGGCTGTGCTCTCCTCTCCCCTCCCCCGTGGCAGGGGAGATCGGACTGTCAGTCTCCCCCTACTATGGTGCTCCAGCTGTGATTTCCCCTCCCTCCCCACTCAGCCCTACCCCCCAAGATATTTTTAGTTAAGGTCACAGCCAGGTCATTGGCTCCCATGAATTTTTATTTATTGCCTGTGACCTGTCTGTGACTTTTACTAAATACAACTGAGACAAAATCTTAACCTTAATCATACAAGAAGATCTGAATGACCTTGTAAACTGGAGTAATAGAAATGGGATGAAATTTAATAGTGCAAAGTGCGAGGTCATGCATTTAGGGACTAACAACAAGAATTTTTGCTATAAGCTTGGGATGTATCAGTTGGAAGTGACAGAGGAAGAGAAAGACCTGGGTTTATGGCTTGAGCTGCCAATGTGAGATGCCATGAAAAAGGCTAATGCAATCATAGGATCCATCAGGCGATTTATTTCCAGTAGACACAGGGAAGTGGCAGTATAAGGAAGAGGAGGGATAGCTGAGTGGTTTGAGCTGTGGTCTATTAACCCCAGGGTTATGAGTTCAATCCTTGAGGGGATCACTTTGGGATCTGGGGCAAAATCAGGACTTGGTCCCTAGTGAAGGCTGGATTTGATGACCTTTCAAGGTCCCTTCCAGTTTTAGGATATCTCCATTAATTTATTTATTTTATTTTTACCACTATCCAAGGCATTGATGAGATCTCATCTGGAATACGGTGTCCAATTCTGGTCTCGCATGTTTAAGAAAGATTAATTCGAACTGGACAAGGGCGGAGAAGGGCTACTAGGATGATCTGAGGAATGGAAAATCTACCTTATGAGAGGAGACTCCAAGAGTTTGGCTTGTTTAGCCTAACCAAAAGGAGGCTGAGGGGAGATATGATTGCTCTCTATGAATACATCACAGGGAAAAATACCAGGGAGGGAGAGAAGTTAAGCACCAGTGTGGACACAAGAACAAATGGATATAAACTGGCCATCAAAAAGTTTAGGCTTGAAATTAGGTAAAGGTTTCCAACCACCAGAGGAGGTTTCTAACCATCTGGAACAACCTTCCAAGGTGATCAGTGGGGGGCAAAAAACCTAACTGGCTTTAAGACAGAGCTAGATAAGGTTACAGAAGGGATGGTGTGATGAGACTGCCTACAATGGCATGTAGCTGATCTGCCACTTCTAGCAGGAAATATCTCCAATGGCTGGTGATGGGACACTAGATGGGAAGGGCTCCAAGTTACAGTGAATTCTTTCCCAGGTGTCTGGCTGATGGGTCTTGCACACATGATCAGGATCTAACTGATCACCATATTTGGAGTCAGGAAGGAATTTTCACCTGGGTCAGGTTGGCAGAAACCCCTGGGTTTTTTTCACGTTCCTCTGCAGTCACTTGCAGTTTAAACTATTATTATAATTATTATTAATTAATTATAATTATTAATGGAGCTATCCCATCTCCTAGAAGTGGAAGGGACCTTGAAAGGTCATCAAGTCCAGCCCCCTGCCTTCACTAGCAGGACCATCTGATTTTGCCCCAGATCCCTAAGTGGCCCCTTCAAGGATTGAACTCACACCACTGGGTTTAGCAGGCCAGTGCTCAAACCACTGAGCTATCCCTCCCCCCATTTACTAGTGTAAATGGTGGATTCTCTGTAACTTGAAGTCTTTAAACAATTATTTGACAACTTCAGTAACTCAGCCAGAGGTTAGGGGTCTATTACAGGAGTGAGTGGGTGGGTGAGGTTCTGTGGCCTGCAATGTACGGGAGGTCAGACTAGATGATCGTGATGGTCCCGTCTGACCTTAAAGTCCATGAATGTAGTCCACGCCTTAACCAGAAAAGTATATACATGGGCAACCAAACATCACTGTAAAGTAAGACTCTGCAATATAGTGATATCAGAAGTTAAGACTATCTACTTAGAGTCTGATCCTGCTCCCTTTAAAGTCAATGCAGCAAACCCCACAAAGACTTTAGTGGCACAGGATCGAGCCCTTAGGTAGTTTTCAATCTAATTAATCTATTTTAATTTACTTTGTATTATGTTAGTGAATACATATACTTAGTGCAAGTCTCTTCGAAGTATACTTCTGTTTTGAAGTTGTGCATATAATATTCCTATAACTACACTGTCGGTTCATGCTTAATTTATCATTATCCCTTATTAATGGGGAAAAGATATTAATCCAAGACACTGTTCAATCATATTGATGGAATATAATGAGGTAAGCTTACCTTCAAAGTGGCATAAGATTGGTTAATTTTCACTCATATTTATATGTCCATGCTGATGACGGGTTCCGCTGGATAACAATCCGAAGCAGTGCGGACCGACACATGTTCATTTTCATCATTTGAATCAGATGCCACCAGCAGAAGATTGATTTTCTTTTTGGTGGTTCGGGTTCTGTAGTTTCTGCATCGGAGTGTTGCTCTTTTAAGACTTCTGAAAGCATGCTCCACACCTCGTCCCTCTCAGATTTTGGAATGCACTTCAAATTCTTAAACCTTTGGGTCAAGTGCTGTAGCTATGTTTAGAAATCTCACATTGGTACCTTCTTTGTGTTTTGTCAAATTTGCAGTGAAAGTGTTCTTAAAATGAAAAATGTGCTTAGTCATCATCCAAGACTGCTATAACAAGAAATATATGGCAAAATGCGGGTAAAATAGAGGCGGAGACATACATTTCTCCCTCAAGGAGTTCAGTCACAAATTTAATTAACACATTTTTTTTTAATGAGCGTCATCAACATGGAAGCATGTCCTCTGGAATGGTGGCCGAAGCATGAAGGGGCATACAAATGTTTAGCATATCTGGCACGTAAATATCTTGCAATGCCGACTGCAAAAGTCCTATGTGAACGCCTGTTCTCACTTTCTGGTGACATTGTAAATAAGAAGTGGGCAGCATTATCTCCCATAAATGTAAACAAACCTTTTTATCTTAGCAATTGGCTGAATGAGAAGTAGGATTGAGTGGACTTGTAGGCTTTAAAGTTTTACATTGTTTTGTTTTTGAGTGCAGTTATGTAACAAAAAAAATCTACATTGTAAGTTGCACTTTCACATTAAAGAGATTGCACTATAGTACTTGTATGAGGTGAATTGAAAAATACTGTTTCTTTTGTATACCATTTTTATAGTACAAATATTTGTAATAAAAAATAATAATATAAAGTGAGCAGAGTACACTTTGTATTCTGTGTTGTAATTGAAATCAATATATTTGAAAATGTAGAAAAACATCCAAAAATATTTAATAAATTTCAATTGGTATTCTATTGTTTAATATGGAAGATTAAAACTGTATTAATCGCAATTAATTTTTTTGAGTTAATCGCGTGAGTTAGCTGAGATTAATCAACAGCCCTAGTTATGAGTAATATATATATATTTAATCATTTAACAGCCTTTATTAGGTTGTTTTGTGGTTTTTGAGAGTTGAGATGTAAAGAGAAATAAAGAACATAGTTTTGATTTTAGGCCAGTCAGTCATCCATGTTTTTGATCGATTTCAGTCTCAATCTTGAAAACTGTCCCTAAACCCCATCCAATACCCCCTGATGTCAAGGAGGGTCTTTCCACTGACTTCAGTGAGCCTTGGACAGGCCTCGTGTGCAGAAATAGCATTGACTTCAGTGGGAGTTCTGCATACAGGACGCTAGCCCAATCGGCTTTTTCTCTTACTCCATCAGTGTTATGAGTATGAATGTGTGTGCATGAGTGTCTATGCCTTTACCCTAGTATATTACAGAAACTTATTAAATTTGGGGTCATTGCACAGCATTGCAATTGTGGGGGCAGATCTCCAGGCAGACTAGAAAGGAAACTACCTTCTTGAACCCCATCCTGATGTATATGTCTCTTCCGACACCACTCATGTCACCACTGGGTTAGAGGTTGATGAGCAAATGTGCTACAGGTCTGTCGCATCTTAGGCACATTTAACATGTGCGATTTCAGCTTTACGCGGTCGGCAAAAACAAAAACAAAAGAGAAAAATAACAATTTAAATACTGTTTGTGTAGTGTGGGCAATTCCGCCTACCATTACACTCAATGTAATTTTGACTATACGCGATTTTCGCTTTAGGCGCTGACTGCAGAACATAACCCCAGCGTAAGATGAGACAGACCTGTATTGGTTTGGTTAGCATTAGGATGTGGAAAGTTCCCAATTGACATTCATCCCCCCACTTTTACACAACGCCTTCCCCATAGATGCTGCCCATATGACCTGTGTTGATTTTCCTATTTAGAACTTTTCAGTCTATTCTTCTAACTCTGTCTCTTTCTTCATCCCCACACCTTTTTGGGAGTTTTGTAAGGTTTTATTGTAATGTTGTTTTCATTTGATTGTACAGTGTGCTGTTCCCTTCCCTGACCGTTGTAGTGGTGTGTTTTTGTGTATAGAAGGTGGGGTTTCACAAGTAAAGTTAATAATGATTGATACTTATTGTGCAAGGCCCACCCCCCATTAACCTCACACTAAACTGCCTTGAAAATGGCACATTTAAACAATTTTGAACTTTCATCCCATCGAATTTTAAGTGAGATGAGCCCCAGCATCCAAATAGACATGATCCAGATCCAATCTGAACCTCCTGACTGTTTCATATCTAATCTGTATCTCTAATATGCCCATCATCATGGTATCTGGGCACCAACAAGTCAAACTAAACGCTTGATCAGAACTTCTCTGAAATTTATGAAAAGCTTGGATCTCTGTGGCTTAGCTCTATTAAAGGGGGTTTCACTACACCTGATTTCATTCTCAGTGTGTTTCCTTCTATTAGCGTCTCTCTCTCTCTTAATTCTATTATGTTGCTTCCCCTTCATTTTCTCAAAAAATGATGGAGGCTCATTCACACATGTTCAGTGTTTGTGGCATGTTAGAAAGACCTTCCCTATAGGTCTCAAGGGAGACAGTTTGTTTAGTGCTGAGGGAAAGGGGCAGATGTTGTTTTGTACAGGTTGACAGGAAATGAATGTGGCTTTCCTGTTGAAGCTTTTTCAAAAGAATACTGTTCTATTCCCCAGTATAAATTATCTTTTTCCATGCCTTCTTTTTCCGTCAATGCTCTACTACCTACCTCCTGCATTACAGAGAGGAATAAGGCAGGAAAGAGAACATATTGTGGAAAATACAGTGCATTAATGTTTCCTATCACCAATCAGTTTTACCAGTACATTGCTAGACACATACTTCATTAAAACAATCATGATGACCAATACAGTACGTTCTGTAGAGTGCATGTAATATTCTGGGGAGATCCCATTCAGTTTCCTGATGAGAACTTGGAACAAGCAAAGTGGAGATATCCATAGGGTTGTTATAACTGAGCCCAGTGCATGCTGGGACAGACTTGTGTAGTCTTTGCACCTGATTTCCCAGTGCCTTGCACCTTGTGCAGTCATTTACACCTGCGAGTGCAAAGTGCTGAAAAATGTTTGGTAGCATTCTACATTCCCTTTGCAAAGGTGTAAATAACCACATCAGGAGTAAAGTGGCAGCAAATTGGGCCCAAAGACTTAATTGCTCCCTCCTTGTTTGTCTGCTGAGATGTTGTGTGTTATGGGTAGGTTTGAGATGGAGGTAGAAGCTCAGCATTTTCAGATTTTGCTATGGAGAAAAGAGATTGTTTTTTTCCTTCCTGGTTGTATGGTTTGTTGAATAACAACAATAATCCTTGCTGCTTTGCAGGATACTTGTACTAAAGGACTTTTGAGATGGATTAAACTCTTTGGCACTGCCTCAGTGATTAATCAATCTCAACAGACATTTATTGCTCTCTATACTATAGAGCTGGAGAGATTATCCCTTAAATATACTTGACTCTTTTGGTACTGTTCAATTATGCCAAAAAGAGCCCCAACACATATACAGTTATTTTGAACTACTTCTGTTGTAAGGAGCAATTGATCTTTGAGAGTCTCTTCCCCTTCTTGTTACACTGATTAATAGCCTTGAAGATAGTCCCTGCAAGCAAAATATTTCCAAAAATAGATGATAGTTCTCATCTTTATATTTTAATCCCTCAAGGGTTCTTCGCTTCCATAATGAAGCCCCGAGGAGCTTCCCTGTTTTTTTAACTTCACAAGTCCCATGACTCAGCCACCCTCCTTCCAGCTGTGGAGAATTTAACCTGATTCCTTCTAACATCCATCATTCTCTCTTCCTCAACTGACCAGAAGAGTCACTTGCAGAACAAGATGGGATGAGCCCAATCAGGGCTAAGTGACACTGTCTCTGAAGTATTCTCAGCCCCTGTGAGGCACAGAAGAGCTTGGAATTTCAAGTCAACATGGGTCCCTTGCATATGCTTGGTGATGACCAGCAGCTCTCATTAAGGTCAATGGGAGTCTCAGAGATAAAACCCCAGGGAACACTTCCAGAGTTTACCCCTAAACATACAGAAATATTAGCTACTCTGTTCACTGCTCACCATCCATATTGCTCCTGGAATATATTTCTAAACCATGGTATGTTTTCTTTTAGTTCACCTCCATGCGAGAAAAGTCACCCACCAAGGAAGCGAGAGAAATTGGAACCTACATTATTCATCTATGTTATCCATTTATGTTCAAAAGGAGAATACCTGGCAATATGCACAGTGGGCAACATTCACCCGGAGTTGATGGTGGCTTATGTTAGTGTAAACTTTGGCAGAGGGTCCAAGTGGTGAAAAGTTGCCACAAAGTCACTGCAACCTCACTATAGTTGGGCAGCTGAAGGGGAAATATAGTTCTCAAAGTGGGAGGTTTGGCCATGGCCGTTGACGAGCACACTGGTTAAGTGCTTCCCCCATGCACAACTCTTATGGAATCCATGGTGATAATTAAACCTGCTTACCCTGGTGAAAACCTGAAGGGTGAGTGATGGTAGAAATCCCTGGGATGCAAAGAACCTCACTGACACAGGGAAATGTGTGAGAACCTGACCCAGAGTATTTGGCTGCTAATGAAGACAATCCCTTGCACATTCCTAGGTCAATCTTTAAACATGTGAGTATTCTATCTAATTATGAGTTTATATCTGCTTCTACAGCAGCAAGAAGAATCTGATGTTCACTCTTGCATTAAGTTTACTGTATTGACTCTCATTATAGGCACATTAATTAGAAACAAAATCCCCCAAAACTAAAAATACCTGGAACAAGTACATGATCATAAATCTAAGGCAGTGTTTCCCAAACTCGGGATGCCACTTGTTTAGGGAAAGCCCCTGGCAGGCCGGGTCGGTTTGTTTACCTGCCAGGTCCAGCCGATCGCAGCTCCCACTGGCCGCAGTTCGCTGCTCCAGGCCAATGGGGGCTGTGGGAAGCAGTGCAGGTCGAGGGACGTACTGGCCGCCGCTCCCAGCAGCTCCCATTGGCCTGGAGCAGCAAACCGCAGCCAGTGGGAGCCGCAATCGGCTGGGCCTGTGGACGTGGCAGGTAAACAAACCGGCCCGGCCCGCCAGAGGCTTTCCCTAAACAAGTGGCGTCCCAAGTTTGGGAAACACTGATCTAAGGTCATCCTATTAACTAGGTCCAAATAAAAACCCACTACATAAGCAAGTCAACACAGCTAAAGCATCCAGTGTGACTGTTTATTGAGGCTGATAGAACTGCAATGAGACTAGCTCTCTTGACTATAAACCTACACCGAGGCTTTAACCCATCCCTCTTTGAAGTCCCTGGCCCTGCTCAGAAGCTAAGACACTGAGGATTTGCCCTGGTTACAGACATCAGTGGGCAGGGGTTTAGGTAGCTGCACCAATGCAACCTCTAACCTCGGCAGGCAATGCCGCTGTTTGCACCAGTGTAGTTAACCACCGTTTCAACGTGGAGTAGGCTCTGTTGAAGCATTGCCTGTTTGCACTGTTGCGCATCCTCAATATGGACAAGACCTCAGGCTCCTACCATAAAACACTTTCAGCTTATCAAGAGAGGTTCATAAAAGGTGGAGGCATGTTTCCATTATGCATCCTGACTAAGAGTATGAAAAAATATGCAGTGCTACACAAGTATCGCTGAAAATGTTTTCCCTTTAAAAAACAAACAAACATGGTATCAATTTGCAAACAAAATAATGATTTTTGTTACATTTCAGGAAATTATATTTAATATACTATACTGGAGCGAGGGAAGAACAATTTAATTGAAAGAGCTGCTATGAACCATATTTAACCACCAATGTACTAAATAGAGTGTTTCCGGATAAGTTATGGTTTTTAATCTAATTTAAACCATTATGTACATAAACACTACGTTTTTGCTATTCTAGTAACTGCCAGCTTGGACTTAATCAACTCTTTTTTATCATCTTTTTCTTCTTCCAAGACAGAATGCTCCATTTGAACCTTAAACAATATTTTAGATTTTATTCTCCTTCATTTCTTTTCTATAATAGGAAGTGCAGTGCTGTATTCTTAAATCTGAGACTGATTTCCCTTAGTGCACTTATAACTTACTAGCGGTTTTAAAAAGACTGGATAAAATTCTTTTATTCTTTGGGGCCTGCATATTGTTAGGTATTCATATTTCATCTGTGCTGGATCACATCCAGTGATCTGCTAATAGTTCAACATACTGATTAATATTTTACATATACTTTACTAGCACTTTAAATGAAATTTCTTGCCTGCAAAGATTAATTACTGAATGAACAATATTGAAACCTTATTATTCCCATAATTCATTTGTGGGGATAATCCTAGTAAAATTTAGCATATGCCTAAAGTTAATAATGTGACAGTAATGGAGATAGTTTAAGATTTATATAGGTTTCCCTGCTCTTTGAATATCTATCCCTAAGTTGCATCAAGCTGCTGTGCTGAAGAAATTGCATTTGCAATGGACCAAAAATATTATTTTTTAAAAGAAAAAAAAATTGGCTTTTACACACACTTTCAGGTTCCTTCTTAATACTTTGCACTTCTATAGTGCCGGTCATCCTGAGATCTCAAAGTGCTCCACAAACATTCATTAATCAAAGGCTCTCAACATGCCTGTCAGCTAGGTAAGCAATATTAACCCCATTTTACTGCTGGGGAAACTGAGGTAACGATAGGTTAACTCACTTGCCAAAGGTCACAGAGAGAGCAGGGGCAGAACTGAGAATGAAACCCAGATGTCTGTGCTCCCAGTGCCCTGATCTAAGCACTATAAAACATTGCTTACTTCATAATATTTACCTGTTTCACAACTTAAAATCTGCTAGTTATTACAAGAAGTATATTAATTTCTTATCACCTTGTCCAACAATCTCTGTTATTAAAAAAATACATCAGAACCACATATCAAATTCTTGGAAAACAATAATCCAGCTATATTGTAAGGCTGTAAACTTATTTGAAGGTAGTTGCTCTACATTGCCAAAAGAAACGTTCATCTTCTTCTAGACACAGTTTATTCCATGTGCTGGTGCTCTCTCCAAGCCTTTTCCCATGGCAGTGGTACAAATTGCTGGTAGTTCAATTAACAGCAGACTAATAACAATACTATGAGTTAAAAGGAACTCTGTAGGTATTCATGGGGCTTTTTTCTCTGGATTATTATTCTTCATTCTTTTTCTATTCCATCTTTCCTCCCTTTTAGCAAGTGCTGCTTGATGCCTGGAGTCATCAAGTACCAATGGGACTAGTCGTGTATAAAGTTAGGCACATGTGTAAGTACCTTGCTGAACCAGGACCTAAGCTGTTGACCAAGGCAAACAGCTTCCTCTAAGGGCAATATCAACACTGGGACAGTTGTATGAGCTTTTTGGATAGAGTAGAGCCCAGTGAACATGAGCAGCTGTAGTTCATTTCTTCTGCAAATGTTTTTAGCTGGCTGGTTTGCAGAAGGAAGAGTAAATGAGGCTTATGCATCCTACGGCATTCCTAGTTAAATGCTGACATTGTTCCAATTGAGATTTTGCAAACATAGTTAGCATAGCTTCAGAGCTCAGGTATCAAGACAAAACCTCTAACGAGACCCTCCTATTAATGGCAGAGAAGGGTTATTTTTTCTTCTCATGATGATTTGTTTTACTATTTTCACATTGCTGGGTTACCCCCTAAACATACATTACATGGTTCTAGGCATTAAAAACTCTTTGGGAGGGAAGGATCAGCAACCTTCGGCACACGGCCCGTCAGGGAAATCCTCTGGCGGGGCAGGACGGTTTGTTTACCTGCAGCGGCCACAGGTTTGGCCGATCATAGCTCCCACTGGTCGCGGTCCACCATTCCAGGCCAATGGGGGCTGCGGGAAGTGGTGTGGACTGAGGGATGTGCTGGCCGCTGCTTCCCGCAGCCCCCATTGGCCTGGAATGGTGACGGGCCGTGTGCCAAAGGTTGCCGATCCCTGGTATATAATGTTCTCATTGGGTTTGATTCAAAACCTATTGAAGTCAATGGCATCACGCCCATGGTGTGGGTGCTTTGTGCTATCATATAATGCTTTAAATGGAAGGGACTTCTGGGTTCTCTTTCTCTCTCTGCCATTGATTCACTATGTGATCTTGGGCAAGTTGCTTAATCTCTCTCTCTCTCAGAGTACTGATCTGTAAAATGGCATGACATTCACCTACTTTACAGGGGTGCTATGAGCTTCAATTAATTAAGACCAGATTGTGCCCAGCCCTACGTTTGTGTATGAGGGGGGAAGAGGAGCAAAGAAACTTCATCTGTGAGCACGGTTCAGCCTCATTCCCAACCCTTGCACTTAAAGTGTCACCATCAGTTGCTGCAGACTACAGGTGAGGAGGGGTGTGGCAAAGACAGGACCATCACCCTACTCCCCTCCACATTCCCAACAGATCTGACCCCGCATGGGAGAGGGGAGCACAGACTGCACTCTTTCAAAGAGTGTAGCAGCAGCCACACTGCCAGAGTTATTAGGCCTGCCTCATCTTCTCAGGTCTCTCTGTAAACTTCTGCTGAGATGGTGTGCCTCTGCACTGCCCTCTTCTAGGCAACCAGTGGCTTCACTGCTACAACCTGTCCCCTTCTCATTTGTTGAGTGTTTCAGAAGCATACATATTATTTTTGTTACGGTAGCGTGTTCCTTTGTACGTATATGTACATTCCCTTGGAAGATTTTCACATTGTCGGCAATTTCCCCAAAGAACTTCTTGTCAGAATTTTGTTCTCTTAGGAATCACTCATTCTGATCTGAAAATGTCTTCTCAGTAATAGCGGATGGTGAGAGGTGTCCCTTGAAAAAATTCTGATCATCCCAGGAGTTAATTTGGAGACACCATCAGTAAACATGAAGGAAAAATATCCGCTTCAAGACTAAAATTGCCAGCCTGCTAGAATCTTCAATGGACTCTAGAGCAAACACAAAACAGAAAGGAAGAAAAATCAGCAGCATTTTTATATCTCCATTTTAAAGCCACAGCAGGCCTTTCTCCATGTAGAGGATCTTTAGGTCTGCTAATGACAAAAGCTTCAGACAGTGCTAGTCACGATGGTGTCACATTACTTTTCAGTTGGAGAAGGTGCAAGATAAAAGTTGGAATAGCACAAGGATGGAAGCATGGAGAATGGAACACTGTTCAAAAGGCACCTCGCAGAATCCTGAGCAGAAAGAAAACTTCCCATCAGAATGTCCTGTGAAGCGTAGATGGTGGCTGCTAATGCTTCTGGCTTGGATTCTTCTTGTTTTCACATCCTCTGTTGCTTCTACTGGCAACCCAGGCACACTAACTGGCTCCACTGTAACAAGGAAAAGAGAACTTAATTTCCTGTCCCAAAAACCAGAACAGCCAGTGCTGAAGGTCATCAAGTACTAAAACGCCCTGTCCCAATCTAGAACAGTGAAGTGAAGCCCGGCCAAGATGGTCATGACAGAGGACACTTACCACTATCAAGCTCCTTGGCCATTCTAAGCGGGGCCTGGGTAGGAAGTCCCAACACAAACAAAGAAAGCCCTAAAAGACTAGTCAGAAGGAAGCTGGTCATCGCCTGCCTGGTCTATGCAATGTCCCGTTGCAAGGCTCACAAAGAAGACATGGTATTACCAAATTTTAATCCCCTGTTTGCCCCTTCTTGCTAATGTAGGAATACTGTTGTTGGTAGCTTGGTATGTTTTATGTCATTTAGACCAATAAAGATCTAACTGAAGGAATCTGAGTTTGACACACGTGGCCACACTGTGCTTTAAATACAGACTCATAGATTTATAAATTCCAAGTCCAGAAGGGACCATTGTGATCATCCAGTCTGACCTCCTGTATAACACAGGCCATAGAACTTCCCCAAATAACTCCTAGACCATGGCTTTTAGAAAAACATCCAATCTTGATTTAAAAATTGTCTGTGATGGAACATCCACCACAACCCTTGACAAATTGGTCCAATAGTTGATTACTCTCACCATTAAAAATGTACATCTTATTTCCAGTCTGAATGGTCTAAATTCAACTTCTAGCCATTGGATTCTGTTATACCTTTCCCAGATAGATTGAAGAGCCTATTATTAAATATTTGTTCCCCTTTTAGGTAGTTATAGACTGTAATCAAGTCACTCCCTCAGCTTCTCTTTGTTAAACTAAACAGGGCAAGCTCTTTGAGTCTATCACTATAAGGGATGTTTTCTAATCCTTTAATCATTCTCATGGCTCTTCACTGAAACCTCTCCAATTCATCAACATCTTTCTTGAATTGTGAACACCAGAACTGGACACAGTCATCCACCAGAAGTCACACCAGTGCCAAGTATAGAGGTAAAATAACCGCTCCACTCCTACTCGAGATTCCCCTGTTTATGAGTCCCAGGATCACATTAGATCTTTTGGCCACAGCATCACACTGGGAGCTCACATTCAGCTGATAATCCAACCTGACTCCCAAATCTTTTTCAGATTCACTGCTTCCTAGGATAGAGTCCCCCATCCTGTAAGTATGGCCTACATTCTTTGTTCCCAGATGTTAGGGTGACCAGATGTCCCGATTTTATAGGGACAGTCCTGATATTTGGAGCTTTTTCTTATATAGGCTCCTATTACCCCCCACCCCCGTCCCGATTTTTCACACTTGCTGTCTGGTCACCCTACCAGATGTATACATTTGCCTTTAGCCTTATTAATACACACATTGGTTGCTTGCACCTTGTTTACCAAGAAATCTGGATAACTCTGAATTAGTGACCTGTCCTCTTCATTATTTATCACTCCCACAATTTTTGTGTCATCTGCAAACTTTATCAGTGATGATTTTATGTTTTCTTCCAGGCCATTGATAAAGATAGCACAGGGCCAAGAACAGATCCCTGTGGGACTCCACTGGAAACAGATCTGCACCATAATGATTCCCCATTTACAGTTATATTTTGAGACTTATCGGCCAGTTTTTAATCCATTTACTGTGTGGCATGTTAATTTTATATTGTTCTAGTTTTTTAATCAAAATATCACACAGGGCCAAGTCAAACACCTTACAGAAGTCTAACTATATTACATCGATGCTATTACCTTTATCAACCAAACTTGTAATCTCATAAAAAAAGTTAGTTTGACATGATCTATTTTCCATAAACCCATGTTGATTTGCATTAATTACATTATCCTCCTTTAGTTCTTTATTAATCAAGTCCCATATCAGCCACTCCATTATCTTGCCTCCAGTATATTTGGCTAAAATATTAGTGATTTAAATGTCTTAATTTGCACATTATCTACATATTAATTCAGTTACATCTCCTGCTAGCCTTTGCAATAACAACTTGGATGTAATTCTTCTTTCACTCACACCAGTGCAACTCCATTGACTTCAGTGAAGTCACTTCTGATTTATGCTGGTGTAAGTGAGAGGAAACTCATGCTCCCTGTGACTACCATATGTACATGTTTATTTGTTCTCTCTTGATTCCTAAAGAGCAGGTCACACAGGGGTAGAACAGCACTGTCCTAATAGTAACAATAATAGTTTAATAGGAAAGCTGGGACTTTATTGTGCTTTCCTACCATGGCTATTAAAGCACTTTACAAGATGAGATTATTCCCATTTTACAGATGGTGAGATTGAAGCATTGAGAGGTTAAGTGATTTACCCAAGGTCGCATAGAAATTCAGTGCCAACGGGCTCAATCCTGCCAGATGCTGAGCTCCTCACACCAATCCAGCAAAGCACCTAAGCATGTGCTTAGTTTTAAGCATGTGAGTAGTCCCACTGAAGTCAGTAGGGTCAATGGGACTACTCATCTGCATAAAGTTAAGCATGTGCGGAAATGCTTGCTGGATCAGAGCCAGAGTGCTCAGCATCTTGCGGGATCAAGTCCACAGTCAGGAACAGACTCCAGGTAGCCAGACCCCCAGTCCCTTGCTCTTACCACTAGAACACATTGCCTCCCTGTAGCACAGGCTGCTTCAAACTCATCCACCATTCTCAGTTTGTAAATGTGTGGTCTGCAGACAATTTTGCCATGCAAAACTGCCCCCCTACTAAAGAAACTAAGGGATATACCTATGCAAACACAATGGAACTCCCTTATGCTACATATTCTATCCTGTTCTGTTCCCCAAAACCATAGATTGTTTAGTCATATGGTATACGTTGGCATATGTATACAAGTCTGAATGAGTATCTACTCCACAGTCTGTCAAGAAGTAAACTCTCTCTGAGATGTAGTGTTTGTCACTCCCTCCATCACATGCACTCTCAGTGTCTTCACGTCTTTCCCTGTCTGACCCTCAACATCTCAATTTTCTGTCTGCCTTTGAAATCTTGGCTAATTAGGAGGCTACATGTTCCCTGTGAGACTGGCCTTTTGTGCAGAGTTTGTAATTAGAGTGACTGTGCAGTACTCTATTAATTGCAAGAATTGTGATTTTTAGATTAATGAGTTAATTGCTAATATCTGGATACAATATTCCCTCAAGATGTATTACATTACAGTAAATAAACCACATGTCTGGAATGGCAGACGTTAAAGGAAACTGCTGTGATTAGTTCAAATATGTTAGAGAGCTAAATTAATATTTACTCAAAACACAGGGATTTGTAAAACTGGATTTTCTAAACATTTTTTTTCCAGAAATTCCTGTCACTGTGTAATATTTCCATTAACTGTGAGTGGCTTAGATGTCTCTCACAGTGAGAACTGTCCTGTTATTACTCTTCCCAATGTAAAAGTCCACTCTGCTAACAAAGAGCCTCCAAATTGCTTTCACCTGATCCTGTTCCAACTTCCTGCTCCATTTGAACATCTCCCCAGCCTCCAGGTCCTCCTCCATCAAACCCTCCTTCCTGCCCTGGATTCTTGCATTATTTCCCAAACCTCTCACCACCCACTAACACACCACTCAGGTTTCTGTGCTTCCCTCTTTACACTCCTATTCCATTCAGTCCTCAACCATCTCCAGCTTCTTCTAGCTCCTGCAGACTGCTGCTGTATCCCACCCTGCAACGCTTCACAGTGATTTAGGACAAGATTAATCCAGCTGAAGCTACAGAGGGTGAAGTGGGATGAAGAAAATTACCCAAATTCCTCAGGCACCACACCAGAGCTAAGTCATCTAACTCTGGCGGGAAAGCACTGAGGGATTTTTAATCACCACAAATGGTCAGGACCTTGGTATTGCATCACAGCCAAATGGCAGACATTCCAAAAGCACAGTACCTGCTAACACCTACTGAGTTATTAGCTGACTCAGCAGGAATGGTACCACCTACTGAATCACCCTTCCTGTAGCATCGGGATTTTCTGTGGAAGTCTCCCGTCCAGATACTGACCAATTCCTGGTTAATTTAAGAGGTCTGATAAAGTCAAAGCTCTAGCTACAGGTAGCAGACTTCTTTCTCATGTGAATTTTCCTCCAAAACCTTCTTGAGGTTAGTATAGGTAGGGCTGGCAGCTTTGATTATTATGAAGGTTGCCCAACACTTCCCATTATAAGACCGTATTATCAGTTTCTTATAACTTTGTCAAACTTTAACCATTTGAGATAAAATGTTCCATGTTGGGTGTCGGCTTCAGGATGAATATTTTTGGAAAATTTCACCCAAGGCAATTCAGTTGTCTCCAAGAGCAAGGCTAGAAGAAAATATGTTGTTTTTCCTGCATTAAAAAATTCTGGTGATTTAGCACCCCTTTCTTTGGGGCAGGGACTTGAAATGTGGCAGAGGGGTGGCCATTTTTGTCAGGGATGTACCTTTTGCTGTCCCTGTTGTAGCCTATAGGCTGGTTTGGGTTAAGAAATAAGTAGAAGTTAGGTTTTAGGCATAAGTTAGCCTAAGTGTAGAGGAGTATGGGAAATTGAAATTGCTAGTGTGAGAAAAATTAAAGATAAGTTGGAGACAGAGGGTTATGAGAAAATAAGGGTTGGCAAGAACATGAACAAGGGTTATGTTGCCATTATGTTTTGGTCATAACTGGTGTGAGCAAGGATTTTAATGAGTGTTTTTGTGAATGTTTTATTAAATTGCTATCTATATTGATAATATGGGAAGGACATTGGTGCAGATGTTAATTTAAATAATGTGCAATGTAAAGAGCCATAAAGAAGGTGGCAGAAATAGAATTACAGTAAAGGGCAGTTTAATGTCAATTAGTATTCTAATGCAGCATAAAAGGGAGTAGCCTTGCTAAATTTCAGGAGAGCTCCAATTAACATCCAAATGATACTGTTAGGTGCCAGGATTATAAGGCGGTACTTTTGTCAGTGGAGTGAGCCCCCACTTATACACCATTTCATCTTTACATGTGAGTACAATAATAGCATTTGTGTAAAGAGTAATTGCACATCTGTTTGCTTAACTAATCATTTTTCTTTTTACTAAAGTTTGGTTGTATCATTCCAAGTGTCACCCAGTGGTCCTCTACTAAATTTTTTGTAACCGATCAAGAGGCTCAAACCTGGAAACTAAGTTGGGTTTTATTGCACCCCCGCCTTTAACAACATAATAGTAATTGGGAATATTTCAACATAAAAGTTATACAAGATTACACTATGAAAATCCACCCAAATTGGTGAAACTATAAGTCTTTGAAAAATTTCTATTTGCATATGCTCAGAGGAGACCTCTTTACATTTTAGCAACTAAATTCCCTGATGATTTTGTCTGCAGTGGGCATGCTCCTCCCCAGGGCTCAGAAGGACTTTCCCAGCAATTGCAGCTATGAGCTTGGTCTAGGCTCCTGTACTCAGAGCAGGGAGACTGTCTGTCTTGTACTCTCAATGACTCCCTCCTGCCCTTTGCTGGCTCCAGATAATGCAGAGGAGGAAGCTGCCTGATTTGAATGCACAGGGGACGAGAACTGGACCTGTGGAGTAGATTGGGACAAGGAACCAAGGGGAGAGGAGGCAAAAACTGGGACTGGATACTGGCAGGGAGGAGGAGAAAAGGGAAACTCAGACTGGAAGCGATAGGGGACACTTGGACTGGCTGGGCCAGGAGACTAGGATGGAGAATCAGTGGGGCATAGGGAAGGAAGAGGGAGAGGAGAGAGATCTGATGAGGAGCCAGGGAGCAGGAGAGGAACTGGTATTTGCTGGGAAAGATTCTGGGACTAGGAGCCAGGGCAGGGGGAAGACATATTGAGACTGGACCAGGAGCCAAGGAAGGCGATTGTGACTGGAAATCAGTGGGTGGGGAAAGCAATTGGAGGGAGAAAGTCAGATTGGATGAAAAGCTAGGAAGGGGAGAAATGGGACTGGCTTGTCAAAAAGAGTTGGGACAAGGAACTAGGAGATGGGGTGGGAGAACTGGGAATGTCTGGGAAAGGGGCAACCTGAGGAGTGATTATCTAGGTAAAGAGAATGGGGCTGGGACAAGGAGCCAGTGGTGTGGAAGAGACAGGACTGGAATAGGTTGGAGAGAATGGGGCAGAAGGAGTCATGGTTAGGGGAAATGGGTGGAAAAGTCTGGGCCTACTGGAGCACACTCCCCTCCAGAGCCTGGAATGGGATCCCAAGATTCCTAAATCTTACCATTCCTCAGCAAGTAACTGTGAAAGTCTCTGGCAAAATGTCCCATCCTCCCTCTAGTGCTGGTCCTCATAGAAGATGGCAATCTGCTACTGCAGCGGTTCTCAAACTTTAGCAACCCAAGGATCCCCATTTTCATTTAAAAAAATTTATGGACCCCCAAGTCGGCTTCTAATTTTCCCCAGGGGTGTTCAAACCCTGCTCAGCCCCAGGCCCTCCCCCTTTCCACTGCTCCCCAAGGCCCCACTCCTGCCCCATCTCTTCCCACCCCTGCTCCATCCCTGCCTCTCCTCTTCCCTGCCTCTTTTTGCCCCCTCCCCGGAGTGTGCCCATCCCTGCTCCTTCCGCTCCGCCCCCCAGTGCCTCCTGCTGTTCCGTGGCATGCAGGAGGCACTGGGGGAGGGCGGGGGGAGAAGTTGATCAGTGGGGCCTGTGGCCCCGGACATGACTCACGGACCTCGCTGTGCTACTGTTATCAGTTACTATGTTGCAGCAGTCTGTGAGATTAACTTAAAGGTTCCAGTCCTGCTGATGACTACGAAGCTACATGAATATGAAGCTATGAATATGAAGCTACATGATGGAATTTCTGTTTTTTTCAGTTTGCTTTTTTAAAAACATAGGAAATTAAAAACACACAGACACCAAGTATGTTAAAAGAATATTATTAAGGTTGCACAGTCAAGCACTCAAAAGTTAGGAAATGCCAGAATTAAGGTTGCCTGTGCAATCTTAATTTTGCCCTTTTGTGTCTAGGCATTCTGAACCAGTCTTTAGTTATATGATCAAATAGTATTTGTTCCACAGATCCAAGTTTCATACAGTGCTTGACTTAATAAAGTTCTTTTAACATACTGTGTGTGTAATAATTCCTAACTGTAATAGTCTGTAACAATTTTAGTATTATATATGAGAATGTGAGGCATATACAGTTTTGTGTTTCTGTGTGTGGTCACTGTGCTAAAATCCTTCTCAAAAATTTAGAGCGAAGACCACATGTAACTTGTCCTTCCTGTCCAAATGCTTCATTTAATTTCCTGTTCGATTTGTGAACCCATACCACCCCCACACATCAGAATCATAGAACTAGACCTCTTGCATGATGTTATCTAAAGCCACTTGCCACTATAGGTCTCTCTCTCTCTCTCTCTTTATATATATACACACACACTCTAGCTGTGAGATCACCTATATGTAATTAATTAAACAATGGAGACTGGGCGATGATTTTGTCCTATTTATACAATTCCTGAGCCATACAGACTAGAGCCAAAGATGGGTGAGAAAGCTGAAAACTCTGCACACTTTGCTGATTGCTAGTATACAAATATCATGTTTGAGACACAACTGAAAATGGAAAATGGGGCTTGATCCAACTCTCAACAAAGTCAATGGAAGCCTTTCCACTGACATCAATGGAAGCTTGCTCAGGATCTCGGTGCATGTTGATGACAAATGAATATTGTAGCCTGTCAATCTGATGGCTCAGATGGAAAGAAGAGGTGATCCATTTCATCCAACATCTGTCACGCAAACACCAAATTCATCGCTGAATGTGCAAAAACTCAACCCTATTTCTGAGTTTCCTGCTTCTGCCATACCCTTGAGTAAAAGGAGGGGTTCTTCCCCTCTAAATAATGTCAAATAAAGTGTTTATACAATACTTCTAAAATATTTAAACAACGAGAAATAACAAGCAATGCTCTTTGGGAGCATTATTATATAACACATATCCCAAGTGTAATGAAAGGCCAAAAGAATCCAACCATCTGGGACTTTGTCCAAAAGACTTCAACTCTCCCTAAGAAATGTACTGCTTGGAGAATCTCATTGTTGCAGTATTCTGAAATGCAAAGAAGGTCATTTAAATGCTTTGGATAAGATCACACCTTAAGAGAGTAGTCTTAGTCATCATTGATTTCAGGAGAATTCTCATCAGCCTGTACTGGGACCACAAAAAATGTTCCACGAAGAGGTGCTTCTAGCGCCAAAGTTTTTCAGTGTCTATATGCTGCATTTAGGAGAGAAATTTGAGAGGAACTGTGTCAGTGAAATCATTACTGTTATGCACATTGATACCCAGCCTAACATTTCTCTATCCCCAGATTCTGATTGAGTTGATTTGCTTAAAGCGCAATTATGGCCAGAAAAGTGGCTGTGTCAAAACTGCTTCTTATTCATCCTATCTGCACCGCATCTGTATCCTAGCTCACTTTTTTTTTTACTTTAATGAATAAAATAAGCGTTACTATTTTATTCCTGTTAGTTTTTCAAGGCCAGTGCAGTTGTGGGGAAAAGAGCTGGACTCTCATCCTCAACAACAGAATGGTTAACTAAATCCTGGTCTACGCCCACAGATTTTGTCCCAGTATAATTATCTCAGTAAGGGGTGTGATTTCTTACTAATATAGTTATACCACGACAACCCCTAGTGTGGTGCCTTCTACTAGTACAGCTTATTCCCCTTGTCAGGCATGAATAACTTATACTGGTATAACTGCGTCCACACTAGGGTTGCACCACTTTACCTCTGTCAAGATCGTTAAAGCGTTTAGGGTATGTCTACACTACAGAGACTATACCAGCCTAGCTATGTTGTTGCAACTATGCTGGCATAACCCTGTAGTGTAGTCGCAGCCTATAGCAATGGAAGGAATTTTTCCATGGGTGTAGAAACACTACTTCCCCAAACAGTGGCACCTACACTGACGGAAGCATTCTTCCATCAACACAGGTGCTTTTATTCTGGGGGTTAGGCAGGCATAAGTAAGTTGGCCAGGAGTGTGTTTTTTCACATCCCTGCCAAATGTAGTTATGTTGATCTAACTTAGGGTGACCAGACGTCCCGATAAAATTGGGACCATCCCGATTTTTAGCTGTTTTTCCCGCATCCCGATCGATCTCTGGTCGGGACGCAATTTGTCCTGCTATTTTGCTCCGCCAGCATTTCTCCCCCCCCCCTTCCCGGTGTCCTGATATTTTCTTCCTCTCATCTGGTCACTCTAATCTAACTGGTAAGTTTAGACCAAGCCTTAGTATGTCAACAAGGCCTGAGTTCTAGCTGCATAATGGAGCTGGTTGGAACATTTTCAGTGAAATTTTATTTGTTCTTTTGTGGAGACGTGTTGTAGTGAACTGTTTTGGAGTGGGAGTGGGAGGGGGTGGGGGTGGAGGAGACAGCCAGACTTTTTCATGCTCTGTAGCCTGGTGGTTAGGGGCACCGGCCGACCAATGTTCAAGTCCCTGCTTTGCCTGATTAGAAGTGATCTGGGATGAAAAAGAATGCTCTGGATCAGGCAGAGAAGGGATTTGAAACCTGGGTCTCCATCTTCCAGGACAGTATCCTTACCCACCAGAGGAATGGACACACATGCAACCTCTTCCCAACTTGAAAAGCTGAGGTTTCAGTCTGCAAATTCATTCTAATACAATTCCATTTTTGAAAAAACACACACAAGGTTTTGCTTTCTTTCCTCACAGGAACGAAAACCAATTTCAAAGCCTCAAAATTTGCAACAGAATGGAATTGTCATTCTCCGATCAGCTCTACTACATAATCTTTTTATTGGTGATGACACGTAAACCAGAAATAACACAGTTTGACTTTCAGATCCCACTGTGAGTTTGCAGGGCTAGCTGTCAGAAAAACGCCACCACATCTTTCTACTAGCAAACTGAGCATGTTTTATAAGGATTCACTGAGAGAAACCATAAACATCAAATCCAGCTTTGGTATTCTTACAGTTCCTTTTCAGATTCTAACTGCATCCTAAGAAAGAGACTGTTTATGTGTGACTGACTGGCTGTGATTAAATTCCAGCAAATATGATATTACATTAGCTTGTTCAGGTAGCAGTTTCCTAGCCCTGCTATCTTCAGTGGGGAATTCCGTCACCAGATTAATGTGGTATGCAGGCTAGACATTGTCCTTGATCATCAGGTGTCAGTTTCAGTCTTTTACCCTCATGTATGTCATCAGACTGTGGCTTTTCTTCCTGCACCCTACTCTGAGACCCATAGAACATGCTTTTGTGACACCAAGGTTGGACGCTTGCAGTGCATTCTATTTTGGGTTTTCTGACACCCGCAGCTTGTTCAGAAGGAAGCAGTGTGGTTATTGCTGGGGACAGAGCAAGCTGATTCTAACTACCTGCTGCTTCGTACTCAGCACAGATGCCTTCTGACATACAGACTGAATTTTAAAGGGCACAAAAGTCTTTTAATCCCCAAAAGCCTTTCCCATGGGACTGGGACTGATGTGATCGTTTTATCACACTTGTGAAATATCCCAGGTTTTTTACATGTTTCTTTATTTACATTGCTGCAAAATGTTGAGAGTGCCGTTGGTAGAGGGGTGCTCTCAGTAAAATGTCTGGGCCAAAATTGTCAAAATTTGGTTCCTGCCTAAAGTCAAGCAACTATATCCATATTTGGGTTGGACAATTTTCAGTGGGGTTGAGTACAACTGATCAAGTAATTGATTTTTCAGTTTGGGGCCAAGCCAAAGTATCAAAAAATAATAATAATAATTTGGTTCAGTTTAAAGTGAAACTGAAGTTTTGGGGGGTTTTGCCAAATTGAAAAAAAAAATAAAATTCATTTCAGGTCAACCAAAAGGTTTTGTTTGACCCAAAATGAATTTTTATTTTTTTCACGTATTTTTCACCCTTTTTTTGGTGATTTTTTTAAAACAACCAAATTTCCGAACAAAATGGGTATCAAATGAAAAAAAAAATTCCTTTCAAAATGGTGAAAATGGAATGTTTTGAATGAAAAAGTCACAATAAAATGTTTTGACTTTTTTGAATTTTCTTTCTTTCTGGGAGGGAGGACAAAACAGTTGGCTGAATTTGACTCAAATTTGTGAATAGTTTTGGTGCCCTGAAAAATGCATTTTTCAGCAAGTGTACAATAGCAGTTAAAATTTCAAAACATCTCAGGTATTAAAATGATCAGACCAGGATCTTAACACTATTAATTAATCTGGTAGTACATAAATAGGTCTTCCAACAGCTGCTGCTTTTATCAGGAACATACCCTGGAAAATATTACAAGGGTGATTTTTCCTGCCACTTACCCCATCTTAAAACAGCATGATTCTATCCCCATATAACAGTGCCTACTGGTTGAATCAAGGTACAAGAAACATTAATAGTTTAAATAATACCCCAACACCACCATCTATAAATATCACTGAGAGAACTTTGGGTACTGTAAGACACCATGAATTTTCAGCATCTAAACTAAGTACACCACCAGGTCTAAATTGGACTCCAGGGAAAGTGTTACTTGTAAGAAGTGTTCATTGGCACTGAGGATGTAAGTAAGGTTTGGTGCAGACATGATATAAGAAGTCAGGGTAGATGGTGCTTAACATGCAGATTTAGCATTAACTAGTCCTTTGCATATTGACACTATGGAAAGGTTGGTAACCAAGAAGGACCAAGTAGATGGAACCTTTCTTTATATCAGTATAATGGCATCCACATTAGGGCTATTGTGGTATTAAACACACACACAAACCACATCCCTAGCCAAAACAGTTATAACAGTGAAACTTTCATAACGTAGGCCAGGCCTCAGCTTCCTGGCATAGAATCCAGCAGCCCACCAGCATTTGGAAAGAATGAGTTACACTGGCATATGTGTGTACAGTGCCTAGCACAATAGAATGGGGTCTTGACTTGTTTGAGGCTTCTATCTACTACCACAATATAAATAACAATGATTAGCAACCAAAAACAGGGTCTTACAATGGAAAGTGTAGGCAACCTTTACTATTGGCATCACTGGTGTAACTCCATCACTGACATAAAGAATGTAGAAACACATGGTCCAGTGAATAGGACAATAGACTTGTGAAACCCAGCTCTGCCAGTGACCTGTGCTGAGACCTTAAGTAAGTAACTTCACTTCTGTATGCCCCTCTTTTCCCCTCCTTCCCTTTGGGGTTGCCAACCCTCCAGGATTGTCCTGGAGTCTCCAGGAATAAAAGATTACTCTTTAATTAAAGATTATGTCATGTGATGAAACCTCCAACCAAAATTGGCAAACCTAGTCTTCTCTATTCAGACTAAGTTCTACGTAATAGGGACTATGTTTCACTAAGGGTATGTAGAGCATCCAGCACAATGGCGCCCTGATCTCATCTGGGGCCTCTAAGCACTACCATAATTCAAATAATAATAACAACTGGCGTGGGGCAGTGATGAATCAGGCCCAGCGTGCCTAATTCACACCACTGAAAAATATGGTCCCAATGTTGCACTTTACCCATCAGTAATACCTATGAGCATTAACACCAGTGTCTTGGTGAATGGCAAATTACTTTGGAAGGCCTAGTTCACCATTTTTTGTTGCTGTCATTGTATGAAATTTTTTGTATCAGTTTTATATTAACAAGCTACAAATGTATCAGTGACTAATTTATAAAACAATCACGAAGGCAGAACTAGAGATTACAGAGCATAAACACGTTAAGATATTAAAGTACAATGAAAGCATTCTATTACCTAACCAGTTCTAAGCTGGCACACAGGAAAGTTTAATGTTTCATAGACTGCAAAGCCAGAAGAGACCATTGTGATCATCTAGTTGAGGAAGTCCACGGTTTATGGAGGGAGAGGCATGAACATGTGTTTATCTATAACTGTTTGTTTAGAAACACCTGGCACGTTTATCAAAATTGTACATTCAATTGCCCTTTAAACTTTAAACCAAATAGATTGACTCACGAGCCATTCATATAATTTTCCTGGAAGGATTAAACAGCACCATTAAATATTTCTGGGATGAATCTGCTTTCACAATGACCAAATTAAAAAAAATTATGGAAGGGTTACACTAACTGTACGTGTGCATTTTATAAGACCTTTATCGTGTCTTGTCTTGCACAAAAATACAAGACAAATGGAAGACAAACAAAGCAGAGAAACCTGTTTGCACAACAACCAAAAAAAAGCCAGGATTGTCAAAAGAGACATTTCTCAGGTGTTGACAGTCCTTTTACTCATGTTTACAAAAGGGAATGGCTTTGAGAATTTTCCACCAATGCAGACCTCAATGTTTGTAGTTAAGGCAGAAGTAATATGTGTGCCTGCCTCTCTAACCACTGATTCAATTCAATATTTCTCAGCATGCAAATCTTTTTCTTTCTCAATGGGAATACATTTGGCAAGTGGGAATACCAGGGACATTTGATGAAAAATATCAGATGTCCTTGAACTAGTGTGATAAGTATGATAATTAAAATGGAATTACTTCACAGAATGACTGCTAGCATATTGGCCAATGTACTATTGAATGAAATTATATTTATCATATATGTGAGGGTTTTTTTAATGTTATTGCTCTTAGAATGTGTTTAACGTTTCAGTGTTAATGACACTGAAGGATTGCACTCTTTGTGTAAGTAGTTGCTATGTAAACATCCCCACACAGACCTCTGCCTTCAACCTCTCTGTGATTCCATGCCTAAGTCTCTCCTTTACTGCTTACCATATCATATGCCCTGAAAAGGGAGAGGGGAATTTACATGTATCTACCAAGGAAGTATTGCACACCACCAGCCTCATTTCACCAAAGATCATACTCAGATATGAGCCCATGTCCGCAGAGGTGAAAAGTTAGTGCAATAATCCTTATGCATACTATGTGGAAGTCGCTAGTAATGTATTATTACTATGCTACAAGATAGTGATTATTAAAATTTATTTTTATTTTCTATTCATTTAGAATCAATATAAAGGGCCCATCCACACATATGCTGAGTGAGCTGCCTGTTGTTTAAAATTACAAGACCAGAATGCAATACAATGAGCATATTATTTCTACCAAGCAGCAGCACATAACCAAATACTATCCCCCCATACATTGGCCTGCACCTTGGTCCACATATCGTTCTTAAAATGCCAGGTGAAACAAATGGGTCCTTCGGTGTGCTCTGAAAGTCAACACATCTAGGTTATTTTGGACCAGGTGCAGAAGAGCATTCCAGAATCCTGGGGCCGTTATAAGGAATGACCTACTGGCACCTCTAAAATATCAATTTCTCTTCATCATAACATACTAAGTAATAGTTAACCCCCAGAAACTGACTGTGCATAACTCCATTGAAGGAGGGGAGAACAATATTGAAAGTAGCTGAAAGTAGTTATCAGTGTTCCCTTCATGTTCTTTCTTTATTCTGACCAAGATTTAGTTTGATTTTGAAAAAGTAAAGAAGAGACAAATCTATTCACCCTTATTTCTCGTCTCCCATCCTCATACTCCCACTATGTAACTTATTGTTTACATGATAATTATCTATTTATATTGAGTTAAATGCTGTTGCTTATATGTTATGCAACTCCAGATGTGTAAAGAGTTTTGCTCTAGATTTGTGAACAGAGACATTGTGATAATCAGACACAACACTAAACAATAAAGGGGAAAATCACTAATGGGATAAGATGGCATATAGTGTGTCTTATTAGTAAAAGAAAGATTTTCCTACTCACTCTGGCTCTCTTTCAGAACTGGATACAAGCTTAAGGTAAATGGCATAAAGACAGATCTGAACCACCCTGTTAGCAAATTTACTGAAACAAGCTGCACTTTTACTAGTGTTGACATTAATGGCCGGATTCTGATCTTGCACTAGAATAAATCAAAAGTAACTGAAATCAATGACGTTACTACACCAGTGTCAATCTGTAATGAGACCAAAAACATAGGAAAGATAATTAATCTTCTAAATGCCTACATTAAGAGTAAGAGAGAGACCAGGTGGGTAAAGGTAATGTCTTTTATTGAACCAATTTCTGCTGGTGAAAGAGACAAGTTTTTGGGCTTCATAAAAGTCTTCCGAAGAGATTTGTGGAGCTTGAAAGCTTGTCTCCTTCACTAACAGAAGTTGGTCCAATAAAAGATATTACCTCACCCTGCTGATCTCTCAAATCCTGGAACCAACACAGCTACAATAACACTATGTCTAGAATAGTTTTCCATATATTTATCTAATGGAACAAATTCATCCCTGATTTAAATCCACTGAAATTATGAATAGAAGGATGAATTTGGCACAATATGTTTAAAAGGTAAGTCTGATAAATTATTGTTAAATATTGCTTACCTAGTTGGATAAATAAACTTTTCAGTTTCATTTTTCGGATCTCCAAATTTACATACAGTAATTTCTTTAGGGAAATACCTTGATTAATTCACATTCCTGCTGACTGTCCCTGCACTTACAAACAGTTTAACACAAATCATAGATATGAGTTTGTATATCAACATGGAAAGAATCAAATATTTTTATTTTTTTCACATAAGAGGAATATTTGATTTCTAAGTAAATTTTTGCATCTCCTCCAAACAAATTCCAATCGTACTGTGTGTGTTCATTATAGGCTACCAGAAGTATCTGTTTATTTAAGAATGGCCAAATTATTGTGATATTGAGATCACAGGTTAAATTCAAAATTACACTGAAAATCTAAAGTAAATTACCTTTCCAGTGACAGCAGGCATAATCTTCATCTCATTATAGACTATGAAGAATTTATGTCAGACTGTTCATACATGCATTTAGAATCCTCAAATTATATAGGTGTTCACAGCAGTAAAATAGGTCGTTTATCATATCCAACAAACCCTGATGCCAAATCTACAAAGACTTATGCACATGCTTAACTTTATGCACTCTGAGTAGTCCCATTGAAATCAGTAAGATTACTCACACTGCATAAAATTAACCATGTGCTTAAATCTTTGCAAGATCAGGGTCCATATTTGCGTCTGCAAATCAACGTCTTTTTAGAAACACAGATTGTATTTTTTTAAGTTACTTGCAAGATTTTGAAAAGCACCAATGTAACAGGAGGTGCTGCACTCAGACTGACATGTCAATGAAGTGTAGAGGGAAAGTGTGATTGTGTACCCAGCTGATGGTGTGTGACTTGCATTCAGCTGCTTAGAAACCAGCATATGGGTCATGAAGCAATATTTGAACATCCTGGTCTTTCTGAATACTGTACACTGTTAGTAGAAAGCAAAGTTATTTGTAAGAGAGGCATGTAATCACTTACTGAAAATAATTATAATTAATCAAATATAACTATTACTGCTATAGTCACTCCAGATTTTCTATTAGATCTTAGTAAGTAGTTAAATCCCAACACTGGACTAGAATAGTGAATATCAAGGGCTCGTCATCAGCTACAGTGCGTAGTATTATTCCAGCAAGTGAAGTGAACCCTGCTTGACAGTCAAAAGAGAACTCTAAATAACCCTTGCACACCAAACTCTCTGTAATTCTCACTGTAAGTACCGACACTTGTAATTCTTAAGTGTATTTCACCAGCCTATTTTCTTTCACAAAACAATTATGTTAAAAAGTCTCACTTATAACTCCTTCACCATTCCTCTGATGATGAATTTGATTTGTGAGATTTTTATTTCAAGCTTTGTAGATACATCTCTTTCTCCAGTGATTAATTACAAAGATTCTTTCACAGTTGCAAAATCTGAAAAATGTTTAATAGTAAGAACAAATATTGTATAGAAAAATCAATTGATTTCCCTGATGGTTTCTCTTAGGGATGTAAATATAGTTTAAAAAGTCTGCTGCTCTGGCCAGCAGGGCTGGGGTGGGCCAGCCCACGGCCTGCATAGCTGAAGCTGCTCCAGCCCACCCAGGGTTGGGGGTTAATGGTTAGGCTGAGTTAACCAGTACAACTAATGGTTACTGGTTAACTGTTTACTATTTTCCATCCCTAGTTGCTATATTCCCTTGCTAATTTCAAAAACGTGTTTGCATAACAGCTGGAGCTCTTAAAACCTAGCATCGAGTTACTCCTCTAGCAAAATCACTATTTTGCCTTTATGACCTCAATATATGTTCCTATGCTTGTCACAAAATCGGTATTATTTATGACTGTTGATTCCTACAGCACCATAGATAGTACTTTACAAATGAATACAAACACATGTGAATTAAGTGTGCAATAAAGCAAGGAGAGATGGTGATGCTGGATGAAAAAAAATAGGTGTTTAAACACAATGGGCAATCCTCAGCTGGTGTAAATTGTCATAGTTTCGCTGTGCCACAATTTACACCAGCTGAAGATCTGTCCCAAATATCTTTGATAATTAGCAAAGTTGTTAATGATGAAAAACCTGAGATGTATTTGGATTTATGTTCTTGAGGTTGTCCGCATTGTGAAATTCCATTCTGAAGAGCTGGAGCCTTCTCTTCAATGGGAGTTTTGCCAGAGCAAAGAGTGCCGGATTGGGTACTGGGGCAAGAATGGTATCTCACTTCAAATCTACTCGGAGGTTCACAGTTGGACCCAGTGTAATTTTGAATCTGTAGTTTATGGTATGATTTTTTTGCGTTCTTTCACAAGTAGACTGAATTGTTATTTGCATATGAATACAGCCCCCCTCCTGCAAACACGTAGTACATTTGTAATTCCACTGAATTCCAGATACTCACATATTCAATCACTTGTAGGACCAAGGCCGTAATTCACAACTTCAAGTGCTCAGACACCACAATGAGGGGTATGGTGTAAAAACCTAGAAAAATCCTACAGTTTACTGGCGAGAATTAAGATTTTTATGCCATTGCCTTGTAATTTCAAATACTAAACTCAAAGTATTTTTATTAATTGTGATGGACAATTGATCTGGTTTAAGGTTTTTATTTGACCAGAAAAGGAATCTGTTTTTTCTCTAAAATTGAAAAGTATGAACTATGTACACCCAGGAAAGCTAGAGGCTCACCACCTGCCCACATCCTTGTTACAAGCAGATGCAGAATGACTGTCAAAACAGTAATTCCCAAACCTCCAGGATAATAGAGAATACAAACACAAATAAATGCACCTTTTGAGTGTGCTCCTGTTATCTCACATTCAAACAAACACCATGATGTGATTATGATATTCATATCAAATTTGGTGCTTGGTGGGGGTGTACATGTCACCTCCTCTGTCTTCAAAGATGTCAGCAGAAGGGGCTCAGCATGTCTAGTGGCCTTTTATCCTCAGGCCCCACAACATCAATTTCAAATGGTATGAGCTCTGTGTGGGGTAATGAGCTCCAGTTATAGCGATGAGTCAGATATCTTTCTGCAATGTTTTTGTGAAAAGTCAGTGACAAATCATGCACTGCCCATAGCCCAATGTGTAAGTGTGGCATATAACTGTCAAATACTGATATTTATTTCAAACGTGTGAAAGATGCTTGTCCTTATCTAGGACGAGGTCCAAGCCTGGAGTTATAAAACAAAACATTTATCGGTGATCTACGGGCAATGAAAGTGTCTGAACAATTTTGCAGCGTGACAACCACTTCTTTTCTCACTTGAACGGCTAAACACTGGCTAAGTCCAATTTGGATAAACCTTCCCCCAAACTCAGGCAAGGAACACACGCGTGTCAGCTCCCAAGGGAACGAGGGGGGCAGTATCTGCGCTGAAAAGACAGGGTTAGTAAATAAAGCGCCTTCTTAACGCTATTATGGCTGCTGCGACCCGCCAGTGCTAAACAGTCCGCATCGTATGCCTGAGCGCGTCCATCCCCCTGCAGGGAAATTTCAGCCAGCGGAGGAATCGTTGCTGGGGTGGAGAAGGGAGTTGATGGCAAAGGCGGACAACATGTGGCACAGCAGGGCGGCGCAGGGGGACTGCCAGAGCACCAGGACTCCGAGGCTGCCAGCTGGGAGGAGGGAATCCCCCATCTCCGGGCGATGTGTGTTTGTGGCGGCGGGAGGGAGGCCCTCTGCTCCTGCGGATCCACCGGGGAGGGCGCCAGCAGCTGGGACGGCGCCGTGGCAGCGGCTCCGGGAGCTGAGGACACACACACGTGGGGAGCCGCCGGGGGCCGAACCCCGCGATTCCACGTGGCTGGGAGGAGGTGGGATCCGGAGGGAAGGGGAGCCGTGCTGAAGCGCGGGGCTGCCCGGCCAGGGACAAGCCTTTCTCGGCTCACGCTGGCGCTGCGCTTCCCTTGTTATTGTCTCCTCCCCAACTCGGCCACTTCCCCTAGTTTCCAACTTCATTTGTCTCGGGCGGGCGGGGGCGAAGAAAAGTGCAGCAGAGAGAGGCCGGCTCCCTCCGTGTGGCCCCCCGCCCCTTTCTCCTTCCCCTCCTTTCTTTCTCGCTGCGTCTGTTTGCACTTTAGCTGATCCACTAATCCCCCGAGAGAGCCTATTTGTAGTGAAGAGTATCTATAGGGGGCGAGGCCGGCCCATGTGGGTTTGTGTCATTGGTTTGCAAAGAGAGACCCCGCCTATTGCCAAAAAAAAAAAAAAAAAAAAAAAAAAGCGAGCGAGCGAGCCCCTACCTTTCCCATCCACTCCGCACAGAGAGGCGGGGAGGCCAGTGCTGAGTCCTTCCACCCAGCGCCGCGCGGCTGGAGCCGCCGCCAAGGACTTTTGGGGTGTTTGGTTTTTTGGTTTTTTTTTTAAAGAGCCAAGTTGAAATTCGCATCCTCCTCGCTCCTGCGAAAGATTCTTTCCTGGGGCTGCGGCTGCCCCCATCCCCACTTGGAGCAGCAGCTCGGAGGAGGAGGGGATTAAGTTTGTGTGTGTGTGTGTGTGTGTGTGTCATTTTAAGGTGGATCTCAGGCAGCAAGAGCCCTGGAGAGAGCGAGAGAGAGGAGGCGATCGATAAAGGGAGAGATGCGGCGCTGAGAGGAGAAGGCTGCTGCTGCTCCTAGCTGGGGGGCTTTGCTCCCTGTGGATATTTGGAGCCAAGGCAGAGGTAAGGGGGGAAGCGGGGGGGGGGGGGGCAGGATATTTGCAATGAAGGGCTGGGTTGGTGTGTGCTCTCTCCCTACCTGCAGTCTTAATGTTTGTGCCCGTGGTGGTGTCCATGTGTTTTCGCCTCACTGCGCCACACAGAGCGGGGGAAAAAAAGGACAAGGGAAGCCTGAAATCTGAGGACATCTTTGGTCATATCCCACCCCCCCTCCCCAACCCGGCTTTAATCCGCCTGGAGAGCGCCCCTGCTATACAGATCTATTTACAAATATGTACGGAGGCGGGGATGTTTGCAGGTCTAGTTGCTGGAGGATGCAAAACTACCAGATCCAATTAGAACCGACGAGGGGGGTGGGTGGTGTGTGAAAAATATTTCCCCGTGCCAGGGGTGTGTGCGCGCGTTCGGTGTGTTATTGTGCTGATTATTGTCTTGGCTTGAAACATCGCTGTGTGTGCGTAATGCCCTGCGATTGATCATGCATGTATGTGATGCAGACTTCGGAGCACGCAGGGACAAATATGGGCCAGTGGCTGAAGCCAGAGAGCGAGTTCAAGCCACCAGAGGTAGTAGTGCATATATATATATGTATATATATATTTGTTCGGGGGGCGGAGGGGACGGGAGAATGACAAATCTTTAAATTGCTTCTCTCGTCCTCTTCAAATCTCCCCTTTCCAAGAAGCTCCCCCGGTGCAGCCAGAGAATAAGTGAAAGACGTTAAATGAGGTGAAGTGGAAATCTTTTGTTTTGCAGGGCTCTGCATTGTTTACTTAGTGCTGAGTATGATGGACAACATCTGCCAGCAGATTAGCAGGGTTACCCACGGTTTGCAGGGCTGCCAAAGTCTCGGCCAAGACAAGGGAGGGGGAGGGGGGCGGAGGAGAGACGTTTCTCACTCAGCCTTTAATACAGCCTGGCCTGGGACTTCCTCCTTTTGCCCACACGCTGGAGCCTGCACTTCAAGTCTCCTTTCCTTGTGCACTTTTCGGTGCACTTCAAGCCGCAATCGGAAAGTTTGCCTGGTGCAAACAGTCATGATGCTAACAATGGCAGAGTTGGGTCGTGGTGGGCGTGGCGCGTCGCGGCCCCTTTATGCATAATCCGCCAGGAGAGTAACGTATTGATTTGGGTTTGGGGGCTTGCTGGAGCCTTTGCAAAGTGAACGTGTTTGGCGGAGTTTATAAAACAAATACTTCCAGAGTTGGGGGAAGGGGGGGGGGGGCATGAGCAACTGGAGGGAAATCCGGTTCATGGGCACAGGCACTCTGGAATCAATCGAGTTTGGAGGGGAAAGCCCAGAGCTTGTAAAATACGATAGAGACACGTTCAATCGGCTTCGTTCTGGAGGGCGGATTGAAAAACTCCTTTCCAAGGAAGCGTCCTGATTAATTTCCTTGTAACATTGCAACGTAATGCAACATTTCTTACCCCGCATGGATCCCTAAAGCGATTGGAAAGCTGGTGCGCCTGCAGTCTAGGGTAGAGCCGATCAAAACATCCCTACTCTCCATGAAACGTACTAAATCTAGAGTGGGATTGTTTACAGAATAAGGTTTCTTATTCAATAACTGGCACGTAGTTATCAGTGCTCCGCGTTCAGCATTTCGGCGTGCTGCGTGTGTCAGTTTGTGCCTCACAGTCTGCTGTGTGTATTATTTAGAAGCGATCTTGATTGTTTGGTGTTTAATACCACTGGCTATCCTCAGCAGCCTCGGTAACCATCTTTTGGTGCTGTTGAAATGAAAATTAAGTACAGTTTTCCAGAATGAAATGCCTGAACGCGTTGGAAAAAGAGTTCACCTTTTTGATAAATAATGCACTGAAGAATTAAAATGCAGATCCGTCACTGTAGCAATTCCTCTGGACACATTAGGGGATTCTGTGTTTATATATAATATTAATCATCCTCTCTGGACATATACCTTTTAGAAGGAAGCACTATTATTGCATTTGCTTCATTCAACTTGTTTGTATTACAGCAACAAAGTTTGTGTGTTCTTTTGCACTGTTTTGTACAATAGAAGATGCTTTCTGTCCCACTGTACACTAAGGTTCACACATTATTTGAATTATGTTCCATATAAGATCTGCTTGTGTTTTGTTTTTCTTGTGTGTACTCACTACAACTGTTATAGTCCTAGGAGAAAACAAATCTTTTTTTCATGTAGTTTCCGTAATCTTTGGACAGTAAAATACCATTTTAGTTTTTTTTTTTCCTGTTGCTTAGGCTTCCTGCTTATATGCGTGGCGCTTTAAAACAATTTTATATTGTGCATTAAAACAAAATTGTGTCTCAGCCTTTACAGAGCAGCAGTGTGTAAATGTGTGCTGAAAAGCTAGTTACTCTGTATAATTGAGCCTGAAAGAGCTTGTTCTTTTAACAAAAACTAACTAGACATGGAGCTGAAATAAAGAGTAGTCTTTTGTCTTTCAACAAGATTGCACCCCTAAGGTAAATCCTGGATGTGGCTTAATGTATTACACTTTGCCTGATACTGTGGTGCTGTCCTTTTTATTACACCAGGAAGAAAGTGTAAGGAGATGAAGATTTCAAAATAAAACAAGACAAGTCATTTCTTCTTTCAAATATACTTAGTTGCCTGTGAAGTTGCAGGCAACCAATGAATACATTTAGCCCTAATTAGACCACTTTAATTGTTCACACATGATCAAATATAACGTAACCTAACAAAAGAAATAAATATTTACGGTTCTGTAGTGCATTGAGGGATATTTTATATATGTTGATCATATATTTTTGGTGATATTAGTGAAATAAATAGAATAAAAGATGTCTAGTGCTTATTAGCCTCTGTGACCAGGTATTTCCATAGGGAAGGCAGTTTATCAATTGGCATAAAAGTGCAGTTATTGCAGATTTGTAGAAAAAATGCTGTACTTTTTAGTTTGTGCAAGTTTAGTGAATAAAGTAAATGGCAGACAAGTTGTCTAGTGACAGAATATTTTTGTTAGTCTTTTCTTCACTGGATAAGGGCAATGCCCGCTTTACCATTCTTTAAAGGTTGCTTCAATAAGCAAAACTGAAGACAGTCTCATTATAGGAGTGTATGCTCAAAATACTATGAGGCATTTATGATTATACAGGTGATTGTTGTAACACAGGCATGTCACTCATACTGTAGTAAAAAAATATGTTTAGTGATTTGTGCGTATTTGTAATCTTTTAGTACCACAAAGCTGATTTGTCTTCAAACTTCATGGAGTTGCCAAAGTGAAGTGATTTGTACAAATAGCCATTTCATCTTAAATAAGGGCTTATATGTTTTATTACTAAACTTCTTACCAGACGGGTGGCATAAAGTGGCTATAAATGGTAGTATATGACATCTTACTAATAATTGATATAATCTATGAAAAACTTGTATTATTAATGCAGGGCAATATTTTTAGACAGGAACTCTTAATTTTGAAGGCTTTTGTAAACACTTGTTTGTCATTAGTAAGGTGTAGGGGTTTGCTTTCATGGTTTTACAAATACACATTAATTAGTAAAAATTATTATCTATGTAGTTAAGTGTCTTCACTTTCTTGTATCGTCAGTGGCTACATTTTTATTTGCATTCTGATTTTTAGAAATAATTTCTAAAATGGAATCAAATATGGTTTATCTAGTGAGGGAGGTAAAATGTACATGTTTAGAAATAGAATGCAGTCACTTTAAAAAAAAATAACGTTGACCGTGGGATTTAGGAAGTAAGTAGTTTGTCAGCATAGAGAATGTTTTTCTTGTGAAACTTTATAATGTAAAATTATGCCATTTTTTCTTTTAAATGATGAATTTATGTCTTGCAATCAAACCACCAGGCTTTTAAATCTAGTTTTCTTTATGGCATATGCTATTTAGAATCCATGAGGTCCAGCCCAATAGGATCCCTGACACAGAATGACATCCTGCAGAGATCTAGCACTAGAATGCTATTTGCTAACAGTGCATTCCTATCATGAATCAGTTTTGAAGGCAAAGTTGTACCCTTTGCACTTATGCTTTTCCTAAATGGAAAATTTTTAAAGGAGTTTACAGTAATGGTAGAATGGTGGCAGTAGCTTTCATTTTTAACACTGTCATTTCAGTATAGAGAAGTTGTCACCATAATGTATGTGATCATGGCCTGGGTCCCAGTGTTAATAATCTTTGTATCAGTAAAAACATCAACCTAAATGTGCTGTGTCCTAGACTGGCTACAAATACACATTCATTAAGTCTGTGGCTGGTGAAGGAAATTTGTCTGCCAGACTGGATACAGTTGAAATAACACTTCTGCAGTTCAGCTAATATTTCTGTAAGAATGTGTACAATACAGTTTTTTAAAGTAATTAAATCAGGAGTTGTTTGATACATTGGAAAGGGTAAGTTAGTTTTAACTAAAAGTGACAAAGTACAATACATTTTTTGGATGGCTTGCACTAGCCATGAAAGTTAGAAATAACTTGACTTGTGCCAAAGTAGTGAAAATGTGCTCCTATAAACTTACACTACTCAAAACTTTGCTATGGGCATGTTAAAATACTAGAGTGTGATACTGTTGTGAAAAATTGTAACAGCCTGCTAGGTCTTGCATTTTATATTTGTTGAGGATTCCTTAAATTATACTATATCTGAACTAAGTTAAATAATTGTGGAATATAATAAGTAATGATGATCTTTCCCTGGATCTTTGACGCTAATTTTGATGGAATATGTGAAAGAACTGGGTGAAAGCTCTTTCCTAATATATTCACAGCGTCATTTGTAAGACCGCATTTGATTATTCGTCGCAGTTTCAGAATAGAAGACGTCACTGTGTCTTTAGTTCCTGATTTAATGGAGACTAACCAAATGTGATCAGTGGCTTTTCAATGATAACACTCTTAATTTAGGGCCTATCCTTGCTCCCCTTGAAGTCCACACTCCCCATGGATTTTTAATAGAAGGATCAGGCCCTTCAACCTTTTTGTCCCATCTGTACATCCTGTATAAATACATACCTGTCATTTAACTCTTTTGATGTAAATTACTATTCCACTAAGGGCATTTTGTTTTTAGGGTCTGAAAGGAGAAATGACATGAGGATTCACATATGCACTCAGAATATGCAGTAGGGAGAGAGCAGGGCTATTGTTAGCGTGAAATGAGCATAGCAGAAACAAGGGGCTGTTTAATCCCTCTTCATTCTATCAGTAGGGAATGGGGTGAAATTCTGGTTCCAGTGAAGTCAGTGGGCATTTTGCCACTGACTTCAATGGGACAGGATTTCACCCTAGGAATTATAATTTTGTTGACAGGTATTTGTACAATGTTACCTGGCGCTTTAAATTCTGATTCAGAAGCGCACACTGTCACTTTCATGCATATGTAGTTCTAAATGAACGTGAAACAAACAGAAGAAGGAATAAGAGACAAGTATTTCCATTGCAATCAGTGGTATTCTTCCAGCAGTAGAGAGGGGAAGTAAAAACAGATAAGATGGGTTTTAAGGGGAAGGCTGAAAAAAAGAAAATTAAAGATAAAAGCGAAATATCCCGTGTGAAATGAAAGTTACTGAAGTGAGGCCTTGAAGGCTGAATCTTCTGTTTATTGACATTGAGCAAGGTGAGGAAGTTTGCATCATCAGTGTGCTTCAGCCCCACCAAGGTGAGAATATCTTTCAGTGTGAAAAGGTAGTGTGGTCTCCATGCCTATTCATGTCTTGGCATTTCTGATGAGACTGCCAGAAAGGGGCCAGACAAAAACTCCCCTGGAATTCAGTTGTAGTTTTGGGTGTGTAAGGACAGCAGGATAAGGTCCAAAATTGGCAAATTTATGTCAGTTGTGATGGTGGTTTTTATGATGTTGACACCCATCCACTGGGAGTTGGACCAAGAATACAAACTCATTTCACACAGGGAACTATTCTAGTTAGGAACAATCCTGCTTGTATACATAACGATATAGTTACTCTTTTCTGTATTTTCTACCCACATTCATTATACTAGGGACTGTTTGCTTGCGAACAGGCTCTATTTACCCAGGATTAAACATCTGTTGCTGTTTTTTGCCCCACCCCTGACGTCATAATCCTGAGTGTGTGATGTCACATAGTTTATCAGTAAATGATGGTGATGTTGCAGACAGAAGATTATGACTTATCTTGGGAGAATAAACAGCAGGGAAAGACAAAATCTTAAACAAAATCTTGTTTTCATCGTTTTTACTAAAGAAAGGGGAGTAAATGTAGACAGCATAAGGCTGCAGATAAGTAAATATTCTGAACTAGAATTTGTTACAACTTTTTCAGGAGACCATCAGCACCTCTTTAAAAGTCTCATTAGTTCATGGTTGTGCAATGCTTTGAAAAGTATATACAGTGCTGTGTAAGTGGTAAGTCTTGTCTCTAGGCCACATCCCTTTCTCAGCACGCTGCCTGAACAACTGGGCTATGCACTGTGTTCCACCGTTTTGCGGGTGATGTCTGGTTGTGCGGGTGATGGGAGAGAATCCTTTCCCATTCTCCCAGGCCATGGAGCCCTTCATAGGAGCTCTATGGATATATGTCTTTTGTGCATCTTTGGGTCTATGTACTTGCACATTCAGTGGCCCTGCTTCCATTTCCTTCTCCCCTATCCAGTGTGAACAGATGATCTGCTGCAGCTGATTACAGCCCGTGGTACACAGGAGGTTTGCATCCTTATGTGGCCTCTGCCAAACATACATTGAACAATATTAGTTCCATTGTGTTCAGGCCCCTCTGTGCCTGGAAGGTGGGGGGGTTGGGTGCAAATTTGCCTCTCTCTGTGCTACATTTAAAGCCTTGCTTGCAACAATTGTGTTCAAACTGCTGGATGAACTTTGCTATATACTGCTCCCTTCACATTACAAATTATGGGGCTGATTTTGGTTGGGTAACTTGATCTGGGAAGGGTCTTCTTATGAATAGAACTGGGGGGTTGAAAAAAAATCAAGGGGTGAGGAGAAGTGTAGGTGGAAATGCTGGCAAATTTGACATCATTTGTGCTCTGTTGTGTTTTGTATATGCCTGGCTTTTGTTTTCTGAATTTTCCGCAGGATTATTTTCAAAAATTAATTAAAAAATAATTTAAAATTAGGACACTTTTGAGGAAGAAATACCACCATGTGACTAAGCTGACCTGATTGAGAATTTGCACAGAGATATGAACTTTTCAAAAGGTTTACGTTGGTTAGATATGCAGTTTTGGTTTGAGCCCATCTCAGCTGGTAACATGACATTTGCACATACAGACTATATAGCACATGAACATAAAAACCACTGTTAGCTGCATAACCAGTGGTTTCTCCCCAGTAGCAAAGCTGTGGTGACCTAGAGGATATCTATTAGTGGTTGTACCAGTTGCTTCTCTCATTCCCCTTAGTGTAACAATTTGCATTAAAAAATTGATAACAAAGAAGAGAGGTATTTCTTTTCAGCACAAGAGAGTATCTTTAATAGCTGCATTAAGCTGCAAAAACTTACTTGTAAAACTCCTTTCAGTTCTGACATAATAAAAGAACAGAAATTGTATGTGTACTGAGTATCTCATTTAGTAGCGTAGCAATATGGTCTTTTGAAAAGGGCGTGGGAGTCAGGAGACCTGGATTCTAATCCCAGTGTTGCTGTTCATTTGCTCTGTAACCTTGTTCGAGTCACTGATTGTTTAGATTGTCTGTCTCTCTCTCTCTCTCTCTCATGGGTTAGTTCAAACTAAAGTTTTTTACTTCAAAGTTATCGACTGCTAAATAATTTTTGAGGTACTTAATACATTTGTAAAAGTTTGTGAAGTGTCTGGACCCTCCCCATGTGTTTGTTCAAGCATATGAACATTTGTGGTTTACCTGGGGACAGATGTGTGGGGAGTATCCTGATTAGCCTCTACAAATATGTTAAGTACCTTGAGTTATTAATTTGAGGTAAAAAAAACTCTAGTGTAGACATACACTATGTCTTCATTCAGGCATAGCATTATGGGGCCCTTATCTCAACTGGGGCTTATACAGTAGTACCTAGGTAGGCTCAGTTCCCAAAGGATGTTTATGGCTCTTGACATCAATGGAAACTTTGCCTCACTGAGTCACTCAGTCTTAAGCCCGGTGTGTTGCTGTAAGTATATTTGTTTTACATTCCATTATGTGCTGCACAGAACAGTATACCCCTCTCCTGCTTTGCATGGAGCCCTTTCTGTTTGGTGCACTGGTGAGAGCAGGGCACTGGGCCACAGGTTGGACAACGTTTAATTAATTGTGAAATTGTATACTTGGAAGAGTGGTTTCAGACATGTACGTGGGGAAACTTGTGTCAAACTTGAGTCTTACAAAACCACCTTTAAAATTTTTTTGTTTCGTTCCGAGTGACCAATCTTTTGAGATACCTGATCTTCGGAAAGAGTGAAAGTAAACATCAGGCAGAAATAAATGCTGCTTGGGGACTGAAATGTAAATTCAGTTAAAAAACAATCTACAAAAGTCAATAATAGATTTTAATAATTAAGTAAGTTTTTAGGTTTATTTGTTTGAAGTGAATCTTCCTTGACTCTCAAAAACACAGAATTAGGGCAGCGGCTGTGACAAAGATCATGCACAGTTTGAGCCTTGTGCTTCAGTGGAGCCTCATTTGGGTTCTGTGTGGGCATAAGGGTCTGTCTCTGCTGAGTCAGTTGCAAGATTGGAGGCTCCTCGCTTCACCTCTCTCTCTGAATGTCCTTTCTCACAAAGGACATTGTCTCATTTGGACAAAAGTCTGAAATGCACCAGAGGTGACTGTTAGAGATTTAAAACAAATAGATATTAGAATAACCCCAGAGGCTTGATTTTCACATACAGGACTCCGCAGTTGCTCTAGCATGTGTAAACTTGTGTAATGTTGTCAAACAATCAATTGCTATTTATTTGCGACAATGCATACCAATTATTACTTAACTAGACCCCTGAAGCAGTGCGGTTAGAGAATGTGTGCAGTGGAGACATAATGTTTATGAGAAGCCAAGTGCTTTAACAAGACTGGGAATAATGTGGAATGATTCGCTGTTACTAAAAATAACTACTATTAAATGGATGCTGTCCGGGATATTTTTAGGCCCTGATTCAGTTCTGAAAATACAGCTCTCTTCTGTGCTAAGCAAGTCTGCACAAAGCCACAGGAGACTCTCAAATAAGCCTACCTGGGTTTACTCAGGCCATGTCTACATTTACAAGCTGCTTTTTTGTTTTCTAAATAAAGAGACAGCAGGGTTTTGTGGGGAGGAAAGAGCCAATGGAGAATAAGAGGTTGGGCAATGGAAAGAGATGCCCAGTATATTCAGGATAAGGAAGGAGCTGGAACAGTGACTTTTTCTTCCTCACCCCCAGAACCAACTTCAAAGAGAGGGCAAAGGAGAGAGCCCCATCCCTATCAACAGCCAGAATGGTAGAGGGGAGTATAGAATACCCACACTTCACCCATCAGCTAGGAACGGAACTTTCCTCTACCAGGCTGAGGAGGAAAGGGTTTACAGTGCTCTGTCCTTCCACGATTGACAGAGCCTGGGTGATAGTCTTCCCTTAGTTAGCAGGAATGGGGTAGATCCCTTCCCTCTTTCCCATCAGCTAGGAGGGAGACAGTATGATGCCTTGCTGTATCCTGTTGCTTTTCTGGGATGCTCTGTCTCTGCCTTCCCCCTCCCAACCAGCTGCGGGGGGGGGGGAAAGGGGCACTTTCTAGGGAATTGTTTTGGCAAACCCCCTGACTGGGATCCCAAGGGCTGTAGAACTGAACTTTGGCTGACTGTAATTATGCATTGCTGTTGTAAAGCGTTCAGCTGGTGTTAAGACTTTTATGCTTCCCGTTGTATGGCCTAGAAAGGGGAAGTCCCAGGACTTATATTTGAAATGTGACTGCTAAACCGCACAACCCTACCAGTGCCTAATTTTGTTATTTCAGAGGATCTTTGTTCTGGATATTGAGCAGAGACTTTACCTGCCCTGCTGTTCAGGCAAGATTTGTGGGGTGCAGGGGGGACATAAAGAGACTCTTTCTAACATAGCCCTTAAGAATATGGCCTAAACTGGCAAAAGGCAGGAGTGTCAGAATTATGGCTGAAATTCTATCTCTAACCCCACCCTGCTGTGTCTAGTTATTGCAGAAGTCTCTGAACAGTGGGTGATTTTTTTTTTTTACATACAGTACCATATGTGCTGTAATACCCAGTGCAAACAGGGTAGATTAACAACAGGTTCCCCTCTTTGCCAGTTTCTTGGTTTTTATCAGTTTACCCTTTAGTTTTATTTGTCTGTGTTTTTTTTATTTGTGTTAGTTGGTGGAAAAATGTAAATTTCTCTTTAAACACGTGTAACACTAAATACAAGAGACCTTTACAAGGGATAATCAAAAATAGATTTTTGCACTTTCATGATGTCAAAACTTTTTGGTGGGAATGGCATATGGAGAGAATCCGATACCAATTGGTACTTTGATCCTAGGCCATTTACCCCATCTGAAACTTGAGCAAAAATTTTAGCCCAAATATTGGGAGTTGTATTGAAAAGTTGACCAATCTAAATTAAAGTTAGACTAATCGGCCCCAAGATTAAATTCAGATTCTTATGTGTAAAAGTGTTTCATCTGGTTTCCATGCTCTTGCAGAATATCTGAAGCTTCTGTAACTTGGTGTATGTTTGCCATACGTTTTAGCCGATGCCACTAGTACATACTATATTATGTTTTCAAAAGTGTTAAGATGCAGCACTCAAGGTGAGAGTTTACGTACCTGAAAGTCAGAAAATGTTCGGTATTAGGGTATCCTCGTTAACCATGTTTTTTCTCCTTCCTTTTTTAGTGTATATTATAACAGGGTCTTTCATTACATGATCTCACAACATATATGAAATGCAGGAATACAAAATATATGTAATGCTAAGATTACAGAAAGAAGTGGAATTCTGTTGTACATCACTGTATTATTTGCACCGAATGTTCCATTCTACCCTTTGCTCATTTAGGCTATGTCTGCACTACGAGTGTCATTCCCAGCTCTTGTAGACATACTTGTGATAGCTCTCATCTGAGCTAGGACACTAAAAATAGTAGTGTAGCAGCGACAGCAGTGGTGGAATGTGCTAGCAGCCTTTAGTATGTGCCCACAAGGTTTAGGTGGGTTTGTACTTGGGGCTGCTCTCATGGTGCCACCGCTGCCACTATCCGTGCCGCCGTGGCTACACTACTGTTTTTAGTGTGTTAGCTCAGATGAGAGCTAGCACAAGTATGTCTACGTAAGCTGGAAATCTCACCCTAGCTCGTACATAGCTATAGTACAATAGTTATGATCACAAAGAGGACTGTGGCAAACTAAAAGGTATGTAATATAATGTGGTACAAAAGAACAGCCTCTCTTTTTCTAACGTTAGAGGCACAGATGTAGTATTTTTGTCTTTTTTTGTGTGCAACAAATGACAGTACTGCAACATATGAGTGCAAGGGGATAGTTTTGAGGTTACTATATATACCTGAGCACTTTCTGAATTTCCTAACTTTTGTGCATTGACACTTCTGTTTTAATGCATTGATAAGTTTTTTTTCCCATATGGTTTCTTGTGCATTATTTGAGAAGAAAAAATATGAAAAACAAAGAGATGAAACAGTTTTTGGTGATGGAAGGATGAAGTATAAATCCTGCATTTGGAAGAGGCTCCATAGGAGGTGGAATTACAGTTGTAGGCTGATCCACAAAAAGCAACTCACAATGTATCTTCTCAGGCTTCTTTTCTTTTGGGGAGGTGTCTAATCTAAACGTGAGTATGAAATCTGATTAAGTCACAGCCCATGATGGTCTGGCTGCAGGTGACTCTGTTGTTTCTGTGGAATCCTAGCAGCACCGTGTATCAGAAGCTGGAATCAAGCTTAATAAGTCTCCCATAGAATAATGCAGAGATACTGGACAAGCCCAGGGAGTCAGTACTTGGTTACTTGGCAAGATATCAAACAGATAAAATTGCATGGGGCGGAATGTGTGACGGAAGGCTACATAGGAAAAATGAATTTTGAAGAAAGAGAGTGGTACAGCAGGATACTCCCAGATGAGGGCAGCATGAGGAAATCCAGAGTATAAAGATCCTGGTGTCAAACCCACTGGATTCTTGGGAAGCAGCCACGGCCATCGTGCCACACCAACACATCCAGTTATTGCGGAATTCACAGACTTGGGTGGGCCAGCTTCTGGGGTTCCGCAACCTGCTTCCTGATTGGCCACATGACCTTGACTCTGATTGACTGGTGACCATATATAAACTTTTTGCTTCCCTTCTGGCCTTGTCTGAGCAACAAGCCACTGCCTGTTAGTTGCTGCTTGGGCCCTGCCTTGTTGCCTCACTTGACCCTGCCAGCTACCTCGCTGTACATTCTTCTTGGATTGGATCTCCTGGCTATCAAACCTCTTATGTGAACTCTGACCACTGATCTGGACTGCCCTTTGACCCACCTGCCCCCTGAGTATTATACAGAGCTCCTTGTGGGAAGCGAAGACAAAGAGACTTTATCCTATGACTTGCTGAGCATCCCTCAAATCCCATTAACTTTAATTTCATTGAGAATTGAGGCCACAGCACCTCACAGGAACAGGCCCTTTGTCACCACTTCCCACAATTCGCTCTGTGAATTTCCTCATGCCGCTCCTTATTCTGAGAATATCCTGCTTGACCTGGTACACCGTGACTCTTCAGTCTCTTTCTTGAAAACTGTTCTTAAAACTTCCTTTTTCCATGTAGTATCCCTTCGCTTACCTCCATTCCAGCCTTTGTTCTGGACTTTTTCAAGCTGTTTATGCATTTTTTTAAAAAAAGTGTCTATTTGTGGCAGTACAGCCAGTATTTTGAAACATCGGTGCATAATAGGGCAAGATGGTCATGAATATAAATCAGAAGCTAGGAATTGTAGAAATTTGATATGGGAAGTCAAAGAACATGAGGACAAATCTATGGCTGGAAGAGTTAAGGACAATAAGGAGTATTTTAAGTGTATTGTGTACAAAAGGGATCCTAACATTTGGTTGGTCTATTACTAGACTGAAATGGTAGAATTGTCAAGAATAATGCAGAAAAGGCAGACGTAATTAATACGTATTTCTGTTCTGTATTTGGGGAAAAAAAACAGGTAATGTGTTCATATCATATGATTAAATAATTTCCATTCCAACAATAACTCAGGAGAATGTTAAACAGCTACTAAAGTTAGACCTTTTTAAAATCAGCAGGTCTGGATAACTTGCATCTGAGAGTTATAAAAGAGTTGGCTGAGGAGCTTGCTAGACCATTAATGCTGATTTTCAGTAAGTCTTCAACAGTGGGGAAGTTCCAGAGGACTGGAAGAAAGCTAATGTACCAGTATTTTAAAAGGGTAAATGGTATGATCTGGGCAATTAAAGTCCCGTCAGCCGGATGTTGATCAGAGCAAAATAATGGGACATCTGATGCAGAACTCAATATATAAAAAAATTAAAGAAGGGTAATATAATTAATGTCAATCAACATGGATTTATGGAAAGTAATATACTTAGACTTCTGTAAGCCATTTGACTTGGTACCATATGACATTTTTATTAAAAATCTAGAATGATATAAAATCAACATGGCACATATTAAATGGATTAAAAACTGGCTAACAGGTCTCAGAATGTAGTTTATAAACAGGGTATCATAATTGAGCTGGTGTTTCTAATGGAGTGCTGCTGGGACTGGTTCTTGGCCCTATACTATTTATCATTTTGATTCATGACCAGGAAGAAAACATAATCATCACTGAAAGTTTGCAGATGACATACAGATTGGGGGAGTGGTAAATAATGAAGAGAACAGGCTGCTAATACAGAATGATCAGGATTGCTTGGTAAGCTGGACACAAGCAAACATTTTGTGTTTCAATATGGCCGATTGTAAATGTATACATCTAGGAATAAGGAATGCAGGGGGCCTCTATCCTGGGAATAAGAGACAGAAAAATATGTGGGGGTGTGGAGGATGGAAGATCAGCTAAAGATGAGCTCCAAGTGCAATACTGTGGCCAAAAGGTTGAATGTAGTCTTTGGATGTATAAATGGGAATATTGAATTGGAGTAGAGAGGTTTATATTACCTCTGTATTTGGCACTGTGATGACTACTGCTGGAATACTGTGTTTAGTTCTGGTGTCTACAATTCAAGAAGGATGTTGATAAATTGGTGAAGGTTCTGAGAAGAGCCATCAGAGTGATTAAAGAATTAGAAAACATGCCTTATAGTGATAAACAGATTGAGCTCTTTAAGTGTATCTTAACAGTGAGAAGGTTAAGGGGTTCCTTGATCACAGTTTGTAAGTACTTACATGGAGAAAATAAATTTGATAATACAGGGTTTTTCAATGTAGCTGAGACAGGTATAACATGATCCAGTGGCTGGAAGCTGAAACTAGACAAAATCAGACTCACAGTGTGGCACAAATTTTAACAGTGTGTGTGTGTGTGTGGGGGGGGGTAATTAACCATTGGAACAATTTACTAAGGTTTATGGTAGAGTCTCCATTACTGCCATTTTTAAAATCAGGATTGGTTGTTTTTTCTAAAAGATGGGCTCTAGTTCAAACAGGAATTTATTCAGGGAACTCCTAAGGCCTGTGTTATTAAGGAGGTCAGACTTGGTGATGACAATGATATCTTCTGACTTTATCATCTATAAAAGATTGACATTTAAATGAAAATTGCTAGATTTCCACAAGTGCTGTAGACCTGCACCTCCAGTCTACTTCAGTAGGATTACTCACATAGGTAAGGCCTTCTCACAAGGGTAAGAGATTGCAGAATCTGTCCTTTAGTGAATAACACTTAGTAAAGATCTCAGGGCCTTAATTTCTGCACTCTTCTCTTTGCTCAATTGTTAAGTCCTCAAGAGCTCAAACATCTCAGTAGCAATGAGAGTGATGAATTATCTGCAGTGTCAGCACCTGGTAAATACCACTGTGGACTCAAACAGACAAGAAATTAGCAAAGGTCACATTCCCTATTTGAGACAACACATGTCAAATGTGAACTTTCCTTTTTTAGTTTAAGTGCAGAAAGTGTCTGGAAAAATTTTTCTTACTGGATTGTCAAGTAATTTACACAACTGAATGAACTTGTTTAAACTTTAAAACACTTTTTAGCTGCCATCATAATTGGAAAAAAACTCTCCAGCACCCTTGGTCAACTTTTGAAAAAAGGTACAAATGGCTGAAAAGGGGTCTAAAATGGATCTTAATTTTAATTAAACTGTGATAGTCTGACCAATGCAACAAAAACAGAGTGTGTGTTGCATTTTAAAACGAATAAGTACAAAACAATTAAAAATGAGCAATTTAAAACCACGGTTCAAGTCTTGTAAAGCGAGATTTTGAATAGTGTTACTTATGTCTGGGCATCTTTCCAACTGACAGGGTAAGAAGTTGGGTTTTGAGATTGTAACCTTTTTTATGCACTCTAAGCTTCCTGAGACTCCACATAGTATTGACATCAGACTTTATCGTGCATCACAAGACACTGCATGAAGAGCACTCTAGGAATGTTTACATCCTTTTTTTTATCTACACTCTGTGCCTCTGAGCATTAGCTGTTGAGGGTGAGGCTGGTGTTATCAAGAGAGACATTTATTTTTAGTTTAAAAAAAAATCACACAGCTGGATTTCACTTACTCCACTAAAGCTTTTGCGGCACTAAAGCTTTTTGTGTGATACCCGTTGAATATACAGGAACTGCATTTTAAGTCTAAAACTTGAACATATTAAAAGCAATGAAAGAAGTAAACCAGATCAAACTGTGATTGGATAAACAATAACAAATACTGATGTACGTTGTAACTATATAAGTAATTCAAAATATTTGTAGACTGCACAACTTCCTTTCTTTACAGTAAAAGCAGCAAAGAGTCCTGTGGCACCTTATAGACTAACAGACGTATAGGAGCATGAGCTTTCGTGGGTGAATACATGTGGGATGCATGTGACATGCATCCGAAGAAGTGGGTATTCACCCACAAAAGCTCACGCTCCTATACGTCTGTTAGTCTATAAGGTGCCACAGGACTCTTTGCTGCTTTTACAGATCCAGACTAACACGGCTACCCCTTTGATACTTTCTTTACAGTGATATTGGAGCAAAATATGAACTTGTCATTAGAATTAAAAACACAATAGTAAAACAAACATATAACAAATCTTGAAGACATTTTAGGTATTTGGTTTTATATGCATTAGTTTAAACAAACAAGCACCACATTAATCTCAAGATTCATGCAAATGAAATAAACCTTTAAGGTTTTATTATATTTAGCCAGAGTACAAAGTAAGGCCCATCTGCAAACAGGTCTACTCATACGCATACAATTACTCATGCTTAAGTGTTTGCAGGATCATGGCCTATTTACAGTGTTAATAATTCTTAGTGCAAAATGGCATAACTGGATACATTTGTAATCGGGATTGTGTTGGTCTGACTAGTGAAAGTCATCAAAGGGCTAAAGACAAGTATACTCAAATGCAGAATAACTTGCAGGTTGAATGACTGATAGGACTCTCAGCTAAGAAAAAGATGTGTATTATTAATCAGATACTGTGGTCAGAAAAGAGCGCTCACAAGATAAAGGCCACATTCGTTGACTGTTGTTGACTACAGTATGTCAGGTGCTATTCACAGAGTTGGCACTAGACATCTATTTCTGTAAAGCTGCACTGCATTTTTATGCCTCTTTTACAATAAAGATGTGACTGCCAAGATCCTTTTGGGAAATGTTTTGAGGGTTTTGGTTTCATATCATTAAAAGCCAAATATTCCTTTGTACAATGCTCTTGCCTCTTACCATTTTGTTCATATAATGGACGTGACAAACATAAGCCCAGTTTTTTTGATGTCCTAGTACTGAACTTTCTTAAGAAGAAAATATAAGACTTAGCTGTATTGAAATGATCCAAGATTTTTTTTTTTTTTGGACTGCATTTGGGCTTGGATTAGTAGGGAATTGACTGAATGATATGCCATGTTTATAAAATCAGGAGCACCTATCTATTTTCATACAGATCTCTTAATAGAGATTAAACACAAAATAAAGCAGAATGCATGAACAGTGATATTCCCAGAAGCAATATTGCAACTTGTATGCAATGTAATTACATTTTGTACACTTGCCAATTAAGCAGTTGTGCTTTAGAGAAAAATTACCTTCGAGAGATTGAAGAAAAGCATCGCAGAGCAGTAAATCAAATCAAATATATATGTATCACAGTATTTAGTGTATGCAGTTAAAATTTAAAAACTTACTTCTCTATTCAGGTGACACACTGTTGGTAGCATGCATAATGAGATTCTGTGTGTGTCATGTGGCTTTTTTGGAATAGATTGGTGAGTATTAAACCATTTTGTATTTAAAATATGACTTTTTGGGGGAGCCTGTTGACACATGGACCTGAGAGATGCAAGCAATCGCATCTCCCTACCTATTCCACCTGAGCTTCTTTGCCTCCCATCAAATAACCTGGGTCGGGAACTAACTAAACTAGTAATTGGAAAAAGAGGGAAACTCAGAATTAACTCCTGGATCTATACCACAATTCCCATAGAAACTGGAAAAAAGCAAATAAAAACAGTGAGCAGGAAGAAATCTTTTAAACTGTGCTGGGGATTTGGTTTGTTTTCCCCCCACTCTCCACCCCAATCCTTTTGCCTGTTTTCAAACTTAGCATAAGTCAGACAACTGGCATGTGGCATGTTTTGTAGATGGATAAACAGTGCCACACACACACACACACATACATGTATGTATGTGGCAGACAGAGGCTTCAGTATGTATTGATAGCCAGCCAGCAACTTATTTAATTTACTGTGTCTGGAGAAGGGAGTCTTCTATGCAGAGAGACATCCATGTTCCATTTGCGTGCTGCACAATGCTCAGCTTTATCCTCCAAGGTGTAAGTTAGAGGGACAGATGTATGTATAATTCAAACATTTCCAAACTCTGCATTAAAACGACGAGATGCTCAACAGTGGCTCCAGTCAGCAAAGTCCTTCCAAATATGATACTGCCACTGGCAGATCTGAAGATGTGTACTGAATACGTGCTGGATTGTGGGCGAGTCAGATAAAGAAGAACAGTTTTTGCAAGAGATGGATATGGATATATTCTCATTTGCCAACGTAGCAAAGGATTTAAACGTATAGCTTTATTTAAGGATTTTTTCCATCCTTGATACAGGCTTAGTCTGAATATTCCTGTCCTGCTGTATGCCTGGGATATTTGTGTACTCCCTTAGTTAGTCCTACCTATCTCAGGACACATCCTGTCCCAGTGCTCAGTGCCATCAGAAATAGCTTACCCATAGATACAGGTGTTTCCTCTTTCTGCTGTCTTGTACCCGACTTGATGACTGAGACATTGTTCTCACGTTACTTCCGAGACATTGATCAGATTTCTTTGTGTCTCCACAGCTAGGTGGGAGATTTCCCCTTCCTCCCCGCAACCCCAGTAAAGAAGCATCTGACTCCATGTCACACCTGCTAGTTAAGTATGTCTTTCTTGTTGGTCTTGATCTTCTCCTAGTTTGTTGACTAGCTGGTTGAGGAAGGAGACTCTTGAATGTGTATGTAGGATGAGCAGATTCATCGTCTGATTGCAAACCTGAGAAAATAAGACAAACTGTATGTTGGTGTCCATTGGACAGTGATATTCTGATTGATGGCATTTCAGTTTAAAGATAGTACCTGCAGATTCCGGTTGTTTTAATTATGTAATATTTATATTGTGGTATTCCCTGGCATCCCAGTTGGGACCAGGGTCCCATTGTGCTAGGCACTGTGGAAACACAAAGGAAGATATGGCACCTACTCTGATGAGCTTACAATTTAAGAACAGTTTCCACAGTAATTTCCTGTTCTAAATAATAGGGGGAAGCTGTGCTATCTCAGATACCACAAGGGCTGGCTTTAACATTTTTTGCCAGGCCTGTGAAGCACTAAGCTAGCAGCTTCCCCCTCCTCACTTCCTTTAGAAAAAGTATTACTGGTTCCTATACATACTCCTCCCAAAGAGAAGGAAATAAACTGATGTTTGTCTATCATAAGTTGCACCCACAATCCTATTTTTATATTTAAATAGAAGTTGGAAGTTGTAGACATTCAGGATTATAAATCTGCTTGTACTAACTTTAGATACCCAGGTTTGTAAATCCTGCTTTATGTGACTTGACAAAGGCTACCGAGGCAGCAGGTGTCAGTGCTACCATCTGAATCAGTCGATCAGCCCACTAGGGCAGGCCATACTGCCTTACATGCAGTTGAGCTGCCTGTCCTTGTTTCCAGAGGGGACTCTGGCTGCTCAACAAAGGAGATGTCTCAGCTGCCGTGAGCAAGCTGATCTGGAGCTTGTTGGAGTCTAGTGCCAACCCTAGTAACCTAGGCAGCAGTGCCCCCTACAGTTGTGAGCTGATCTGGAATCTGCCTAAAAATAAAGGACCTCTGGCTATAATTGTCCCAGACCACAAAAGCCAGCCCCGGTAACTTAAATCAGTGACAAGATTTCAGCCCTAGTGATCAGTTCCAATTTTCAAGGATATCTTTGTCAGAAAGAGACTTGGAAATTCTATTTAATGAAAGCGGGGGCTCCTCTCCTTATTTCTAAGTCCCAGGATTAGTGGAGGCCTTCAGAAGCTGTCTGTGTGTCCTAGTGTATGGTAACTCTTGGTGAGTGTTGAGGTTTTAATGATAACCACTGTAACATCATCACAGTTAGAGTGGGAAAGGCCTCTCAAATCATAGGGAATATAATTTAAAATTTTGATTAAAGTTAATATTTAAAATTAAATATACACAAGTTAAGAGGGAAGGTACTGTACATCTGGGGTAAGGCTTGAGTTATGAGAGTATCGGTTACAAGGATCACGAGATACATACATATCACATAACCAGCAAAGACCCAGATTGGGGTGCGGGAGTTTTTAAAGCATCAGTGGATAAGTGGGCTCAGGTACGCTGGCCCAGGGAATGTATTAAGAGTCCAAGTCAGTATCAGTGTAGCGAATAAGTACATGGGTGGGATGCGTCCCTTGGTTCGTCAGGGAAGAAAGTGGGTTATTTCCCTAGTTGGCGGTCTCGATTACTCAACCTGTATTGACAGTGTCCCGTGATGTCTCCGGACCACCTGATGGTGTCGGACACCATGAGCTCTCTCATGAGCTGGGCTATTAGACATTGAGCTTAGCCAAAAGGCCAAGAAGTGAGCTGCTAACATAACTTGTGTAGGGATTAATCAAAGAACATTGAATCTGTTCAGAATGTGGCTAACTTGCTGGGGCATTTGGGGCAGATCTTAGAAATCAGAAGTAGAGCCGTAACAATGGTAAGTATTCCTGTTACTTAAATAAAGTTTATTATACTAGCATCTTTCCTATGGTCTTTTTTTTACCTTTCTTATAAACTCAATAAACAGCCAGTGTTGGGGAATGAGTTTCTAACAGATGTTATACTAGCACTTCCAAGAGCTTTTTCACCCGAGGATCTCAAAGCATAAATAGGTTCAGTGAACTGCCCAAGATCACATATCAAGTCTGTGTCAGAACTGGGGAAAGGATCCATGTCATTTGATTCCCAGTGCACTGCCACAGTTAAAGTCAGCTTCTGTGTCATCAAACAGGGAAGATGTCACTTTGTTTTGAATACCGTAAAGCAGAACATACTGAAGGGAAAAAAATACAAAAAAACCCCTCAGAGGTAAGATCAATTAGAATGAGCTTCAGAAGATTCTGGTCACTCATCTAGCAACAGTTACCTAATAACTCTAACGGGATTGATGCATCATAGATTGGAGTTTCACTGTATTTCAAAGATGTTATTCCGTCATCCTTTATGTGCTTATACATAGTATGTATGTTGCAGCTTGTGTTCATTTCTTCAAGTGGCATCCAGGTATTTGGAGTAGAGGAAAAATCCTGCTTAGCAATGTAATGAAATTACAGGGCCCCTTATGTTAGGGATGCATCATCATTTTCATTATAATGCCCCCCTTATTTTAGGGATTTTATTAATTTTCCAGTCCATAGCGTGCTCTATTGTGCCAAGTTTCCTTCTGACAGTCCAGTTTTATTAGAAACTTAAAAAAAAAGCACCAAGAGATTTTTTTGTTAAACTATAGAGATTTAAATTTAGAAGCACTGCAGTAAGTGGGAATGAACAGGAATTCAAACTAACACTCAATTCTTTTATTCCTTTTTGAGATGTGGGTGCATTTCTGAGGTGTAGTGCCAGTGAAAGAACCCAGTAATTGGGTTTTATGATCTTGATCCATCAAAGGCATGCTTAACTTTATGCACTGTGAGTAAGTCGTGTGTCAATGGGACTACCCAGAGTGAATAAAGTTACACATGTGTTTATGTCTTTGCTGGATCAGAACTTAAACTGTTAACTCTTTAAATGTTAGTGTATATTTGTGAACATCACAGTGTGCTCTGTTATTTACAGGGTGGATAAATATTGGATGAACTTCATTGGAAGTTGAAGGAGATCAGCACCTTCCAAGATATAACTAGTGCCTTGCGGGATTGGGCCATAACTGTCACCTTCAATGTAGCATTTGGATTTTTGGTCGAAGAATGTTGCACCTTTCTGATTCTGATGCATACCTTTTGCCTTTTGATGTGATTCCTTTTCTGTTATACAGCATATGTATTACAATACTGCATATGTAAATTGATTACTGCAGTTTTTTCTCCAAGTCTTACGCATTTGATTATTCAGGAGGCTGGCTGTTGAGTCAAGTTTAGTTGTGTGATGTTTTATTTTTAGCTCGTTGCGTCTAGCTTTTGTATTGACCCTGTCCATCTTCTGTCGCATTACTTCTGCCCCTTTTCAAGACGATATGAAATAACATAATTTGACGTGTCAATATCTTTGTTTGGTTTCATTTATCCATGTCATTTACGTTGTTCATCCCAGACCCGAGTTAAAGTCAGTTGTTCATGTTTTTCAGTATAAACACTGAGCTTCCCCTGTATTTGGCGCTGGTATGGTGTGGTCTTGTGGAAGATTACCAGCTGTCTGAATTATGATGCACCATTAACATTTGAGCTATAAGGAGGAAAGACAAGCAGATGAAGTGTGTTTGATATTAATGAGGGCTAGTTTCAGGAAACAAGAAATAGATTCATAAAGAGGGTAAAACCTATGCTGGCTACAGCAGTCCTGCATGAATGTCTTTTGCAAAATATTTCCTGGCCTTCTCATCCAATTAATACCAGATTCATTCCTGACTTCATTTTGCAGTTGCATTTCTTGCGGTAGTGTAGCCATTTTTTTAGGATCATGTATTCACAGGGGGCTTGATTCTCCATTGCCCTGAAGATTGTAATGTAATTTACATTAACATTCTGATCTGGCAGCATTTTACACCAACCTTACACTAGTGTAATTGAATACAAAAGGTGCAGGACAATGGACAATTGGACCGAAGTTACTCTTTTTCCCTGTACTACCTCCGCCACCACCCTATTGTCCTCTGCACTTATCAGTACAACTTTAACAAAAGCCTCCTTAGTGGGAGCAAATAAGCATAGGTACAATCCAAGTGTTAGAAGATCATTATCACAATGGAATAATTGCATTTTGGTACTTGTTTTGATTTGTTAGCTGGAAGATTAGTTTAAAAGCAGGAATGAAAATGAATTTGTTGTGTAGATGATTATTGTAGTCTGCAGAAGGTTATTTATGGATTTTTACTTACAGTACATCTTTAAAGGAATTCCCTCTGTGACTTATGTAGCAGTGCAATTTATGGCCTTTCAGATAGGCTAAGTAACTAAATAAATAATTCTATTGGCTAGAACTGAAGGAGGAGGAGAAATAAAAGGGAAGGCCACCCTGATTTGTTGGCTTTAAGTTTCAGTTGTGGAAAGGAGTTATTTAAATTTCCAAAACAAACAGATAAAAAATAATGCATGCTTTGCACTGGAAAAATAACCTGACCCCAGTGTCTTTCACATTAATCATATCATGTTACTGCGGGAGAAATGCTTGCATAATCAGATACACTGCAGGGTTTTTTTGTTATATAATATGTTTTAAAATAACTAACTTGACACTTTCCCCCTCCTTCTGTTTGCAAATCAAACCAAAACAAAATGAGCAACAAAAGATAAACTGTGCGTATGTTGGGAATCTAAATATTGAGGTGCTGCTGAATGCAGTGGCCCTGTAGATGTTTTAGATGGACGTAAAAATGGGAGTGGTGTGCTCAGTTTAACCAGCAAGCTTGAGGGATTGTGTAGTTTAAGGGCCAGCTGCTGATGAAGTTAGTTGCTGACAGGTCATAGACAAACTTTGAAATGCAGAGAGGGGCTTGATCCTGCCACTGGAGCTCCTGGAGATGTTGTGGGGGTTCCATTTGTGGAGGACTTTGCAGGAAGTTAGAGAAAATTCTGGCTATAGGTCATATATTCTGCTGTTGAGTTTTAACTGGCTACAGAACTCTCAGTTGCTAACTGTTGAGTTCTAAGGGCTTAGAGGTTAATTGTGCACAGAAAAAAAGGGGTTTAAAAACATATAGTGCGTCACTCAGGTTTACGTTTATTGACTGATTTGACTGTATTGATCTAAATTCTCTGAAATGCTGGGCCTATAGAGCTGCACTGGCTACTCTGTTGAGCCCTTAGTTTTGATGTCTCCTCTTCTGTGCTAGAAAATCATGGGTTGCTAAAAGTGTCTTGAAATAAAATTAGCAGCATGATTGATTGCAGAAGAACAGACAAGTTTATTCCCAACTTGTGGTTTTTTTGTTTGTTTTGTTTTTAAATGATCACTGGGAAGAAAACTGTCTTCTACATTATGATTCTCTTGGGTGTCTCTGCCATACAGCGTTTGACCAATAAAAGTGCCCTTGCATAGCTTTATAGGCACACACTGATTGTGACTACTTGAGCTTTCCTTATGCCAGTGGTTCCCAAACTTGTTCCGCCGCTTGTGCAGGGAAAGCCCCTGGCAGGCAGGGCGGTTTGTGTACCTGCTGTGTCCGCAGGTTCGGTCCATCGCGGCTCCCAGTGGCCGCGGTTCACTGTTCCAGGCCAATGGGAGCTGCTGGAAGCCGTGACCAGTACGTCCGTCGGCCCGCACCGATTCCAGCAGCTCCCATTGGCCTGGAGCAGCGAACCGCGGCCACTGGGAGCCTTGATCGGCCAAATCTGCGGACGCGGCAAGTAAACAAACCGGCCTGACCCGCCAGGGGCTTTCCCTGCACAAGCAGCGGAACAAGTTTGGGAACCACTGCCTTATGCTATGGTTGTGCCATTATGGGGAGATTGTAAGGAGAAGGTTCACAGAGCTTTAAGTATCTCAACTGCTGATTAGTTACATAATTTTGGATACTGAATTCATATGGAAAACACACCCCTCCTACTTTACTTCTAAAATGAACCGTTCTTCTTCAGAACCAGAGGAGGCCTTTGATCGTCCATTTGGTTGATAATCATTTTCTTCTGCTAGGTAAAATAGAAGCATTTGCATTTCTGGTTACATAAAACAAAACAAATTACTGAACAAAGGAACCAAGATTTTCTTGTGTAGTAGCCAGGCAGCAAAGCATTCCCTAATTTAAGTTTCTGGAAACTCATCAGACAGATTTCATACCTTTTCAAACTGCAGTACACTAGTATTAACCTCAGCCCTGCTCCCCAACCCAAAAAAGACAGCTTACTATGTTACCTAGACTATAAATGGCATTTCATCAACCTATGCAAGCACTATTTAATGCATCTCTCCGAGTTTTCACTGCATAATGGATGGCAGCATGGAAATCATGTTTTGATAACACATTTGTTGAGTAGTTCTTGCTTTCTTTAAATAGCCAAAAGGGGAACGGGATCCTCTCTTAATCCAGAGTTTGATGAAACCTGTGCAAGGAACTGCAAGAGGCCGGAAAATAATTTGGGGTTGACTGGAGTCCCTTGTACAGAGAAGAGGATGGGCTTGGGGTTGTGGAGTTTTCAGCCATCTGGATTTAGGAGGCTCCACAAGAAGAGGAAACCCTAGATCAGTAGAGAAGGGGCTGACTAAATGGAAGACTGCCACTTTGTGTTGTTCATCTGCCTTCCCTGCAGCTTTTGGATGGGAGCCCCAGCGTTTGTGCATTAGCAGCTACGGAACCAATGTGGGGGCATTACAGATCTGAAGGAGACAAAGAGAGCTTAAAGCCCTGCTTTGTCCTCCCCTTAAGCCCAAAATTCAGCATAGCCCTAGTGGAGGTGCTTTTGCCATGTGTAAGGCGTGGGGAGATGCTGCTGCTGCTGCCAAGACAGTGACCTCCTCTACCTCTGCAGTGATGGGAAAGTGCGCCAGCAAAAGATCCCAGAAGCAGAAGGGCTGATCTGGGTCTTGGACAAGAACAGAAAGGATGCAGTCCGACAAGGTGCTGAGCACCGTCACTTTGGGAGATAAGGATGTTCAGCAGCGCTGAGGTGGCATTATGCAGCTTTGCAGGACCAGGATCCAGTACAGTCTAGGCACTGAGTCTCTGAACATCTGCCTCTGCTTTTGCTATGCCTGAATTTTTACTGTTGAGACTGGCATGCTGGAAGGTTTTTTTTATGCAGGGTCTCCTCTGCTGATCAGGCTGGCTGAGTTTGAAACAAAGAAGATACAGTTCTGGGGAACAGCAGAAGAAGCTCTTATACATGGAAGAGTGGCTTATTTTGCATCTCTTGGAAAACTTAACAAAAAGCGTGCTTGGCTACAGCTGTATGAAACTTCCAGTGGTTTTATCTAAATTGCATTTATTACACTGATCATCTGTATTGTATCTGCAGACTAAACTGAAAGAACTCAACCCCCGGCAGATCTCTAAAATAAAGAGTATCTGTTCTTGAAGAGATTACTTGTTGATATTCATAGTTCCTTCCAACTGAGAGATTATTCTGTCTATTCTCCAGTTCACTTGGAGTTGTTTTGTAAAGTAACACTGTTTCCAGCGCTGGTTAGCCTAAGAGCCCGATAATATAACTGTCTTTAAGGCAGATGCTACAGTAAGGAGAAGCAGCCGTCAGTCAGTTCTAGGATGACTATTGTCAGATACAAGTGGTCCCTTTCACCGAAAGACCATACTTTAATATTAAAATAAAAAACATAACGACTAATGAAATGTCAGAGTTGAAGGAACTCTTTAAAAGCTCTTCTTTGGAAGAGTTTGCTCTATTGACATTTCTAAGTTAAATACATTGGCATATGTCTTCTGCAGTGGAAGAGTATACCAGACGTTGGGGGTCAGATTACGGTGGGGCTGTAGACCGGAATGTTCAAACTTGGGAGCCAAAGGTTGGGCCCTTACATCCATATTTAGGCATCTAAATAGGTGGCCTGATTTTTCAGGGGTGCTGAGCTGCCTCGCCCTTTATTTAAGTCAGTGGGAGTTCTGCCATTGATTTCGGTAGGAGTAGGGTCAGTCAGGCACATAGCAACCATCTCAGTGTTAAGATGCAAACAGGTCATAGCTCCTCCCTCTTTTCTTGGCTATGTTAAAATCACAGTATTGAATGACGATGCCGGCTAAGTGAACGTCACACGTGAATGCGACAGAAAATGCTGATTGTAGCACTGGCTATTTTAGGGCATGCTTGTATCAAAAAAGACCCACAGTGTGATCAGCACAAACTACTGCCAAGTTGCTATTTCATGTCCTTAGTGTCTGGCACTGATGCATGGTTTTGCTGTACTAAGACTCCTGTTAGTAGTTTTGGTTTTTAAATATGGAGTATAAGCTTTAAGTAAGCCAGTATTGGGTGCTGAGCAAGATTTATTTTATGAGGACTGTGCTGTAATTTGCTGTGTTATGCACCAGGAAGTTGAGAGCATTAAGATAAAATCTTTAAATAATGTGCAACGAATTCTTATGCTCAAGAAGTAACCGTTATATGCATTCTGTTGAGTAATTATAGAGTACAAACCAGATTTGATATAGGAATTGTGGGTTAATCTCTTTCATTCCATTCCATTTTCCCCTGTGGTGGTATAGAGAAATAGGAGGTATATTTTGTTTTCTAATGTGAGAACACAGGCTCACTGTGGCCTTGCTTTTAATGTTGCTTCACGGGAGAATTTTCATTGGTAACTTCTGTTAATGCTAATGAGAGTTATGCACATACAGTTCACCTGCACGATGATAGGGGAGAAAAAAAAATCTTTAAATTCTCTACACGCCAGAAAATATATTACTCTAAAATGTGCAGTATGTCACAGGGAGTAAACTAAAACCATGGGCTAGCATAGTGGTTCCACTTGAACGTTCACCTGTAGCTAATATGTCTCACCCCTAAAACAAGTATATGTAACAGTCATTCTAAAATGTGGCCTTTATCCTTTGTGTTACAAGAAATAGAGCATTTCTTGAGAGTAATAAAAACATGGCCCAATGATGGATACTGAGATTATAAAACAAAACATACAGGTCACTAATGTAAAGTTGTGTGAATGAATTCTAGTAGGTTTACTTTATGCTTATGATTAATACACTCTTCCATTTAAAGCCATTAGGTATAGTGCTGTAATTGATTTAAACTAAGTGCAGTTAATATTTTTGGTTATAAATTTCAGACAAGCTGGTAAGAAATCATAAAAAAAAAAAGCTCACCTCCCCCAACAATTCTTCATGTAAAGCGACCACAATTTCATATTAGCCTCCATACAAAACAAGCGGCAGATTCTTTTCATGCAGTCAGATTTTGCTGGTTAGTTGTGTGTGTGACACCTAGTAAAGACTGGTTGTGTGTTATGGAATTACAGTAAGTACGGTAATGTGAGATGTTGTGACACATCTTTTGTAAGGGTTTCTATCAAAAGGAAGAAAGTAAAGGGCTATACTTAATCAGTATAAATGTCAGTAGCATATTTTAATAAATTCTTGATTTAGCTTGGACTGTTTTGCAATTGCATATTTAAAAGGAAGCTGCCACCCCCTTTCGAAGGTATGTGACATTTAAAAGATCTGTAAAGAAGATTGGTTTGACAGCTTCAAATTACATTTGAAAGAGTTTTTTTCCCTTTCAAAACAGAAAATGAACACTTCCTATTTTAAATGTCACCGCAAAGACATAAACATATTTAATCGAATTATATATTTAATTTATGTAAAATGTAATTTTTTATTCATGCGAGAGACTCACTTGTTACATTTTAACCATCTCGGAAGCTTAGCAAAGGTAGTGATTTGAAACTACTGGTCCTTGTGACTCAAACATTGTTTAAAAATTTCTCAAAATCTTTAAAAAATTAGGGTTAGGCGTATTATTGAGCCCCATTGGATCCTGATATTTTGTTACCCTTTGGCTCGTTTGCTTTCCTAAGCAGAGTTTGGAAGTTTATAGTGCAACTATAAACCGTAATTAAGGGAAAAGTATAACTCAAAGACCGTTTGGAAAGACTGTCGTATATTTCCTGGACGAAAGAAAGCATTTGGATACCCGGGCCAGACACCGACGTCTAGTGCATAGTGTGCACTGCTGTGTACTCGGATTCCTGAGCAGGAATAGATTGTTTAAGATGCACAGCAATACAGCATGGCTTAATTGTGTATGGTCACTATCACATCATTACTTCTAGTGCACAGCTGCTACAACACTGAGTTGTTTTAATAAGGGGTGAGCCTAGGCAATAACAATGGAAGAAGTGACACAAGTAGGGTGTGGCAATAGTATAATAATACTTAGCACCTTCTGTTGTTTCACAAAACTTCTCTGGGGAAGGTAAGTACTATTATCTCCATTTTATATTTAGAATATTAGAGCTCTTTATCTTCCCAGGCCATTGGAGGTTGAGTACTGATGGAAGCATGGTTGATGTCATCAAAAGGTTTTGTATTGTCTCCCACAGGAGGCTGGGAGAAACTATAATGAGCTGGTGAAAAAATTTTGGATTTTAAATTTTTTTGATAAAAGCATTTTTGCACAAAAAATATTCCTGTTTTTAACCAGCTGTAACAATAACCCAAGCCTATGGACTGGTCTAGAAGATCTCCAAGAAAACCAATGAGTAAGCAGGGAAAATTTCCACTTTATTACTCTTGCGTGTTTAAATGGAAATATGTATTCTATAGTGTTGTTTTATTGCAGATTTAATATAGATGTGTTACAATATAAAAATTTATATTTCCACTGAAATATATAGCAGGAATAAAATTTCAAATAAAAGATAACTATTTGACATTTTGTATAGTCATTCTCATGCTAGTTATATAACACATTGGGTACTAACTTGATATGATCAGCCAAAAATGAAGAGAGAGCTGCATCAGCAAGATTTTCAGGGGAAACCCTTACCACTGACATTCAGATGTTCAGGAGTCTGTCTTAGCTGCTACATACTTTACTATGAATTGTAAAAGTAGAGGTTGCCTTGAAAAATTAAGGTCCTGAGAACCTGATTTTCTACGTAAAATATATTAGGCTGTGTTGGCTCTTTGAAAATATATTTACATTGCATTTCAGAAAGGTACAGTGTTTAAAAGTTATTAGGGCTGTCAAGTGATTAAAAAAATGAATTGTTCTGTAGTTTCTGCATCAGAGTGTTCCTCTTTTAAGACATCTGAAAGCACGCTCCCTACCTCGTCCCGCTCAGATTTTGGAAGGCACTTCAGATTCTTAAATCTTGGGTCGAGTGCTGTAGCTATCTTTAGAAATCTCACATTGGTACCTTCTTTGTGTTTTGTCAAATCTGCAGTGAAAGTGTTCTTAAAATGAACACCAACATATGCTGGGTCATCATCTGAGACTGCTGTAACATGAAATATATGGCAGAATGTGGGTAAAACAGAGCAGGGGACATACAATTTTCCCCCAAGGTGTTCAGTCACAAATTTAATTAATGTTTTGTTTTTTTTAAACGAGCATCATCAGCGTGGAAGCATGTCCTCTGAAATGGTGGCCGAAGCATGAAAGGACATACAAATGTTTAGCATATCTGGCACGTGGATACCTTACAATACTGGCTATAAAAATGCCATGTTCTCGCTTTCTGGTGACATTGTAACTAAGAAGAGGGCAGCATTATGTCCTGTAAATGTAAACAAACTTGTTTCTCTTAGCGATTGGCTGAACAAGAAGTAGTACCTAGTGGACTTGTAGCCGCTGAAGTTTTACATTGTTTTGGTTTTGAGTGCAATTATGTAACAAAAAAAATTATCTACATTTGTAAGTTGCACTTTCAGGACAAAGATAATGCACTACAATATTTGTATGTGGTGAATTGAAAAATATTATTTCTTCTGTTTTCATTTTTACCGTGCAAATATTTGTAATCAAAATATACACTGATTTCAGTTACAACCCAGAATACAAGATATATATGAAAATGTAGAAAAACATCCAAAATATTTAATAAATTTCAATTGGTAGTCTCTTGTTTAACAGTGCAATTAAAACTGTGATTAATCGTGATTAATTTTTTTGAGTTAATCACGTGAGTTAACTGCGATTAATCGACAGCCCTAGTTATTATCCATCCTGAATGTCCTATGCTGTGAGAGAAGTTAAATCTAAAATTGGGGGGGGGACGGACCCTATAGAGAGCAGTTGCACAGCGAACTACATTTCTCCACAACATTGCTACCATGAATAGGCCAGAACCTCAGCTGTCTGGAGCTCACTATAACCTCAGCAGAATCAAGCCAAGTTACTTTTAAAAAGATGCCATTATATAATCAGCCCCATTATCCCTTGCTATAAGCTTTCTGTTAAGCCCTCATTAACCCACTAAATAATATCAAAGATCTTTTGTGCAGAATAGACAGAAGTCCTGCAATCACAATACCCAATGCAGAACAATGAAAAATGCAGCAATAAGTATTTTAGCTAATGCAGTATATTAAAATCTGTGTGTGTAAATGTTAGCAAATGCAAAGGGAATCTAATAGCGACAGTGAGTGTAACTGAAGTCACATAAGGCTTAGTTTCCTTTCGCAAGCAACCTGTAGGAGTTTGAAATAGCTAAAGGCAAATGAGTCTAAAACTAGAGCAAAAACAGTACAGGTTTGATCAGTGGAGTCTGACATTTCAGTGCTCAACAATTCCTCTGGACTCAATGTCCAAACTGCATCACAGTCTCCTGATATAGTTATAAATTGCTCCACTGAGCCTGGATTCCAAAGTGTAGCCACTTTTTCCTTGTGAGTTACTTGGAACTTGTGTAGATAACGTAACGAATTATTAACATTTTTGAAAATTAATTTTCCAAGGGATGTGGTGAAGCCCAGTTGCACAGGATGTTTAAAACTACATCAGACAAAGCCATAGAAAATATATTAGAGAGAGCAATCCTGCATTGTTCCTGCAAGTGTGACTTGATGACCTAGTATGTCTCTCTTTGCCCACCAGCAAGACGTTCCTATCTCGTTGCCTAGACCAGAAAGGACTGTGGGGCATGGGACGTCGGGAGGAGGGAGGTCTCATCATACAGAGTCTTCCATGTTTGCAGTATGGTACTTAACTTCCAGCTCAAGACATAAGCTCATGGTCTGTTTGGTTAATATCTGTGAAGAGCTTTGATAACAAAAATCACCATATAAATGTCAAGTCTTATTGTTTTATTGCTGTTATTCAGTTAGTAACTGTGGTATCTATCAAAGTGTTTCACCACCCCAGAGGCCTAGGGCTGGCACTCGGCTGTCTTTCTAATACTGGCCTCTGACAGTGCAGGGAGTTAACGGGAGCCTGCACTCTGATCACTCTTCCAACAATTAGTTACCCAGAGGAGGCTGATTGGGGTAAGTGAAGTTAATTCTAATCAGGTGGGGGGACTGGGCAAGCTAAAGAGACAATTAGTCCATTCGCTCAAGACAGATAAGAGAGGCACAAGAAGGAAGGGCAGGGGAGAGAAGCAGGGCTAGCTGAGCCTTGAGGCAGAGAGATCTCCAGGAAGGGAGACTTCTTCTGTTGGGCTTTGGGAAAAGGGCGGAAGATACAAGGATCATTGCACAAAATTGTAAATCTGTTGATGAAGGAGCCTGAAATTAGCAGCATGGTGTGGCTATCCAACCAGAGAAGTCTGAGCATGTTTTTGTGGAGCAAAAAAGCAGGAGCAGATCAGACCATGTACTGCTCCATGGTCCAGCACACTTTTGGTTTTGGTCATGAAAAAAGGAGCCCTAGTTGTGTCTGTGTAATTGGTTTGTCAAGTTCTAGTGCTCCTTTCACCCAGTGGTCTGTGCAGTAGAACATCCCAGTGTGAATTGCCTCATGTGTGCATGTCTCCTGGGCACCATGGGCCTATTACAGAGCCCACTGAAACTAATGGGAACCTTTCTGTTGGCTTCAACAGGCTGTGGATCGAGTCCAGTATTCAATGCGCAGGCACTGTAGTATTGCTAGCCAGACTTTCTTAAATGCCTTGGTACAAATGGGAATAGGCAGCGTGCAGGGCCGGCTCTAACTTTTTTGCCGCCTCAAGCGGAAAAAAAAGAAAAAAAACCCGCCCCGCCGAACCAAAAACACAACCCTCCCCAGTGCTGCCCCGCCGAAACAAAAACAACCCCCCCTCAAGCGCTGCCCCGCTGAAACAAAAACAGCCACCCTGAGCCCTGCCCCGCCGAACCAAAAACAAAACAAAACAAAAAAACCCAGTGCTGCCCTGCCGAACCAGAACCAAAAACAAAACAAAACAAAAACCCAGCGCCGCCCCGCCGAACCAAAAATAAAAACACCCCCCCTGAGCGCCGCCCCGCCAAAACAAACAAACAAAACTCTGAGCGCCACCCCTCCACCCCTTACAAGGTGCCGCTCCAAGCACGTGCTTGGTGGGCTGGTGCCTGGAGCCAGCCCTGGTGGCGTGGTTCGAATGGACAGACAAATGGACAGAAAAGCAGCTGTGTGGAAGCCAAATGAATTACGTCTCTTGTAATTGATTGAAGTGACTGTGCCTCTAACTGGGTACGAAATCACAGTTATGAATTATAGTGTGGACTGGGACGTAATGTTTGTGAAGTGCTGTCAAATCCTTGGATGATTGATCTAAAATTTGAAAAACCCACCCTATGGATTAAAAGTGCGGTACGAAAGTGCTTAGGATTGGCCTGACTTTGCCCCCATTTAAGTCAGTGGCAGTTGTTAGCCGACTCATTCTGAAAATCCTATCTGTAAAGTACCAGTATAATAATAATAATTAATTATTATTACAAAGGAGATGCTGGAGTATAATATACATTAATTTAAATAGTAAATGAAATTAATAGAAAAGTACACCATTTTAAAGATATCCCTGTTTGTTTTAATGGGAAAAATCCTGCAATTTTCCATTTTAACTAAGTGACAAGTTCATTAAAATGTTTGCCAGTTTTGTTACTTTTTCAATTTTTCTACTGGCCCTAGGTACAACTGAGTACAAAGGAGAGTCTCAAAATGTGTGTGTGTTTTGCATTCTATATATAATCTTACATACTTATAATTTAAAACCAACCGGACAGAATTTTTTTGTACTGCAGATTTTCCATAAAGATTCCTTCCAGTACCAAGACTCCTGCATGTTGAGTTTTTGCCTATGGGGGATTTTTTTCAAAAGAGTTTGCTAAACCTCTGAATGTAGAGGGGGAAGCTGATAATGAAGTGATGATAGGACCTTAAATGTAGCATTGCAAATGTGGCTGTATATGAATATGGAAATAATTAGTTCTTTGAGTGATGGTCCCTATATGTGTACGAAATGCGAGTGTGTATATGCGCTGGAGCCAGAAGTTTTCAGCAGCAGCAGTGTCCGTTGACCCATGCAGCCATCCTACATCGCCATCGGCGAAGTTATAAGAGGCTGTGTGGGGCAGCACGCCCTCAGTTCCCTGTTACCGCATGGTCGGAATCGGAAGCCTCTTTTTGTGTGCTCATAGTTGCTACAAGAACGATTGTCCATTGTACATAGTTAGTTAGTCTGCTTTTTCGTCATAGTAAACCTGTAAATAGTTAGTCAGTTAGTATAAATAGTAGTCCCGTAAGGGGCCTCCCCTGACCAAGTTGGGGGATTATGGCTCGTGGTCTGAGGTTTAAAAATTGCTCCTCGTGATTGTTTTCTGTAAGTGACGAGCACACTCATTGTCTTTATTGCCTGGGCGAGGCGCACCTTGCAGCATGATGTGACATTTGTAAGTCCTTTCCTTTGAGGACCCATGAAGCCTGCCTCCTGTGTCTCCACAAGTGTCTCCTGGAGGTGGCGCTCCAGCCTCGTGTGGAGTCCGATTGTGGACTGTCGGTTCTGGCATTGCACTGCCCTTCACTGGCGGTGAGTGCTCTGCCCTCACCTCCCCCCCCCCCCCGTATCCTTCGGCTCCGCCAAGACATAAGAAAGTGGTGAAGGAGAGCCAAAAGTGCTCTTATGAACACTGCACCAGGTCCCCATCATGGACCTCTGCGGTACACTGTGTTCCCTCCCCGAGTTTGGCCCAGTCAGTTGAGATGTTGCACAATGACTCACCCTCCTCCAAGACAGGGCAAGGCTAGATGGCAGAGAGACCCATTGGCACTGAAGGTTTCCGTGATGACCCAGGGGCACGATAGTCCACTGGCGCGAGCCCCTCAGCCACAGCAGATTTTCCAGGCTCTGTTCCAAGCACCCCTCCTTGGTTTGGTGGACAACGGGATGTGTCCTGGACACTGGGACGGATGGAAATGCTGGTCCCTGCCACCCACCTAGAACTGCTGTACCCACCCTTGCTGCTTCTCTTGGCTCTACAGTTTCCAACATCAGTGGATGCGTCGTTCCTCCTGAGTCAAGATCCACCTCCACCGGTCGTGGCACCACCCACACTGATGGCTCCACCACTTCCGGAGGCATCTTTGGACTTGGAGGGCTTCTTGGTGGCAGAACCATCCTTTTTCCTGGGCTCCCAGCATGATTCGGACTTCCAAGCATCCGTCTCACCAGATGTACTACACTCTGGTCCCACTGGGGTGGTACCCACATCCTTGGGGCCCGCAGTACCACCAGGACCTGACCTCGTGGCAGCAATGGCCCTGGGATCCTTATCACCAGCTGTACCCACCACTGGTGGCATCACCTTAGCCCCTCTGCTGGAACCGGTTGGCTTGGACCCAGAGCTTGACCCAGCACCACCGGTACAACCAGTCCCAACAGCAGCAGCCTCTTCTGGACGAGGCCCGTATCCCCGTGACCCTCTTGTCTCCTGATGATCATTATCAGTACCAGGAGTTGCTGCAGAGGGTGGCCTTTGACTAGGGCATCCCTCTGGAGGAGGTCCAGGACCAGCATCACCAACTGCTGGACATTCTTCTGCTGGACTGGCTCGTGTAGCTCTGCCTATTAATGAGACTAACTTACAGACTGCCTGGCAGTATGGTGCACGCCAGCATCCTGCGTACCAATGCCCAAGAGGGCAGAAGGCAGGTGCTTTATGCCAGATAAGGGGGCTGACTTCCTGTTTTCCCTCCTTCCCACCTCAGATCTTGCTGGTAGTGCACATGGCCATGGCACGGGCACATCAACACTACTCTACCTCCAGATAAGGTAGCAAAATATAATATAATATAATATAATATAATATAATATAATATAATATAATATATGGAGATATCCAATCTCCTAGAGCGGACCCTGAAGCCCCCTGCCTTCACTAGCAGGACCAAGTACTGATTTTGTCCCAGATCCCTAAGTGGCCCCCTCAAGGATTGAACTCACAATCCTGGGTTTAGTAGGCCAATGCTTGGGGGTGCTGGAATTAGGGGCACCAGCGGGCCAGCTCCCCATAACTGGTGTAGGTGGGTTAGTACAGTGGGTAAGGGCATGGGCAGAATGGCGGTTTAGGTTGCAGGGGCGGGCGGGGGGAGACTAAATCCCAAGAGACTGGAGGGTCAACCACAAATCTTTTATAGAGTGCAGGGTGCCGTCCATTTTAGTGGAGAATAACTTGTCCTCATCAAAGGGGAGGTCCTGGTGGATTCACCCCGCCGAAACAAAAGCACCCCCCCCTCCCCCAGCGCTGGGGAGGTGCACATGCACATCAACATACTGGAGCTGCGTGTGGTTGGCCTGGCTTGTGGGGACGGATAGCTCAGTTGTTTGAGCATTGGCCTGGTGGATTGGATCTCCTTGGGAAAACCAGATGATTGGAGCCATGCCTCCCGCCTCATCACCACTCCCATGGCCAGAGAGCAGGAGGACGTGTCTGCTACATCCACTGTAGCTTGGAAGCTGGCATTGGCCACCAGGTGGCCTTCCTCCAGCAGGGACTGGAATCATTGACGTTTCTCCTGTGGGATGTCCTCCAAGAACTCTGCCAGCTTGGCATAATTATTAAAATCATACTTCGCCAGCAGGGCTTGGTAGTTTGAAATGCAGAATTGCAGGGCTGCTGAGGAGTGGCATAGATAAACAGATGGGGCAGCACCAGAGCTCGGTTGCTCTGCATGGAGACTACCTGCCTCTGGAACTAGTGTATCTGCCACAGAATCATGCCCATACCTTCCGGGGATGCAGAACTCCCTGGCGGATTTACTCAGCTGGACCTGGTACCTCAGCCACGAGTGGGAACTCCATGACCCACTCTCGGCTCCATCTGTTGGGTCTGGGGCACCCCCCTTTTGGATTTCTTCACCACATGGGTGAACCGCAAATTCCTCCTCTACTGCTCCCGGGGGGTCAGGACTCCATGGGCGACGACCTTCTTCTTCCATGGTGCGGTGGCCTCCGGTACGCCTTTCCCCGCATCCCCCTTCTTCCCTGGGTCCTCCGCAAGATCCGCTGAGACCAAACCACAGTCGTCCTGATACCCTCACGCTGGCCTTGGCAGCTCTGGTTTCCTGATCTACTCAGACTGTCTGTGCACTGGCTGATCAGCCTCCCCACTCTGCCAAACCTAATCATCTAAGAGAATGGCAGGATTCACCACCCCAACCTAGGCCCGCTCCAACTGATGGCCTGGTTTTTGGATGGGGCTTGCGTGTAGACAACGCCTGTTTGTCGCCTGTCCACCGTATACATACACACAATAGATGGGAATCCACGAGGGTGTGCTACGCAGCACCATGGAAGCGCTTATCCTGGGTGCAATGCCACCACCTCCCGCTCCTGGCTGTTTCTGTGCCTAGACTACCTCCTGGAGCTCAAGAACTCAGGTCTCGCACTCAGTTTGATCTGCGGCTCTTACCAACCATCTGTCCACTGGGGGACTGTTTATCCACCCTACTACTGCCCAATTTCTGAGGGACCTGACAAAGTGCTTCCCACAAGTCCTTACCCCATCCCCTCCCATGGACCTCAACCTTGTGTTGTCTGCCTTCACCAGCCTCCCTTTGAACCATTGGCCACAAGTTCCCTCACTCACCTATCCATGAAGGTCCTCTTCCTTGTGGCCATCACTTCTGCCTGGAGGGTCAGCGAACTAGTGGCCATGATACGTCTTTCACAAAGACTCCTTGTGCCTTCACTAAATTCCTCCCAAAAGTCCTCTCTGAGTTCCATCTTAACCAGTTCATCCATCTCCCGGTCTTCCATCCTAAGCTGCACGACACTTCGTGGACAGGATACTTGTAGAGGAGCAGACTCACCCCTGCGGCACCTCCTACTGGTCATCCAGGGAATAAGCTCACCAGCCTCTGGAGTGCCCTCTGCAGGCTGGTGATCCACCTTGTCCTCTGCTGGCACCTGTGTCCTTCCCAGGACCCAGTGCCCCTATTATTGGGATGCTGCCCCCTGGCAGTACCCCACAGATCTGGGTCTCCCCTCCCTGGGGAACCCCCATCCACTATCCCCACCTTGCCTCAGCACTAGGCCACTGCCAGTCACCAACTAGCCCCCACTCCCTGGGGCAGACTGCAGTATAGGCCACTCATCACTGGCAAGGTGGGTTTGGACCTGCTGCCTTGGCCTAGCCCTGGGCTGCCCTCTGCAACCCCCAGTACTCCTTGACCTCCTACCAGGCCGCAGCCTGGGGCTTTCCAGGCTGGAGCTCCTCAGCCTGTCCCCAGCCCTGCTCCACTCAGGTACTCTGTCTCTACCTCCCTGCAGCCAGGCCCTTGTCTCTCTCTGAGTGCAGAGAGAGACTGCTGAGCTCCTGGCTCCCAGCCTTCTTACACAGGCCAGCTGGGGCCTGATTGGGGCGTGGCCCAGCTGTGGCTACTTCCCCAATCAGCCCAGCTTTTAGAGCTGCAGCCCTCTGCAGGGCTGCTTTCAAGCCCTGCCAGGCAGGAGTGGGTGTCCACCCCGCTACAATACTGCACTCCCTGGACGTTCGCAGGGCACTGGTCTACTGGGATAGGACCCATGCCTTCCCAAGCCTCTTTGTGGCCATTGCAGAACAGTCAACGGGAGAGGCCCGCTCCTCGCAGCACATGTCCAAATGGATTTCTGAGTGCATCGTGGAATGCTGTGTGCACTCCAGGGTCACACTGCCCGCCAGGATTACAGCCCACTCCACGCAGGCGCACACGATCACCTCAGCCTCCCTGGCGGATGTCCCCTGGTACGAGAGCTGACTTGTGGCGACCTGGCGTTTCATCCACACCTTCACCGCATGCTACGGTATCGACTAGTGGGCAGCCACGGACATGACCATGGGGTAGGCAGTCCTAAAGCAGGCCTTACCTATCATGGCCTCACACCCATCTCCAAGCTGATCACTGGTCCATACTCACCTGCATTTGGAATACATATAGGGACCATCACTCAAAGAAGAAGAGGAGGTTACTCCCCTGTAACTGGAAGTTCTTTGAGATGTGTAGTCATAGGTGTTTGAATTAAAGGTGTTGGGGGTGCTGCTGCACCCCCTGGCTTGAAGTGGTTTCCATCATATATACAGGTTTACAGTTTGGTTCAATGGCTGTCAGTATCCCCACTAAACAAATTGTTCCAGCACCCCTGTGTGTGGTTCCTATTTGTATTCCAGTACCCGCCCACCATCCCCTCTGCTGAGGACTCTCTATATGCAGTGGTACGAGGGAGACTGGGTAGAAGGAGACTGAGGTCACGTCACCTCGCATGCCTCTTCTAACCTTGCCTGGAGCACATGGTGATGTAGGAGGGCCGCGCAGGTCAATGGACATGGCTGCTGAAAACTTGGCGCATGACGCGCATGAACACCTGCATTTGGAATACAAATAGGGACCACACATCTCAAAGAACTTCCAGGTATGGGTGAATAACCACCTCTTCTCAAGTTTTTTGCTGAATAAGGGAGAATTTCTTACAAAGCACATTCATATTTATTGTTTCTGATGAATAATGAATGAAATCAAACTGCACCTTTGGAAAATATATGTAGCTGTTATGACACAAATATACTCCACTTTTAAAAATCGTCATTTCCCCCATGTGTTAATACTTCTGGGGTAGCCTGACCTACATTAATGGTTGTAAAGAGCTTTGCAGACGATAGCACTGTATTAGTGCTAAGTATCACCGTAATTATTACATGTGTGCAGTAGACCATATGAACACAGGCAACTTCTGTTTGGTTGCATAGTAATAGTGGTAGCATATGGCTGGAAATACACAGACTAGTTCATTTGAACATGGTGCAGTTTGAACCGTGGTGACAGAGCCAAGATGGAGCCAGGAAAAGCCCCAGGACTCAGGGGTGGCTCTAGCTTCTTTGCCGCCCCAAGCACGGCAGGCAGGCTGCCTTCGGCGGCATGCCTGCGGGAGGTCCCCGGTCCCGCGGATTTGGCATACCTGCTGTCGAATTGCCGCCGAATCCACGGGACCGGCGGACCTCCCGCAGGCATGCCGCCGAAGGCTGCCTGACTGCCGCCCTCGCAGGCATCGGCAGGGCGCCCCCTGCAGCTTGCTGCCCCAGGCACGCGCTTGGAGCACTGGTTCCTGGAGCTGCTGCTGCCAGGACTGCAGCTGTTTTAGGCTCGCGCCTCACATGCTCCCATTATTTTTATTTTTTAAGTGCTTCATTGCCCGCCTCAAACCTATGAGGGGCTTGAGTTGAGCTATGGAGTCATTTTTCTCCCTCAGATCCTTATTATCAAAGTATTCAGTGCTGGTTGCATAGTAATAGTGGTAGGATTAAGCTCCAACTGAGTAAGGCTTAATTAAGAGCAATAGGGACTAAATAGGCTATGTTATATGGATGCACAGAAGCACTAGAATAAAAGCAATCAAGGGCCTCTGGCATCATTGCGTTCTGTGATCAGTTCCCTTCTCTGTCGTCATGTGAACATCTGTAGGCAGACTCTGAGAAAGTGGACATCAGTAGAACAAAAGGATCTGCAGAAAGACAGGCCAATGACTCCCACTCCTGCAGTGTGATTCACTTGTGCTGGCCAGAGATGCAGATTTCAAAGGTCGTGTTCTAACCTGGATATGTCTTGCATTGAAGTCCGTAACACGACACTCTGGCTAGTGTCTTCCTACATCTTTTTAAAAAAATATGTGCATATTTGTTGTAACCTTGCAGATCACGAGGAGTTAATTTCACTTTGAGTTGTCAGTTTAACCCTTGGGACCCCATACTGCCTGCCAAATAAATGCTTAGGAGAACGAATGTTGTCACACACACACCATCTATGTATATAGTTTGAAGCACCCAGTTGATTTAAAAACAAGCAAGTACCATAGGCACAATGACATGAAATCTGGAAAGAATGTCCTGCCTATATAGCTGGGAATTTACTATTAAAAGCTTAATACTCTCGGGGCGGGTGATGTGCTTGAGTTTCCTTTGGCTCCTTTTGGTAATATTTTTTCCAGCAATATAATAACGGTTGATTTATTCTCCCTTTGAAATGTTTTACTTAGTCACTGGTTTATAAGGCCCCTTTGCTGCCATCAGTAGCACATAAAGGAGGGCAGGGGTGAGCCTCAGGGAGCCTTGACTCACTCCTTCTGAAATCTGCAGTGTTGGACAGGTGGTGATATGGCTCAAAGGAGATACAAAGAAGAGAACGAATCCACCCGTCTACCCAACATAACAGAGCTCTAAGTGTTCTGCCCCTGCTGGCATTAATCTTCCTGTCTCACTGTTGCAATATGCTGAATCCACTCAACAGGTGCCGGGGCCTCCTGTCAATTAAAGAGGCCGAGTGCCCCCTAGAGAAGAATCGACTCTGCAAGGTATAGTGATGTGAGGGACATGCAGACTGGCAGTAGCAAGGGCTGTGAGAGGATGGGTTTTACAGAAGTGACCTGGTCTTTGGGGTATGTAAAGGCAGCCGTGAAAGATTTGTCTCTCACCTTAGATATATCAGGAGTATTAGTTCTTGTCTCCCCTATCTTTGCTGGAGAACCAGAGAACTAGAATGGGAGCTTTCTAAGACATTAGGTGAAGGGCCAGGGTGTTCAAATCTAACACAGGGTTTGTGTAAATTAAGAGATGAGGGTGAGATTAGGCATTAGATAACATGTGTTGGCTGACCCCAACCTAACCAAGAACTTTCCCTCAAGCTAGATGCAGATTAGCTTTAGGGCTGACTTTAATGTGGTAGCTAACCGTGACCACTCTACTAATCTAGGCAAACCCAAAGAGAACTTTTCTCCCGAATGTATGTTTGTCAGGAGTTTATAAAATAGGATAACAAGGATAATTTAATAATGCTTATAGGTGCTTTTCATTTGTAAATCTCCAAGCATTTTACAAAGGAAAGGAAGTATCATTATCCCCATTTTACAGGGGGTGGGGAGAAGGAGAGGGAAATGAAATGACTTGTTCTGGGTTGCACAGCAGGTCAGTGGCAGTGCTGAGCATAGAATTCAGGCACCTCTGGCTAGTGCCCTGTCCATCACACCATTCTGTTTCCCTCAAGAAGACCTGGTATTTCAATGTGAAAATAATCAGGAGAAGAATAACTTTGAAGGGGTAAAAAGTATTCAGGCCTTTTATAAGGCCGTAATGAAACAACTAAAAAGGCGTATATGGAAATTTTTTTGTAAGTTACCTTTTAACGTGAAATCTTTTTGTCAGCCCCAGATTTAGTACAGAGATTTCAGAAGTAAGTAGAGAGCATAGCAGGGATTGTAAATGTCCCTGGTCCCTATAACACGCCTGGGACCTGGATCCACTTACGTGGACCACCCTGTCAAGATATAACCAGGGAGCTTTGTGAACTGCTGCTGTTTTACGCAGTGGTCTGTAAATGGTGGTGATGTGGCTCACCGGAGAGCAATTGTGAACATTCATGAGAATATGGAAGCACTGCATAGAATTTAAAACTATCTTTATTCTGTAGCCTGTAATTCCTGTGACTAAGTCAAAGGCCTGGTCCCCACTAAGCCCCCACTTCGGACTAAGGTACGCAAATTCAGCTACGTTAATAACGTAGCTGAATTCGAAGTACCTTAGTCCAAACTTACCGCGAGTCCAGACGCGGCAGGCAGGCTCCCCCGTCGATGCCACGTACTCCTCTCGCCGAGCTGGAGTACCGGCGTCGACGGCGAGCACTTCCGGGATCGATCTGGGATCGATTTATCGCGTCTTAACCAGACGTGATAAATCGATCCCAGAACATCGATTGCCTGCGGCCGGACCCTCCGGTAAGTGAAGACGTACCCAAATAGATAGAGTTTTGAAAATCACAAGGAGCACCATAAGGCCTAACTTTGGAATATTTTAAATGAGCATTGCTATCACAGAGGGGTCATCCTAGCTTCTTTACTCCAATCTTCATGCCTTGTCCATGTGCTTAAAAATATCAGCAAAATACCTACCAGTGTCTTCCTTTAGGTTCCAGTCCTGCATTCCTTGCACATGCAGAACCTACTGTTTAAGTCCATTGAGAGTCCTGGGTGCAGAGAGTTGCTGGATCATGCCCTTAAGGACATAAAAGCTACTTTGTTATAGAATAGCAAACAGCAAAATGCTGCTATAACAACGTCCATTGTAGGGTCAGCTGTTAGGTTTGATCGCAGGATCTCTGTATCTAAAAGCATGAGTCTTTGCTGCTTGAAGCTGAAAGGCCAGCCCTTTCATTTGTGTCCTTTTTGCATTTGCATAACTTGGCTATGGCCTAAAAGATGTAATGTGTTGATTGCTTTAGGGGCTAGCAAGGCAGGCCCTTGGTAAACTGTGCCCTGAGAGGACCTGTATAGTCTTTCTCTATTTAGACACTCCTTCATCTAAGATTAATTTATGGCAGTTTTTAAAGTGTATTTCTCTTATGATGAAAGATTTTGCTGTCGTGTTTTCAAAGACTCATTTAACATCTGAGGATTGGAAAAAAAGCCAACCCTCATTCCTGTTGTCTCAGATTGTCAGCCAAGCCTGAGTGAGGTGGAACTTGCCTCTCATCCCAACCTTTGATTGTAAATATTCACCTCTAACTCCAGAAATGCCACCTTTTGCATGTGTACCCTGGAGAATTGCCAACCTTGAGGCCAGCCCTGGGCTTGGTGTTTGCATGCAAAGTTCTAGCCTTAAGTATTGTAAGCGTCCATGGTGCAACTGCCCTCCTGGAAAGAGAGGGTTATAATGGAAACTTAAACAGACCTGTAACTACCATGCTATGAGCAGTACAATACCACTATAATGTCATGTGAAATATTGTAACTTCTGATTATGTTTTAAGAAAAAAAGTGTTACAGTAAACTGACATTTTCCTCTTGGTGTTTGACTATCATCAAGAGGTTTTGGTTTGTGGTTTTGGTTTTTGATGGAATGAGATGAGGGTGCTTTCTATATTTTGCCCTAGAATAACTCTTTAAAATTAATAAATTAGAGATTTTAGAAAAAGGAAAAAGTGCAGGTCTGCATTTGGGAGAGAGTCAGGGGTCGGTTATTCAGTCTGCATCAGAAAACCCCCTCCAAAAGGACCCCCTGCCAGTCACTTCCTGCCCACCCCTACACCCTTACTCCCTCTGGGCATGAATCACCTTGAACTTTCCCTCATGGTCAGCTCACTCTATTCCAACCTGCTCCAGACAGGCTTTACCTCCCCCGCCACTCTCTCCCCAATGGCTAGCCAGGCTTGGTCCCTTTCCTCTTGTCTGACTCACAGCTGTGTCAAGGCTCTCTGACCCATGGGATCTAGATGCTGACTTCTTCATTTATGCCTCTTCAAGGAAGTGAGTCATGCAGTGGCAGTTGATTTCCAGGCCACTGTTGTATAGCTTCATGGCTGTGCAGCAATGGAGTTATTCAGAGTTTCCAGTAAAATGTCCCATGTGAACGATAGCTGTTGCCCTTGTCCATGTGGCTTTCCCTGCTCTGTACCAACCCACTCCCTCATCTACGATTCACCATCAGCCCTCCACCCCCATATCTGTGTTACATGCCAGTTTAACTCTAGATTTCAATTCTCTACAGTATTTACATGTACTGTGGAAGTTCAGGGAAACATTTTTATTTCCAAGAGAATTGAGTGTTTAGAACTGCCACTACCCACCACTCATTACAACTACAGGTATGTATGAAATAGTTCAAGCAGTGCCGATTACACTGCACATTTCATCTTTATGCTACGTGCAGTGTAATATATGTGAGTGCTGTTAAATGCATCACCTCATTTCATAGTGCATTTGCAAAGAAAGTGCAATTTTATTGAACATTAGGATTGAATTCTTAACTGACTAATCAATTTCAGTAGTAAGTTAAAATACCTAGTATTAATGGGCAACTGCAACCATTAATCAGGGTTAAGGTAGATTAACCGTTGTCTGCATTTATGCTAATAGTACTTACATACCATAGATTTATGGAATTCCAGAGTGCAATTCATATTTTTCAAAACATTTGGTAACACTTTAGCTTTGTACTTATTGTTTACTCCACCTACTCTTGCACACCTCTTTGGAAATGTAAAGCTAACTGACATTTGCTTGGCGATGACACAGCATTACTGCTTTCCCTCCCCCTCTCCCCCCATCCTCCCATTGGTTTCATGTCAAAAGACATGGAAAGGGTTAATTTGTTCTAGTATTTGACTGCTTAATTTGATCTGGTGTGTGACTAAACCAAGATAAATAGAGTGTTTTAAATGAAACTATTTAACAATCTCTGGCAGTTCCAGAAATCGGAAGGCATTAGAAAAATGCAATTAAAGGAGTTTGGGTAGATGTAAATAAGAAACACTCTTCAGAATTCACCAGCCAAATTCATTTTGCTTTTCAGTGTTTTATCACAGTAATTGGTTTTAACCCAATGAAGCAACATTTCTGTTTATTAAAAAAAGAAAAGTCTCTCAAGCTGCAAGACCTGCATGGTTTTGTGAGAGCATTTTTCCTGGTGAGTTTTACTGGGGTATTTTTAAAACTGAAGTCTGGATTCCCTAATTTTTTTTTAGTACATATTCTTCAATTAGTTGATTACCATAGGTTGTCCCTGTACTCTGGGTAGCTCATCAGGATGTCTAATAGCTGGATCATATAGATTGTCCTTCGGTTAATCTTGTCTGGTATTTTCATTTATCAAAGCCAAAATACATGTAATTAACTCTGAAATGATATAGCTCACTATGAAGTGATTTTGCTACTGCCATAGAGATAACTTAGTGTCGATTGTACTAATACGAAATGCAAGTTGAAATTAAATTAATAGTATCATGTCCATGAAGGAGTAATAATTAAAAAAAAAAAAAGTAAACTACTACAGAGAAAAATCTTTTATAGTGGCAAAAAATAAATGTTATCTCCAGGCCTCTTATTGGTTACATTTTAGGGTTTGCTGCCTCTTGAGTCTTTCCCATGATTAAGGCTACGTTTTAGTCATGGGGATTTTTAGTAAAAGTCATGGACAGGTCACAGGCAGTAAACAGAAATTCATGACTTTTACTGTATACCCAACTAAATCGGGGTGGGGGGTGGGGCGGGGGGAAGAGGGGCAGCCCGGGAGATGCTGTGGGTGGTGGCAGGGCTGGCAGACTCCCTAACTGGCTCTGTGCCTGCCTGCTCCTAGGCGGAGGTGTGGCCAGAGGGCTCTGCACGCTGTCTCTGCCCGAGTGCCGGCTCCGCAGCTCCCATTGGCCGGGAACCACAGCCAATGGGAACTGTGGGGGCTGTGCCGGCAGGCAGAGGCAGCGCGCAGAGCCCTCTGGCCCCTCTGCCGAGGAGCCAAGGGATGTCGCCACTTCCGGGGAACCCCCCGAGGTAAGCACTGCCCAGAGCCCTCCCCCCTCCTGTGCCCCAATCCTCTCCCACACCGAAATTCCTGTTGCTGCTGCTAGGGGAGGGGGGTAAGGTGGCCCGAGACTGCCCCAGCCGCGGCCAGCGCAACTGGTCCCGGGGCTCCCTGAGCTGCTCAGGTGGCCCCCGGGCCAGGCGCACCAGCCGCTGCAGAAGTCACGAAGGTCACGGAAAGTCATGAAATCCATGACCTCCGTGACAAACTCGTAGCCTTACTCATGATCTGTATCCAGTTAATGGCAACAAGATTTTTGAGCAACTTTTTTGGGGGAAAACTCTGAAACCTTTAAAAAACTTTACATCCAACCACTCCATTTCTCTTTTTCTCTTTCTGTGTAATGCTGGAATAGCTATATGGAGGAGCTGGGTTCTTTGTTGTTTAGGGGATTTATCATCTTCACTCTGATCAACTACTGTACATCTTTGTTAAAAGGGAGAAAAATCTCCCATTCCCATTCTCTGCCTTCATTCTGTCTGTTATATATGCCTTTCTGATTCAGAGACCTGCAGGTGCTGGTGATCAGTGGGTGATTAGCCTGAGTGAGGATTTCAAGATCAGCGGCTGCTTCATTGCAAGGGCACTGAGGCCTGGTCTACACGTAAAAATTAAATTGACCTAGCTACGTTGCTCAGAGCTGTGAAAAATTTCACCTCCCGAAAAACCTTGCCTAGTCTTGATTACCTTATAGACAGCCAAAAAAGAGAAGAAATATAATTTCATAATCATTGCACAGAATTTCCAGCATTCCCAATTTCAGTACTTTCTATGATGACATAAATTAAAAATAATTATTCTTTGAATTAGTTTGCTTACTCCTTCAGGAACAGGAGTTATTACTGTGTCAATAGCGCTAGGTCACAGCTGCCTCAAATTTCCTTAGGCATTTTGTCATCAGTCATTAATATTTGCAACGACTCCAAATTATCTTGTAATTTTAACAAAGGCATCAGGGAAAAATAAGTGCTTCTTGGTTAGATGGCCATAAATAAGTAGATCACAAATAAAGAGCCTTTACTTTTATTATGCGAAATGACTGTGTAGCTGTTAATGGAATTTAGTTGATACTATGATAGTTATGCTTTTGCAAGCTTATGGAAGAGCTCTCCCATTGGGCTATTTTGACAGCTCTCTATAATAATATGGGAGAGTGATGTGTCTAACAAGGTCTCAGAGAAAAGATACCTTGTTTGCATTTCAGAACTTGTAATTCAATATGTTTTGCAATGGAAAATAACATGGGAAAAATGCCTTCCATCTCAGTCTACCATTACATCTATTAAACATATGCATAGCATGCTGCTGCTTGAACTGAGTCAATGGGACTCGTCTCAAAGAATGATCTCACTCTGATCCCATTGAGTAGGAACTAATTTGCAGTTTTTGAGAAGCTTTTTCTATTGCCGTGCACAGCATTGTACTCCATTAGCCTGTATCACAGTTCATTTTGTATTGTATCAGATTGTGTTCCACTCTATTTTATACCAAAGCTGTTGTGCGAGCTTAAATATAGCAGGTGCTGCCTGTCCATTCTATAATAACTTCGTCCTACTGTGTGGATTTTAAGATGTATTATGCTCTTTGCAAGGGAAGGGTACAACCTAAAGAATCTCAGTCCCGTCTTCCTCCATCTGCATTTCCAACCTGATTACGGCTGTGCAAGGCATAGCGCCGGTGTGTGGTGTATGATATTTTACTGAAATAGATCCTATTATATTTGTAAATTATCTATAGATATGTATGAAACAATAACTGTTTGAAAAGTGCATTAATACCTTGTACAATGCAGTTAAAACAGTAAACACGTAATCTGTTTGGATTTCCATATCCATAAGCAGCTGGAGGTGTCTGCAAAAGTGGAGTAACCAAAAGTTAAATATTAGACCTCTGATAGAAGGAGTAAAATAATAACAGAAAGTGTCTGCTACTTTAGTACCTGTGTAAGAACAGGCCTAAATCCTTAGGCCCAGAACCTGAGCAATATATAGGCCCATTACACTAGAGGAGCTCTTCACTGGTTTCAAGTCCAAGTCCAAGTCTAGTAGGAATAGGCAAGTGTTTCCTGCTCCCTCACAGGGCCTCCACCTGTCTGCCGTTCTGCCTTCCCCATGCGGACACCACTCGGCGTGTCTACACTAAAAACTTAAGTCGACTTACGTTAGGTCGACTTACAGTCACTGCAGTTACTGTGGTGGTTCACATCCACGCTACACTCCTTCTGCTGGTGGTGCGCATCCTCACCAGAAGCACTTCCACTGACTTAACGGGGTGCGGGGAGTGCTGGGGCTGAGAACCAAGGTTCTCAGCTCCATGCAGCCGCCCCCCCGGGCTCTTGGCTCCCTGCGGGGAACCTGGCTGCCCCCCTGGGTTCTCGGCTCCCTGCCAAGAGCATTGCAATTGAGCGGGCTCTCAGCTCCCCTCCCGGAGTCAGGGTGGCTTCTGGGATCCCGGTGGGGAGTGGGAAGCTGGGTGTGGGGATCCAGGGCAGCAGCCCGGCTCAGAATGGGTGGCCAGGACTGTGGGGGGCAGCCTGGCTTAGAGCGGAGAGGCAGCGGGCAGCAGCCCATCTGAGAGTGGGGAGCCGGGAGCCTGGGGACAGCCTGGCTTGGAGTGGGGAGCCTGGGCAACCGCCCAGCTGGGAGTCTGGAGCCCCCCCCCCCACTCTCCTGGGGTGAAAGCCCGAGCTGTGAGGCTTTCTTGTCAATTTCATGGCTCCAGCCTGGAGACATCTAAACAGACACTGTGTTGCCCTAACTACACCGACATAAGCCCTGTGCCTCTCATGGAGATGGAGTTATGATGTCAGTGTAACAATAGGGCACTTCCCTCACCAGGAGCAAGGCTGTAGTGTGTACGCTGACGTAATTAGGTCAACGTAAGCTGCCTTAGGTCGACCTAACTCTGTAGTGTAGACCAGGGCTGAGACTGTTGCAGCCTGGTTGCTGGGGTGACCTTTGGCAGGACAGAACACAGATTGGGAAGGCTCAGTCAGGGAAATTTGTGGGGCTCTGCCCTGTATCTTATTGCCTTGTGAATTGGGGGAAATGTGAATGAGTCCATTGTCCTCTCCAATGTGTGTGAGGGTTTGTAGACAGAAAATTCTCTCTCTGCAGTTGAATTATTTGGCTGTTGTTTAGCTCGTTTAGCACTGGGAGGTCACAGCTCCTGTTCTGGAGGTAGGCAGGATAGCTACAGAACTAGTTTGTTCCATGGCTGCAAATGATCTGCGGGCCTCCCCTCTCTCTTAGGATTTGTGTAGTGCTCTGCAGCCTCATAGGGATTTGGTCATGGGTTTTCTATCCTCAGACTGATTTGCATACTTGGGCAGGAGACAGTTCCTACGCAGTCAAGATCTGCAACACTTGGCAGATGTGAACCTTCTATATTGACAGGGGGGTCAGGGAACATACGCCCCTTTGTCCTCATCTGATACTTGATGGAAGTGGCAGTCTTGGCCCACTTTATCGTGAAGAGTTCCATTCTGACCCCCACGATACTTGGTGTGTGCCTTGAGAGTTCCACTGCTTCGGAGAGACAGCTGCACTGGGGTACCAGTTAGGTAACAATCTGAGCCATGTATCTGAGGGCATGTTGGATACCCAGGTATGGATGTTCTTTTTGCCAATAATCTGAACTGAGATTCAGTTTTAAGTTTTTTCTTTTTCTTTCGCGTGTGTGTGTGTCTCGTTTTTTAAAGCCAGCTTTTATTCTTTGCTAATCCTCAGAAGCAGTCCAAGAAATGACATTTATGCATATTTCATAATGTGATTTCTGTAGGCATACGGAGCAAACAAATCAATTTCTCAGCAGCATGCTGTTTAAAAGAAACAGCAACAACCTGTGGGATAAGTTGCAGAAGCTGTTAAAATTAATTATAAATGGCAGAAGATATAACGTAAGAGGGAAAAAGTGCTAATGTGCGAAGAATAATAAACTTTCAGTAGATAAAAAGGAACTTTCTGTCATCTGCTTATTTAAACTTTGTATATTTATAAGTATCATAACATGTTAAAACAATGTATTGCTTGCTAGCAACAATACGTTTACCATTTCATTTTGGTTTTGTAAACAGCCTCTTCCCATCTCAAATACTAGCTTTTTCCTAGTCCAGTATTAGAGTTCGTTTTTCAGTATGTTCATGGATAGGCCTTAATTGTTGTCTCAGCTACACCTGCGTACAGCAGAAGTAACTGCATAGGAGACAATTTGGTTACACCAGTATAGGAGAGAGGGGAATCAGGTCAGTCTATTTAGCATAGGGGATGATTTTTGTCTATTATTTAGCATAAGGGGTGGTTTTCGTCTAGCAAGGTCTCAGAGGAGAAATATCTGATTTGCATTTCAGAATTTGTAATTTAATATTTATTGCAATGGTGTCCTCCCTCATTTACAGTCCACGTTTTGCAGTACATTGTTTTGCCCAAACCAGCTCATTTTTGCCAGCAGAATGGGTGTAACCTGTAACTCCTTGAAAAATTAAGCTAAGTGGAACAGCTACATATCTATTTCAGCTGAGGTGCAATTTGCTGTTTATGGGATAATGTCAAGTACTGGTGTACTATACTTCCATTATTTGTAATACCTTCTTGGTTTAGCTGGAAGTGTGTTTGTTTGTTTTTTGTCCTATCTCTTTTGGTTTTGTGTTATGCATTTGATAAATATTCTTGGTTTTTATCCCTGTTTCTAATTGAACATGACATTAAATTAACATGATTTAATAATATTTTACATATGTCTATAGTGAAAGGTTGTAAAGGATCCCAGAGCATTTCAGAAGCTGTGTGTGTGCTCCAGCATTGAAATACAGCCTCATCTAAATGAGGGGAAAGAGGTCAGCAGTCATCCAGCTTAGTGCAAAAGAAATTGTTCCTAGGTACCTTTGGGCAAATCCATCCTCTTTAAAAACAAATGAACAAAAGCACTATAGGCTCTTTAATATTCATATAGAGCAGGCTGGACTACAGATATTAAAGTTTCATTGTGAAGAAATTCCTCCCCACCAGGCAGACACACGCAGCAAACTTCCATTTCTGTTCCTCAGGGGTGGTGGAAATAAAGGGCTGAGTTGCCCTTGATGGGATTTGAATATGTGGTTTCAGGTGCTATGGGTACTACAAACTTGATTGTGTTGATGGGATTTGAATATGTGGTTTCAGGTGCTATGGGTACTACAAACTTGATTGTGTTAAGTTACCTATCTTACTAGCTTTTTATTATCCATTTCCTTGTTGGAGCATCCACAATGTTGTGATCACTGTGTTGGGAATAAGATTGTCTTGAGGAAGCTGGTGGGAGAAGAAGGGATGGGATCAGGCTGCTTCTGTGTGCAGACCATCTTTTGTTTCAGACATGCCCTCTGTGTTCCTAGGTTCTTCGTTCCTATTGTTGGCCTCCATCTAAGGCTTTATAGAAGAGAAGGCTACCGTCTTCATCATTCTTGTCATCTTCCTCCACCGCATCTTCTCTAGAAGATGTTTCCAGGGGTCCGTTAACTTTCAGTGCAGCCTTTTGATCGCACTTTAACCTCAATCCTGCAAAGAGAAACGTAAGCACAAACTCGTGTGACACCCCATCAAGGCCTAGATTTGGGAGTGTCCTTAGTCTTTCTGCTTTTCAGACTGATGGATGGTGTTGTGGAAATGTTGATCTGAATGCCTGGAGGTGGAGAGGTTACTGGCTCTGGTGTGGGAGTGTTGCTTATAATTCTCAGGTGAACATTCAATGTGTGTCTGCTGAAAGATCAGGGGAACGGGGGGGAGAGGGGGGCTAGGTAAGATGAGCTGTTATGTGATTCTGATCAGATGGAGGTGTGCGAATCTTTTTCTGTGGCTAGATTCAGAGTTGAGTAGGTAAAGGAGGAAGATGAGGTGAAGAGAGAACAACCCTGCTTATATGTAATAGGTCCCATGTGTGTTAGAAAATACACCTGATTGGGAGGTCTGGTTACAGAATAGTAGTACCTAATATGATTAACACATTCTGGAGCCAGAACCGAATCATAGCTTCCTGTCAGTTTCTGGGTGAAATTTCAGATGTTTGGTTTTTGACCTATGACTCGGGACTTGCCTGCTTGAAAGACAGCCTCTCTTCCTGTGCAGTTGCATGCAGTGGAGATTCTGGAGCTGTTTTGCATTTAATTTTTTTAAATTAAATTTAAAAAAAAAACTATGTTAAAAGAACATTACGGTTGCAAAATCAGGCACTTAAAAGTTAGTAAATGTCAAAAGTTAAGTTGCCCATGCAACCTTAATTCAGCTTCCGTGCATGAAGGTCTTTAGATAGTTTCTCCAGACATCACTTAGAGAGTTTGTGGCAGAGGTAGGGATGGAACCCAGCTCTCCGGGGTAAAATGGATGAATAGTGCCTGCCTGCTTCCTAAGGCTGGGCTATGAGGCGTGGCTCGATAAGGGCTGTGAAGTGCACACCGGTTAGTGGAACAGCTGATACTACAACTCATGGTCTTCCTGATTCCCTGCCTCTCCCTACTCCAGGGGGGATAAGGGAATAGCAGTGGCTTCTGCTGTGGCAGCCATCAGTCCAGAGCTCTAGCTCTGGGATCACCATACAGAAGGCTCCGTGGGGCCTGGGGGTGCGCTCAGTGCAGAAGGAATGATGAGAGAAGAAGCCTTACTGAACATGTGCAAGTGATGATTTTCAGAGGCTTTTAACTCTCAAATCTTGGTGGCTTTGCAAAGGGGACTTCTTGGACTGTGCCCCATCAGACAAATGCCTGCTCTCCAAATCATGGAGGTGCTAGAGCTCTTTGAAGATAGTTAAAACAGTTTGTGTCTGGCAAAACTACCTCTTTCCCGTCCTTCTTGGAAGCTGCTAACTTCTTTTCGCTGACACTTAAAAATAAAATTCAGCCTGAGGCAGAGAGCCAACATAGAAAATATCCCAAATGGTTAAAAATTTGGCAGAGTTATAAGTAACTGAAAACAGGAGCTTACGATGGAAAGTATTAGGCAACTTTAACTATGTAGGTGTTGCTAATACCTGTAATTATTTATCAAGCAGCCTACATGGTGGGATCAGTGGGTTTTATGTTTAATGTGTTTAAATGAAAATGTTGTAATTGTGTTAACAAATCCTCCTACAGCCCTGCGAAGTCCATGAAATCACATTCCTCGGTTATATGCTTCTGAAAGACTCTTAGCTACACAAGGTCAGGCCATGTTGTGTTAGGGGAGCTGGTTACACTATATTTTATGATGTAGACTGGACCTGAGGCTGCCACCTGCAGAGTGCTTTTTATTAAATTTTACTTGTTTTTTTTTTTTGGCAGGATATTCTTAAAGCTAACTGCTTACTTGGAAATTTGGTGTTGATGACTCATCCATCAATTTGGAATTTTGTTTTTATTTTCAAGTTTTCTGAAGGCAGAGTTTGTTGGGCAGTTTGTTCTTTAAACATAAGAGAAATCTCATCTGTGAAGGTTAAGGAAAGGGTGGAAATTAAATATTACAGTCTATTGGCCTCAGGGCTGAATTTTGGAGTGAGTTTATCAGGGGCTGGCAATACGACTGAGCTTTGCACAATTAATTGCCAATGACTGCACAGAGTTTGGCTTTCTGCAGGGACTGGAAAATTTTAGGCCAGGTCTACACTAGAAACTTTAGCCAGGATAATGATGTCGGTTAGGGGGTGTGACTTTTTTGCAACCTTTTTTTATCCTGGCAAAAGACCATGTGTAGACACACCTATAAAAGCGTTTTTGCCAGTACAGTTTATTTTGCTCAGGGAACTGATGTACGTTATACTGGCAAAAGCACATTTTTGCCAGTACCAGCTGTGTGTACAGTAGAAGGGCTTGTGGGTATAGCTATACCAGCAAACCTTTTCTGGTATAGACTAGACCTTAATGTTTGAACTCTCACCAGTATGCTCCTGGACATCGAGAAACTTCAACGGTTCCAGCTCTCTAATAACATAAAATAATTACCACTCAATCTTTGTGTGCAGGTTTGATTCTCTTTGGCTGCATCAAGAGCAATTCTGTTGAAGGTTCAAGTTAATGGCGTTTGCATTTGTGTAAAATCAGGGTGAATGAGAGCAGAATCAGGCCCAGTGAGTTTAACTTTCTGTAGGAGTGCATCTACTCTCGAAAAATGAGTATCCATATTGCAACCAAGTCCCTTATCTGACATAAATGACAATGTAGGTAAGGCAATTCTCAGATTAGATCCATGGAAAATGTTCAGAAAGCAGTTCTTAGGTGTAACTTCCTGCACAGGAAATCTAGGCTCATGAACTTAAAGCTTTTTAAATGAGAGCCTTCTCCTTGCTGTGCAAAGCAACACTCTGGGTGGGCAGCAGTAGGGTTATTCTGATAAAGGCTAGCGAGAACACCTCCCCATCAAACAGTGGAGAAAGGACAGGCCCCTTACATCTACACTCCGATTAGACACACACGGCTGGCCCGTGTCTGCTGAGTCGAGCTCCTGGGGCTTTGGGTAAGGGGCTGTTTAATTGCGGTGTAGATATTTGGGCTCAGGCTGCAGCGTGGGTTATGGGACCTTGCAAGGTGAGAGAATCCCAGAGCCTGGGCTGCAGCCCAATCCTGAACATCTACACTGTAATTACCAGCCCCTTAGTCCAAGCCCTGTGAACCTGAGTCAGCTGGCATGGGCCACCCACGGGATTTTAATTGCAGTGTAGACATACCGTTAGAATGAATGGCGTACAGAGTATTTTGTAAGATACTAAATTGTTCAGTGTTCCAGCCAGGATTGTATTGCAGGGGTTAAGGTCCTCATTAAACTAGAGGAGTTTTTCTAAATTAGGGCTTGATTCTGCCCCCACTGAATTCTGTGGGAGTTTTGCCATTGAGTTCAAAGGGAGCAGGACCGGACCCTTTAGTGCATGTGTCATTTTAATGTTGTCTCATTTTCATAATTTAGAAATCAACAGGTTTTTTTCCTGGAGGTGCTGTCCTGATAATGCAGTGTCAAAAATGGTTTATTTTTGTCTTTCTGTGGTCTGTCCAATATAATGTGACACCTGTTTTATAACATACGTCATTTGGTGCTAACATGGTCTCACTCTTCTGCTCATTGCTAGAGGCCTATGCAATCTGAAGAAAATTCAGGGCCAAATCCAGCAGACACTAATGAGTGTACTGAGGGGTCCCGTTAACTTGAATGAAATTATTCACACATGTAGGCACTATGGCCCCGATCCAGCCATGCATTTAATCCCATGCTTAACTTTAAACAGGAGTAATTCTGATGTCCTCAAATGGGACTACTAACGTACCTATAATTAAGCACGTGCTTAAGTGCTTTGCTGGATCAGAGCCTATGTTCGTTAGCATTTGCACAGTCACATCCTAAATGTGATCAAGCACTGCTGATCCTTGATTAGCTCATATTTTCTCTCACTATGACCCAGTCAGTAGTGAAGAGTGCAAGTAGTGTCTGTATCCTGACCCATAAAAGAAGTAAGGGGTTAGGAGAAGCTGCATAGCAAGGCCACTTCACATGAAAGGCTGTTAGATTCAGGTCACTGAGTTTGGACTGCTGCGTTTTATGACAAAGTCTAAAAATGCAGATTTGTAACAACTTATGTTAATAAATTCAGACTGCTTGAATTTCACACTGAATAATAGCAGGAATTATCAGAGATGGTGACTTATGAGATCTGATTGAATGTAATCTTTTCTCAAAATTAAACTGATAAAACGATGTCATATCACAATATTTTTATTAACATTCTTTGATACAAAAACTATTGGACTAAGGTTTTTTTTTTTTTTTTTACAATAAAATGAAAGTAATAGAATGACAAATCAAAAATATTCAATGAATTTTTAAAATGCAGTGTCACATTTTGAATGCAATTTTGTGACTATGGAGAGCTGAATGCAATACCTTTTACCCTCAGGCTGCCCACTTTCATACATTAAAAATATTCTATTTAAATGCAGATTTTTATTTGCTATCTGGCATAGCGTTCAAGGAAAACAGATAGGAGAGAAGGCAGAAATATGCATCTGTTAATTTAATTATATGTTTCTTGTGACCTGTAAAAGTATGGGGCTTTTGTTAGTGTGTGTGGAGGGGATATCAAGTGTGTCTATTTAAAAAAATGTGGTATCACAGTTTCTAAAGAAATATTGGAAGGGAAATGTAAACAAAATACTTACAACAAACCCTTAAGTAAAATTAATAAACTTAGATCTATATACGCACAGACGCACATGCAGTGTACTTAGTATATGTGGCTTGATCTTCCACATGTGCATGGCGATAACTTTGCTTACTTGAGTGAAGCTACTCCTGTGCCTGTTTGGAGGGCCAGGTCAGGGTTTTGGAACCAAGGGTCAGATCCTTTAACTGCATCTGTGAAGTGTCTCATTTAGGGCTCTGCACAGGAACAGTGGGTCCAGCCATGTGGAGTCATTTGCAGGATCAAGGCCTAAACTATATAGAAAGATTTAGATTCCTTTACTGAATTGGTTTCTTCTCTGCCTCAATCTGAAAAATACTACTTTGGAGTCATCCGTAAAAGGAAAATAGATGGAAGAGTCTTCAGCTTTCCCTTTTTTTAATTTGAAAGACGTTTCCCAATTTTAATGCTTGTTGCATTACATTTAAGTGGATTTTGACTTTCATTTGGTTTTGTTAAAATAGATTGAGACGTATTACTGGATGAATTAATTTTATTAATGACAAATGAACTGGCTTGTTAGAGTAACCACTCTGGAAATATAGGGATACACTCCATGAGGCAGAAGTTATGATTAAATAGAATGTTGAAGGCCAAAGATGTACCTTTTGCTATTTGCTTGACCTTCTACCTTGCTAAGAACAAACTAGGTCACACTTGTTTTCCTCTATTATTTAGAGTACTAGAATTCTGAAAACCCAGTATTAGTTAAATGTCAGTGTCAATGATGGTTGGGTTGATTGCCAGTAGAGGATATCAGATTATGTTTATTTGTTTTTCATTTATGATGATTTTGAACTGTCTGGAACCATTAGGTTGCACAATAGCTAACCCCTGTAAACATATGGTCTGGTTTCTGTTACTCTTTGCCTTCCTCCCACCCCTCTCCTCTGTGTCTACCAATGTGAGATATCCCATCTCCTAGAACTGGAAGGGACCTTGAAAGGTCATTGAGTCCAGCCCCCTGCCTTCACTAGCAGGACCAAGTACTGATTTTGTCCTAGATCCCCAAGTGGCCCCCTCAAGGATTGAACTCACAACCCTGGGTTTAGCAGGCCAATGCTCAAACCACTGAGCTATCCCTCCCCCCCGGGTGTTTGTACAGTGTGTCGTAGAAAGAAGCCCTGATTCTTGGATTGGAGGTTAGAGGAGTGTGTGTGTGTGGGGGGGGTGGGGGGTGTGTCCATAATCCTGACTCCAGTACCGACTTGCTGTGTGAACTTCTACAAGTCGAAATCTCTCTAAGCCCCAGTTTCTTTCCCTCTTAAAATAGGATAAATGAGGCTTAGTTACTTAATAGTGGCGGTGTAAATGGCATAACTAACTAATGACTATCGAGTGCTGTATGCAGAGTTGTTGTAGCCATGTTGGTCCCAAGATATTAGAGAGGCAAGGTGGGTGAAGAAGTATTTTTTTATTGGACCAACATCTGTTGGTGAGAGAGAAGCTTTTAAACTACACAGAGCTCTTCAAAAACTCTTCTCCTTGTCTCTCTAATATCAAGTGCTAAGGCAGCACACATTATTATTAAGCCCATACAATAGGAGTAGAATGCCCCAGTTCTGGGCTCCTTACTGCTGATTTCTCTATGCCGTGTAGCCCCTTGGGAGTTTTTTTACAGTAGTACTGGTCAAGGTTTGGCACAAAAGAAGCTTTTTGAGCATTTTATATGCTTCACTGCGAAGAATTTTCAGTTTCCTGAAATTTCACAGGAATTGAAATTTATGATGGTGTGAAATCTCACAAAATGAACAAATAGAAAAAAATTCTGTTTTGAAGACCAGCTCAGCACAAGTTTTACTGTAGATGTATAAGTATCAAAATTGTTTTCTGCATTACTAGTCTGCACTTCTGTAACAGGAAGACATGGTAGTAAAATTATAGCGACAATGGAAAGTGGGAATGTTTTGGCTTTTACCTTATTCTAAAAAATTCTTATTGTGAAGAAAACATTGTTTATGTCTAATATTCTGGAGAACAGTTTGCAAAAATAGGTAAGTGCTAATAGCTTCATTCTGCCATTTGCAAACTCAGATACAGGGAGTATGTTATTTAAGGTCACACAGTGAATTGAGAGCAGATCTTAAGTTGTCTGATCACGAGCCTGAACTCTTACCTGTGGGCCGTTGCCTGTATTGAGAAAGCCACTGAAACCTGCAGAAGAATGGTCTGGTGTATAAATGCTACTCATGCAATTTAAAAATCCATGGGGAATGCTTTATCTTATGCATTCAGTTTTTCAAAATAGCTAAGCAGCGTGGGGATGTACTTTAAAAATGTGTGTCACTTCCTTGTTTCAACTGTTCTTCCCTAAGTTCTGTTTGCTTCTCTCTCTTTACAAATTTACCTCCACCTCACCTTTTCCTTTTTGGCAAACCTCCCGAGCTTCCCCAAGGGATAACACCAACTGTGCATTGTTTAATTGAGAGATCCCTAGCAACGTAGAGCTTAAACTGAACAATCATGAAATACACTCGGGAGCTTGCAATCAGAATTAGGGTCTTTATTATAAAATGTGAATTTTTTTTTCTGTTTAGGGCCCCAATGCTGAAAACACTTGTGCACTTTCTTCACTTTACTACCCAATGAAGGCTATGGGGGCTACTCGTGCTAGTAAAGTTAAGCACATGCACAAGTGTTGGAGGAGCAGAACTTGAAATGCTTAAATATATGTGAAACCTAAGGGAAGCGATGTCAAGTGAGCAGAGCAGAGGACTGAGAGTCAGTCATACTTCTGGGTTCTAATCCTGCTCTTGCTTCCAGTATGTTGTGTGATATTGATTTAGGGACAGATTTTTAAAGGTATTTAAGTGCCTAACTGCCATTGATTTCAATGGAAATTAGGTGCCAAAAGTCTAGCCCTGCAATCACTGATTCTCTCTTTCACAGTTTATCTATTATCATTGGGGTAGTAATACTTTCAACAATACAGGGGTGAGGTGTGGCATAACTGTGATTTATAAAGCAGAGCATAAAATGTAGTATTGAAACTTAAAATTCCATTTACCACGTCGAATAGACATTTTGAAAAGAAAAGGGCTTTTTTTTAAACTAAGTCCCTTTAAACTATTTAAACAGGAGACTAATAAATGTTTAAATTGTTCAAGAAAGTGCGCGTGAATACTGTACATCTACTTTTTCATGTTTGACTTGGAGCTGTTCAATTTGAAACTGGTAACTTTTTTTGTAATTTTTTTATTAAAAAAAAAAGGATGAAAATCAGTTGAATTGGTTTATGTATTGCCTTTACTCTCACAATAGTGAAAAGCTCTCATCAAGTATGTATCAGATTATTTTATTATGCCAACATTAATATTGGAAGCACACACGTAATCTGGAGTCAGCAGGTTCATACGCTACTATCTCATTAAATTTTCAGGCAAAAGCTGCAAAAATTAATTGGAGGCATGTAATAGTTTAGAATGTGAGCTGGCTTATGGTAATATAAATTACGTGAAGAGAAGACAGTTTTATATACTGAGAGGGGGAAAACTGGTTTACTTTAATGAGAAGAGATAGAAATGTGGAGCTATTTTTTCATTACAGATGCACTCTAAACTGTTTGGACTTACTTGATGAATAGAGTTAATTCTCTGCTACAGTTCCAATAATTCATGTTGCACAGTTTAATGACTTCTAGATAAAAACAGGATTGAAATGTTAATTTCTATGAAGAAATTGGAGTACTCTCATATATCAGGCTTTTTTTCTATTAAACTACTAGTTAATTTCACTAAACAAGTCTCTTGAAGATATTTCATGCTACATAGATTTTTGTATTTCTTACCTGCTTTCTTTATTTTTATTTCTTATTATGTCAGTGGTTGTGAACATTGGCTTCTGTAGAATTCAGCCTTGTAGAAATTTCAGTTGTACTTAATCTGCTGTCATAATAAAAGTTGTGGGTTGTTTTTGTTGTTGTTTTGTTTTTTAGTACACAATGATTTTTAAGCCCTTTGATGTTTTCTCCCATAATTTATTTACAAATTAATGTTATAGTCCCATCCAATGAATCTTCTATTCAGTATACTTCTGAGAGCATGGGGAGCAGATTCTCAGCTCTTGTATATTGTCTTGGTTCCATTGACTTTACTGAAGCTATGACAGTTTGAACCAGCTGAGACTACCCCATGGTCAGTAAGGTCTTACTGAATTAGTTTATATTGAATATGCAGCTCATGTTGTAGCATTGTGAATTGCTGGGTGGTCTCTGAACAGTGCTCCCATACTTTGAGTTAATTTTTTATTATTGGTGGTGTTATTTATTTGTACAGTATTGCCTTAGTTCCTAGGAGCCCCAGTCATAACCAGGACCCCAGTGTGCTAGATGCTGTACAAACAGAATAAAGACAGTCCCTGCCCTAAAAAGCTTACAATCTGGTGATTTATCATTTTAATTTCATCTTAATTTTTCTTTACTTGATTTTCAATTTGACATTTACCCTTTTTAGTTAGAGGGGAGTTTTGGTAATTTCACTTTTTGTTTTTCGTTTTACTATTAGATCTTTTAAAATAATTTTAAACAATTTTATCCTTGTGGCAGCCCACCTTCACTTCCCTTCTTGTTTCACACCATTGACTTTTTCATGTATTTCCATTTCTGTTACCATACTTTGGATAAGTGCTTTTTGTTGATTCATTATTAACAAGAACATAAGAATGGTCATACTGGGTCAGACCAACGGTCCATCTAGCCAAGTATCCTGTCTCTGACAATGGCCAGTGCCAAATGCTTCAAAAGAAATTAACAGAACAGGGCATTTTCAAGTGGTCAGTCCAGTCCCAGTTTCTGGCAGTCAGCTGATTAGGGGCACCCAGAGCATGGGATTGCTTTCCTGACCATCTTGACTAATAGCCATTGATGGACTTGTCCTCCATGAACTTATCTAATTCTCTTTTGAGCCCAATTATACTTTTGGCCTTCAAAACATCCCCTGGCAATGAGTTACACAGGTTGACTGTGCATTGTATGAAAAAGTGCATCTTTTTGTTTGTTTTTAAATCTGCTGCCTATTATTTTCATTGGGTGACCCCTGGTTCTTGTGTTATGTGAAGCAATAAATAACGCTTCCCTGTTCGCTTTCTTCACATCATTCATGATTTTATAGACCTCTATAATATTCCCCCTTAGTTATCTCTTTTCTAAGCTGAACAGTCCCAGTCTGTTTTTAATCTCTCCTCATATGGAAGCTGTTCCATACCCAAATCATTTTTATTGCCCTTCTCTGCACCTTTTCCAATTGTAATATCTTTTTTGGGATGGGTTCACTGGAGTTGCATGCAGTATTCAGTGTGTGGGCATATCATGGATTTGTATAGTGGCATTCTGATATTTTCTGTCTTATTATCTCTCCCTTTCCTAACGGTTCCTAACATTCTTTTGCTTTTTTGACTGCTGCTGCACATTGAACAGTTTTCAGAGAACAATTCACGATGACGCCAAGATCTTTTTTTTTTTTTTGAGCAGTAACAGCTAATTTAGACCCCATCATTTTGTGGGTTTATTTTTTCCAGTGTACATTACTTTGCACTTATCACCATTGAATTTAATCTGCCATGTTGTTTCACCAGTTTAGTGAGGTGCCTTTGTAACTCTTTGCAGTTAACTTTGGACTTAGTGTTCTTAAGTAATTTTGAATCATCCACATTGGTTAGTTTCAGTTGTGATATTCTGCCATTTCTCCTTTTGGGGATCCATTGGGCCTGATCCTGCACTGTATATTCTCAGGTAAAATTCCCATTGACTACAATGAAGGCTAGATCCACAGCTGGTGTGAATCTGCTTAATTTACATCTGCTGAGGAACTGACTCTTAGTAAGGACTGCGAAAGTTACCTACTGCATGTAACTTCTGGTTGTCATCCTTGATGCTTTGGCTGTTCCCTTCACCTGGTGGCAGTGCTGTAGTTGAGATGCTGTCTGCTGTTGGCTGCATTTGACCAGGGATTTTTCTGCATTTTTATTTTTTGCTGCTGCCATATTTTGATAGCAGTGCTCTGCTGGTGTACTAAATGTTGTTTTGACTGTTGTTGGATCTTGTTCATTCCATTATTGACCACAGAATGGTCTGGCGCTGTATCTGAATAAACCCTGAATCTTGGTGAAGATTGGGTCTAGGTCCAAATGTTGTGGTTTAGGCATCTTTGTCACTCACATCTTGAAGTAATTGTTGGACTTTCATTATTTTGTTTCCACTTTAATTCTAGTGCAAAGTTGTTTAGCTCTCCATTCAGTTTTAGTGGCTGAGACAGAAGAATTTCTATTCTTGGACTGCTGGTATAGTGAAAGAGTGCGAAGGGCAGATTTAGAGGGCATCTGCCTTAGAATATGCCACTCTATATCCAGTTTGCTATTTCAGGTGCCACAGCAATATTACTAAGTATTCACATATACTGAAAAATGCATGTAATAGATTATGCTGTTTTGATGTTTCAGTTCTGCTTTTTATTCTTCTTCCAAAAGGTGTGCTGCATGAACATTTGATCTGTTCTGTAGACTCCAGAAGGCCCTATTAAAAAGAGCTGATATCCTCTGTTATCTTTATCCCGATGAAGCCTGCTCTGCATGTCCCTTCTGTTAATTCAAATACCCTGGTGTCACAAGGGCAGTATCAAGCCAACTATACCTGCAGAGGCAACTATACCTGGAGACGCATGTAAATCTAAGGTAGACTGTTGACTACTCTATGATCATTTCTTCAAAGTTACTTAATTGAAAGCAAGATTTTGAGGAATACAGCCTATTTAGTTGGATCACATCATAATTGCTCCAACTTTAGGCTTGGCTTCTACCCTCGTCTCTTGACCCTTGAGGCATGACCACCAGAATCTAATTAATCATTTGCTTCCCCAGTTCAGCAACTTACTTAAGCATGTTCCTGACTTTATACATGTGAGCAATCCCATTGATTGAGGACTATTCAGATGCTGAAAATAAAGTGTGTGCTTAATATCTTGCTAAATTGGGCCAGTTGGGTCACATGTGGACCAAACATTGTACTGCAGGGAAGTACAATTTTAGTCCATAAGTTGTGGCTGCCAGCTCCATAATATTGGCATTAGCATCTCAACATTTATATAAAATAACAAACTCAGAATTTGGCTGTCTGCACTTGTGACGGGGTTCACTCACCATTCTGATGCCTCCTGCCAGCTGTCAGGGGAATTAGCTCTACTCCACCTCCTCTGGTGGTGTCTTGCCACTGTAACTTTCGTTCCAGGACCCGCACCACTTCCAGGACTGTGGGGTCCCCTTCAGTGGCACTGCCACACTCTGTGTTCCCCCTTCCAGGGGACCTTCCATCTCTGTCCAGTCACTCCTTCAGGAGCAACTGCAGTCCATTGTCCCGGGGCCACTTCCCATGCAGCTCCAGCACCTTCTTCTGCCCTTACCTCAGGGCCTCAGCCTGCAAGCCCTAGCAGACAGCCAGGAGCTCTCTCTAGCTCTCCCGGTCCCTGCTTGCAGTACTGTTGTGTCCCAGGTTTCAGAGTAACAGCCGTGTTAGTCTGTATCCGCAAAAAGAAGAACAGGAGTACTTGTGGCACCTTAGAGACTAAATTTGTTACTTTTGCCACAAGTACTCCTGTTCTTCTTGTTGTGTCCCAGGTGCTGGTGCTCCTTCCTCCTGCTAGGAGTCTGTTCTCCCCTCGAGCTCTAGTCAGCTACTGCCCTCAGCTCTACCCTGCAGCCCCTCTTATATGAGCCTGCCGGGCCATGATTGGCTGCTCCTCTTGGCCCCTTTCTAATTGACTGCCTCTGGCGCTGCCTCCCTAGGGCTGCTTTTAATCCCTTTTCTGCCAGTGTGAGGCAGCTGCCGCATCACAGCACTTTTAAAGAAACAAACAAATCCTCAGAAGCAAGCACTTAGTTGTAGTGTGTGAAAGGAGGCCACTGACTTGGGTCTGGGCTAACGCTGAGGAGCTGCTCCTGCAACCCAGCGTCACCTGGCTCTGCCCCTGAGCAGAAGCAGGCAAGCCTTCTTAACTGGCCTGCTGGCTCTCTATTGGTTAGTGTCTCCTCCTGGCCTTCTGAGTGTCTGGAAGATTAAGTCTTGTTGACTGAGCTCTGGTCAAGTGAAAAAATTCTCTACCTTGAGCAGTGTGTCAGGGCACCAACACCTTTAGCAGGAGACAGAGAGGGCCTAATAGACCCTATCACAAGGGCCTCATTGTTTTGGTGGTCCCCTTGCAATTGTGTTTTTCCACTAATCCTCTTTTTAGTTCCTTGTTCTTCTTGTGGATTAGACACATCTAACTCAACAGGAACCTTCCTGAAAGGACCTTCTGAACTTTTATTTATACATATGCCAACCTCATTCTAGTTGTGAGGACTTTTAAAATTAAGATCGGAAAAGTTTTGATTGAATCTCATTCAAAGGATTTCCCTGTTCTCCGGAAATCACCAGATTTCACAGTAAAAGGCAAATAGTTGGTTTTACACTTTATTTGAATTAAAGCTTCTAGCCTGTAGCGTCTTGTTCTACCATGGTTCTGATTGAGTTTTATCACTTATTCCACTTGGTCCACCTGTGTCATTTTGACTTCTTCATCGGTGATTCGATATCTCCACTTTTTCATTTGCCATCTTTGATTCCCATCTCATATGTTCTCTACTTGTCTTTACTGACTCGGTAACTGTCTAGCTTTACAATGAGTCATTGTCTGGTATTAGTTCTAGTTTAACTTCACTATAAAATCCTCTTTCGACCCCTCATTGTTCACTCAAAAATCCAATTAACTCAATTGACGAATTCCACAGAGAATAAATAATGCAGGCCTGTCTAGATCCCATTTTTCTAATGCAATGCCTGTGGCTGGAGAAGCCTGGTGCACTGTGCTCACCCCAGTATTTTTTAATAGGTAGTTAGTCAACATATAGTTGATTGTCTCTCTGCGAATATGGAAATAGATGAGGTGGGCATCCATGGCAACTTGTTCTAGTCTAGAGCCCAGAGAATGACTTGCTTTCTTTCCTTTCCTCTTTTCCTTATTAATGGACTTACTATTTGTTGTATATGAGATTTGTTTGTGTCCGCTATTGTTACTGTGAAAAGTTTTCAAACATGGGTGCTTAAAGTTAGGATCCTCATTTTGTATGTAGGAACCAAAATAAAAGTGGCCTGATTTTTCAGGGGTATTGAGCACCTGCAACTCCCGTGTAAATTAATGGGAGCTGCAGGTACTTGGTTCCTCTGAAAATCAGGCTGCTTTTACTCACCTGCCTAACAATGGATTTAACTTTATGCTACCCAAGCTTGAAAATTGTTGCCATTGTTTATATGGTGCCATAAATACTTGTGGTGCTGTACATACAAGTGGAAGACAATGGCACGGATTTGGAGAACTTGCATTCTAAGCAGGGCCGGCTCTAGGCACCAGCAAAGCAAGCAGTTGCTTGGGGCAGCAGATTTGCAGGGGCTCAAGAATCCAGCATGGGAGCTGAGAACCAACAGGGGGCCCTGGGAGCTGTAGTTCCTTGGTTAGCTCCCCCCACCCCAGCCCTGGGCTCCCCCCGCACCCCTGTGTTGCCCCAGCCCTGAACTCTCCCCCGCCTGCACCCCCCTGCTGCCCCAGCCCTGGGCTCTTCTTCCCCCCACCTGCACCCCTTGCCACCCCAGCTCTGGCCCCCACCCACATCTCCTGCTGCCCCAGCCCTGGGCTCTCCTCCCCCCCCGCCGCACCTCCTGCCACCCCAGCTCTGGCCCCCACCCGCACCTCCTACTGCCCCAGCCCTGGGCTCTTCCCCCCCCCCCCCCGCACCTCCTGCCATCCCAGCCTTGGGCTCTTCCCCGCCCCACACACACCTCCTGCCGCTCCAGCCCTGGGCTCTCCCCCAAAGAAAGAATTGGGTGGACTAAATGGACAGTGCACCTCTCTATCTGAAGCCTAGCAAGGGAGGTACGTGGATCCCACTAGAATTTAAAATGAAAAGTAAGGGAGGGGAGGCTCTACTAGGCTGGGCAGCTTTAGATACAGTACCAGGCACGTAGGAGGATTTCCACTTCTGAGTCGTGGAAGCAGAAATTGACTTTTCTTTTCCAGATTTAGCTAATATTCAGAAAGGGAATCTAGCACCTGCCTTCCAGATTTGAACACCTGCAAAATTCAGGAGTGCTCAAGCTCAATTTGGGCAGCTGTTACTTCATTTCTCCCAAATCAAATATACTGATCCACTGTAACTTGCTGTAGAAAAAGTAGAATAAATTGAGCAAGAAATGCTCCCCAGTGGTTATTAGGATTGGAATTGCTATTTTCAACAGCCATTGCTTTTTTTTTTTTTTTTAAGTTTTAGTTTTACTTGTTTAAAAGGAAGATGGTGATAGTGCATTGGTAAATTCCCCATAGAAACAAAGAATGGAACAAAAGAATAATAAAGGCACCTCAACTTTTCCTCATTTATGTAGGACAGTCTTATAATATGCATCCAGATATCCTGCAATCACACAAGCTGAAAATTGTTCCACTTTACTGCAGTTCTGTAACCATATGGGAACCAATCCTGTCTGTGTTCTGTGTATATCCAAAATTCCTGCTGAATGACCTGCCCTGGGAGCGAGTTACCAGTGACCCAGGGCTGGGGCGGCAGGAGGGTGCAGTTGGGGGGGAGCCCAGGGCTGGGGGGGGGGGGAGAGCCCAAATTTTTTTGCTTGGGGCAGCAAAGAACCCTGATTCTAAGTAAGACTGACATGACAAGGAAAGTTAGCAAACATTGGGAAGATGGAGGACAAGTGTTATAGAAACAAAATCATGTAGTGGCTTTGATTATTAATGCGCGCTTCTTGAAAATGGGTTTTTGTACATACTTTTCACAATTTATATTCAAGTGAAGCAGTTATTTGGCTACATGAGAATTTTCAAACCTACAAGTAAAGAACTACAGAAAATAACCCAATCCGAAATCTACTGGTTGAAGATAAATGTAATATTATAACATGGCTTGAAAGAGGAATTGGCGAACTACATGCACCCACTTGGTCTTGATACATGTTGTGTTCAGAACCTCTTTGTTGCCTTGCCAAGGGTAAGCGGAAGTACTCCCTCCCCTTGTCAGGACAAAGTCTTTGTGTTGCTCCATTGTTTGTGACATTGACACTTGGACATGTAAGGTCTGAAATAGGCTTCCTTCACTCTTCTCCTTAGCCCAAAAGACAGAGCACCGTCTCTCTCAATTTTGTTACTATTTAATTGCAACACATTAACTCTGAACTTTAATATTTGGAATCTGGGTTATATTCGGATCACCCCTTTCCTCTAACCACGTTGTTATCAGAGAGTAAAGACTTTGCTTCTAACTGTCTGATAAATGTTGTACATCAAAATATCATCTTTCTCCTCCTGACACCTCTGCATGTGCAGGATATAATCACCTGTCAGACAGATTACTACAATCTTTGTCAATAGGCCCTCTGTGCGAGCACTAGGAAAACATCAACTGGCCCCAAGTTCTTGTGATGAGATTAATTGACTATGCAAAGGATAGCTAATAGGTTTCTCCAGTTACTTAGTTACTCCACACGTGTCCTCATAAAGTTTCAATTCAGTTTTAAGTGGATGCTCTCTTATGGCCTCAGTGCTGCTTATTTGAACTTTTGTCTCCTCACATTCCATATTGCACCGTGTGCTTTTGGGTACTAGTTTATATTAACCATTTCCAAATACTGATTGGAAATGGCAGGTGCCAGAGCCTTTGACAGTTTTGCCCCAGGGCAAAGGAATTCTCTGCCCAATGACATTAGATCAGCAAATTCCACATCCAGGTTTAAAAGCAGTCAAAAGACATTTCTGTGTTCTCAAGCCTTTTAGTTGGTTGAAGTGAGCTATGTATATTATCCTTTTCTTGTACAGTGCCCTGGGTTGTTTGTCATGAAAGGGGCTTTATAAATGGACATTGTGTTGTATTGTATGGTTTTGGAATTTGACATTGGATTAAACAAAGTGTTGTGTGCACGAGGTGTATTGTACAATTATTTTAACCTATTTTGCTTTCTACTGTGGAAAATCTGCTTAAAATAGGACTTGCTAAAGTCATTGTACCATATACAAAGGGGTTATTAAAATGCACTCTAGAAATAGAAAATAGGATTAGAGGAGACACTTTGGCTTTGAGGCCTTCTTCAGCCTAAAGAAGGCCTCATGGCCAAAATGTCTCCTTTAATCTCATTTCCTATTTTCTGTTTTGAATTTTATTAACCCCTTTCTTCTTTCCCTCTGTCTTTTCTCAGGCTATATGCTGGTGCAATGTCAGTTTTCTTTCCTCATAAGACACAAGAACTCACAGTCCTCTGTAGTAGCAAGATCTTTTACACACTGTGCAGGAGAACAAGCAATTTATATAAACTGGCCTGTTGGTTTGTTTTTATTTTTTGCAATCAGTCAGGATTTTTTTCTTTCCTGTCAACAATAGAGGTCTATTGTTCATTTGCCATATATAAAGAACACCTGGCAAGAGTAATTCTTTTATGTGAGGTATTGCCTTTCACGTCTAGCTGAAGGCAATAGCAATTCACCATTGGCTACCTGAAATATGATTAGTTAGGTGGTACTGAAGTGATCTGATTTTTTTAATAGAAACTGCAACATTACATTAAATCATTGCAATTCCATGTATTTCATGTTTCTTTTGTATTTTTAAATTGAAATATGCTGGATGATACTGTTGGTATCTAATTAGTTTACTTCACTTTAACATTTTAGTTTTGACAAGCTAAACTCTATTTTAATTTAAAAAGTTTAGAAATTAGTGTCCCAGACTGGAAAATAACTTTTGTGATTCATTTCCAACTGCCATTTGTCAGTGAAGCATGCTGCAAAAGACCGAGAACCTAGCAGAAAGCAATTGTGCTCAGTTTAGCATGCCTTACTCTGGAGGAATCCTGTCTGACTTCAATTTTGCTTCAGTAGTTTTTAAGAAAAAACACAGGTGACCCATGGTGACAGTGGCAAAATACATGGACATCAAAAAGCGGATGTGTGGGTAGGGTAGAGTTACATCTAACCTGGAAGTTGAGGAAGAAGAGCTTGAACTTAATTTTGGAGGAGAGGGGAAGCTGAAGTTGATGAAAAGATTTGGAACTTTGCAATTTTCTAACAAAAGAAAGAGACACATTTTTTATGAACATTTTTTGTGATTTTTTTTTTTTGCCCAACTCTACAATGAAGGGTTTAACGACATGGGATTTGTAGTAAAATGACCTAAAGTGCGTACTTGTGTTATTTTAGTGTAACTACTTTTGTAAACCCACCTCTACTCGTCATGTTATACCAACAAAATTAACACTGGTATGAAGAAGCCTTTTAAGGGGAATTGATCTTTTCTCTGAGTGTCCTCTGGCTTGAATCTTTGGGTCACTGGGGCATTTGTGGCTGATCTGCCGCACAGCATAGGATTTAATGTTCAATCTCTACATGACGTGTTTTGTCACTAGAACCACTTGCCCACAAAAATCCCAGATGTCAAAGTTTGTGGACATTCATATAAAATCAGAAATAATAACTTGGAGGTCATAGAATTCACGAGAGCTATGAGAAGAGTCCTGCCTCAGTGTGGAAGGGTGGATTGTGGGCTTGAGGTGGCAAATAAGAATGTCGTCTAAGGTTTGAAAATCAGAGGGGAGAGTTTTTAGGATGGTACTTGGAAGATTGCTTTGTAGCTGCCTCTATCTGGCTTAAAATTCAAGCCATGCCTGTGTGAGGACTGCCATCTTGGCCAGCTCACCAGGGATTGAACTGGGAACTTGCAGAGCTAAAAAGATGAGCTACTCTAGCTTGAGCTCAAAAGCCAGTGCACAGAGGGGCACCTGTAACACTCTTCAGTAGGTTACATCTTCAGTCTCCAAGTATTAAAACCTTCTATTTGAAAGAACGCTTAGGGATCAGTTTTTAAATGTTGGGTGCCTTTATGATGTCCAAATTTGGAGGCCTAAATTCCTTTACTTGTCAGATGAACATTTACACATCTGAGCATTACTTTGGACATCCAGATGTGACAATTGAATATCCTGTTAAGACACCTACTTTGAAAATTCATGACCTTGTTCTGTGACTGTCACAAACCACACAACCTTTATGGATTTCCTGGCATGCTGATATGTGATGATTCAATCCCAGATTGATTTTTTTTTCCACAAACAAAAGTAAACATTCAAAAAAGTCAGTATATTTTCCTGAATTGCCATATTAAATACCAAACATATTTCCATCTCAGAAAGGCTGCTTCTTCCTCAAAAGGATACAAATGCTAAGCTTAAAATCTTATAATGAAAGGTTAATTTTTCTCCCTCAATGTCTTACTAAGTCAGATCCTGCACATGAGGTCATTCGCTATTTTGTACATTTCCAAAGATTGCTTCATATATCCATGATATCAGTTTTGTGTCTCTTGGCAACAGATTGGCTCTGGCACCCTAAGGACAGGATGAGTTGGCATTCTTGAACTGCCAGGAGATACAAAGTAGATATATTTGATTCTGATTGAAAATACATTAAAAATAGTATGTAAGAGAATGTTTTTGAAAAATCTTATTTTTAAATAGTCCCTCCTTGCCCTTTTAAAAAAAAAAATGTTTAACTCCCACTGCCTTCTGTGGATGGAATAGTCCTATTTGGAATGCTGTTTGCTCTTAAAAAAAGGAATGATGACTTGGTCATGGAATTTGTTTTCTTTCCCTCTCCCTGTGTACTGAAGAAAAAACCTGCTAGAACCGTGAGAAGAGGACATCTGTTTTTTTTACGGCAATCTGTTAGCATTAATAAAGGTTGCAGTGCTCAGTGTTTTGTTGAAATGTTTTAGTGATTTTTCCTTTTTGGTGGGAAAAGGTGTTTCTGAATATTATAAGGCTGTTTATGATGTGCCTATTGGATGATCTTGGCAAAGTTTTAGGTGCCATGTGGGCATAATCAGGACCAGTGCTGTAACCATTTAGAACAATTTGTAATGCATAGCACAGCTAAAAACCTGTTGTCAATCAATCAGTCAGCTAAATGAGTGTCATCCTACCTAGATTTGAAATAAATCGGTTTTGCTATTAAAAATTATCCACACAGCCGCCAAAATAAAGACACCAAGTGAAATGTTACCATATTTTTTGGGCGTAGGAAGGGAACAAAGACATGCTTTGGGATGTGTCCTGTAATTTCTCTTGTTTAGTGGCACTCATTGGATGGAGGTTTTGCAAGGGATGGAGGGCAAATTCCTAGTGGAATTGGAGTCGATGATCGTTTTGTTGCTGACTTCAGTTGGCCCAGGATTTGTCTTTGAGAGTGTTTTGGATTTTTTGTGAGGGACATACTACCTACCTATGAGGTGTGCAATCAGAAGTGGACTGCAGAGAGGGCAGGGAAGAGGACAGAAGAAATAGAGTAGGAAGAAAGAAAACTATTGAGGTTTCTTTTTAGATCTATTAGTGTAGCAGTGCTGATGCAATTTAGCGTTTGCCATAGGTATACATACCATATAACGACCTGTAGTGTAAACAGCCACGCAATGAAGCAGATCCTCAACTGGCATATATCTTTGTAGCTCCACTTAAGTAAGTGGAGTCACTCCAATTCACACCAGCTGTGGATCTGGCCCCATAAGTGCAGAGCATTTTGGAATGTACATGGATACTGTGTTAGGGCTGCAAAAATGCTTCTGTCCTTCTTTGTGAAAATGGGTTCTATTTTATTTTACTCTTCCCCATTAGACTTGGACAGCCACTGAATTAGGTGCGCCCACAGAGCTCTAAAAGTGCTTCCACAGGCAGCCGTGACAGGAGGGTTTACGAATGTCTGTTGCTGGTGAGCACAACCAAGTAAGCTCTATTAATCTGCCACAGACCATGCAAATGGGAGCGTGTATCAGGTTCCCTATGCATTTTTTTTTTTATTTGAAAAAGTTGTGTTTATTGAAGCCTGGATTTCCAGTGCCCCAAACCTGAATAGATATCCTTGGCTGTACTGTGTATGGAGGTGCTGCCAGGTTGGGCCCTGATTTGTCAGGTTCCTGGCAAATTGCCTAAGTAGCCTTTGGAGTCACAAAGTTTGGCTCTCTCAGCCTGAGGTGTGGAAACTGAGATACATTACTTTTGTATGATAAAGTTGAAAAGTTCTAATAAGTAAAAATCATATATAATTCTTGATGAATGGGGACTGTGAAAATAGCACTGTTATCTCAGACAGGCATCTGTTCTTCTTACCATGTATGTATAGCTTCCATTAACATTGAAAGGGAGTTGAAAACCTGTATGCAGAAGAGAATAGGCCCCTGTGTCTGTAAGTGATGACCCTCCTTCCTTCTCTTCCCACTTACTTAGTATTTCTGCCAGTGCAACATCTGATCCTGATTGCTCTTTTCCTGTGATCTAATTATGCTGTTAGAAAATTGTTCTAGGTTTTCTCTATCCCTCCCGCCCCAGAAAAAAAGAAAACAATTTTCTATTTATCTTCAGAATTTGCAATTGTTGGTAGTTGATCTCCCATTCCTTGTCCACCCACTGCGTTAATTTCAGAGCTTGGATTTTTTGTAATAAAATGAAATTATCAAGGTAGTTTACACCGTTGCTGCAGATCACGTTCACAAACCATGAGACCTGACTGGCTTCTTGCAGCTGTAATTCCTAAACAGAGTATGTGAGGGTATGTCTTCACTACCAGCCGGATCGGCGGCCAGCAATTGATCCAGCGGGGATCCATTTATTGCGTCTAATCTAGATGTGATAAATTGACCCCCGAGTGTTCTCCTATCGACTCCTGTACTCCAGCTCGGCGAGAGGCGCAGGCGGAGTCGACGGGGGAGCGGCAGCAGTCGACTCACAGCGGTGAAGACACCGTGGTAAGTAGATCGAAGTACGTCGACTTCAGCTACGTTATTCACGGAGCTGAAGTTGCGTAACTTAGATCGATTCTCCCTCCCCCCCCCCCCAGTGTAGACCAGGCCTGAGAAAATGTAAACAGAAATATCTCACTCATTTTACATAGCAGAGGGACTTGATTTGTTTACTAATATGGACTCTCACATTGTACTCCTCTTCATTTAATTATATATGTGTAGTGACTATTTTTAAATGTATATCCTTATGTCAGTTCCAAGGAGCCAGATTTGTTTTTTTGAAAATACTTAATTGATAATGGAACCAGAAAATAAATATCCATTTAAAATCAGTTGTATGTAAGAAGTCATCAAACACAAGGGCAGAAGCTGGCGCATAAATTTTAATTTAGTTGTGGATTTCCTTTGTCAGTTTACATGGAGGGCAGAGAATTATCTCGCTGAAAAAGGTGATGATGGATCACATGCTGGTAAATAAATCAAGTCCATAAAAAATAGAGATGATTAACAGACACAGTGGAATTATCATATTGCAGTACTGGTGCCTGTCAAGCGCCAGATGTGTTGTGCGTTCATAGTGTCCCATTCTGACATTTGATCAGTGCTTAACACAATGGGACAAAAGACTGGGAGTTAAAAATCTTTTAAGTGCTGCTAAGAATTCCACTGGAACTGTAAATCCATGTTTTGACTGCTGACAAAGAGTCTTATACCCATAAGAATAGATATATAGATACTATGCCAGTGTATTTCCATTGCCTTCATGATTTACACTGGTATAAATGAGATTAGAATCAGGTTCATTGGCTAGTATGATTCACAAAGGGTTAGGGGCCCTATGCACAGAAAAGTCTTTCAGGGCAGTCCGTGAATGAAAACCCCAGCTTGCATATGAGACAAACTGCCTTCTAGGATCTTAAGCTGTTTTTTATCAGTTTAAGGCACTCAGATTTTTATTATTTGCTTTTCAGACCCAACATGTTTACAAAAAAGGTAATGGTAGAAAGATATTTAGTTCCCCAGTGATTTCGAAATAGAAATGAGAATATTTGTCACATTCGATGGGGTTATCCACCACTGGAGCTGTATAAAACACGGTATAAAAAATAAGCAGTTTTTCTGTCAGGCTTAAAATACTTTAAAACAAACAAAGCTGACACTAATGTTAAAAGTGTGACAGCATGGTGTTTGTGTGTATGTAAGCTGATGGGGGTGAAAACCTGGTCCCTGGCTGATTGCAAAACACCCTCCAGCTTCAGTGAGAGGCCAGGATTTCACCCCTGGTGAAAAACAACGGCAAAAGAACTGCTTGGATTTCTCAAAAAGCATACATCTGATGTGACTCTTGGACATGATGGGTCTGATCTTGCAGTCCCCATGCTGGAAAGCTCTTCTTGCCATGCAGAATCTTCCCCTTGGGTTTAGGATAATTTGGCACTTTAGGACCATTTCCAGTTCATTCTGACTGCTGCCTCCTCCTGGCAGAACTTACCGGAATGGCACACCTTTAAGGCTTGATTCTTCAAGAACTCAGCGAGAGTTCACAAGCATACAGGGCTGGCACGGTTGGTCCATTAACAAAGGAGAAGCTCCCCTTCCCTTCTGTTCTGAGTCACAGAGGCTTGCATGTACCCTAAACAAAAATGAAGCAGGAATGCAAGAAACAGATGAGCTGTTTGTGGCAGGGACTGTCTTTTTGTTCTGTATGTGTACAGTGCCTAGCACAGTGGATCCTGGTCTGTGACTGGGACTCCAAGGTGTTGGTACAATACAAATCATTAATACTGATAATAAAGTGTGTTTAAAAGGCCAGGTACAATAGGTTAATCATGCCAAACAGCCTCAGAACGTGGAAATTCAGCCAAAGTAAAGCCAATAGAAAGGAACATAAATGATGGCAGGTAAAAATATAATGTAGAAATTGGGAAGGCCAAGAGGGATGATGAAGAGTAATTAGCCAAGGACATAACATCATAAATAGCAAGAAATTCTTTAAGTATACCAGAAATACGAAGCCTGCGAGAGCTGATTGGTTGATCGGCTGGACTTCCAGGCAATAAAAGGAGCAATTAAGGAGGATAAGGACATTGCAGAGAAGCTACACATTTTCTTTGCGTCATCCTTCACCACAGACCAAGCTGGGGCGATACTTAAATCAGACCAGCTTCTTTCAGGCAACAAAAATGAAACTGTCAGAGATTGATGTGTCTAAAGAAGAGATGCTGGAACAAATTGATAATGAGCAACGTTCCTACATCCAAGAGTTGTGAAGGAATTCGAGAATTAAAGGGGTGAGCTATCAACAAAATAATGCAATATCTTAGGACTGGAGGGTAGCAAATGTAGTATTTGTTGTCCCTTTTGCCAGTTAGCCAGGATTTGGGGTCTTGTAGGGCGGTTCCTGTTAGGATGAGAAATCGGTGATAGGAGTCAGGAATATTCTTGGTGTAATTTTGTCTATTTACCAAAAAAAAAAAAAAAAAAAAAATATTGACACAAAGTTCTGCTTCCCTGACCACAGTAAAAACAAATAGCAGCAGGCAAATGTTTGCTCAAAACTCCTTTCCTGTTAGGGTGATGCTCACAACTCCTTCACCTGATTTTCTTAGCCTCCAACAAACCTGTACCCTACCCCTGCATTTGCACCCAGGAAAACCTCTCAGACCACAGGGTTTAGCTCTTTTTAAAGAGGTGCAGAGCAGTGAGCAAAAAAAAGCAGTGACCCTGATTTTAGTTCCAGCTAAACTAGTTAAAACTATAACTAAAGACAGCAAAGAGTCCTGTGGCACCTTATAGACTAACAGACGTATTGGAGCATGAGCTTTCGTGGGTGAATACCCACTTTGTCGGATGCATGTAGTGGAAATTTCCAGAGGCAGGTATAAATATGCAAGCAAGAGTGAGTCAGGCTAGAGATAACGAGGTTAGTTAACTAAAGACAGAGTTTTTAAAAATACCCAGATGAACATGGCATGAAAGGAGCAAACCACCATGATTTCTGTAAAGGAAAATCGTGCCTCTCCAGTCTACCAGAGTCCTTTTGAGTGTTTCAGCTAAGTGGTGGATTAAAGAGAACTAATAGGTGTAACTCATTTGGATGTTCAGGAAGCTTTGACAAGTCTCTTACAAGAGGTTATTAAGAAAACCAAATAGTGATGGAGGTGGGACATAAAGATCTGCCATGGATTAGAGATGGAAAACAAAGGATAGAAATAAATAGTTTTCAGCATGAAAAAAGTTAACAGTGAGGTGCCTTAAATATTGGTATCGTAACTAGCATGTGTTTAATATTTTCATTAATAATCCAGAGAAGAGGGTGAACAAGCATTGCTGAGGATAGTCAAGACTAGAGAAGATTGTGAGGAACACTAGAGCAGGGTTCTCAACCTTTCTCTTGCTGAGGTCCCCCTCAACATGCTATAAAAACTCCAGGGCCCAGCGGGGGGAAGAGGGGAGTGCAGGGCTCCGGGCTGGGGGCGGAACTCTTGGGTATACACATAGTTTTACTTCTATTGGGGGTGGGGGCAATGGCTAGCAGGTGGGTCCAGGGAAGGAGTGCCACCTCCACCCCGTGCCTGTCTGGTCTGTGTGGGGATGCAACCAAAACATATAACTCAGAGGGGACTCCATTCATAAAGTTTGAAAACTGCTCAGGGTGCAGGGAAGGGGTAGCTAGGGGCTGTGTGTGGGTGGGGGGGTAGCTAAGGGTGTGGGCAGGGGATTGGTCAGGGTGTAGAGAGGAGGTAGCTAGGGGCTGTGTGCGGGCAGGGGGGTAGCTAAGGGTGTGGGCAGGGGATTGGTCAGGGTGTAGGGAGGGGGTAGCTAGGGGCTGTGTGCGTGCAGGGGGGTAGCTAAGGGTGTGGGCAGGGGATTGGTCAGGGTGTAGGGAGGGGGTAGCTAGGGGCTGTGTGCGTGCAGGGGGGTAGCTAAGGGTGTGGGCAGGGGATTGGTCAGGGTGTAGGGAGGGGGTAGCTAGGGGCTGTGTGCGGGCAGGGGGGTAGCTAAGGGTGTGGGCAGGGGATTGGTCAGGGTGCAGGAAGGGGGTCGTTAGGGGCTGTGTGCGGGCAGGGGGGTAGCTCAGGGTGTGGGCAGGGAATTGGTCAGGGTGCAGAGAGGGGCTAGCTAGGGGCTGTGTGCGGGCAGGGGGGTAGCTAGGGGTTGTGTACGGGCGGGGGGCTCCCAGTGCAGCTCCCTGCTTCTGCCCCATACCGCTACTGGGTGGGCGGGAGAGGGCGCTGGCTTCAGACCTGCTCTGCTCCCGGCTTCAGCGCTAGGGCTCAGGGCACCGGGTTTCAGCCGTGGGGCTCTGCAGCCCCCCTGAAAGGGTTTGTGGACCCCCAGGGGGCTGTAGATCCCCGGTTGAGGACCACTGTACTAGAGGGACTTAACAAAGATAGGCAAATGAGAAGCATCATGGCAGATGAAATTCATTATTGACAAATGCAAGGTTATGCATTTAGGAAGGAATGATTTGTACTGCTCATACTGATTGCTGGGTTTACCATTAACTGTAACTACTCAAGGAAAAGACCTGGGGGTCTTAGTGGACTTGCTCAATATGTGCTCAGTGTGCAGTAGCAGTTAAATAAATAATAATAATAAAAAAACCCCAAACCCAATGCTGCTGTACAGACGCTCCCCGGGTTACGCAAACCTGACTTACGCAAATCTGAATTTATGGAAAAAGTTCCGTAAATTCCGTAACCTTTCCCTCCCCTACCCCCCCATAATTGTCAGGAACGGAACACTTGTCTAAGTCAGGGAGCATCTGTATAAAGAATGAGTGAGAAAATACTGCAGATATAGTACTACTATACAAATGGATGGAATGCCCTGAGTTTGAATATTGTGTTCAGTTTTGGTCTCCTTGTCTCATAAAAGACATAACAGACACTGAAAGGGTTCAGAGACTTGGCAACTAAAATGATCAGAGCCATGGAGTGACTCCCAATCCTTTCAATTTCTGCTTATATGGAACTGTTTAGAGAGGAGATATACAAGAGGGAACATGATAAAGCAGTGGTTCTCAACCTATTTATCATTGTGGGCCGCAAATGCAGCCCACAATGTGTTACCTGGGCTGCAGGTTCAGAACCACAGACCCCTATTCCTAGCGCCTTGGCTCCTGCCCAGAGCCCCCTCCACTGAGTGGGGGCAGGAGCGGACTCCGGGCAAGGGGCCGTGTGGCAGGGCGACCCTGGACCCCGCCAGGCTGGGTGATAGCGCAGCCCCAAGCCTGGACCCAGCAGGGTGGCCTGGCAGCCCTGGACCCAACCGTGCAGGAGGACGGCCTGGGCCTGGAAGGGTGGCCCTGACCCAGCTGGGCAGTAGGACAGCCCTGATCCCATACTCAGGCGGCAGGGCAAGGCGGGTCGGACCCGGCAGGGCGGTTCTGTCCCCAGACTCTGGACTCCGCCAGGCTGAGCGGCAGGGCAGCCCGGCAGCCCCTATCCTGGACCCTGCCACACCAGGCAGCCTTTAGCACACAGCTGGGCCACAGCTGTGTGCTAATTGGGCCAGATGCAGCCCACGGGCCACGGATTAAGAACTACCGTGCTAGAAGTATATAAATTAATGAATGATATGTATTTAACCTTTCTCTAAATATAATACAGAGAGACACTCCAATGAATCTGAAAACCTTTAAAAGGTACCTTTTTTTATTTTAACACAATAACTACTGAATTTCTGTGTGGGCACATTATTCCATGTTTTTCCATGATAGAGATTATCTTGATGCAGCTAATACTGGCTGTTCTTGGAGGCAGAACTGACAGCTGTTCTGATCCAGTATGGCAGCTGCATCACAAAGTATAATTTGTTCACCTGATTTTGACAAACCAATTTCTAGTTTAATTATTTGTGGTACTTTATTACAGTATGTCCCACAGTGTGTTTTTAAAGCTTTCTAAGTAATATGAGTCCTCCCTATCTGTAGCTTCACTGTTATTAAGTATTTGCTGATAATTTCCTAGATTTTAAGGTCAGAAGGAAATATTATGATAATCTAGTCTGACCTCCTGCATAACCCAGTCCGCAGAACCTCACCCAATAAATTTACCATCAAGCCCATGACTTTTGTTTGAGCTGCAGCATATGCAGGGGTGAGAGTAACATTCAACACTTACTGGTACGGGGCTGGCTCTGGGCCCCCGGAAGGGGTGGGGCTTTGGGTGAAAGGGGCAGGCCCGTGCTGCCCGGGGCTTCAGTGATGATTTAAAGGGCCCGGGGCTCCGGTCGCTACCGCAGTAGCAGCAACGGCATCCGGAGCCACACGCCCTTTTAAATCGCCAGCCCTGGGACAGCTGCTCCTTTTCCCCGGGGGGGGAGGCGGTACCGGTGGCCACTTTTTACCGGTACACCATACTGGCCCATACTGGCTTATTTTCACCCCTGAGCATATGTTTTAAATATATATACAGTCTTGATCTAAGGACTTTGTGATGGAGAATCCACTCCATCTGGAGGCAGGGTTAAACCACTGTTTTTTTGGGTGTGTAAATTAGCAAGGCTCTACTGTTCTATCAAGGGGAGCACTTTCCAGACAGATCCTCCATAATTTCAGGCAGTTCTGGTTCTTAATCCCAAGGAGATTGTTACACAGAGCTATTTGCAAATTTATTTGAGTTTTCTTTAATTTTAGTTGCATGAAAATAAGGTTTGTCTGACCCCCAAAATAAAGGATATTGCAGATGTTTAGCTGAGCGTAAAGTGGTGCAGATGTAGCTAAATTTACACTAGGTTAAAATGATTTGTTCACTTTGTAGTAAACTATTATATTAAACACATATATATGAACAGTGTTAACTCAGAAGTACATTTATTTGACAAGATTACTACAAGTTTTCAGGTACAGTATTGAAATAGTTTAACATTGTTAAAAATGATAGGGAAAAATGCCAGCTCAAGTTTAAACTCTGTCAGAACTACTTGGAATCAAACAGCGTGACCAATGCAATAAGTATTTTATCTGCCTATATAGTGTGCTCTGTAAAAAGTGGCTTTTATTGGATTTAGGACGATTCATTATTTTAAAATTCATTTAGTTTTTTTTTTTTTTTAAGTAACTGTTTTGGTAGCTGAACTTTACATCTACATTTTAGAACTTATTTTATATTTGCTTTTGACAAAAACCATCATAGTGGATGCAACTTTAACAGAGTGGCTAAATTTATACCTGATGTTTGTCAGTTGATTACATCTGGGATAAATTTGACCTAGTAGAGTTAGTCATTGAAGAGGGGAGAGATGTTGTCATAGAGACTGTACGATTGCTTCTGAGCCTTGGTCAGTAAACAATTAGTTAAAGTAAACTAATCCATACAAAATGTGTAAAAACAGAACTCTGAGGGACTAGATGGCCCAGGGAACTAGTAACAGAATAGACCTTTTCACTTCTAGGCTGCTGGTTCAGATCCATCGCGGATCAGTTTTGATTGAAAGCTGTTACAACCAGATATGGCTGTTTAGTGGCCTATATGAAATGTGTTTAGGTTTCTGTTCATCTCCTCGTGGGCAAATACCTATATCACCGCATATGCAGTCCACAATGTGTTACCTGGGCCGCGGGTTGAGAACCTATATCACCGAACATATTCAAACAAAGACATGCACCACAGTTGGCACCAATTAGTACTGTCACTGACTGTCCACAGAAGAAATCACAAGACTAGGAAGGACATGCACTCTCTACTCTAGAATTTCTGATTCCATTTTGGGGTAGGAGGCACATTGGTTTGTCTGTAGGAGGAAATTTTTACTATCATTGTCTAACCTGTGTCCATTTGGTGATAAAGGGTTTCGATCTCCAGCACTGTCAAGCCAGCATCCTTCATGAGCTCCAACATTCACACACAAATTTAAAAATGATTTAAAAAAACAGAACTCTCCAAAGAATCAGGAGCCGGTCCAGCCAAATCAGCCATTCTGCCCGGAAATAGCTTGGATAGTACAGTTTTCTGCCCTGCCAACAGCATAATCCCTTGCTAGAACACTGGAACAAAATTGTCTAGATAGCACAGCTACTAGTCAAGCACAGACTAATTAATATTAATACCATATATCTACATAATTCACAGTATCCTTCATACTTGCTTATGCAGTAAATATACAGGTTGGCTGGGAATCATATACCAAAATACAGAGCCAATAACCCAAAAAGTGTGGCACTTGGCCTGTAATACTGATCTGAGACCATAGGTTTTGTAATAGGTAAACAAAACATTGGCTCTTCTTCAACTGAGAGTCAGCTTTGTTTCCAGTCCTCAGTAATGGCTATCCTTGAGGAGGAGATGAAGGAATATTTGGGGATATTTAGAACCAGGGTTTTGGTTCAGCCCTTGGAGACATAGAGTCAAGCTGAGGAATTCCAATCTTGATCCAGGTTTGTATTCTGATGCCCTTCTGCCAAGTAGCTTAGTATGTTCAGGTTTTTAGTTTTAGAGGTTTTAGTCCTGAGCCTATCACTAATCACCATGGATGTGGTGATCAGTGTATATTCACTAGAGCAGAATTAATTTATGAATTTCCATCCCACAGGAAATTCCAGTGCTTTGGTATTTGTTCTTGTCATGAAACAGGGCAAAAATTAGAAATTTCAAAATTTTCCATGGAACTGAAATTCTGAAAAACTTCAATTTGGAAATGTGAGACCATTTTGTTTTGACATTTTCCATCAAAACAGAATATTTCAACGTTTCTTCAAGGAGGCTGAAATGGCCCACAGAAAAGAATGGGACTCAGAACTACAACTCTTAAAAGGCAATGTGCCACAATAGGAAAATGCAGGGTAAAGTTTTGTTGAACTGATTCAAAACTAAACATTTTGGGTCAGTTCAAAAGAATGAAATATTCCAATTTGGGTTGAACTGACCCAAAATGAAATATTTAATTTCAGTTTCCCTGATAAAATCAGAGTTCCATGGAAAACTTTGATTTTTTTGTGGGAACAACATTCTCCATTGGAAAATCATTCCAATGGGAAATTCCTGACCAGCTCTACTGTTCGCTATGTCTGTTAAGTGTGTGAGATCCTGTAGTATTTTTATTTCCAGGGTGATACCTTACGGTAACATGTGGAGCTACAGCTGGGCCACCAAGGAGCATCCTGCTTTGTGAAGATGAGCAGAGATTATGTTCCTTAGAATTGCCATGGCTAATGAGCCAAAAGTTCTAGTATTAGGAGACGTTAATGAGCTGGAGCATATAAACTAACTACAGGAAAAACCTTTTAATGGCTACAGCAGCAGTAAAAACAGTGATGCTGCTAATATGAAAGTTGATTCACAACTTAATACTGGTGGAACTGTGCACTGAATCAGATAAATTACCTTGGGCCAAGTCCCTTCTTGCGGTAAATCCATTGAATCAGGAGAGTTACACCAGGGATGAATGCAGCCCAATCTGTATAAATGATACACTGGAGATATATGTATATAAACTTGATGGCTGTAAGGAGATGTGGTCACATTCTCTAAAACTGACTAGCATATAATAATTTCTTTTCCTGGCACTTTGGGTATGCTGCTATGTTTGTGATTAGTACAGCTAGTATTCCAAACAGTATCCATAATGGTTTCAGTATGTATTGGTTGCTCATATTTGTGTTTTGTAGCTGTGGTCCCCTTTCTAATTTTTCCTTTGTTCCCGTAATGAAAGCAAAATGTAAGCCTTCAAAACTGAAACTCGGTATTTAACTCATTTGGGATTCCATATTAAATTTCAAAAAGGACAAGGAAATCCATTCCTCCCATCTCATTTGGACACCATTTTACAGGTCTATGTAATTGTGCTTCCTCCCTCTTTCCCCCCCTCCTTGCCCCCCAGTCTCCTACCTGCCATACACACTTGAAAGTTTTATTCTTTAGAATAGGTACTATTTGACAGCTCCGGAGAATAATGCCTCCTGTTCACCCACAGAATAAGCAGTAGCAATGCAAAACTGCCAGTAGTTCTGAGAAATTAGGGGCTTTACCCTACACATTTGAAAAATAAAAAAAAAAGTTGAAATTTCTTGTTTTGAAATTGTTTTGTTAAAAAATGAAGAATTTGACAAATGATTTTTCCTGCAAAAAATATTTCATAATCGAAACCCCATTTTGGGACTAAAAAATTGTTGCTGAAAAGATTTCAGTGAACTGTGATTGTAATTACTGGAGCAGAGGGAACCAGAGGCATACTATCATACTGTATTTGTTTTAATCAGGACCCAAGCTATAGGGAGAACAAAAGCTGCTTCTACTGAAGGCTTCAATAACTAAAGATGCCGCCAAGGAACCACTAATGTTCTCCAAACTGCGTCCTGTTCACAGACACCTCCCATTCATCTTCTCCGTATCAGCGTTGGGCAGCAGTTCTTTGCATCAGCAGGCCTAGCAGATGAGGGAAGTCATGTGTCTCTGGCCCTTCTCACTCTTCCCAAGTGGGTCAGTACTCCTAGGACCCTCAGGACACTTGTGAAAGTGTAAATGGGTTTTCTTTGTGAAGACATAAATCAGAATCTCTTGTGTCCTCTGCATTTGCAGTTCTCCCTTATTTCCTCCTCCTTCATTCTCATCCAGATGATCTTCCTGGACAACTTTACTACCTGCATTGACTCTGTCTTCTGCACTCATTTCCACCTTTGTCCTCTTAAGAGAGTACCCATCCTTGAGTTTCTACTTGGTCTCTATGATATGGGGGAATCTCCTTAGTTTGTTGAGGAGTAAATCCCATATGGTGTACTTCCCCTGCAGTTATCATGGACTTGAGTTTCTACCATCTCTCTCCTCCAGTTTGGCATCACCATGATGCTCCTCTGTTGGGAATATTTCAGTTCTAGGGACCTGGCCTCTTCCATTTTATAGCCTCAGAATGAAAGGCTGGAGCTTTGGATGTTTCTTTTTGACTTAATCCAGAACATTCTTGTTTGGTTCAATTAATCAAGTGCAGTAGCATATATGAACAGGCAGAAGGAAATGGAATCTGTGCCTTCCTACTTCCTGGGTGGCATGACAGCTCCTGAAGGTTCCCAGTTGTTAGTTGGTTTGCCACCAACAATATGGCTATGCTTACTAGGTTCTGGCAGAAGCTTTGACCTCAGAGGCTGAGAGATGGATGCATTTGTCTGGGATTGGAGCAAAGAACTGGGATATGTTTCCCGTTTGTCTCTTAATATGGAGTTTTGAGAAATATCAGGCAGGAGGGAAGAGATCCTGCTATTTCTTTGTTGGCCTCAACATCCCTGCTTCTCTGACCGTAGGAACATCACAATATACTTCTCTGGAAAATGTCCTTCAGGACAGAATTTATGTCCAGAGTCCAGTGGCCTCCAAACCTGGAACACCTGACCTGATATTCTGGAGGTTAAGTGAACATGGTATTTTATATAAAAGAAGTCTCTGAATGCCCCTCCTGGAGCCCAAGACACAATCCGCCTCAACTCATACCTGAAAATTTGGGATTCTTCTATTGGATGGAGAAAGAAAGGGATGGGTGTGCAAAAAGTAGTCTACACTTGTGCTCCCTCTGCAATAGATGTGGATTAAAAGGAATAATTCTCAGTGTGGCTAGGATGTTAGCAAGGAATTCAACAAAAAGAGCCCTCCTAATTTCAAGAGTCATTAAAAAAACTCAGTTAAAATAATTTTTCAGTGGAAAAGGCTAAAATCCAATAGGGAAATTAATAAAAAAATTAAAAATTACTATATTTTAAAGGGAGTGTTGCAAACAATGGTGAGCAAATAAAAATGAAAAGCTGTAAGAAAAAAGACTAGTGTTTTCATCCCTTTAAGGGCTTGGATAGGAAGGATTTATTTTAATGGTCTGATTACAGTAGAATTTGCAGAACTCCATTGTAACAGTTATAGTCAATGATAGTTTTCTGTCATTCTTTATACTTGGGCTCCAGAGGTTTAATATCAGTTATTCCCCATCCTACCCAGCGTTTTAAGTAATGGGCCAAATAATGATAGCAGATGCTATAATCAACATTTTTGTTAACGAATTAGGGCCCTGTTTGCAAAATAATTAGTTCTGCAGAGCTACATGCTAAACTCCAAAAATAATTCTCTCCTAACCTATTACATCTCCAAGTCAATTAAATCTCCAGAACTCAGGGGTCACGAGCCAGTCTTCTCTCAGCCCTGCCATTACTAATTTAATGGGTACAAATAGCCCTTAAACATAGGATGTAGACCCACACTGGGACACGCACAGGTGCTGTGAGGAACTTGTATGACTATGGGCAGCAAGTCTGAGTGGGCCATACTTCCCTGCTGTTCAGGTTGGATAAAGCACCCCCAGCAGTTTTGTGTTAGCTTCCTAAAGACAGCATGCTTCCAGAAATAACAGCTCAGTGTTGTCAGGGTCGAATGGCACAGGACAGGGATAGTCAATTATTTTTTGTCAAAATCCCAATTTCTTGGTCAAAGGTATAGTCAAGGTCTAGCTTCCAGAGAAAATAATAATAATAAAAGAATCCCAACAATAATGATAATAAATAAAATAAAAGATTTCAGTATCCATTCAAAAGCAACTGGTGGTCTGGATTTGGCTTCCAGTCCGCCTATTGACTACCCTGGCTCAGGGCAAGAAACATGTAAAAATCTTTCTCTTCTGCAAAGTTCAAATGTTTGTGATAAGGTGCCTTATACATATCTGCTAATAACTGGGAACTCTCTGAAGTAGGGACCATGTTTTCCTCTTTGTTCTTTACAGCACTGAGTATGTGGATGGTGCTGAACAAGTAATAAATCTAACAGACCTATCCTCGGTTAGGGGGTGAACAAATCCCAGGTCTTTTTAGTTCTGCAAAACCCTCTTGAAAAGCTCTGCTGCAGTTATATTGAAAATAGTGGACATGCTCTTATATCACTGCCAGGTGGCCTGGCATGTAAGAAAAGTGGGTTCTATTCCCCCTTCTTCCACTGGCTCTACTGTAAAAAGAAGAACAGGAGTACTTGTGGCACCTTAGAGACTAACAAATTTATTAGAGCATAAGCTCTCTATATAAGCATATAGATTCTATATGCATCCGAAGAAGTGGGCTGTAGTCCACGAAAGCTTATGCTCTAATAAATTTGTTAGTCTCTAAGGTGCCACAAGTACTCCTGTTCTTCTTTTTGCGGATACAGACTAACACGGCTGCTACTCTGAAACCTGGCTCTACTGTGTGACTGTGGGCATATCCCTTTACCTCTTTGTGGCTCTGTTTCCCCTAACTTCCTTTGTCTGTTTATATGTTAAGCTCTTTAGAGCAGGGACTTTCTTTCACTATGTGAACAGTGTGGCTCTGATCTCACTTGGGACCTCTGGGTGTTACTGTAATATAAATAACAATAATGCCCTGAAAGTGTGAGCCAGCAAAAAAACCCTGATCTTTATTGTCCATCTGCTCTGCTCTTCTTTCCTTCATTGTTTTCTCTTCTTCCCACCTCTATATTTTTAATTTTAGTCATCTTCTCATTTCTCTTTCCTCTTTTCTCTCACCTGCTTTACTCCCCTCTTTCTTCTATCAGCCACTTCCTCCTTCTGTTCCTTTACTCCCTTGTCATCTTTCCCCCTCCCTGCTTATGTTATATGTTGACTGCTGAGGAGAAAAGATTCCCTACAACTTGAAACTTTTTGAGGAAGCTAATCTTCTGTCTGTTAGAAGGATTTGACCTCTCTTGTAACTGGAAATCTATTTCCATTTTGCCTTCTCAAAGAAAATTCCCTAGTACCCACAATAACATTAGTGTTGTCTTGGCAGTGTATGTTTCATTTATGGAAATTTGGAGCGTCTCTCTTCCTCCTCTAACCACAAAGCTGTGTTCCAGTATTGCTGATTTGCTGCAGAAGGGCTAACTGCATTCAGTACCTCTTTGAAAAATGCTGAATTGCTTTAATTTTTTATTGTGAATTGTTAATTTTATTTCCTCCTAACACTATATACAGTTTCTCTAGTTCTAGAGGTCACTAGAGCTTTGTAAGTGCAGCCAAAAGTGTTTTAAATAGTCATTGTGCTGTGTAGTGATACAATCAGTCTCCTGTGCCATTAATATATCTAGAAAGTTGGATTTGATATCCATTTTCATATTTAAAGCTAAATTACTGGCAAGCAGCCACATCATTGAAGGCACAGAGAGTGGTAACTTGTTCATAAAGGTTTGTATGAATATAATGGCATTACTTATTGGTTTGGGATATTTTTCAACAAATCATGAGCTGCTGGCAACCAAATTATTTCTGAAGAGGGTCTTTTATCTTTAACTGCTCCTACTGTATTCTTTCATTTCCAAGACTGTTCTGTACTCTATAGTCTAGCTGTAACAATGATTAGATCTGCTTAATTGGACTCTCGTAAGCTTCAGTTACAAGTTTCCCCAGTGATACTGTGCTTTTGGGGGGTTTGGGCGTTTTTAAAACAGAAAATGATAGTGGAATGTGAGTCTGTGGCACACTGAATTAATTTCCTGTTCCACTTCTGCATCGGCTAACCAGACAAATAACTGATTTGTTAAAGGCTCTGTTACTTCCTTCAATCAGTAGCTCACAATACACTTTTTTTTACATTTTATTTCCTGGTTTTCCCATTTCAATTCCCTGAGTCCCCAGTAGGTCTCTGTTCCGGTGCCAATAGCAACACACCCGCTGAGTGAGGATAGGATGTGCAGAGCCCACCCAATGCTAGCCATTCAGCAAAGTTCTCAAGTTCAAGGATGCAAAACTGTTTGACTCTTTCCCTTTAATTTTCCTTTCCTCCTTACAGGGTGCTTCTTTATTGCCCATTCTCTCTTTATCAACAGTGGCAAGAATTATTGTCGTTTTAAGTAAGTTCCTAGTTTACTGAGCCATTGTTAGAGCCCTGCACAGATACAAAATTTGTATCTGCATCTGAGCCGCAATTCACAAATATGGTCCGCCAGATATCCGCATCTGTGGATGAGGATATCTGCAGATATAAAGTGGATATCCGCGGATTTGCAGGGTTCTAGCCATTGCAGCTACATCAGAAAACATTGAAACATTTGTGTATGCTGAGGAAATATTGGCTCAGCACACCGCGAGTGAGTCAACCATATATTGGGTAGTAGGATTAAATAATCATCACAGCTAGGAGAGTCGCTTTTTGCAAGAGTTTTTTCCACAGTCTTATAATGAATTCATTGGGAAACCAGCACAAATACTGGATAACCAAGCAAGATCCCTTCACATGTATTCCATGTCTTTATATTTTTTTGTAAGGGATTGACTCTGAAAGAGCAACGACGCTTTGTTAGAAAGTCTGCCTGTGACATCTTTCCAGAGAAATGGAGGCAATGAGGGGAAAAAAATTGTAGATTTCTAGAAGCTAACTGTACAAAAGTGCTCATTGAGAAAACAAAATAAAGTTCAAAATCTGGGGATAATGAAGATGTGTAAAGTGAGTCTTCTCAGGAACGGGCTGAAGAGGGTTTTCACTATAATCTGATGGCTAAGGATAGAAATACAGCAAGGCAATCAGTGAAGCATATAGAACATGGTAAATACGTACCTTAAAATAGCTTTCGGTTAAAAAACACTTACAACCAAATTCTGTCCTCTGATAGCTATACACAGATTTACAACTCCTGCTGAATACAAAATGAGAACCATGTATGTAGCTGAGGACAGAATTTGGCTTACATAATGTAAATTGTGTGTGTATGAAATATACACATGGTAATAAAACTCTTTTTTAGGTTTTTGTTATAACATCACAGGTTAGTGCAGCAAGTGTTAAGGGTCTAACAGTGTTTAAGTTCACCATAAAACTTTTTGGCCTGGGGCTGGAATTTGATAAATGAGAACAAGTAGAATATTTAGTTGTTCATGGTGTATAGTTACATAAATTTTGAATTTTACAGTGCAGCCTCCATTATCCAAATGTAATGGAAGACATTGACTATTTTTTACAGTTTGAGCTGTAAACTCGTGTACCTTTTCTAAAGAAGAATAGACATTTTCTCATTTCACACATCTTTCAAGTGATTGCTTTATAATAGGCAGAAATTGCTATTAAATGCTTTCAAAATGGAAAACAGATGAGTCAAAGCAAAAGGTCCTGGATGGTGCTTCAGTTTTGCAGGGCCATTGTCAACATGAGTGGTACTGCATACATCTATGGAAGCAGGGAAGAGAGTGGAGTTCGTTTCTTCCACACATCTGAAGCAGTTTAATAACATCTTAGATTTAGTAAAACAGGAATAATTTTGACAACTTCTTACTGTTTCTCATCTTGATTTGCCTTTTTGCAATTCATTCCTGTTGACAAGGAAACTAGACAAGTTAAGAAAAATGGAAAAAAAATCCGTGAAATATGTCACCAATGTTTTCCCCCTTATTTTTATCAAAATTTCAAAAATTTGTGACTAGCTGTTCTAGTCAGTTTTGCTTTCTAACTTTCATGCTGTAGCACAATATTGTTCTTAAATTAATCATATTGCAGGGAATTGCTGGAACTAAAAATCTTAAAAACAAGCGAACAGTTTTTATTAATATTAAAAATAAATCTTTCTTCTGATTTTAAGGCTTTTAAGTTCACTCCCCTCTTTAAAAACAAAACAGGTAAATTTAAATTGGTTTTTAGTGTCCAGTTATGTTCTGATTCAAGCAATTTCTTAAATACATATCTAGGTATATGCTTAAGTACTTAGCTGAACTGGGTCATTAAATGTGAAATTCCCTACTTTGCCAATTTAAATTTTGACCCTTTTTGTCACTTGGGATGTGTGGTTTTGGGTTTTTTTTTTTAAACTCCTACTTTTTTTAAGTTTAGTATAGAATCATTGGCAGATGATAAAATTATGGAATAATAATTTAATTACGGGACTCAGATGTCATAAACCATGAGAAAGAAGATCACCATATCAGAACCCTCTTCATGGAACTTGGATCCATAATTCGAACATTAGTGCATTTTAAAAGAAATCTACATAGATACAATAAAATCCAGAGAGAAAAAATTGAATAGAAAACCTAGAAAATAGCTGGGTTTGCATTCAGCGGAGTTTTTAGGGTTTGTTTTGTGGAGGTAGGGAAGGCTAGAGGGAGAGAGAGAGATGACAAAATTTCGTATTCGGACCACTCATGAGGTTTTAGTTTTTGTGCTGTATCTGTCAGAAGATTTTTGTAATTCACAGCACTTCTGGGTGTAACGAGGGTGAGGTGGTTTTATCTAAAATATTGAGGGCTTTTTAATACTACATTACAGTAACAATAAGGGTGGCTTATTTTGCTTGGTAGTGTATGTACTTGTTTTTATTATAACCTTTGTCCCATAAACAGATTTCTCTATGGGGAGCTCCATGGAAATTCTTGTATGAGCAGACTAAATTAAAGTTCTGATCCTCTAGCTAGCTCACATGGGCTCAAGAGTCTGCCCTTGCAGAATCAGTTGCAGGATTGGAACCTAAATGAGCAGCAGAAATTAGTGACTCCTCACGTGACTCTCTACAGCCTGTTTCTAGTCAAGATTTTCTTCATATATGCAACAAAAGTATTGGCAAGTTCTTAAGTTCTTTAGTGTAATAAATTGCTGTAAATTGATGGAGAAAATACGATATCTGAAAATTGGTTTTCTGTTTGAACAATTTGCTTAGGTGTTCTCTTCCAAAATAAAGCCGCGGTTACTTAGGTTGTTACTTAGATTGCAGCTTCAGGGTGGTTCCTGCTTGGGAGGAAATAACTGAGCCCTGGGCCAAAAAAATTCTAAAGCCAGAGGCTGGGAGAGTTTGCCAAGGCAATACGTTTTAACAGGAAGCACTCTCAATTTGTTGTTGTTATTATACAGGACTTCGACATAACTAAGTCCATTTAGACTTCATCCATGGGCACTGAAGTCAACAGGAGTCTTTCCACTGAGTTCACTGGGCTATGGAACAGGCCCTTACAGTCTGTTTTTTTTTTTTTTTTTTTTTTTTACTTCTGTTATTTGGAAGATGTAAGAAGTTGAGAGGGGCATGTTTATTGTAGTCAAATGGATGATAGGATGTGGAGGGCTGTATTGAACTGGAGTGGGAGGATTTGTATGCTGTACAGTTGCTGAATATTAGACTACTGTTTAGGCTGTAGCAATTTCTCCGCCCTCTCACTTCTTCCCCCCCCAAATAATAAACCAATCGCTTCCTTAAATATCAAAATCCTTAGTTTATAAACAGTCATCATTGGTGTGTTTGTGTGTGCATGCATTGGGGGGAACGGCTATAAAGCTAATGGGATCATCTCAATGAACATATAACTTACATCTTTCTTCCACTCCCTTAATATTTGTTAAAGTCACTTGTGGGTCATGTTGAAAATTAGGACCTTATCCTCCACGTGCTACTGAGCATAGTAGTTACAAGGAAATACTTACACAGTACTTGTACAAGCAAGGATAGTCCAGTGGCTCAGGCATTTGTGTAAGGCCAAGTTTACACCTAAAACTTAGATTGACCTAGCTACATCACTCAGGGCTATGAAAAATTTTGCGCCCTGAGGACCGTAATTAGGTCGATCTAAGCCCTGGTCTAGATGTTGTTAGGTTGATGGAAGGAATCTTCTGTTGACCTAGCTACCACCTCTCGGAGATATAGGAAGTGTCTATACTCGGAGCTGTAGGAAGCACCTTAGCTATGCCACTGTAGCAGCTGTAGTGTGTATATATACACCTCTACCTTGATATAACGCTGTCCTCAGGAGCCAAAAAACCTTACCGCGTTATAGGTGAAACCGCGTTATATTGAACTTGCTTTGATCCATTGGAGTGCGCAGCCCCCTCCGGAGCACTGCTTTACCGCGTTCTATCCGAATTCGTGTTATATCGGGTCGCGTTATATCGAGGTAGCGGTGTACCTTACAACTTGGCAGACCCAGGTTTGATTCCCTGCTCCACAACAGGTTCTCTGTGTGACCTTGAGCAAATCCCTTAGGCTCAGAATCACTACAGTATTTAGGCTCCTAATTTCCATTGAAATCAATGGATTTTAAATCAATCACTTATTTTGATGGAAGTTAGGAGGCTATACCTTCGCAAATCTTAGCCTATCTCTCTGTGCTTCAATTCCTGGTCTGTAAAATGGGGATAATGATACTTCCCTACCTGACAGGGGTGTTATGAGGCTACATTTGTTAAAGATTGTAAAGTGCTTTGAGATCTAATGAAGAAAATTGCAATGCAAGAGCTAGGTGTGATTACCTACTATCATGAGTAGTCTTGTTTCACTCTAATCCTGGTAGTAAGCAATAAGCTTGGTGGCAGGTGTTCGCTGGATCTGGGGCTTAAATTTTTGAACTCTTCAGGGCAGAATCTTCTTACTTCATCTTTTATATGTTCTGTGATGTATAAATAATAATGTACAGCCTGCGACCAATCCATTTTAATATAACAAAGGATAAACCCAAAGATTGGGACTCTGGTCAGCCATCGGAGCACTATGATTCCATACAGTATCTTTAAAATGATAACTTTATAGAGGGTGAACATGGTAGACTGGACATCTCTACCAGTGTGGCTACCTACTAGAGCAGACAGTTAAATGGAAAATGTCCCAGAGAAAATAAACCAGTCTATTATGAGTTTTGGAAATGCAGTGTTATTCTTAATTTCTGAGCCTTCCATTGTTATACATGTTTGTTTGTTTTTCCAATAGAACACACAAGAACTATGTAAATTCATTTCCTTAGCTTAAATGGAGAGGGGGACGAGACAGTCAACCGTGATCTATTTCTGTGATGCATTTTTAAATAACTAGGCTCCAAGAATGAAGTAGCATTGCAAGATTACATTACAGTGGCTGCAAAACTTGGGTTACTCCTGCTCCAGGCTATTTATCTAATCCCTGGTGAGTGTCAGCTAATTCATTGCTAAGTCTGGAAGCTTTGGCTTATTCTAAATTTTACCCACTCTTTTCCCTGCTATCAGTTTTTCATAAACGTTTGAAATCTAACCAGTATTGACCAGTTTGTTTCTTTTTGTCAGGTCTGCTGCAGCAGATAACAATAATGATAATATTGTCCACTTACATCACGCTTCTCATCTGTGGCTCTGAAAAAGGTGTTCTATCTTCTGGGCTCTGGGACTCCACAAGGGTGGAGGAGGGTCCCAGAGCCCAGGCTACAGCCCGAGCCTAGACATTTTATAGGCCCGCAGCCCGAGCCCGAGGAGTGTGTGTGTGTGTGTGCGCGCACGTATGTTTGTTGTTGCAGTGTAGACATACCCTGAGTGGCTAGATTTTCAAAAGTGCTCAACATCCAGCCGCTCCAGCTGTTGGGTGCTGAGCTCTTTTGAAAATCTGGTCCTAAATGTGCATGGGCAATTGAAATTTAACGAGTGGGTTTTTTTTTTTTTTTTTTTTTTTAAGTTTAACATAGATTCTGATAGTACATTTCCCTCCAAGGCCCCCTGCTAATGTTGATATTTTTTATAATCACATTTGCCTGTTTTGTTTTTCTTATCTTTATCTCTTCCCCATTGCTGCATGAAAGGACCTGCATAACAAGGGGAACTAACTGCAGGGGAAACATTGAAACTGACTCTACACACAGTGCTGCTAAACTGCACAAAGTAAAACAAATAGGAGAAAAACAATGTTTTCCTCCAGTCCCTTTCAGTTACAGTAAATTTAGGTGTTTACTTCTAACAACAGTAGGTTAAAAACAATCTCAGAGATTTCTTTGGAAAGGAACAGTGCCAATTAAAAATCACACTTCCATCTGAAATTGTTTTTATCTGCTATTATTATAAGTAATACCTAAGATTACTGTAACTGAAAGGGATTAGAGGGGGAAATCTGTATTTTTTCAGCCTTTTTTTTTTTGATTGGTCAGCACAGTGTGTAGAGTCAGTTTCTCAGTTTCTCTGTATGATCAGTGAGTTAGTCACTTTTTCTTTTGGTTTGTGCGGGTATTTCACACAGCAATGGAAGAGAAAAACATTTTAATCAGTATGAAAATGGCAGGAGACTCAGTCAACTGTACTTGAAAATAGTGTTAACTCTTTTTATGAAATTGACTGGATTTCCAGTTGACAGTGTCCCTTTAATTAAATCAGACTATGGATTTGATTCAGAGCGCACTGAAGTCAATGGAACGACTCCCATTGACTGCAAAAGGTTTTGAATCAAGTCCAGTATTCCTTTGTGGTAGATAAGTATTGCCGTAGCTGTTTTACAGAGGAGGATTCTGAAGCACCGATAGGATAAATGACTTGCCTATGGTCATTTAGTCAGTGGCAGAGTAGGGAAGCTTGAGAACCTTAACATGCTGACTTGTGTTGCAACGAACAGACCATATTTTCCCCATGTGAAATGTAATGCTTGAGCTTTTCTAGCATTTTTCCCCTCAAATATCCCAGCCTGGCTTTTGAGATGAGAAAAAAAAATCTGTTTTGTATAGAAACACATTATTGCTATGTTTATTTAATGCCTTTGTTTACTTTGAAAGTTAGTCTCATCCTAATGAATTTATAAAACCTACGTTATCCATAAAACTGTCGCTGGTACAAATATAGTAATAACTCAGGTGATGTATTCAAGCCACTACTGAATTTGCTCTCTCCTTGAGTTGATAAATTGTACAGCTTCGTTTGGCAGGAATCAGCAATTTTATGTGGCAATTAATTTTAACTGCACTAGAGAGCCAAAGAACTAAAATTTTACCCTTGGTTTTCTGCACATTTATGGGAATATCCTAATGATTAGCATTCAGATGGTGGAACTGTGAAGCAATAAGCGCACTGGTACGAAATGAAGATTTTAAGGTCTTACAGTTTAGCTGATTTAGCTCATGATGCAATCTGATAGTTAAACCATATTGCAGATTTCTGATCTTCTAAAATGTGTGCAATGATATCAGTTGATGGTGAAACGCCTTCCCTTGTGATTGCCCTGCAATATCGATCTCACTTTACCGCCTTACCCCTGCAGAAACCTGCAGTTTCTCTTCTTTGTATTATTGTAAATTACTGTGATGAGAAATGCAAAACTCATGAACTTGAAGTTAGAAACACCAGCATTTATGTCCCAGAGAAACATTAGTTCTTCATTTTTTTTCATTTCCTGCCCTATAATTATTATTCAGTTAAAAAAATAAGTATTCTTTGTAAGATAGACTGCAAATTCTAATGGACTAGACATGGGACTGGAAACCAGAAATGCCTTTATTTGAATTCTGGTTCCTGAGACCAATTTGATGTGCAAATCACTTAATTGATTGTTTATTTAGCACTCGCAGCAAGCTCAGCACTGTACAATATGCAAAAATGCGGACAGTCTCACAAGAGCTAAAGATAGACATATTGAAGACAGGATGAAATGTGAAATATCGGTGGAGTTAACTTAGGGGGTTTTATTTTATTTATAATTTAATTATAAAACTTCTCGTGTTGGTTTCACTGCCTGTGAAATGGGCTAATATTGACCTTACAGGCTTGTGTTTGAGGGTTGCTAAATGCTTAACTACATTGACTTTAACACCAGTGCAACTATGCCAATATAATCCCACCATATAGCTGCACTGCACTGGTTAGGGCCACCTCCAGCGTTTTTGCCGTCCCCCCCCCCCCCCCCCCCCAAAAAAAAAGCCGCGATTGGCGGCACTTTGGCATTTCATTCTTCGGCAGCAATTCGTCGGCAGGTCCTTCCCTCCGAGAGGGACTGAGGGACCCGCCGCCGAATTGCCGCTGAAGAGCCGGACGTGCCACCCCTCTCCGTTGGCCGCCCCAAGCGCCTGCTTGCAGCGCTGGTGCCTGGAGCCGGCCCTGGCACTAGTACAAAGCAGGGATCGTATTACTCTGGTGTGAGGTCCAGGACATCTGCACTATGTAGCAACATCATTGCAGACATCCCCAAGGGGGACAAGATCTTCGTTCATGTGTCTACTGCACTTTGGCTACGTAAGGGCCTGTGGAAGTACTGAGTCTTGCTTTCAAGTTTTTCACTGTGGATCTTGATCTCTCATTTTGTCCCCTTTTGGGGCCCTGGCAGACTGAGAGGTATGGTCTGACTCCTTGCCAAGATCACACAGTGTGATAATTGTAACCATGTTCAGAGATGCTCTTTAAATTGTATTTAATTTCTCTTTCCTCCCCTGGTGGTTCTTTCCACAGTGGCAAGCTACCAGGGAGAGAAGGCACACAGTTTGGTCCAAAGCCAAATTCGTGGCTGCGGTAAGAGGTGCAGGCAAATCATCCCCCTCCCCACTCCTTCTGGAAACTAACCCAGCCTTGTTCCCAGGACATTCAGCCTCCATCAGCCCAGCAAGTACAATCCCAAGTCTAGTTTCCAGAGTTGGGCAGCATCACATGCTACTGCATGGCTGCTGTTTTATCTTAAGGCCAGATTGCTTTCATCCAGTTTAAATTTTTTTGTGTAAACTTCAAGGATTTTGGTTTATATGTCTATAAATTACTGTCTACTGCTAGCCTAGTTCCCGTATCACAGTAATGCCCTAGTGAATCTAAATATACAACCCAGTGCTTATCTAGCACTTTTCATGTATTGTTCTCACAGCGCTTTTACAAAGGTGGTCAGTATTATTATCTCCATTTTACAGACAGAGAAAGTGACTTGCCCATGGTCACCCAGCAAACCAGTGACAGAGCCAGAAATTGAACTCAGGTCTCCTGAGTCCTGTAATCGCTTAAAATAATTGTTAAAATAGCAATCAGCCAATTCTAAAGTTGTGGAGCTAGTAAGTCAAGTATAGTGTCATCTCATTGTGGCGAGTCACCTTCTACCCTGTTGCCATCATGTATTAAACTGCCACAGTTCACAGCTAGTTTTCATGTGATGTAAACTACTTTCTGTAGTTTTGCCTAGGTTTTTAATATAATTTCTGTAATAGCTAGTACAGGTTAGTGTTTGGGTTGAAATGAATTTCTTGGGTATGTACTGTCTGCCTTTGAGACTTGCATTTGTTTTTAAACAAGACAGCTGGGTTTAAAAAATGCTCTAAATCCGATGTGGAATATTTGGTTTGATGGGCCAGATTTTCAAAACCTGGTGCTCCACAAACCAGACACTTGGGCCAAACCGTTCAAACTTAGTTGCTTAAAATTGGCCACCTAAAGTCATAATGAGTCACCTGAAAAAGTGTCCTGCTTTTCGGAGGTGTATGAGCAGCTCCCATTATCTCAAACGGCACTTTGCACGTTCAGCACCTCTGAATATTGGGCCATTAGGTGCTTAAACAGTAGCCAGGTTTGAAGATGTTAGCCATGTGTATCTGTATGGCCTGAATTGTACCCACAGTTATTTATGCAGCAAAAACACTGACACAGAAAGAGAGGCAGACGTAGATGAATACCAACTCTGGCATGTCTGGGGAAAAAGTGCCAGGCTGGAATTTGAGGTGGAAAGTATAGTATTGAAGGTGTCATAATTGTGCTTTCAAGGAAAGATGTTCTCTTAGTTTTTCCAAGCTTTTTTTTTTTTTTAAATAATGCCATTTAAAAACTAAATACAGTAGCAGTATATCCCTCAATATCATTTCAAAATGTCACAGGTTTGCTATATACATAAATAAAAATTCTCAGGAAAACTCTTTATATAGACGCCTAGTTTATATAAAAGATAATTTGTTCTGCGTTCAGACAACACTAAGTCTATGGTTACTCTGCAGAGCTTACAGCGGTGCAGCTGTACCGATGCAGCTGCGGCACTGTAGCACTGCTCGTGCAGACCCTCTAAGCCAATGGGAGAGAGCTCGCCTGTCAACTTAATTTCTCCAATCCCCGCGAGCGGTGGTAGCTACGAATCAGGTGAAGCTCCCCGGCTAACATAGCGCTGTCCATATGGACGCTTAGTTCGGTGTAACTTACATCTCTGAGGGGGGATGGCTTATTCTGACCTCTGAGCGACATAACTTATACTAACGTAAGCTGTAGTATGTACATAGCCTGAGTCTGAATCAGGGGCGGCTCTATGTATTTTGCTTTCGTCGGCATGCCTGCGGGAGGTCCGCTGGTAACGCGGATTCGGCGGTATGCCTGCAGGAGGCCCGCCAGTCCTGCGCCTTCGGCGTACCCATCGCCGAATTGCCGCCGAAGCCGCGGGACCGTCGGACCTCCCGCAGGCATGCTGCCGAAGGCAGCCTGACTGCCGCCCTCACGGCGACCGGCAGGCCGCCCCCTGCGGCTTGCTGCCCCAGGCACGCGCTTGGTGCCTGGAGCCGTCCCTGGTCTGAATATACTCGTCAGTCTATTTCTCTACCTTGCTGCCCTATTAAAAATGATTTTTAAAAATCCTCAAATATTTTTAATAATCTGTTCATACTTTAGTATACAATAATTTTCCTAATCTAAACCAGGTGTATATTCTCTGTCAGGACTATAGTGATACGGCTTTATTTTCCAGAAGCGAGTTGTTTGTCTGAGAAATTGGATTGTAGTTATATCCTGTTGCAAGCCATGATCCTGAGAATAGGTGCGCTAGCCTGGGCAGAAAGTCCCATTGACTTTGCTGGGGTCTCTGCACAGGTTAAGGGGTCTGTTGCAGAGCTTCTATTTCCAGGATTAGACCTATAGTCATATCAGAATGGTGCACTTAAAGGCCTGATCCTGAATTTTGTGCACACTCCTAACCCCACTGATGTTGTGGGTGTGTAAAGATCAAGCCTATGGGCCCGTGTATGTTATCAAACTATTGAAACCATTTTTTCTATGCAGTTTCTGCTTCTCAGATGTGACTATCCAGTACATAGATAGCTACTTCATATTTGTGAGTTAATCGTAGAGAGAGGACAGAGATGCAAGTCCGTGTCCTTTCCACAGCGCAAACAAGCGGCAGTTTTGAGCTGTTTTCTGATATCTGTAATCCTAATTTTGGTTTTTTTGTACTTGCCGGGATTTGAAATACAGGCTCTTACAGTTCAAAAGTGGTGGGCTCGAGACAGTTTTTCCAAATTCTTTTGCTACCCAAAAGCATTCTGCTTACTAGTGCTTAGGATGGCACCTATGATGTTGGCAGAGACCGTACTAAATCTACTGCAGCCTGCCCCAAAGCAATGATTGTGTTCGCATGCTTCCTAGCAACTTGGTATGTTGGTTCAGTTACAAAGGATGATAAAATGCACTCCATCTGGTTTACCAACCCCAGATGTGACCACCCCAACGAGTGATCTAATTCTTCTGTATTTAGACTTGGAAACTTCTCACCAGTTGGTGGTGCAGGAAATCAATAAGATCCACATGCTAGCCTAATTGCATGTTGAGCCAGCCGGCTGATCACACTCTAGCATATTTGTAACGTCGCTGTCAAAAGGCATATTGTTAGGTTAGGAAAATCGCCTTTCTCTCCCCCCTCTCCCCAATTTAAACTGAACAATAATTTTAATATGGTCTAATAATTAACCATTCACTACATAACCCCTTCACGTCTGATTTGGTGTGTTGCATACATGATGAATACCCCAGGAGCATGCAGAAAGACTCAGACGGTAGCCAATCAAGCATGAAGTATTTGTGATGGAATTTGTTCTTTTCTTCTCTGCAGATGAAGGGTTTTTAGAAAGGGATAGTATCTTGAGTTGGTTTTTTGATACATTGATTTTACCCTACATTAAGTACCCTACCCTGAGATCTGTGCCCCTGTTTAATAAAGAAAAAACTTGCCTATTGCTGTCCACCTCTGCATGTCGAATCATAAAGCCAGCGTGTGGTGTTGTGAAATCTTATGGGCTGTGCTGTACTTGGGGTGGGGAGGAGTAAGAAAATACAGGTTTCCATGATGCTGAGAAAATACCAAAGAAATTCATTTGAATTCTTGAATGTAAAATTCTTTCTCTGTGGTATTCACCCAGCTAGAGGCTTGACCCTGTAATTCTTTACTTGTGAACTTCTGTCTGGGTACGAAATTCCAGGATCGGGCCCTTATTGTTTTAACCTTGTCACTAGACTTCAGAAATTCATTCTGGCTGGGTACACTGAACTATTTAAAAGTATAGAGAGTCCATTAAAGAGGGAGAGTTTGAAAAGAATTTCCTATACACTTACCCTATAAAAAATAAGAAGATTTAAAAAAGCAATTGAGAGGACGCCAGCTTTAAATATCCCCTCTGTTTATTAAAGCAAGCCCTGATTCATGCTTGTAGTTGTTTTATATCATGGTTTCCTGTGGGAGCCCCCACACTGCTCACAGGAAGTGTGATTGGGCCCAGAGCCATGTACCTTCCACTGTTGTTAGTTCTGTCAGAATGGTAACATAAAGCAGTGCCAACATGTTTCTTGAGGGCTTTCATGGGAATGTAGACAATTTGCTGAGGACTATTAAAGGTAAGTGGGATTATGTGCAAAAAAGGCACGGTCCCCTGAGGCTGCAGTTTTGTCAACAGATGAAGTAGTTACTATTTTAAGCTGTTATGTACCTAGCACTTCCTGTTTTTTTTTTCCAGAAGAAACTTCTTGTTTTGCTTTTAAGTTGCTAGATTTATTTTAACTTTTTGTTATTCAGATGGCACACGGTGCTTCCCTCCACCCCCACCTCTCTTGAATGCCACTATGCTGGGGTGCATGACAAGAAGAGAAAATGCACAGGTTTATCGTGTACTGGATAGGGAAACTGCATGAGGCCGGATGCATGTCACTGCAAAACAAAACTCAGAAGATGTTGCATGTTCAGAGCCATTTAGACTTGCTGCTGCCCTGTGAATGAAGGAACAAAGTCTTAGTTATTATTAAGTTAGGAGCTCATGCAAGCTTCGGTGGCTGAGAGTTAGAGCACAGAAATATCCCAGTAAAGCATCCTATTTGAGGTAGGCAGCCAGTCAGAAGACAATTGAAAGGTTTTTGTAGTTTCATTAACACTAAGGTAAGCCATGTGTGGTTCACTTTCGAGGAGTATTGGCCTAACCAATAAGGACAAAGTAAATAACATTCATTTCCTGCTGACCTTTTAACATCAACAGATGTTTTCTCTTACAAGTACCATTAGGCCACTCTAGTCACTGACCTCATCAAGTAGCATTGCTGCCATTTTCGTAGGCTCTGGTCTTTAAAAACATTTGAATCCTTCTTGCTTTGACTTTCCAGTATAGAGGACTGCCCCCCGGTCCCACCTACACATGCACACTTATTCCCACGACGGATTCACTGCTTTGGACAGAACTCGGTGGGCAAAGTTCTTTTGAAAAAGGTTTAAACATTTTTTTGAAAACGTTTTGGCTGAGCCACGCACTCCCTCCCCTGTCTTTCAGCCTCCACGAAGGAGAGCAGATGTTTCCTCTGAAGCTCACTGTGAGAGAGCTTTTGGCAAGGGATCCTTTCCCCCCTGGGAAATGAGTTTCCCTTTATATTTTTCCCTAGCAATTTTCTCCCTCGCTCTCCAAGTTGGTCTTCATAGAAGGTCTTTCGGGAGGGCTGAGGATCCCACTAACCCAGCAGTCGATCCCTAGCCCTTATCCCTGTTTGCAGGGGTTGAACAATGTCAAAGGGCTCTTCCTTTTACTTTGATTTTCAGAAAAAATTGAAATGGAATGCAACACTTGGAGCTGATTCTCTTAACACAGCAGGGTTTCCTCCGTGCTTACCAACCCTTAGTGACACACCAGGACACCTGCTTTTGCAACCGACAGCTCACCTGACCTCCCGCTTTGCTGCTCGCTCTGCAGCAGACACACCAGAAAGTTTGATGAAGTGGTTTTAGCACTGATGCCAGTCCATCTCCTCTTTGGGATCATCTTTATGCCTCCCTTGCCACCCAGCCTGCTACGCAATATCTGCATTTCTGCCCCTGCAATGATCTTGGGTAGGAATATGGAAGCCAATTGGAAAGCGAATATGGGAGGAATTAATGTTATAGTTTGCTAACTATCCCTGCTTCCTTTTAAGTTGCTTTGGACCCAAGGACGTGCAGGTCTGGGAAATACCTGTGGTACTAAGGGAATCAAGAGTGTCCCAGACAATTCATAAGCTCTGCTACAGGAAGTTCCTTCCCTGCCTCCTGCTGACTGCATTATCCAGAATCCACTGTGTGCTGTCAATCCAGAAAGGGGAGCACATGAAGTGTGAGAGTAACTTGCCTTAAGGGAAGGTGCTTGAGCAGGGAAAACGGGTGCCAGTTACTTGTATGGGGCCCAGGGAGGGAGTTTTCCTCTCTCTGCTTTGGACTTGTTTGCAGGCTTTGTGGCTTGACAGGATCTGGAGAGGAGCAAACTGGCAGCATCAAAAACTACTTTGCTGAGGTCCCCAAGGTGATACCAAACTGCTTGCCCAAAGTGAAAGTCTGCCTCTCAGTGGAGATGTACTGCATGTCCTAAAGGAACAGTGCTGATGTTAAAACTACCTCCTGACTCTCTGGCACAGCCAGAATCCCTTGTGCAGAGGGTACCTCAGGCTGAAACTTCTCGATCATCTTAGCCTAAGATGATATGATTAGCCCATCAGCCAAATGGTTTTGTCCTTCACCAGGGCCATTTTACCACTTGCTCCGTTGGCAAAATTCACAGATTGTACATGCCTCCTAGATTCCTACAAGTTTGTCTCTACTTTCTGACCATCTAGATCTCTTTTCTCATTACTTTCATGTCAATACGAAGGTAAAGCTGTTAGAGATCCTTTGATATGGTTTTAACTCTCTAAATAAGATTATGTTCAGGCCAGCTCTAAACGGAGCCCAGTTTATAACACTGACCTCCATCTGCAACAGACCATTCCTTTCCCCCCTTTCAATAATAAGCTTCATTCTCAGGGGGTGGCCTGGACCTAAGTTTCTATCTAGGGACCATTCAAATCGATGGAGGAAGTGTGATGCCTTTCTCATGTTGTTTGACAGTCTCTTGAAAGGGCTGCGTTATCTGCCAAGTTCGTCTTGACCAGATGGATCAATATTGTCAATGTTCTGAGCAGATTAATCACCTATCCATGAAACTCCTTTAGAGATTTTGGGGTTCATGCTGTTCAGTGTGCAGCATTGGGTGACGTTTCTTCATCCCTCTTTGGAAGAAACTTGCAACTGCTACCTGATTGTCAATATGTTATTTTTTCTAAGCTTTATGAAACTTGACTTGCTATTGTACTTGGATACAAATCTTGGGCAGCAAATTCTTCAGTCTGCTCTCAGTGTATTTCAGGATGAAGATGTGCCTTAATTAAAACAATATATCAAATTATTCCATCTGGGAAGGGTTATATTTTAGTTTAAAGCTAATGGAATTGACTTCACAGCATCTTTTTACTCTCAGGCAAAATCTAGTTTGAGAGAGATTCTCATGCTCATTTTGCCTTTCCATGAATGACTACGGTTTTGCATCCGTTCCCTATTTTACTACCCTCACTATGTGATGACTGGATGATGTTTGCATCTTCCTACCTCCCACAAGCTTTGATTCTGCCTGGAGTGGAAGGTCCAGACTGGGAGAGACCAGAAGTACAAGTAAAAGAAATGTTGCCTTTCTGTCTCTTGACATTTCTGTTCAACTTATAATAGTAATGGATGCAAAATCTTAAAGAAAAACAACAACAACAACAAAAATCTGCGGACTGTTCCAGACTCTGGAGGAGCCCAGGATTGGGAAGGTATAAAAGTGACTTAAAGCAACCTTTGCCACCTCCCCTTGTGCTGTGAGAGAGACAGCATGTAGTCTCATCCAGTGAGCATGGGGGTTGGAAAGCTTCCTGTGCTGATTTGGTTGCATACCCTTGCTTTGCTAGTTACAAAATCAGATGTCTGAGCTGGCAGGAAGTAAGAGGTCTGCAATAGCCTCTAGTGCATTCTGCCCCTTGTGGGTAGTTTCCTGTCCTGCCTTGACTGTCTTGGAGATGGGGAGCACTTGCTTTCTAGTTTTCAGTGTGTCACTGTCACCTCCTAGATGCAGGCCCAAAAGCTATAAAACCCCAGACATTCATATCTCGGATGGCACAGTAGTCAAAGTCCTGCCTGAACCACCAGAGAAACTCGGTTCTGCTCAATCACCTCTTCAAAAAAAGCTTGAATAAATAGTTTTTACAGCGTGCCCTGAAGGCTGGACCTGCAGTTGGAAGAGCCTTCTGCTGACACACCTGCCTCTAAACACCAGACATTCAAATCTGGGGAGTACCAGCAACAGCATCCCAGCTGATTTAAACTGCCAGGATGGAAGGTGAAGAAAGAGGCAGGTTCTACAACAACTCTAGCCAGGATGGATTGATTTAAATCAAAGACATTTAAGTCTCTGATGTTCATCATGATTTAAATCAGCAAGCAGAAAACCTTGATTTAAGTAATTGATTTTGATCATGTTTTGTATTTGTACTTTTTATTTATTTTCCTAAAGAAAGGTTGATTCTCACTGTTTGGTAATGATTAAAACATATTAATTTGCAATTAAATAGAGCCTTCACATTAAGTTTGGTGCTTCTGTTTGCTAACCAGAGGAATATATTATATCTATACACATTTATTTAAACAGTGGTATAACTTAATTTACATTTATTCAAATTCTTAATTTTTACATTTTATTTTAGTACATTAGAACATGGTGAATAATGCCTTATTTACCAGATGATAGTTAATTTTTTACTTGTGATTTGTGTCAAACTCTGTTTGGATGGAAATTTAAATTCTAGTCAAAATGCACCAAAAGAGCATTACATTTTTTTTATTATTATTAAAAAATACTGCCTTAAAGGTACTGAATCCATACCAAAAAAAAGGTTGTTACAAAGCTTATCAAAACATGTTTTGCATTTAGAACTACCTGACTTATTAAACAAAGGAAGTATTAACTTTAGTTAGTGCATTGAACTGATTGTTTCTGGTTACCATGGCCTTCAAGATTTTAGAACTAGTAGATCTCTTATTCTCATACCTAGTTTTTGTTCATAGATTGGACAAGGAAAACAAGTTTTCCTGCTTTGTCAACTCCCAATTGGTTTCTTAACTTTCAATAAACTAGTCATTGAACTGGACTTGTTGAATAAGCTGAGATTAAGAAAATTGCCTCTCTGCAGTGTGTTTTAATTAATGTATAATTTGGAACCATTTTTACTTATCGCTCATGGCAAATACTTAATGTGTGAGAGCAAAGACATCCCCCCTCCAGACTCCCCCACAGCTTCTTTGGTTGATATATAGCATTTTTTCCTCCCTTTTTGTCAAAATGTCCTCTGTTCCAGAGGACATGTAATCACTGTGCAGTGTCATGCAGATGCTTTTTGTGTTTGTATCTCCTATTTAATTATACTATATAAATGTCCTCAGTAATTTTGATAAATTGGGTGAAGGTTATTGATTTTTCTAGTCTGCTGTGAGGCCTTTCTTATATTGAAGACAGTAGTTCAACTGACTTGTTTGTTGAGGAGCTTTTGGAGGTTCAACATGGGTAGTTTCAAGATAACAAAGGAATTCTTTTTATACTTACCTGGGAGAGCTGCTGACTGCAGGGCTTAAAGCCATATAGAAACAATAGTGTTGTTTCTAAGTAGCCTTAAACTCAGCTGTAGTGTCTCTCAGTATACAAGTATGGATATGTCATTAGCTAATCTAGCCAACTATTTGTTTTCTTACTTCATTTCATTTCTTTTACAATTAGCAACTATAAAACATGTCCAGGACTTACTCCAAAGCAGATATGAGTGACCTGAATTCAGTACCTCCCCTGATGTAATTGGAAGAGATTACCATTGTAAAGCAATCAGCTTTTAGTGGAGAAGTGAGTTTTAGTCCTCTTCTCAATTTCAGGGCAGGTCTACACTACAGTTGGGATCGACGCTCTGAGATCAATCCACCAGCGGTCAATTTAGTGGGTCTAGTAAAGACCCGCCAAAACGACTGCAGATCGCTCTTCAGTTGACCCCTGAGGAGAAAAGGTAAGTCGATGGGAGATTTTCTCCCGTCGACCCCACCCCATCCCCGTGGTAACTCGACCTAAGATACGTCGACTCCAGCTACGTTATTCACGTAGCTGGAGTTGTGTAGCGTAGGTCGACTTACCGTGGTAGTATAGACATTGCCTCAGTGTCAAGGCTGAAAGTGGAGAGAGTCATGCTCAGGGGTGCTGGAAAAATGTGTATAGTGGGGGTGCTGAGAGCCATTGAACCAAACTGTAAACCCTGTATCTGATGGAAATCACTTCAAGCCAGGTGGGTATGGCAGCACCCCTAGCTCAGGCACGTATGGTCATGCCAGGCCACGGACCTAAGCAAAAATGGAAAAGTAGAGCTCAAAGTTTGGCTCTTGGCTGGTGAGAGGGAAACGAAGTAGGATTCTCTCCCTATGAAAATGACCATGAACTCCTGCCAGGAAAAATTAGGTCTTATGGAGAAAGCCAAGAGGGACCTTGCATGGAGATGCTCAGTGTGAGTGCAGTGCCCTGGAGTATGCCAGCAGGGGGAGCCAGCAAGCAGCTAGAGCAATAAATAAATAAATAAATAACTCACACCAAGGGTTTCTTGACTTCTAATGTTTGGGATGAAGGAGATACTGGCTAGCAGTACCAGACAAATATCAGTAGGAGCCCACACAGCAGAGCAACAGTATACACAGCACTGGCAATTCCCAAGAAATTGGATCAATTTTATCAAGAATTTAGGCCCTTCAGAGCTAGAGTATGGAGGTAGAATGCACCGGTTACATAGCTGTGTCTACAAAATACAGCCCAGATCCTCTAACTGGGACTGCTAATACAGACCCGTGTGCTGGTGTGGACCCCATTTATAGGATGGGAGCCAATCTCAGCAGCTCTCCCGCATGCTGTTAGAGTATGTTCTTGTTCATGAGAAGTCTGGAGAAGCAATTCCACGGGCAGAAAGCATGGTGTCAGTGCAGGTTCTTGGGTGCTTGTGTATCCTGGAGCTCTGTGGAAGCCAGGTTTCCATGGATCCAGCCAGAACGTGTTCCATAAAAAGGAGCTGGTTGTAGAAAATTGAGACGTGGTCACCCTGTGCACAGGCCATAAAGACTGTGCCATGCGCCGTACAGAAGAGACCCGCTCAGTGTCTCATGTCATTTGTGAACTTAGGTGGAGAGAGGGGAAGAGAGGTGCAGTTCAGACGTGCACCCTAGACCTCTTCCAAAAAAAAAAAAAAAAAAAAGAGGCCAATAGCAAGCATCTTTGTAAGAGAAAGGAACAGAGTCCACCCTCCACAGAGAGAAATATGCAAGCAGCAGGGAGCCAGACGGGATCCTAGAAATAGCAGCAGGAAGCCGAAGAGTAAGCAGCTAGGCTGTCAGCGCTACTGTAACCTTGATTGCATTAAATAGATGGGAGATGTCAGGACCCAAGGAGAGCGATACCCCGAGGGCATATGGGGAGGGAGGAGGGAACTGAAAGAGTTAAACATCAGGAGACTACAGTTTCCTTTTAATTACAGTTCTGAATGTTAAATGTTAAGGTTCAAAAGAGCACAAGGTAAAGACTGAAGAAGACATGCTGCTATTGGAAAGACCAGGTGCAGTTTTTCAGTGGGCAAACACTACTGTATTTTCTGTAGTTTTTAACTTTTTGAAAAAGAGGTTCGATGTGTTTTGGATTTTTTTTTTTTTTTTTTTTTTGCATGTTGAAGTCTCGGTCAAGGAGGGAGAAACTTATTTTGTCACATTTAATTTCCAGTCTGTTTGGATTATTGTTATTTTCCAAGATTTGTTCAGTGGGAAAAATAGATGTTTGTGTACTTTTGTATTGGTTTTTTAGTCTTTTTGCTCCCATAGAATCATAGACTTTAAGGTCAGAAGGGACCATTATGATCGTCTAGGCTGACCTCCTGCACAACTCATGAAACTTAAAAAGAAAAATAAACTTTTAAAATACTTTTACTGAATAATTAGGCCCTGAGATTTATGCCTAGTTTCCATGCAGTTCTGAGTACATGAATTGAGCCTTAGTTTACCACGGTGACTGTTTACTCCTGCTGTCTTCATTAATTTGTAACAGGCCTTTGGCAGCATTAGCTAAAATTTTGGTCCCAGCAAGACTTTCATTCTAAATCCCAATTTTTGGTAGCTCGGAACTTTCTGAAAATTTCACCATTTAGGGCTGTCCAGTTTGCGTTGTCTAGAAAGACATTTTCATGTTATGTTTAGTCCATCCAAGTGTGCACATTCTATCCAGAATGTCTCAGGTACGTGTTCAGTATGTGGATTTTGTGTGTCTGTTGTTAGCTGTATTAACATAGATTCTGGTCTATGTTAATGCATAGCCAATATGGTCTATTGCATCAGTGATCTGTGGAATAATGCATGCCCAAGTAGCAGCCATTAGTGTGTATTGTGTCACTGATCTGTGCACTAACAGGGCCACAAGGAGGTGTTGCCACAATAAACGTCACGACTCTGTGGGAGCCATCACAGTTCATTGCTTCAATAGTCTATGTATTGAGTCCCAAGTAGGCCTTGACACACAATGGACCATTATGGCTCCAGATGAGCCATTATAGTTTTAGGTCAATAATCTGTGTGTTGTTGAATCCCAAAATAGCCTTGATACGGCAGACTGGAAAGGCTCATAGGAAAGATCTGTTGATTATGCAAACCTGTACAAGGTCCAGAGGATACTCTGACTTGCTGCTAAAGATAAGTGGTGTGAGTTATTTTCTCTTATTTATTACTGTTATCTAAACCTCTCTCCCTACTCTCGGTGCTCTCTTTGTCTCTCCTTCCCCTCATGTGGATATTAAACCACATGAATGATATTGTGAAAGCGTTAGATGTGAAACCCAAAAGGAAGGAAAAGTTATAGTTACTAGTAAACTGATGAGCAGAAGCTCTCTTGGTAGTGGGTGATTCTGCATACTACATGTTGTTGCAGTACAGAGGCACAGAAATATAGCCCTGAACCAGTAAAGCACTTAAACAAATGATGCCCCATTGACTTCAATGAGACTACTCATTTATTTAAAGTTAAGTACATGCTTATGGGCTTTGTTTGATCTGAGCCAAACTGCCCAGCCAGACTGCCCAGCATCTTGCAGGATTGAAGTCTTTTGGCCTTAGCCACTATACAACTGGCATAGTTGTTTGTCTTTGCTCAGGACTGGGACAGCAGGGTTCATAAAACTCAGGACTAGGTGCAGTGACAGAACCATCTAGTGTTCTTGACTAGCAACTGACTGCTCTTATGGCTGGTTTTATTTGGGGCTCAGTGTTGCTCACCTGTGAGATCACCAAGTCTATACTGCCTTTGTTTTTATGGCCTTAAGTCCATCAAAAAACTCCCATGGCTTCAGTGGAAGCAGAGTTTGGCTGACTCAGGTGCTTTTAAAAACCCCACATTAATGTATAAACAAAAATCAGAATTAGAGCTCGTTGAAATTTTTCAAACAAAGAGCGTTTTTTTTCCTTGTTCCTTCCCCGCTCCCCCGCCCCCCTGAGAAATTATCCTTTTTTTTCCCCAATAAGGAGGAAGGACAGGATTTGCATTGTACTATATACTTAAATGGCAGCTTGGCCTTGCATTCTTTTGCATAATAAAACTAGGGTTGCCAAGTTTCTAATCGCGCAAAACCAAACACCCTTGCCCCACCCCTGCTAACTCCATCCCCACTTCCTACATTGTTTGCTCTCCCCCCCTCACTCACTTTCACCGGACTGGGGCAGGGGGTGTGGTCTCTGGGGTGGGGCAATAAATGAGGAGTTCATGGTGCAGGAGGGGGCTCTGGGCTGGGGCAGGAGGTTGGGGTGTGGGAGGAGGGATGGGGTGTGGGCTCCGGGAGGGAGTCAGGGTGCGGGAGAGGGTGCCCAGAGCTGGGACAGGGGGTTGGGGTGTGGGAGTGCAGACTCCAGCTGGGGATGTGGGCTCTGGGGTGGGGTGGGGCCAGGGATGAGAAGTTTGGGGTGCAGGAGGGGGATCAGGGCTGAGTCAGGGCGTTGGGTTGTGGGAGGGGGTGTGGGCTCTGGGAGGGAGTTTGGGTGGGGGCTCAAGGCTGGGACAGGGCATTAGGGTGTAGGAGGGGATGCCGACCTGGGGCAGGGGGTGAAGGGTGCGGGAGGTGGTGACTCGTGTGGGCTCCAGCCACATGGCACTTACCTCAGGCGGCTCCCGGAAGCGGCAGGCATGTCTGACTCCTAGGCAGAGGGGCCAGGGTGCTCTGCATGCTGCCCGCATCCACAGGTGCTGCCCCTGTAGCTCCCATTGGCTGTGGGTCTGCGCCACCAACCAGACTTTTAACGGTCACTGACCGGGGCCCCAGGGTACCTTTTCGACCAGGTGTTCTGGTCGATAACTGGACACTTGACAACCTTAACTAAAACTGGCATGGATCTGAAAATGAAGAAGAGAATGGCTCACTGAAAGTGAGAGAAGGTTGCAGTGCTGCAGAACTTGGAACGAGAAATGCAGTAAATTTACCATTCCAGTTGGCCAGCAAAAGATGAATTAGCTTAGTTATTAAGGATATTACACGTGTTTCCCCTTCAGAGATTTGTTAGAACATATTTTCTTCAATGATAGTAATCAGTGTTACAAACAAAACACAGTTTCCCTCTTTGAATTTTCTTTATGCACGGCATCATCTACATAAAGAAAAAAAAAGTATGTCAAACAACATGAATAGCTTCAGGCTATTTTATTTCATGTTGCTAAATAAATCAATGCAGATGAGGACTTTTTTATGTAAGACTGGTTAGTGAATATAAGCACTAAGATAAGAGCCAAACATTATAACTCAAAAGATTTCCTAAAGGTTGACATGCCTGCTGATTCTGATTAATCTTAAGGGTCAGATCCTGCGTTCCCAGTGCAAGCCGAGCTCCCAGTCAGTCTCTGGGAGGTTCGCCTCAGAAAAGTCTGCGGGCCCAGGCCCATGTGTGACAGTAAAGAGCAAGATGTAGTGACTTTTTGCTCTTTAAATGAATTTAGTGCTTGTGAAAGGTGCTGGATTGATGGCCCCTGGATACTTCTGTTTATCCACATGCTGCCACTTCTGGGAGCCGTACGGAGCCAGGGCAGGGAGGGAGCCTGGGTGCCTGCTCACAACCTTGAGTGCCAATCTCAGGACAGACGGTCAAGAAGCTGGGCAGACACCCACTTCATCTGTTTATCCACAATACAAGTACAGCAGACTTCCCCACCAATATCTCTCAGGCTGAGCTGGAGGAACCTTCACTAGGAGTAAAAGAGCTCTCCGTGCCCACTCCCAATTTGTTCCAGGGCCTCTCTACTAAGGCTATGCTAATTAGGGCGCTGCTTACTACCAATTTCATGACGGTTTTTGTGACATGGGTATTTGTCCCCTAAGGAGCTGGACTGAGACCACCAACTCATTCCACATGAGCCATTAAACAGCAATGAGCTGGCAATAGTGCTTGGTCACTATGAAACTGAGCCAGCTATAAAAAGATGACAAGGAGGCTTCCTGTGTCTCTATCGGTTCCTGGAGTCATTCTGATCTTCCTCTAATGATTAATTGTCTGGTTTTAATTAACAAAAGCATTAGAAATTATGAATAAAGGGTGATGCTCAAGGCTTAAAAGGACTTTTTCGACCTTAGAGCCCTAAAAGTCACTTGTCCTTAAAGATGCTTTTCTTGGCAGCAGGAAGATTCTTGTAACATTCCAGTCTTTCCCCAACCCCAATGGAGACGGGCATTATTAAAAACATGGATGAATATCTGTGACATCTAGCACTCAGAGAATTGTCTCAGGTATGTGATGTATCAGCTCCCAGAGTGTGCTTTGTCTATGTGTAGAGTCTAATGGAAGGAGCCTTTAAGAGACATGGTAGTGGCCCACATCACCACAACAGCAGGAATGAATGCAGGTGCAGTATGTACAGAGTGATCTCTGAGTAAGCTGCCATAAAAGCCTGTTCACTGGAACCGTCTGTGTGCGCCTGTTAGCTGCCTCTGTGTCCTGTATCAAATCAGAGACTTTCCACAGAGACAAAGTTTGACTGAGTTACTAGACTAGGACTTGGCAGATTTGGGATCAGTTCCTGGTTCTGCCACAGTCTTTCTGTGTGACTTTGAGCAAGTCATTGATCTCTCTATGCCTCAGTTCCCCCCCTGTAAAATGGAGATGATATTCCTTTTTCTCTCACCCAGTGTCTGTCTTGCCAATTCAGATTGAAAGCTCTTTGGGGTAGGAATTGTCTCTTGCTGTAGCTGCTCTAAGTTGAGGGGAGTGAGCTCTCCCGTCAACTTAATTAATCCAGCCCCAATGAACAGCAGCAGCTATGTCTCCCACCGATATAGGGTTGTCCACACCAACGTTTAGGTTGGTGTAACTCAGTGGTTCTCAAACTTTTGTATTGGTGACCACTTTCACCCAACAAGCCTCTGAGTGCGATCCCCAACCCTTATAAATTAAAAACATTTTTTTTTATATTTAACACTATTAAATGCTGGAAGCAAAGCGAGGTTTGGGGGTGGAGGCTGACAGCTCGGGATCCCCATGTAATAACTACAACCCCCAGTTTAAGAACTGCTGGTTATGTCTCTCGGGGTGTGTGGAGGGTTTATTCACATCCCTGAGCAACATAAATTATATTGACATAAGTGGTAGTGTAGACCTAGCCTGTGTGTCTGTAAAAGTCTAGCACAATGGGGTCCCAGTCTTGAATGCAGTCTCCAGGTGCTACCTTAAGACAAATAATGCGTAACTATACTTCGGGGCATTCCCTCGCTGCTTCAGTGAAAAATAAGATTACCAAAGGAATATGAATTGGTCCATATTGACGACTTGCAGTATTTTTAAAAATAAAAAGAAGAACAGGAGTACTTGTGGCACCTTAGAGACTAACAAATTTATTAGAGCATAAGCTTTCGTGGACTACAGCCCACTTCTTCGGATGCATCCTAATATGCTCTATTTATTATGCTCTAATAAATTTGTTAGTCTAGGGTTACCATATTTTGTGCCTCCTAATGGAGGACACTCCCGGGGGGCCCGGCCCCGCCCCAGCCCCGCCCACGCCCCGCCCCAACTCCGCCCCCTCCCAAAGTCTCCGCCCCCTCCCCTGCTTGAAGCCTGAAGCAGGTAAGGGAAGGGAAGGGAAGGGAAGGGGGGGGGGAGGGAGAAGGAGGCACGGCCCAGGCTGGCCCCCGGCGGCTCCAGCCTGGGTCGGCTCGGGCCCTGGCCGACCACCCCCGGCGCACCCCCCGGATCCCAGCCCCGCGGCCCGGCTCCCCGACCCCGGCCCGGCCCGGCTCCCCGACCCCGGCCCGGCTCCCAGCCCCGCGGCCCGGCTCCCGGCTCCCCGACCCCGGCCCGGCTCCCAGCCCCGCGGCCCGGCTCCCAGCCCCGCGGCCCGGCTCCCGGCTCCCCGGCCCGGCTCCCGGCTCCCAGCCCCGCGGGCCCGGCTCGGCTCCCAGCCCCGCGGGCCCGGCTCGGCTCCCAGCCCCGCGGGCCCGGCCCGGCGACCCTGGCCCGGCCTGGCCCCCGGCCCGGCTCCCGGCCGGGCACCATGCCCCCGGCCCCGCACAAAGAGGCCCCGGCCGAGCCTCCCGATTTTCCCGGACATGCCCGGCTTTGGGGGATTTCCCCCCGGACGGGGATTTGAGCCCCCAAAAGCCGGACATGTCCGGGAAAATCCGGACGTATGGTAACCCTATGTTAGTCTCTAAGGTGCCACAAGTACTCCTGTTCTTCTTTTTGCGGATACAGACTAACACGGCTGTTACTCTGAAACCTGTCTTTAAAAATAAAGTAAGTTTTTGATCTGTGAATGTAAAATAGCTTCTGAGAAAATGTACGGGGGGGAGCCCAGACCATTGACTTAAACCATATTTTATTAAACTCCATCCCCAGTTTGAGAATTTATATACGAGAACTTTAACAGGTAACGTAGAACTAGTAATTTATGGCAGACCTTTAACTTGATGCTGCCAGTTACAGCCAAGGATGTGTGTGTCTGAGTTAGTCCAAGACCAAAGCTGAAACATCAAACCTGAACCCTATCAACTTGATGCTGATTTAGAGTCCAGTTTCAGATTGGATTTTACAAAGGGCCCCTATCTCTGTAAGAGCTGGACCAAACCCCGGAATCTAAACACTTGCTACGCTTCTTGGGGAGTGAAATCCAGACCAGAGTTTTACAGCATGGGCTCACACTCTATATGTGTGAATGTGTACGTAAAATACCATATAATATTATGGAGTATGTAATATGGTACTAAATATGATACCATGCAGGTGTGTGTCTTTTGTTGCATGTGTATCTATTTGCCTGTCTTATTCTATCTTTTATTTTGGAATGACATGGTGCTTGGGATGTCAAAAGACACAAAGATAAAGATGAAGAGCTTACAGCCTAAAAGGCAGATACCACAAAGTTAGGATACACTGGCTAGCCACAGGAGAGAATAATTTAGAAGCTTTAGGGCAGTGTTGGTCTTACTATTTTTATACGTCTCATTATGAACTCACTGCTTGTGGGTATTGTACTCTAGTGAGTTTTTGCCTGGGTGTTAATGGGGAGAAGAATGGCCTGGGTAGTTGGGGTAAGTGGATCCTTCTGTGCATAAGGGGTGACAGAAGAGAGCAGGAGACAAGCAGAGTGTTGAGGCTAGTGTCAGTGACAACATGTGAGATGGACACAGTTATATTATTGGTATAAAAGATATCTGTTTTTTCCCTAATTTGATTTATATTTAGGTGGGCAGAGGAGAAATGTCCCAAGTAGGGAGGAGTGGGGGGAAGGAAGTGGGTAGCTGTGTGTGTGGCTTCCTAGCCAGCAGTAGGATGTTTAGATTCCACATTTGGGTGCACATTAGTACCAAGAGGGAGCCATCTGCATGTAAGTGGCCATGTCCTGTCTTTTGACAGTTTGGAAGTTCAATTTATCTTTGTTCAGTTCTCAGAGATAAGCTCTAACCTCTAGCTCAGGAGACAGATAATGGTGCCATGGCACAATTTGGAATTTTTCTCAGTTAATCATTTAAAAATTAAAACATAATCTGCTGCTCATGAGATTAACAAAGGATGGATTTTTGTTGCATCTGGAGGTAGGGAGGGAAAAAAAGCCCAAACCCAGGAAGCAGCAATAGCTGTATGTCTGATAAGTGTTTGTTTAACCATGGCTTTTAGTCATGGCTTCTTCTTATTTTCCTCTTGTCCTTGCACTTGCTTGCTCGTCTACGTGCAGCATACGGAAAGGTTGAAAAGTGACAATTGCTAAATGAAAGTAGATGGAAACTGTTCTTTAGCAACTGCAGATGAGGTTTAGCAGTGCTGTTCGCAAGCTGTGTGCAGGCAGCTCACTCCCTAGTATAAAATGCCCTCTGATGGCCAAATAAGCATATAACTCAGTTTAGAAAACTGCAAATGAAGACACCTTTTTCCAGTGGTTTCTAATTTGGCTAAGATAGTTCTGATGCTCTACTGAATGACTCAGAGGGAAGAAGAGGGCTTTTGAGCATACAAATCTTCAAAGAATGAAGATTTACTGCTTTAAAAGCACTTCCTAGTGTTTGTCTTTGTAATTAATGAAAAAAAAAATAAAAATGTGAAGTGCTATAGAAGCTGATTTCATTTTTCAGTGTTGCAAATATCTCTTTGAATGGGGCTTTTAAATTTGAGGTCTATAATTTGCACTTGTTTGATATTAAAATAAAAGTTAAAAAACATTAGCCTACTGGTCAGTCAGCATAGTTATATTGATGTGTCCCTTACTTATGTTGCATATGTTGAAAAACATACTGAAGCAGGGAACTTTGTGATTGCCTAGCAGTAGGTTGTGCTCTGTAAGATATGTAGGTGATTTGGGTGCAGTGCCTGATCTTGGTCTTTCCCTCCCCCCCCCACCGCCACACTGGCAGAGTCTGGAAGGGTTGGGGAGGCAGTGCATGAACCTGCTTGAGGAGATTGTTCACTTAAGTTGCCTAAAATAGGGTTACCATACGTCCTCTTTTTCCCGGACATGTCCAGCTTTTCGGCAGTCAAACCCCCGTCCGGGGGGAATTGCCAAAAAGCCGAACATGTCCGGGAAAATGGCGGCTCTGTTTAAGAGCCGGGCTGCCTGAACGCTACCGGCTTCGGGCAGCCCCGTGCCTCCAGACCCTGCGCCGCCGGAGCCCGGGAGGGGAAGTGCCCGGCTGGGGGCGCAGGGTCTGGAGGCACGGGGCTGCCCGAAGCCGGTAGCTCTCGGGCAGCCCGGCTCTTAAACAGAGCCTCCAGCGGCTGCGGCTCTGTGTAACTGACACTGTGTCAGTTACACAGAGCCCCGGGGGCTGGAGGCTCCAGCCGCCCCCGCTCTGTTTAAGATCCGGGCTGCCCAAGCGCTACCGGCTTCGGGCAGCCCCGTGCCTCCAGATCCTGCGCCCCCAGCCGGGCACTTCCCGTCCCGGGCTCCGGCGGCGCAGGGTCTCCAGGCACGGGGCTGCCCGAAGCCGGTAGCTCTGGGGCAGCCCGGCTCTTAAACAGAGCCTCCAGCGGCTGGGGCTCTGTGTAACTGACACTGTGTCAGTTACACACAGCCCCGGCGGCTGGAGGCTCCAGCCGACCCCGCTCTATTTAAGAGCCGGGCTGCCCGAGCGCTACCGGCTTCGGGCAGCCCCGTGCCTCCAGACCCTGCGCCGCCGGAGCCCGGGAGGGGAAGTGCCCGGCTGGGGGTGCAGGATCTGGAGGCACGGGGGCTGCCCGAAGCCGGTAGCGCTCGGGCAGCCCGGCTCTTAAACAGAGCGGGGGCGGCTGGAGCCTCCAGCCCCCGGGGCTCTGTGTAACTGATCCAGTGTCAGTTACACAGAGCCAAAGAGGAGCAAAGCCTCCAGCCCCCTGGGCTGTGTGTAACTGACACAGAGGCTCTGTTTAAGAACCGGGCTGCCCGAGAGCTACCGGCTTCAGGCAGCCCCCTTGCCTCCAGACCCTGCGCCGCCAGCCAGGCACTTCCCCTCCCGGGCTCTGGCGGCGCAGGGTCCGGAGGCACGGGGGCTGCCCGAAGCCGGTAGCGCTGGGGCAGCCCGGCTCTTAGAGCCTAAGAGGAGCAGAGCCTCCAGCTGCGGGGGCTCTGCTCCTCTTCGGCTCTGTGTAACTTATACAGGGTAAGTTACGCAGAGCCGCCGGAGCCCCGGAGGGGAAGTGCCCGGCTGGGGGCGCAGGGTCCGGAGGCATAGGGGCTGCCCAAAGCCCGAGCGCTACCAGCTTCACGGTTTGCTGGGCAGCCTCCAGACCCTGCGCGCTGGGGCTCCAGCTGTGCTGGGGAAGCGCCGGCCGGGGGCGCAGGGTCTGGGGGCTGCCCGGCAAACCGTGAAGCTGGTAGCACTGGGGCAGCCCTTTCCCCCTGGCTGGGAGTGGGAGGGAGGAGGGGGCGGAGTTAGGGTGGGGGAAGGGGCGGAGTTGGGGCGGGGCTAGGGGTGGGGAAATGGGCGGGGCCATGGCCCGTGGAGGGTCCTCTTTTTTTATTTATGAGATATGGTAACCCTACCTAAAAGATGACCTGCAAAGTGTTTTTTTATATTTATTTATTTAAATAGCCTATATTGCTTCATTAGGATGCATACAGGAGGGATGATGGGTATTTTTGTTTTCTCTAAAAGTATTTTCTTAACTGGTTTTCTTCCTTAGAAATATCAAATATATCAACTCGGCTGTTCCTTAGTTTTGCATGAGGACTTAATGAAGTCTCTCAGAATATATACTGTTGGCTGAAGAGGATGCACTGTTGAATTAGTAATGAAGAATTCCTTTCTCCAATATTAGTTATTAATGTTGAATGGGCGTTAACAAAAAACAAAGCCCAGATATTTCTAAAAAATCCCTGCCCCATAGTTTTTCTTGGATCTTGTAATACTGTCAGCTCTCCAGTCATCATGAAGTCTTTTAGGCTAGACAGGACCTGAATTTCTAATGTGAAATATAAGCAGAAAAGAAACTTTAAAGATACAAAAACAACACTGAAACAAAAACTGTCTGGCTTTCTTTGTGCATACTAAAGAAGGAAAGAAAAAAGGCGGCACAAGCCAATTTATTTGTTTTCTTTTGCAGGTCACCTTTAACTGTGACCCTTTTTGCTGATTAAACAAACAGCTTTGATGCAATAGAAGAGATTAAGGATACTATCAGTGGGAGTTCAGGGTGTGTGAGGAATGAAGGATCAGGCCCTTTATTCTACCTTTGAAGCCATACTATTTTAGCAGAGTCTTTCTCTATCTGGTTGTATAATGTTTTAAGGTGTGGTCTGCGTCACTATGTAGCATGTTAAACAACAGATGTGCAGGCTGATATGAGTTATGGTACATTTTGCTCACTTACATAATAGCAAGTCACTTAAAACTGTTACATTTATTGGGTGAATGATCCTACAGTATTCTATTCTCCTCTATAGTTCACTAAAGAGAGAGTAGCTCTTTTCTTCTAATCAACAGGTGTTAAAATGGGAGTCTCTGTTATTACTAAAACATACTACTGATGTTTAACCTGCTGTATTTTTGCTTTCTCCATCAGAATGCAGGAACAGACTTATTACACTTTTTCCCCCAGGTTTTATCTTTGATCATAACAAAATAGCTTCCCCAACCATTCCAGATTCAGCTTCAATCAATCACTTTTTGTTATACAGTGCCCCTTTTAATATTAAAGGGAAAATGTCAATAATGATTGACAGCCCTGGAGAGTGAAGTCCTCTAAAGACAGAACAGTAACAGCATAGGCCATATGCAGTGTCAATGCATATGTCTTCCACATAGTCAATGCTGCTGTGCCTCATGGGACAACCTCCAGGGTTGAGAGTTGCCATATATCAAGTCAGTGTGCTCAGACGGTTGGCAACAGTGCCAGTTCTGATAGTGACCTTCGTGGGGTGCACACGTACCCCCTAGAACCTGAACCCAGCAATTTTGGAAAGGGCACAAAACAGCCGTTGGAAAAAGTCACTTGATCATTATGATTATGAGAAGAATTCAGACCAGTCACTTAGATGTGAAAGGCACATTACCTCCCACTGAGCCTTCTAGTCATTCCCACCGAATGCCCTTACTACCAAAAATCGCTGAGCACTTGGCAACATCAAAATTATGTTAAGTAATACAAATATTATGTTTAATTAACTTTAGTTTTTCCTTAGCCAAGAATTCTGTCTCTTTAGTTTTTTGAGGTCAATGGTCTTTCACAGGCCAGAATTCTAGTGTGCCATGAGTCATGTACCAACAGTTAGGTATGCTACCAAAGTAGTGGCCATTTGGTGACAAAGACCATTTTAGTCAATGGAAAGACTCCCGTTGACTTCGTCAGGCTGTAGATCAGGCTCCAAGTCAGCAAGGTAGCCAGTTGAAAGGTCATGGAGGGTGTTCAGTTCAATGGGTAAGTTTTTCAAAAGTTCTTAAGGAAGTTAGGTGCCCAACTCCCATTGAAAATTATTATTATTTATTATGTATTTTTATTACCATAGCACCTGGGAGCCCTAACTCTCTTTGGTGCTTTAGAAAATCCACCCAATTAGTAAAGCTTTAAAATCCCTCAGGATCTGACTGCTCTGTTTAATGGAGTGGAGAATCAGGCCACAGATTTCCCAATTTAGAATCCAAACTCAGGGCATGATCCTGCAAGCTTGAACACCACATGCGTGAGAAGTTCTTTTTAACTCAATGGGGGTTCTCAAGTTAGTGAATTAGTCACATGTGCATTAGCTTGCAGGAGTGTATGAACATAGGAGTTGCCATATCGAACCAGACCTGTGGTACAGCCGATCTGTTATCCTGTCTTCAAGAGCATGAGAGAGATCACATAGTGGACAGTAATGGAATAGGGGATGTTTCTTCCTAACCCTTGTCAGGTGGAGGTTCCACAGGGTATGAGAATCTATAGCCATTATACATTTTTGTTTATTTTGTATTCTTTCCTAATGGAAAAACTATAGTGGTTCTCATTATCCATATAAATATCTAATACCATTTTTGATTCTTGAACATCTTATCAAATTTAGATAATAGAGGTTTTGTTTCTTTAGAACCATAGTTATAGTTCAGGTTAATGACAAGTCTAATTTGGATCTGTGATGACAGTAGGAAAAAAGATGTCTTTAACATCTTTAATTAACTCATGTAAGACAGGGCAGTTGTAGTTTTCACATGTGTTGGTTGAGCTAAATTTGGGGTGGAGCCTTAGGTTTACCTTGACCAGGTAATGCATTAAAACAGTTGGAAGGTTTTGGAATAGATGAAGATGAAGGAAGGAAGATATTATTAAAGTGAGTCTCTTAAAACCTCAGTAAAAGATATGACAACTCAAAGGCTACTGTAGTCAGTAAAAACATCTGCATTGCCATTATGATGATCATAAAATCCTTAGGGAGGAAGGACCTGGACTGTTGAACTTGTGCCCTCACAGTCCATGTGGTAATGACAAGTTCTTCTCCAGTTTGGTAATATGTAAAGAAGCTGACTCCAAAGAGTGACCACCATATACTAGAACAAGACAGATGTGTGATCATGGGACTTGGTTTCCTGTTCCTATTCTGGCTCTCTCCCTCTCTTCTTTATTATTGGTCTCTAGGTATTTATAAAACACCTATCTGCAGCTACAAAGATTAAAAATGCGATGAGACAACAGCTCTCACCCATTTTTTTTTTCTTCTCATTTTAAAAAATTGAATGGCCAGGAAGTATTGATCGGTTCTTATGTCTAAATGTTTTTGGAAATCCAGCACTGGGGCACTACTGGAGCTTGAGTGGTGATGCCATTGGTGCTTATGTGACTGCCAGAGTTCATATCGCTCTGCTCTCTGGACCTGCTCTGATCAGGGCTAGATAAGATGTTGGTAAAGCAGTGCCAGTGGCCCAGGTGCGGAAGGGCTCTCACTCTTGCTGTCACTGCTTGAGCTGCATTGGTGGTAGATTAGCAGTGGAGATTTTTTTTAAAGATCCCATCTAGACACAGTATAAGGTCTTTTGGTTGCTTAGGTGCCCTATAAGGACTTTATCCATAAAATTGTCCTCATGGTGTTATACATTATAATAATTTTTGGTCAGTGAGCATGAGACAAGAACATCTTCAGATTCCTATTTCCTCTTCACTTTTAATGTATAAATATAGTTATAAACTGAGGCAGGTCGAACATCCTCTCTGTGCAGTCCCTTGTCATGGTAACCCCAGGATGGTAGGGACGACAGGATATGAAATGAGATAATTATCGCAAGAGATCTTTATAGGAAAATAGTGCATTGAGGAATGAAATTCTTTTATCAGACTTCACCAAGTCTTCTAAACGATAGGCATTCCTTACATATGAGAGACAGGACCGAGTTGAACTCCAGATTTGATTCTCTCATGGTCCTTCCATACGTGGATTTGGGTGGAGTTGTTTACTCTTCAGCAACATTTGGCTTCAATACTTTCACATAAATGCACCCAGCATGGGCAAAAATTTAAAAAAGCTAAGCAGCGTGCATTTCATTGTTTGGAAACATCCGTTTCTGTAACTTAGGAGAACAAAATACATCCTAATACATCCAGCTTTTCTCTCATTTTCTGGCTCATGGACTGGGTGATGTTTAATATACAGTATTAAGAAGCTATTTAAATGTTTTGCGTCAGGGTTTTTGTGTTTTTTCCCCCCGCCTTTAAAACATTGTGTTTAGGTAGATTCCCTTTAAACAAACAAATAAATAAATAAATACTAGGCTATAATAATGTCCCAGTGTTTTCAAGGAAATTTACATTTTGAAAGACACTGTTGGAGACCAGCAAGGACATGCAATTACTATATGTAAATCATTTCACTTGTTTCCTAATCTTGCTGAAGACCAAGAACTACAGGTTTTTTGTTTTTTTTTTAGTATATGTCTTCCTCTTTCTCGTGCTTTAAAATTTAATTGTATGGCAAGATTTGTTTATGTTTTAACTGCTCTCCCTGATAGTTTTAAGTCTTGCCCGCTTACAATTATTTTATTTTTTGTAACGTGTAACCTTGTGATTATTTTGAGATTGCATTAGACGTAGAAATCATTCAGAGTAAATAGAAGTTTTGTGCTCAACTAGCTGTGTCCTGCACTCCAAAAATGGAAAAACCTTTTCTTAATTACAGTTTCATGTAAAGGTTGTGAAGTGACCTGCTTTTTTCTGTGCCTTTCACATCTGGTTTTCTCCAGCTTACTCATGCCTGCCAAATCCCACTCTGGGTGCTCTTGTCATATTTTTAATAGTCTCTTAAGTTGTGTTCTTATTGCTGCTTGGTATCCTCACAAACACCTGCCAAACACAAATGGACTGGTTAAAATTATTAGGAAGGGCCCCATTCATGGAAATTACATTAAGCTATGCTAGATGCCTGTGGTGGGGGTGATTATTATTTATCATTATTTTCCTTTGCAGAAAGCTTTCCAGGGAAGGATAGCGTCAATTGAGCTGGTCAGAGAAGCTTTGATGGTGCCACTTTCTGTCAGAAAATGCAGTTTAGTCAAAATTGAAACACTTTGCGAAATCATGTTGATTTCACCAAAATTTTGTTTTGGAGGGAAAAAGTTCTAGGTAGGAACTCCCCATTTTGATACTCTTGGAATGAAACACTTAAATTTTTCCTTTCAAAATGACCTTTCATTTTGAAATTTTTAAAATTTCAAATGTAACATTTTAAAAAGGAAAAACATTTTTCTGAGAATTAAATATTTTTATTGACTTGAAACAAATTGGGATGGGGATTTTCTTTTGCAGAACTTTGAAATTTTGGGGTTCCTAATCAGAATGAAACCAAATTTTGAAATCCCAGTATCCTCCACAAAATGGAATTTGCATTCTCCATACAGCTCTAATAGTGAATGAGTGAATTTGTGTCGTTTCTAGACTATATATGGAGATTAAACCATGTGATATATGTCCTCTTCTGGCTACAGTGGGAAGCAAGGATGGAAGAGGGTGGAGACTCTGGTTTGAATATGATGGGGGGTGGGGAAAGCAAGATGTAGATGTGCCTTTGATTGATAATGGGCCGAAGACATGGAAGATAATCTTTGTTTGGGTAGGTGGACTGTACCCTATATACTTGTTCATAAGCCAAATTTTTTTAGTAAAAAAGGGTCGCACCAGAGAAGGGCGTCGGCTTATGAACGGGTATAGAGAGGGAGAAGTGAGACACAGCCCCTCCCCCCAACAGAGGGAGCAAGGAGAGGCAGCACAGCCAGCAGAGACAGAAGGGAAGAGGTGGGGCCAGTGTCTTTCTGCTTCTGGCCACGCTGCTCTCCCTCCAGCCTCTGAAGCAGCTGCAGCTCCGGGGCTGGCAGGCTGCAGCCGTGTCGCTCAGCCCCGCCCCCCAGAGCAGGCTGCGGCTGTGCCACCCGGCCCAGCCCGCTGGAACATGCTGCAGCCGCGCTGCCCAGCCTGCCGGAGTAGCTCCAGCCAGGTCAGAGACATCCTCCCCTGGCCCTCCCCAGATAAGGTGGGAAGGGATGGGATGGGGAGAATATGGGGGTCCCAGTGGGGAGTGGTCACAGGGGTTACTCCCCTGACTCCCAGCTTCTCCACCCCCAAAAATTTCCCCACCAATTGCTGTCCCGGCCCGTCAGGGCTAGCAGCTGGCGCGCCAGGACACTTTACTTACTTAGGTTTATCTCCGTGCCTGCGGATGCTCGAGGTAAACAAACCATCTCGGCCTGCCAGCGGCTTATCCTCATGGCCCGGGAGCCAAAGTTTGCTGACCCCTGAATTATAGGGTTGGCTTATGAATGGGTTATAAAAAATTTCCATTTTTACTTATCCATCTCGGGGGGGTCGGCTTATAAACGAACGGGCTTATGATCCAGTATATACAGTATTTAGTGGGTGTATAGTGATTTGTGAGGGCTTGTAACTTGTATTTGGCATGTACATGATGCAAATTTCCTCGATATACAAATATATAACTTTAGATTCTAACTGGCAATCTTAACATACAGGTAACAAAGTTTTCTTCATATGTTCAGACACACGTGTTTCTACGCAGTTTATAATCTGGAAATATAATTGCCACGTGCAGTGCTGCTGAAAAGAGCAAAGACTTATAAATGGAGATTTTGACCCTATGAAGAGTGAAGCCATTGTGAATGAGAACTTTTATTGTCAGGATTTGTTTTAATATACAGCATGTAAAAGTGGAGCCTTGGTAATGAGAGTAAAGGAAGCCCCAGGGCCTGTTTTGATTGCACTGGTAACACTATAGACTTTATCAGAAGAAACATAAATACAACCTTGGTGAAAGTGTTTAGCTCCATGACACTGTCACTACAAAGAAGAAACTATATGTTAATTGGGATCTCATAAATAACCCGCAATTCATTAGGCGTCTTGACAGATTAAATAAACTTGATTCAACAGAAATATAAAAACATAAATTATAAAATCAGCACTAAACCTGTTCCTCAGGATGGTCCAGATGGGGTGCTGTGCAGCCAGCAGGGGCATGATGTTGCCATCTGTGGAAGTTTGGCGGAAAAAGGAGATGAGAGAATGACGGGTCTGGTAGATTGTGTAACAGTAGTGCTGTGTGAACGTGGGATCTGAACTGTTATTTTACCCACCCCGTATGGTGCAGTCTTGCGATATTGCTTGGGAGATCTTCTCTTAAAGAAGAACACAAGGGGTGCAAAGGAACCATTGTGCTTCATTCTTGCAACACGAGAGAAAATGCTGCTGATCTGAGAGTGGGGGGGAAGGCTCTGGGGGGCAATTTTTGGGAAAGGGTTATAAGAGAGCAATGAGATCCTTAAAATCTGAAGTCACTCTTTTTGGACAATAGCATCCATCCCACGTGATCTAGCTCACAATACATTACTCTCATGGGATCCACAAGTGACCCTCTCCTGCCTGCCTCCCAGTGCAGCAAGAGCCCAACTCCAAACAGACTTTCTACTTGGACCTGCTGCCCTACCAAATCTCCCTGGGAGTGGGGTGGGTATTAATTAAGTTAAAAGACGTGTATATCTTTTTAACTCCTGATAATGGAAATGCTATCTCTTTGTATGGCTTTATCTACATTAACATTCAGTTGATTTTTTTTAATATAACAAGCTCTTGACTTTAGGAAGCTTCTGTGTCTGGAATGGAAGTTTTGGTACTTTAGAATGTTTCATTAATTATTAATGTGAGTGGGAATCATGTTCTGTAGCATCCCTTACATTTAAAAAAAAATCAATTAATTATTGCTATAAATCTCTGAGATTATGCTGCAGTCATAGTGCTGGGAAATTGGCCATTAACTACCAGGAAATCGCCTATTTTCCATCAGTCAGAATTCAGTTGTACCAACACAACCCTTTTCTTTTTATAAATTAACTATCAATGTGATGCATAATTGATAACCATTTATAATAATAACAATAATCTCCATGAAATTGTCATCTTGGTATGCAGCAGATTTGTTAGAGCCTTTACCCCGCTCCCTCATTTTCACCCTAGCTTACTGCATTCGTTAACTATTAATAACCTGTGTTTTCTGGGAGATTGTTCTTGCATTGACCTTTTTTGGGGGGGAGACCTTTTTTTGGGAAGAGGGGGAGATGTTGCACAAGCTTAGTTGTTGGAGATGAAGGGGTAATATACAAGATTTATAACAATACTTTGCAATTGATGCCATTTATATGAAGATAACACAGGGCTTTGCAAAGGTGGGTAAGTATTGTTATCCCTTTTTCACAGAAGGGGAAACAGATGCATAGAGAGGTTACGTATATTGCCCAAGGTTGTCAGCTGCTTGACATCACCCCTATGTTTTCTAATTCCCAGACCCTATGTTTACCATGGTCCTTGTCACTTTGTATCATAAGACACCATTACTTATAATTTTATGTATTGTGTTGTTAAACTTATGTATTTCACATCCACAGTGTGCAACAATACCGACAATGGAATAGAGGGCTTTCCGTAGTACTTATTAGTTGACAATAATTCCCTTCCTCTGTTGTATTGTGGTAACCTTGAATGAACGGTGCACAATTTGAGATTCTCTACATTTTTTTTTGTTTGACTGTTTTAACCCTTTATGGTGCTTTTCTTTAATTGTGCCCCCCAAAAAGCTGAAATTTGGCAGCTCCATACTGATTACTCTTTGGGAAAAAGAACAGGAGTACTTGTGGCACCTTAGAGACTAACAAATTTATTTGAGCATAAGCTTTCGTGGGATACAGCCCACTTCATCAGATGAAATACCACCCTATACCAGAAACCTACTGACCGCTCTACTTACCTACATGCCTCCAGGACACACCACACAATCCATTGTCTACAGCCAAGCTCTAAGATACAACCGCATTTGCTCCAATCCCTCAGACAGAGACAAGCACCTACAAGATCTCTATCAAGCATTCTTAAAACTACAATACCCACCTGTTGAAGTGAAAAAACAGATTGACAGAGCCAGAAGAGTACCCAGAAGTCACCTACTACAAGACAGGCCCAACAAAGAAAATAACAGAACGCCACTAGCCGTCACCTTCAGCTCCCAACTAAAACCTCTCCAGCGCATCATCAAAGATCTACAACCTATCCTGAAAGATGATCCCACACTCTCATAGATCTTGGGAGACAGACCTGTCCTCGCTTACAGAGAGCCCCCCAACCTGAAGCAAATACTCACCAGCAACCACACACCACAGAACAAAAACACTAATCCAGGAACCTATCCTTGCAACAAAGCCTGATGCCAATTCTGTCCACATATCTATTCAAGTGACATCATCATAGGACCTAATCACATCAGCCATGCCATCAGGGGCTTGTTCACCTGCACATCTACCAATGTGATATATGCCATCATCTGCCAGCAATGCCCCTCTGCCATGTACATTGGCCAAACCAGACAGTCTCTACGCAAAAGAATAAATGGACACAAATCTGACATCAGGAATCATAACATTCAAAAACCAGTAGGAGAACACTTCAGCCTCTTTGGCCACTCAGTAACAGACTTAAAGATGGCAATTTTGCAACAGAAAAGCTTCAAAAAACAGACTCCAAGGAGAAACTGCTGAAGTTGAATTAATATGCAAATTAGACACCATCAATTTAGGCTGGGAATGGCTGAGCCATTACACACATTGAATCTATTTCCCCATGTTGAGTATTCTCACACCTCTTGTCAAACTGTCTGTAATGGGCTATCTTGTTTATCACTACAAACATTTTTTCTCTTCATTAATTAGCCTCTTAGAGTTGGTAGGACAACTCCCACCTTTTCATGTTCTCTGTATATGTATCTCCTCACTATATGTTCCATTCTATGCATCCGAAGAAGTGGGCTGTAGCCCACGAAAGCTTATGCTCAAATAAATGTGTTAGTCTCTAAGGTGCCACAAATACTCCTGGTTTTTTGTGGATACAGACTAACATGGCTGCTACTCTGAAACCTGTCTTTGGGAAAGAGTTCCTCGCTGTAGTAGCCTTTTGCTACCAGTATGTGGCATTAAATCAATGTGCAGCTTTGCTACCCTCTACTACTCATTGCCTTTCCTCTGAGTTTCAGTGAAGTGCCCTGCAACTCCTTGTTTGATATAGCTCATGTGTCCCTGCAGCAACAAAGTAGGGAGGTTTGTTAAACTCACTAAGAATCCAGGGAAACCTAAAGTGGCTGTTCCAGAAGATATCTCCAATGCCTACACTAGTGTGCTGTTGTGAGCTACTGTGATCAGATGGGCTACACCCACTTGCCTGTCTTTGTGGGTGTTGTCTAAGTGGCCATGCATCTTTGGCCTTGGCTACACTGGCAATTCACAGCGCTGCACTTGCTGCGCTCAGGGGTGTGAAAAAACACCCCCCCTGAGCGCAGCGAGTGCAGCGCTGTAAAGCGCCAGTGTAATCAGCGCTCGCAGCACTGCACGCTCGCTCGCAGCACTGCAAGCTATTCCCCTCGGAGAGGTGGAGTACTTGCAGCGGTGCGAGAGAGCTCTCGCAGCGCTGGCGGTGCGACTACACTCGCGGCAGCGCTGTGAATCCGCGAGTGTAGCCAAGGCCTTTGTCTCTTGAGCCAGACTCCTTCAAGTACATAGAATCTTTTGATTAAATTTGTATCTTTAAAGTAGCTCGTGATATAGTGTGTGACAGGTGGATCTTAATGGTATCTAAACCAAGAACTTGTTAGTGCTTCCATCATTGTGTGTATGTACAAAGGCAGTTCCCCCCACCCTCTCTCCACCTTCATTTCACCTACCAAAGATGACCTTGAATGAAAGATGTTGGCTTTGAACATCAGTTCCTTCCCTAACAAAAACCTCTTCCTCACCTAAAAACTTGAACAGTAGAACCTCACCAGCTTGCTCTGATGACTGGAAGACCAAGTAGGTCGGCATAACACAAGTCAAGGATACTATATCAAAATCAAGCTCATGTTCATATACCTTCCCCCTAGCACCCGAGGCAAGATGGGTTAACACTGAATTACTGGGAGTATAGCTTTACTTAGTAAAATTGTAATGCCTGTGGTAGACACTTACTGGAAATCAGATGTCAGCATGAGCTCTTTTCACTTATTTCCCAATTCATTTAACAATTAGGTGGTGCTTGCTCTGAAAAGCAAACTCATGTCCAAGGTTTATGATAGGACTGTTGCATTAAAGTGCCGGAATGGCACTTCTAGTCTCTATTCTGAGTGCAGACTGCTCAGATATGCATATTCAAGAACTAAACAAAACTTGTCCTCTATTTAAAAATAAATAAATAAAAAGAGATGAGTAATATGCAAGTGTCTCTATTTGCCTGATTTTGGTAATTCCTTTGGAAAAGACTTGGGACCTTGTCCCTTTATAGAACACTTCTTATAAATTAGCCATATCTGCCAATTACTAGATTGCTTTATTTAATGAGACACTGATATGTGGTAGCCTTTAAAGGGTGTGTGTGTTGTAAATGTGACATCCAGCATCAAATGTGTAACACTGGCCTTTTGAGTACAACTGAGAGAACAAACTACAATTATGGTTGGGCTGTGTGTAAAGAATTGTGGGTAACATATCCCTCTCTGTAGAGATAAAGAGCTAGAAGTTTCAGGAGTCCAAATTTTAGTTCCAGTGACAACTATTTTACTGTAAATGAATTGAATAAGACTTGATATCCAAAGTGCATGTGTTCAAAGGAGATATCAGAAGAGGAAAAGTAACTTTTCTTTTGCTCTGTCTCTAATCTTTCAGAGCCTATGAATACAGTTTGGGTTTCTGAGGCTGAAATAAAACACAGAAAGCTTACATATAACATTTTAACAAGTACTGCCATGCTCTTGTACATTGTTGCTACTTGAGAACATGGGTAGAAAGTATTCAGTTTGTAACTTTCATTTCAGAAAGTCCACAGTAATGTCAAGCATAGACTGTTGTCATCCTTTGCACCAAGGGTCCTAAACGTAAGGATTCTTTTTCCTTGTTTCAGGGTTTATAGTGCCGTTATGCACTCAGACTCCTGTGAATTTTCCTGAGTTTTGGAGGACTGCTTTGCTTTTTGAATCAGAAAGTTACAAAATACAGTAAAGAATGGCACTTGTGGATAAACACAAAGTCAAACGACAGCGATTGGACAGAATTTGTGAAGGTAAGACTGAGCATAATCCAATATTTCTAATGAAATCGCATAGATTCTTCAAAAGAAAGTAGAATTGCTGAACTATGGTTAGCATTGGTGTTTGTAAGTGAAACACCTGTTCCTGTTTTGAAAGTGACCTGCAAATGATAAGACTTTGGTTTACTGGTCATCTCTTTTGCATTGCTTAGTAATTTATAGTGGAATGGCACTCTTATCTGTAGTCTAGATGTTGCCATATCAAGAGGTTGGCTCTCCTTTGTATTTACATTGCTTTACAGTGACTGCTTTGTTAAAAGTGCTGTCCTGTGAGCCCATGTGGAAGTTAATGATCTAAATCCCAAATGGAAATGAGTAGGGGGTAGCTCTTCCCAGCGTTCCCTCACTAAGTCACACCAGTGCTGGTGCCCCAGACTATGTGAGAGAGATTACTGGATGCAAAACAGCTACCTCTCTTGTCCACACACTCATGGCAATGCCACGCTATCTAGCTTAGCATTTTGAACGCATTTTGAGCAATGTCAGTTATGATAGGCACTCTGAAACCGGTTTATGGTTTAAATGGCAATTTAAACAACCGAGATTTTCTGGAGACACACTTACTCCTACATTCCTCAGGCTACAATAAATTCAGCTCTTCAGCAACGTTGACATTTTCTATATGTGTTAACTGTATTTGTTGTTGAAATGTGACTGAATGTATCGGACAGAATATTAGACAAACAGTTTTTCCTTCATTAGCAAATGTGTGATGCCAAGACAAATTTGTTTGTAGATCCATTCTGTATTCATAGCATGTGTTTGGGTGCATTAGCCCAGGTAGGTTTTTCCTTTACTTTGCTGCATTTTGTTCAGTGTCACAACAGAATGACAGCCAGTAGTTAATGTATCTCTGCTGCAGCTTCAGATGGCGTAAGCTACTTTTATTTACTTAGAAGAAAAGTCAAGTGATGCCAGATAACCTTAGACTTTCCAATGTGCTCGCTGATACTTCTCTGATGAGAGCTGGCGGCCATCTCATAAACATTTTACAAGCTGTAGCAAAAAAGGAACAAAGTGTCATTTAAGCAGCTGTAGCTTAAATCTTGTCAGCTGAGTGATTACCTATGTTTAAAGGGAGAATCTGTCCGGGTAGATGGTTTCAACTTTTATGGACAATGGCTTGTAGGGGCACACTTCAAAGTATTATGTTAAATGCTCCCAGGTAAAAATGTGCTCTTGGATGTGGGCACACAACTCCCACTGAAGTTTTATGATGCCAAGAAACACATTTTATAACAATTTTCAGCAGAACATATAAGACCCCTCAGGTTGCACAACTGAAGGCAAAACTGAGTTCCTACATGTTTTGCTCTAATGGTTATGGACTGTGTTTTTCTTGATACAGCAGTAATTAAATACAACTCCTTTGCTATCATTTTAAGCTTGCCATGAATTATTTAACCATTAATTGAGTGGGGTGATCCTAGTGATCTCCTTGGATATACAACCCGTACATGAAACACACGTTGATACTGATATCTCTCAGGAAGCGGTATTATTCATCAGATAGGGCTGCATTTCAAGCTCAATGCAGAGAGCACGAAATTGAAAAATGAGTTCTTCATTTAATCATGTAATATAGAAAAATGTAAACGCCATTCCACCTGTCAGTTTAATTAACCCAATCAAAACTGGGTTAATCTGCCTTAACTCTGCCCCAGAGCGTATTGCCTTTGTAATACAGGGAGCTGGGGTGGGGGCGGGGGGGGGGAGGAAGGAAGGTGTTGACAGTGGCCAGAATATATGGCAGCAAAGAGTTACATATCTATCCATTTGAATGCCATAAACACTCAGGTGTAGTGTTCTATCTTATCTTAGAAAAATGACTTTGAACCTGACTTAAAAGACTTATATTGGCAGAGTTGGGATTTTCAAAAGCAGCCTTTCCAGTTTGATGTTTACTATCAGATCTGGTTGCTGAGTGAACAAGAAACTCAAAAGGATCATAGGACAAACCTGCTAACAGAACATTAGATGTGATTGAAGTTTAGATTATTTTCCTCGGAACAACTGATTTGAGCTTTTTGTTCTTTCTTGGCTAAAATCTTTTTTTTAATCTGTAAAATAACTTTTGAAAAAAGCACATTTGCCATTCACTAACTTCATTTGTGATTTGAATTAAGTTGTGTGTGACTCCCAAAATGTTTATAGGTAACAGGTTAGGATTGACTGTAATTACCATTGTAGAAATAATCCTGAAAAATAATTTTCCAGAGTCTTAGGCTAGATCTACACTTAAAACATTATGGCAGCATAGCTGCAGCTGTGCCGCGGTAGTGCCTCAGTGTAGACATGCACTACAGTGACCAGAGGACTTCTTCAGCGGCTGTAGTTAATCCACCTCCCCGAGAGGCGGTAGCTAGGTCAACAGAAGTAGTCCCGTCTACACCAGGGGTTAGGTTGGCTTAACTGCATCTCTCAGGGGAGTGAACTTTTCACACTCCCTGCCCAACTCAGTCAATCTGTGGAGACTAGCCCGTAGGGTTGTAGGATTATCATACACCACATTGGCTTTGCTGAAGGCTATTTTTTTTGTTGAAAGATCTTATTGTGGTCAGGTTGGACTGGGGGGTAATAAATCCCTGACCACTGGCCATTCCAGCTGCTATGAAAGCATAAATTGAAAAAGCAGGCATCTTACTTTGCCTGGTTTTATCTTGGTGTCTTTGAATATTATATGGCATTATTGGTGTAGGGGAGGCTACAATAGCAGACAAATAAAGGAAGTGGGGCAGCTTCCACAGGAGACATTTAGAGAGACTAACACCAGAATATCCCATAGCTCAGTAGTTTGAGCATGCTCCTCAGATGTGGGAGACCAGTATTCAAATCTCTTCTCCACCTGGGTTTCCCACATCCTAGATAAGTGATCTAACCACTGGGCTAAAGGTTATAGGGAAGTTGCCACTGGCACCACCACCATCACCACCTCTATCGGTCACTTTGTCAATCTAGCCCTCTTGAAAAAATCCATTCTGGTCAGAGAAAACGTGGAAGCTCATCGGAACAACTTCCTAGAGTTACAAGCAGTGCAGAAAGTGGTTCTCTCTACTTTAGTCTTACCTGCCCTGATGGATTTGGTTGCCATTCATGTGAAAAGCAACACTAGGACTTCCATGCTGGAGCAAGAAAATACAAGTTAAAATTCCTGAATGAAAAAAGGGGAAATTCTCTTGCTCCTGGGTCAGGAAGCTTTTTGTTTGTTTACAGTAGTGTCCATTGTGTGATAGCAAGACCTCATTAAGGACAACTTCTGCTCTGAGGAGCTCACAACATAAGGCATTTAATGATTCAAATCTGCATTAGGACTAATAAACAGCCCGTAGGTCAACTAAATAGATGTTTTTGTTTGTTTACTGTTAAGAAATAAATTCCTGTTTATGTCAGGAAATTTTTATCACAAATGGTCATTCAAAGAGAAACAATGCATTAGAGATTATATCAAGTATGGATACATTTGCCAATACTGGGTAAAAATTACTCATTTAGAATAAATAGGGAAGTAGTCTATTAATAGATTTGAGTTGGCTTTGTTTCTTGAGTATAATTCATTGTAGAGAGGTTTTTTTCTCCCTCCCCTATAAAACTATATTTGTTTTTGTTTTTGCCTCTCAAAAGACATAAAACCATCAGATTTTTTAGGAAGTAGCTTACCAAGTTTCTCCTCTGGGAAAGAGAGAGAAATTAATGGAGGCAAATAAAAAGTTTTGCAGATTCTCAGCTGTTAAACTTAGTCTATGTTGATTTACACCAACTGAGATTCTGGCAAACTCCCCTTAACATTTTGCTTAATGATTGGTTCCTCCTGATTTGCTGACCTGTTCCAGTATAACCATCTGAAGTTCACTGGTCTATACATTACATTACTTTCTAACTCACTCACATTTTTCACAAAGGCCTTTCCTTGAAGCTTATTACTCCTTGTGTTGTTGGTATCCATAATGAGGAACGTAGATTCCAGTAGTGCTGTGAAATATCTGTGTGGTGAAAAGGCATCGTGGACATTAACAGGGTGTCCAGATTCTTGGGGGATCCCTGCAATCAGTGTATGTAGGGTCCAATGAAGTTTGTGGGTCTTCAGATACAACAAAAAAAAGTTGACATAAATCCTGTGCAGGGAGTTCACGTGGATGAACAAAGTTCACGGCAACCACAGTGGGTTCATAAATGTAGGTCAAGCTAAGTCCTCTCACCATGTTGAGTCAAACTTTCCCCATAGGTATAAATGAACATTTCTTGGCTTGTGAATAAGCTATTGTGCATGTTCCAAATGAGACAGATGTGCAGTCATTTTTACAGCATTAAGGAATGTGGTGGTGTTGGTTCTTGTTCAAGCCTCTATGTGTATTTTATGCACCTTTGCTTACTTGTGTTACATCACCCAAGTTGTGGCACGGGGGAAAACTGCATGACAAAATTTAGAATGTGAGTTACACATGAAACAAGCTGTACAAATAACTAAAAAAACAAACAAAAAAATCTTGTTGGTTTTCTTTGGTAAAGTGTAAGACAAATTAATTGAGCCCTAAGAGTATAGATAGGAATACTGGTGCAACTTACATGAATTCCATGTGCAGCTTTTTTTGTATTGGTTATCTAACTCAGCCTGCTATTGAAAGTAGAACAACTTTGCCTATGGTGCTTTTGTTAGCTGCCCATAACTCAAAATAAAGATCTCTGTCTTCTGTCTTTACTTCTTAACCCACACCTGTTGTAGCTTTATATTTGTCTAATCTGCAATTTAGCCTTGTTGTTACTCCGTTTCTCCCAGTCTAAAAATCAAGACTCCATGTAACAACTGTTATGGCCTCATGTCATTAGCACCTTTGGGTAGCCATTATTGTTAACTACTTCTATACCATAGGCTTCATTTTCAGCTTTGATAATTTTTCCATTTATTCAGTTTATATATTAATAAGATAACATAGCAACTATGATTTTTCCACCTCTGTACTTCAGAATATGCAACCTGTAGTGTAGTCAGCAACCTATTCTATCAACTATCAATAAGTGGACTCATCTGAGGTGTACTATGTTAATTTTTCAGCTTCATGTCAGCCATAGGCATATGTGCTTGAAAATGATCTATTCTCAATGGCCGCTCTGAATGATATATATCCTTACTCATCACTAACACCTTGAATGTGATCACCCTGAATTTTGGAGAAGTTTGAATCTGGATTCAGAGTTTCAGGCTTGAGCCCATCTCTACAAAATGTACCTGGTATTTTGAAAGCAGTTGGACATCTGGTCACACTAGAGTAAAGTTGCAGGGAAACACATTATATAGCTTTCTTTTACAAGTATATTTTTCAGTACCCATGAACACAGGTAATATATGTAAGTGCTACAACAGTAATTTCTAGCACTGAGTATGAACTCTTGTTGCATTACACTTGAGTGGGGTTGCTTGTTAGTTTCCCACTGACACTTCAGTATAGACCGCTAGGTTAACAGTATTAATTTAATTAATTTTTTTTAAGTCTCCAATATATCCTGTTCTTAGTTTAAAAAGAAAACTATCTATCTGTAGCTAACATGCCAAAACCTGCCCGATATATGTGTGCACGAGACCAAAATTTCCATTGGTGTAGCGATTTGACTTCAGTAGAGTTATACTATGGATGAATTTGGCCCCCTATGTTAAAGTTAACTCCAAGAAGTTTAAAGAAGTATCCCATATAGCATGAAAACATTGGTTTCATCCAGTGCTTGGAAGACAGTTTTCTCACAAGAAGCAGCTTCTGACAGGGCTAGGTCCATTCCAGCAGTGCAGATGGAGATGTATTTCCAGTGTCTTAGTAATTCCTCCTTGGCAATTACATTCCTCGAAACACTTTTATTAATTGACCAGATATCCTGGTTGTATTTTTTTTTCCAGTGATCTCCCCCAAAGATTGATGGTCTTTAAAACAGGACTCCAAAGTGTCCTGTTTATGTACAGCAGCACACTTTCACTTCTCCAGCAGGAGGTGCTGCTGACCTGGGAGGCCATTCTCTCTAGTCTCTGCTGGGAAGGAGGAGAGCAGAGAAGTGATAAAATGAAACTAAAAGTGGACACTCCATCACCAAATGCACCTTTAGCCACAAGTGCAATGATAGTCATGAGATGTAGTTTAAGGAGCCTCATTTGTTGAAAGTGTTTATTCCCCTGAGAAGAACAAATAGTCAGTAGATTTATTATTCTCATGCATGGGGTGATGGAGACTCAGTGTAACTTCCTCTCTCTCTTCTGCCCTCAGTTTGGCCTGGTCCTGCCCATGTATTAAGATGTCACCCCTTCTTCCTCTTTCATGACCCCAAGTGACATGTGTCCTGTTGTTTTATTTTGAGAATCTGGTCACATTACACTCCTGTTGCTCCCTCTGGACGTCCAAGAAGCATGTATCTGTTTTCCAGTAGGCAAAAGGATATTGTAATATGGATATCTTCCTTAAGGTCAGACTCGATGCTCTGATGGTACCTTCTGACGTTAAAATCTATTAATCTAAAACACGGGTTCTCAAACTGTGGGTCGGGACTCCAAAGTGGGTTGCAACCCCATTTTAATGGAGTTGCCAGGGCTGGTGTTAGACTTGCTGGGGCCCAGGGCGGAAACCAAAGCCAGAGTCCCATTGCCCGGGGCTGAAACTGAAGCCTGAGCCCCACTGCCTGGGGCCGAAACCCCAGGGCTTCAGTCCTGAGCAGAGGGGCTAAGGTTACGTGCCCCCCCACCCAGGGCAGAAGCCCTGGGGCAGCTTTGCCCACTCTTCCCCCCTTCTACCACCACCCCTCCCAGGGTAGCAGGGCTTGGCCTTCAGTCCCCCCTCCTGGTGTCGTGTAGTAATTTTTGTTGTCAGAAGGGGGCCATGCTGCAATGAAGTTTGAGACCCGCTGATCTAAAACATCTATTAATAAATAATTTATATTTGAAAGTATATTTCTCCTAATATTCTTTTACCTGTGAAGAGTTCCAAAACTTGGGAAACGTGTCCTGTAGCTCTTGAGTATCACCATAAAAAAAAAAAAGTTTCCTGAGATTCCACCTTTTAATCTGGTCAGGAATCCAGTAATACGTCCTTCATTATTATTATTATTTATTATTTATTTATTTGGCGGCCCAGGCATGCATGGCAGAGGTCAGAATTCTAAAACATATTCATTTAAGATTCTAGTTTGTGGGACAGATATAATTCCAAGCCTTTTCATTACAGATGATATTTAAATCCTACTCCCAAATTCTTTTAATATCATGATGAATTTTGACCTCAGGGTCTAATACCCAGTTTTGGATACAAGATGCTTGATGTGATTTCCAAAGGATTTTTAAAGACCATTCCCAGATTAGATCCTTGTGAATATTTGAGGGACATGCCCAATGAACCATGCATGCCAGATTACTATTCAGCATCCGGATTGATTAATTTTTTTGTAGTTCCTGAAAGTATATGCATTTTTGGCGTAGGAGTAAAAAAAAAAAAAATGTTAACCCTTAGCTGGTGCAAGAGTTGCACAATATTTTTTCTGTTAATTATTTTGTAAGCAATATTTTAAATATTTGAATGCAAAAATTTTGCTTGGTTGAAGCCTGGTTGTAAATCTTATTTCAAGATTTCGAGGTAGTGTTTACAGCTAGGTTTTTAGTTTTCATGTCTCTGAGTGCATTCTAGATTCTCAAGTTCCTGTTAATCGGAATTCCATCTTTATCTTCAACAGTAAATCCTCATTCTTTGCCAGATCTTACAAGCCCATGCTAAATCGAAACCTGCTTCATAGATAATGGGTCTCTGCTGCACTTTTCTAAACTTGGCATAAAACTTGGAGGCTTTAATCCTAGAACTTGTTATTCAAAGGCAGCTTTAGGTGGATTTTTCCAGTTCCGTGAAGTACTGCATTGAACATCTTCCTAGGAAGTTACTGCAGCCCAATACTGGAGTAATTATTCTGTGTATGCATGAAGTGCAGGCAAAGTGGGGCTATCTTCCAAAAAAACGATATATGCTGGTTTTCCCGGTGGGACTCCCAGTCACCAAAGGGCTTTATTCCCCTGGTGCATTGCTGCTTCTTGCAAAATCTATTGCCTGTTTAAATCTCTTCCCTAGCTGATGGTCATGTCTGTAAAATACTTGACATCTTAGGAAAAGCCATCTCGCATTTTAGGATCTCTATAGTAGTCCTGTTCGGTATTCTAGGAATCTTCCAAATATTCCCAACAGGGATATTCAGAACCAGTTTTTGTCAGCCCCTCTTGAATAGTGAGAAGATCCTGCGTGTCAGAATGCTGCTCTGTCTTTGCACTACAGCAGCTCAGTATATACATACAGCTGTTATGGCTTCTGGCAGAGGTATTTACCCTGAAAGCCAGGTTGAGTGGCCAGGAGCCATAGGTTCCCATTTGCAATAAGAAGCTTTGGAAGTTTCTATGATCCGCAAATATTTACTACAGAACTGAGCAGCATAAATTAATGCTTTTCATGGTACTCAGCCCTATGAAATAATAGAAGGTTGGAATAGGTGCAGTGAGAGTGTCTAGAAACACCCATTAGAGAGATTGTTGTTTCTTTGTTCAGCATCTCTAGTGTCCTGTGTACGCAGCCTGCCACAGAGCACTTATTGGCTAATTGAAGGTATAATCACACCAGGCAAAAATAAAGGAAGGAAGTTGGGTGGCAAGAAGTCAAGGTTGGGGTTGCCAACCTCCAGGATTGCCCGGGAGTCTCCAGGAATTAAAGATTAATCTTTAATTAAAGATTATGTCATGTGATAAAACCTCTAGGAATATGTCCAACCAAAATTGGCAACCCTATCAAGGATTACAATAATAAAGTTGTGGATTACTTACATTTATTAGCTGCATGTCTTCGTGGGTTCCACAGTACAAAAAAAGTAAATAGTATGATTTTTTTTTAAAGTGATCTGCAGATACAGGGTCTGCTATAATGGGATGAGAAAAATAATGTGCAGAGAACACTTCCAAACCCTTTTCAACCACAGATGCAGGTAATGCAGATGCACACCATTGCAGGTGGATCTGATACGCTTTAGAAATCGACTGCTATTTTTGTATAGTACCACAGAGATATCTGGGTTTTTCTGGGTTATTAGCAAATTATTGTTGCTCAGAATGGCATTAGTCACTTAGAACTAGTTTTCTGCAGTAACTGCCTTTGTTTTTTGGCACGTGCTTTGGTTTGGTTTGCTTTGGTTTCTCCTACATATGTTCAGACCACACATTCCTTTTTCTTTTTTTTGGAATATGCTTTTCATGTGCATGGGGCCATTTTTGTGTAGTAAACTGGAATGGCAGCATAACTAAGTTGGAGGTTTTAGCTTGTGTATAGCATTTAGAGGCAGGATTTTTTTAAAGTGAGTTCCTACAGTTTTCAGTGCACAAACCATGGGAATATGTGATCCAGAGTTTTCAGTAAATGTATATCCCAATTTCAGGGAGGTTGAGTTGCAAATGTACATAAGCTTTTGTTTTTTGCTTCTAAAGTGACCAGAATCTAGAGTTACATGAGGCTGCGACTGCTTAGTGTTCAGCTAATCTTGAGAGTTTTTGTTGTAATGCACCAACTTGGTATTTGGGTTTTCTTTGGAGTGTTTTGTTGAACTTCTTAAGCATCCACACTTTTGGTTTGGAAATTCGTAAAAGCACGTGGCACAACTCCAAGAGCTGAGTGCTTTCAGATGCTGTTCTTATTCCTTTGATTATTGAAAATGATTCCTGTACAATCCTGCTAATTTTCTCTTTGTACTTATCTAATTTAGAGAGAAGCTGCTATAAAGCCTATCTGTGCTGTGTGCTTTGTTGCCACTGTGTGAGAGCTTTTTGCAAAGCCAAATTTCAGCAAATACAATGACTTCCTAGGGATTATCACGCACACTCCCACCCACCCACCTCTAGATTTTTATTTAAACTATGTTCTTTATGTGGTATTTACAGTGCATGTCATTCCCTTTTCCCCTTTTGTATCCACTATATACCAGAAAATGTTTAACTCCACCTCATCAATGCCTCTTGAGGAGGTGCAAACAGAGGAAGCAATAAAGGGCTACCTAAGCTTCAGCAATCATTATGCACAATGATGCATTTTCAGTAGAAGGGCAGACATTCAGAGGGCTATAATATTACTCTTACTCTGCGTCTTATCCAGGGAACTCAAAACATGTTAAGAACATTAATGAATTAATATCTTCACAACATCAGAGTGAAGTAGGTACGTATTATGATACCACACTTTATAAATGGGTAATCTGAGATCAGAGAAGTTAAGTAAAGTTAACCAAGGTGTCACAGTGAGTCAATGGCAGAGCCAGGAATAGAACCCAGGAGTCCTGATATGTAATCCCTGCCCTAACCACTATGCACATTCCTTTTCAAGGGGCTTTCCACTTACACTGATAGCATGGGTGGCGGGTATAATAGGCATGGGGAGGCTCCGCCTCCCCCAGCACTGCCACGGCCACTGGACCACCCCTCCCTCCCCCAGTTGTGGGGTTCGGTGGTGAAGTTTTTGTTTTATTATGCCCCATGCAGGTTCCGGAGCAGCTGAGGGGGCAAATACCACCACCTCAGTTTCCCCAAACCTGCATGGGGCATATCAAAAGCGTCTTAACAGATGCTTTTCCCCTGCGCGGGTTGGGTCTGGGGAGGGAGGCATGACGCAGCTTTGACCAGCCCGGGGCTCTCCAGCCAAGGTGGGGAGTGCTCAGGGCTTCGGCCAGGCCGGGTCTCTTGTGGCCCGGGGGGGAGGGCACTGTGGGGGGGAGGGACTTGTGGCTCCAGCCGCGGGGAGAGGGTAGGGAAGGGGGTCTCGGGGCTCTGGCCATGGGGAGGGCACGGGAGAAGGCGCGGAGCCAGGGGCTAGCCTCCACAAAGAGGGGCCTCACCTGCTGCCCATGACTGATAGGAATTCTACATACACATTGAGGCGACAGTAGACTCTCTAGCATTTGCAGATTTAATAGTCTGTTTTCTAAAGTAAGTAAGAGAATATAATCCAGGCTTTCTTCTCTCCCAGATACAAAACTGAATTTTCTAGCGCTGTGTACAGCTAGACATTTACCATTATCAGACCCCATTGACTTATACAAATTTGATCTTCACCCCTTCAATTTTAGATGAGGGGATTTTAGATGACAGTCACCCATCACATTAAAAAAAAAAGTCTATTTTTGCAGTTGCCGTATCATAGCAGAACACATGCCGATTATGTCACTGTTGAATTGAAAACCATTGTTTTAAACTCTGTGCATTTTTTTCACGGGTTCACAAAGACAAAAGCATTTCATATCATGGTAATTATTTTGCTTTTGTTCCATGTTGCGATATTCCTAATATATCGGTAAAATTCAAAGATAAGGTACAATAAAATGGGCTGCATGTAAAACACATTCCTCAGTCTCACCCTTGCATTAGGAATGTCAATATTTGTGAATTGCTCTTTTCCAGGCACTCTGTTATATCAGATTAGTTATGTTGGATCAGTACGTTGCTCCATAAAGTCCTCTGTTGGTGACTGTTGCAGGGATCTTATTTTATAAATAGCTACAGAACTAGGAACTGTTTTTAAGAGTGCAAAAAGAAAAACAAAAGAACTCTCTGCCTCTACCTGTATTTCATTTAAAATATTTCTTACTCATTTCCTGGTGCAGTGGGGAATTTAACTTTTTTGTTTTTTTTCCCCCCATCATATTTCATGCTGGCTGTCACGGTCACATCTGTGCTCTCATTTGTGTTCATTGAGCAAATACTCTGTGTCCACCTTAACAGAGGAGGTAGATAGAGGGCAGAGCAGACATGGTTGGGCTAAGCAGAGGGTTTTCAGGGAGATGATAGTTTAGACTGAAAGGCTGCTGGAATTCCTACTCAGCAGCTGTTAAAGTAAATATAATAGAAATACACTCTCTAGTGAGGACACAAGAATTTCTTTAACTTAGTGTTGTGGAAAAGTTGGTGACTTTTCACTAAAGCCCTGATCCTGTACACACACACACGTGCTTAACTTCAAGCACTTGTGGAGATCCATTGAAGTCAATGGGACTGTTCATGTGTTTAAATTCAATCGTATGCAGAAGTGTTGCCAGGATCAGGGCCTAAAATGTTAGTTTGCTGGCTCCTACAAAGCAGGAACACAGACATTGTTACTGAGCACTCCACCACACTTTTGACTTTCACAGCATTTCTTTATCTAAAGAGAAGAATAGATGCAGTTGCTGGATGATAATTTTTAGAGCCTGGACTGACGCTTTCAGTAATGGGGAAATATGGTCTTCTGACTAGGACATGGGACAGGGAGTCATGGCACCTAGGTTTTCTTCTGGGGTTCTTCTTCAGTTTGTGTGTGAACTTGAGCAAATCTCTACACATTTGCAACTAGATTTTGGTATCTAATATTTTGGGTTCCCAACTTGAGACCCTAGGGTCTGGGGGGCATTTTAAGAGGTACTGAACAGCCCAAGGTCCCCACTGATTTCAACTGCAGTTGTCTTTCTCAGCACCTCTGAAAATGAGGCACCTAAAATTAATGAACACTAGAAAATATGGGTCTTAACGTCTCTGTGACTTATTTTTCAGCTGTGTGTTGAGGATAATACCACCAATCTTGGTGTTGTGACTTAATTCATTAATGATTTCCTTTTAAATCACTGGCTGAAAGATGCTCTTGAACTGTAGAATATCAATACTATTTTATTGTATAAAATTATATAATTTTCCCTAGCTCTCTTCTGCTTCAGAACTTTGGTAACAGAGAAAATAACAGTATTAAAAACAACCAAGCAACTTGGATTTTAATATATCTAGTTTGGAATATATTTTACCCTTTTAAGAAAAAGGTTGTAATCAAATATTTTTGTTGACCAAGATGTTCGCCGTTATTCATCAGCTACAAACTTGTCTTTCCATTTTGACTCACACAGGAAGAAATTTTCCAGTGTGCCTTAATTCTGTTAGTTAATTCAATATGATGCTAATCAGATATTGTCCAAAAATGCATAAATAATCTTGTGGGGGCATTTTTTTTGTATGTCTATAAAATATCCAGAATATTTTTAAAGACTTGAATTCTTTGTGGGGGAGGATGTTTGAAGAGGATTTTGTACTATTTACTGCAATAAAGAAATTTAGGGATTACTAAGAGATCCTGTCAGTATTTGGGTCAGAAATATAGCCCAGAGGTATTAGTATGATAGGCAAGTAAAGCATTAGACTGTATTAGTGACTTAGCTATCATAATAGCACAATACTTCATCATGTGATGGCTAGTGCATCAAACATTTATTGTGGATTAGCCATAAAAATGCACAAGCTGTTCCTCCCCCCGAACTCCCTAAAAAGGTGACTATTACTCCTTTTAGTAATTCAGACCTGAAATTTGCATATTTGTAGTGCCGACATTTTTACTGTAGCAGAGAAAGAAACAGATTCATTTCCATTTAAATATTTTTTTAAACAGAAGTATTGCAGTGTAGGTGATGGTTGGTAAACAAAATATAATATTTGCTCTACTCTTGCAAAAACAACGACTGTTTGAGCATTTGCAGGATGTGACAGTTGATCTGTGTTTTAGAGAATTATTTTAATATCTCTCCCAAAAATGGTAACCTTGTATGGAAAATTTTTGTATGTTTCTAAATAACAATTTTCTTTGGTGTGATTCCATCTAAATCCCTTTGCCTACTTTCAGCTTAAAAAGCCTAAGCCATATGACTATTGAAATGCTGCAAGATACAAAAATTGAGTTTTGTCTGATGTCTGAGTGTTTTTCCATCTCATAAACATATAGTTAAAGGAAACCAGGAGATAACAGACAAAAGTCTACTACTCCCTTTTTTTGCTTTGTAATACCAGGTTTAAGATCCTTTGATCCTCCCTTCCTTTACTGTGACCTCTTCTAGGGTCTTAAAATTATAAATTCCAGATTACACCTCCGCAATTTTCTTTCCTGGGATGATGAAAGGATTTGAGTATTATGATGATAATGTAAAGAATCCTTTTGGAGCTAATTTGAAACTGCAACAAAAAACCGTAATTTCCAAAGCAAATTACAATATTCGTAAAGTGTTCTACTGATACCTAAGAAATTTCTAGCCAGTGTCTTATATTCTTGAGTTTCTTGCATCAGCCTTTTTTTAGGCTTGTCTGCCTTCTTCCATTTAATTTGTCCTTAGCTGTGTGCTGTGGATTAGCATTTCATCAGGATGGATTAAGATTGAGCTGACACTGAAGCTTTCTTTTTTATTACTTATTTTTATATATATATATACACATATATGTATCATATATATGAATGTATATACAAATAAAATGTAAAAATAATTCTCAGAAGAGAAATTATATTGAGGTTGCTGGATCGGCTGGTGCAGAAGGTTTCATCGGGCTAAAGTGATGTCACATGGGACAAAGGCTTTAGGGGTTTTATTTAGCTCATAATCCTCACACACTGCTAGACCAGTTGTCCATGTGAGCAAACTGTCCCAAGCAGGAAGGGATAAACCATCTGGATTAAATGCAGCAACCCTTGTCTGTGACTGAACTATACAGAAAAGACCTTTCATTCTTCGGTTTTGGAGTGATACTGAGTTACAGTGGGTGTTGTGTGTTTTGTCTACTAAAGTTTCGAAGAATTAATAATTCAGGCAATACTTTGAAATATAAAACCACCACTTGGTTGTTTCTGAAGTCCCAGAAGAGCTCAGATACAGCTCGATCTGTTTTTGACGTGTGCAATAGAAGATTTAAAAAGAGAGGTTCCTTCTCTTCTTTATCTCAACAGAAGTCAGTTGTTTCATTCCAATGCCAATTCCAAGTAAGCATACAAATATCGGCCGTTCTCAGAGCTGGGATGCTGCAGGATGGTATGAAGGCAACTGGGAGAATGAAAATGCATTTGAATATCAGAGACCAACAGGGAGGAGAAATTCGCTGACTTACGGTGGAGAAGGAGGTTGGTATGAGCAGCCAAACCATAGACCGCATGATATCATCTTGCAAGGAGGTGCTGAATTGAAGCAAGAGCCATACCCATATCAGGATCCAGTTTTTAACCAGGGTCCCTTACGGAAGGGTTCTGTTCCTGACTTCACTTACTACGACAGACAGGCTGCAATGTCTGGACGAAGCTCCTTGCCATCTCAGGATTATTACAGTGACCCATCTTTAGCCGCTAGATCACCTAAAGATCCGCGCTACTATAGAGACCACATGATTAATAGATCATTACCGAATTATGGGATTCCCAGTAGCAGATTGGCTTGGGATCAGGTACAAGGACGGTCACCTGCCCAACACGAAGCCAGCCGTATGTATAGGGATCCCATGAGTAAAATGATCCAAGAGGGGCAGAGAATGCGAAACAGAGATCCTTCTCCTGCAAGGTATGGTGTTGAACAGCCCACCCCTAGATATGGAACAGAACAATCATCATTTCCCAACAGACAGGTCTATAGTGATACAGCAGAGAGACCTATAGAGTCTGCAGCTGCTAGACAAACTACTCCAACGTGCTTGGTAGTCGATCCAAATTCTGCTACTGTTCCTGATGGGAGCATAGGTCCATCTGCCGTTGCTGTAAATCGTGGTTATGGACCCATCAGGGAAAATGTCAATGCAAAGATTCCTTATGATAGTTATGAATCTGCCATGACTCCTTCCCATTCTCAGATGCCCTCAGCTTTCCCAGGACAAGACATTAAAAGAAACTTTGATCCGGAGTTCCTAGCACTTCTGCGTTCAGAAGGCGTGTCCGAAAGCACATTCAATGCTTTGCTGCAGCAAGGGTTTGATTCTCCGAGCCTGCTCGCGATGATGGAAGAGAATGATATAAAATCTGTAGCTCCAAATCTTGGACAGGCCAGGGTGCTTTCCCGTATTGCCCATAACTACAAAACAGAAATGCAGCTACAAAGGCATGATAGGAAGAACAGCACACTCCGTCCCAGGACCCGGTCTAACAGCTTTAGTCATCGAAGTGAACTGCTGCAGAATGAATATGGCATGCACCCTGCCACGGGTCCTGGTGTAGACGGCACAACTATGCAGCAACCACCTCCTCCTTCTCTACAGCCAGTATCACCAAGAGTAGGAGAAATAAATCGTCGCCCATCCAGTGCCCCCACACAGCACCTTCTGGAAACTGCAACTTATTCTGCATCTGGGGCAACTCATCAAGGTGCTCATTTTCTAGCTAATTCTGGATACAACACTCCTTTACCATGCAACATGCACACTCGTCCAGTGTCTGCCTATTCCACTCCAACTGGATTACCAGGAACTACAGTGCAGACTAACCCACATGCAAGTCCCAAAACAGCATATCCAACCACTTACACAGTGCCCATGGAGCTGCTAAAGAGGGACCGAAATACGTCAATGTCCCCAATGCATAGCCCACACAACAGCCCTCAGCTTCTCCGAAAGCAAGGAGCCCAAATGGATTCCACCCTGGCTCTTGCTGGCCCAAGTTTTCACATGCAACATTCTCCTTATCAGAAACTCACCAGACGCACTGGACCACCAGTTATTGTCTCAACCATGGCGTCACCTGAACCAAGTAATTTTCTAAAAGTGTATTCATTAGTAGTGTGCTCTAGGAGAGTTATGTCCGTGTGTGTTTATCGTAAGATAAATTTGGGTCTAATCCAGTTAGATTTAGGGCTAAAATATTAGATACATCCCTATGCACAAAAAAGTGGGGCAAATAGATTTACCCCGGGGCCACAAGTTATTGAGCGTTTCCAGTGCTGCCTTTCACAGTGCGATTAAATTCAGAGTATTTTATTTGATTAGCTAACTTCAGATAAAGTGACTGGTATATCAGATAATTGTTCTACTATGAATCTTGCTGTTCCTGTTGTTTGTACGGAACAGAAGATTAGATACTGCATTTTCTGAGCAATTAGGCTACAGGGTTAGTTGTAGATTTACTTCTTACAGTTGTTATCGGGCACAAATATGTTTCTCAGAGGAAATGGTTAGCATTGTTTTGCCTAAATTTATCAGATAGCTAATGGTGTTAGGTCCAGAATTGACTTACCTTTGGCAGTTACCATAGTCTTTTTTTAATTAATTTACTGTTTTATCAGGCACCTAAAATAAAACTCTTGATTTCCTATTAGGAGTACTTATAAGTGTGGCAATGTAACTATTAAGGAACTAGGTCGACACTTAATGTTAAAGTCAATGATTAACCGCTAGAATGATAAAAAGGAGCGGTTGTCCATTTTTTCCTCCTCTTTTTGTCTTCAGAAATGTTCAAATCCCTTCCTTGTTTAGGGCTAAATGGTTCAAACAGACTTAGTGCTTCAATTTGGAAAATATAAATTGATACTTACTAGTCAAAGACCAACAAAAAGTACCATAGGAAATGCATTTTGCAGTAAGAGGAAATTTAGAAGATCCCATTCATTTGTTACTTTGACTTTTCTGATAAATGTTAAAACCCCTTTAAATTTTTTTTTTTTTTTTTTTTTTTTTTGTGCACAGTGATAGTGACTGTAAGGGAGGGAATTATTTCTCTGCACAGCACAGCTGAACCACCATACAAACACATTGTGAACAATGTACTGTACAAGCGCACGCATAAAATGCCTTAATAAAAGCATACCATTTATAGGCATAGAAACTGTGCCAAGCTAGTGATGACATTCCATGGGAATCTAAATAAAGAACTATTTTGCAAGTGGAAATGATAAAGTTGTCAAAATTCAGACCTCCCGCCCCCTTTCCTGCAATCACAGATTTAAAAAGTTGATTCCTCCTCTTTTGTGACTATTGTATTTAATTTGTGTAATTTATAAATATAGATCATATTTAAATATTCATCAACATGATGTGTATTGACATGATTCAGGCACAAAGGAAGGACATCCAGACAGGCTTTTTGAAAAACCATTTCCAAAAGCCTGAAAAATGAAACTGACATAATACTGAGAACACAAATGTTAATTTAATTGCAGTGCATCTGATCCAGCTGATTACTTTGGTAACATTGGAGTGAAAGTACATATTAATACTGCTGCCGGGGTGTATACGTTTTGTATGATTTTTCCCCATAGGATAAATTTAACATTCCTTCCATTATTCCTCATATTTAAATTGTGAATTATGCTCTTTAAAAGTCTATACTATTCTCTTCCTTTTAAAAAAAAATCCATGTATGACAAGAAGAAACCAACAATGTTTCTGAGATCCTGAGCCCTCTTCTTCACAAGTCAAACATTCTTTCTCTACAACCAACTCATTTGCATGAGGATGACATTTGTTGCTCCAGTAATTTCATCAGATAATGGCCAGCTTGCAAAGCGGATCTGAAAACATATTCCTTAATTATGTGTTGCTAAGCAACGAGAGGGTTTGGTCATAATCACAGAAAGATTATCTTCTCATTGAAGTGGCTGAAAGGTTTAGCTGAAGGAGGACCTGTAAAATTGTCTTCATTTATTTATTTTGCATTTTATTTTATTTTCTTCAAAATAGAACAGGAGAGGGCTTTCCCCCCCCTTAAAATGTAATTTTAAACTAGAAGTCAAGGTAAGATGTGTGGTGTGACAGTTTCAAGGTGTCTTAACTGTGTTGCAGAATTAGACTTTGAGAAACACCATTTCTATGCAGCATTTGGTGTTTACTACAATCAGAGTTGAAGGTGAACTTCCAAAATAGTCCTATGAGCATATTTCCCAGCATTTTCATGATTGAGGAGGAGCCTGGATACCTGTTTTGTAATTTTTGTATTAAATTTCTGAAGCTTTACGTAATTGATTTATGAATATCTTGTATTTTTGTAGTTGGAACAGACAGTTCAAAACAAGTGAGTCTAGCTGCCCTGCCCAAATGAGTATTTCCAGTGATGGGGACTGGGAGAAAAAGTGAGGAACCAAAGGCCCATCTCAAATATGCAATTGGAAAATCATTCAAACTCTTGGTTATATGTACAGGACTGGAAGGAAGTAATCAAAGAAGATGTCATGTATTGTCCATACCTGATGAGGCTGGAATGAAGGATAAGGCTCCCATATAGTGGTATAGGAAGCTATCATAGTGGATTGCAGATACCAGAGAGGATAGAGGTTTCATGAGAAGAAAGAAACTTGATTTTCCAAAAGGGCATAAGAGACAAACTAGGGCACAGAATGCCTCAGAATGCCTTAAATGAGAGGACTTCCTGGAGTGTGGAAAGCCAGACAGGGTGACCGTAGTTACCTTGGGCAAATAGTTCTCTGTAGAGTTAGAGATTTGTCTTTGCTAACCAATATTCTCTTTAACATCTTAGAGCCCAGCTCTTCTTATATGCTGCCTAACACGTATTTGTGATTTTCTCTTTATTTTCTACTCTATGACAAATAAACTGTGTTTTTATTAACAATTGCCGGAATTGTGGGTTAAGGCTGTTAAGCTGGGGGGTAATCCAGAGGGAGGGAAGCAGAATTCTGACCTTAAGGGAGGCAGGGTCAAAAGTGGGGTTCAGCATCTGGGTAAAGTCAGGTTAAGAGAATTGCAGTACTGTTCCTTAAATTATGCCATGATGAAACTGACATAGAGCATTATGGGCACTGAGAGATTTTACAGGTGGTAGTCCTGATTTCATACCTACTGAATTTTGTCGGGCTGTCAAGCGATTAAAAAAATTAATCGTGCTGTTAAACAATAATAGAATACTATTTATTTAAATATTTTTTGACGTTTTCTACATTTTCAAATATATTGAGTTCAATTACAACACAGAATACAAAGTGAACAGTGCTCACTTTATATTTATTTTTATTACAAATATTTGCAATGTAAAAAGCAAAAGAAATGGTATTTTTCAGTTCACCTAATACAAGTACTGTAATGCAATCTCTTTATTGTGAAAGTGCAATTTACAAATGTAGAATTATGTACCAAAAAAACCCTGCATTAAAAAATAAACCAGTGTAAAACTTTAGAGCCTACAAGTCCAATCAGTCCTATTTCTTGTTCAGCTAATCGCTCAGACAAACAAGTTTGTTAACATTTGCAGATGATAATGCTGCCTGCTTCTTGTTTACAATGTCACCTGAAAGAAAGAACAGGTGTTTGCATGGCACTGTTGTAGCCGGCGTTGCAAGATATTTACATGCCAGATGCACTAAAGATTCATGTGTCCTTGGATGCTTCAACCACCATTCTGTCTGACATGCGTCCATGCAGATGGCTGGTTCTGCTCAATAACAATCAAAAGCAGTGCAGACTGACACAGGTTCATTTTCATCATCTGATTCAGACTCCACCAGCCGAAGGTTGATTTTCTTTTTTGGTGGTTTGGGTTCTGTAGTTTCTGCATCAGAGTGTTGCTCTTTTAAGACTGCTGAAAGCATGCTCTACACCTCATCCTTCTCAGATTTTGGAAGGCACTTCAGAGTCTTAAACCTTGGGTCAAATGCTGTAGCTATCTTTAGAAATTTCACTTTGGTATCTTCTTTGCATTTTGTCAAATTGCAGTGAAAGTGTTCTTAAAACGAACAACATGTGCTGGGTCATCATCTGAGACTGCTATAACATGAAATATATGGCAGAATGTGAGTAAAACAGAGCAGAAGACATACAATTCTCCCCCAAGGAGTTCAGTCACAAATTTAATTAATGTATTATTTTTTTAATGAGTGTCATCACCATGAAAGCATGTCCTCTGGAACGATGGCTGAAGCATGAAGAGGCATATGAATCTTTAGTACATCCGTCACATAAATACCTTGCGATACCAGCTACATCAGTGCCACATGAAAGCCTGTTCTCACTGTCAGGTGAAAATGTAATTAAGAAGTAGACAGCATTATCTCCCCTAAATTTAAACAAACTTGTTTCTCTTAGCATTTGGCTGAACAAGAAGTAGGACTGAGTGGACTTGTAGGCTCTAAAGTTTTACATTGTTTTGTTTTTGAGTGCAGTTATGTATCCAAAAAACTACATTTGTAAGTTGCACTTTCATGATAAAGAGATTGCACTACAGTACTTGTATGAGGTGAATTGAAAAATACTATCTTTGTGTATCATTTTTACAGTGCAAATATTTGTAATTAAAAATAATATAAAGTGAGCACTGTACACTTTGTATTCTGTGTTGTAATTGAAACTGATATATTTGAAAATGTAGAAAACATCCAAAAATATTTAATAAACTTCAATTGGTATTCTATTGTTTAACAGTGAGATTAAAACTGTAATTAATAGCGATTAATTTTTTAATTGCAATTATTTTTTTGTTAATCGCGTGAGTTAACTGCGAATAATCGACAGCCCTAGTATATTGTAAATGTTTAAAAATTGATTTGTTCTTCACCGTATATAGTACAATATAGCTGACTAGTTTAGAAATAGTGTCCAGGTTTTGTTCAGTAAAATTTCTGTACAGACATTTAGCATGTAATCACAATGTGCATATGCAAGGCAGCTAGATTAACAATACACCCCGTAACAGCTCCAAAGGAAGCCTCTGTGTACCAATAAATCTCTTTCACATTGACCTGACAGACCATAACAAGTCCTTTGGTGCCATTATGAACTATACTGTTAATCCAGGTGAGATACATACTCGCTATGTCCAAGTGCCGGAAAATTAGTAATTCAGATTTCACTGACAAAACAGAGTATAGGTTATGTAGACAAAACAATTTAATCCAAATTGGGAGTCTCCCCTCCCCCCACATGCTGAAATGTGATCCACATTGTGAACAAATAGTTTGCAAAATGTTGATTTATAAATGCTTTACAACCGTAGATGCACAAAAAACTGTCTAGGACCATTGAATTGTTTATTTGACCTTACAATTTAAAATTGGACAAGCAAATGTAAAAACAAACTAACTAACAAAAAAAACAACCCCACCACAGATAGTGCTTCAGTAAGCCTTGGAAGGATGAAGGAAGTAGTAGGCATGTGTGTTTCTCATTGGATATTTGCTATTTTCTGACAGTCACAGCGTTATCTATAAAACATTAATCTGCAATATGACATGGATAGATGGCTGAAATGATGGTAGTTTCTACAATGGAATTTGAAAAGAATTTAAAAGGCAAACCTGGGGCCCAATCCAATGTTATTTATACTGCCCAAACTCTCTTTACCCCCAATCAGGCCAACACTTATGGATAGGGTGACCAGACAGCAAGTGTGAAAAATTGGGACGGGGGTGGGGGGGGGGGTAATAGGAGTGTATATAAGAAAAAGACCCAAAAATCGGGACTGTCCCTATAAACTCAGGACATTTGGTCACCCTACTTATGCATAGGTGTAATTTTACTTGTGTGAGTCATCCCATTGGTGTCAATGGGACTACTCACGTAAGAAGGGTTATTCCCATGGGAAATGACTGAAGAACTGGCACCATAGTATTTAGTGAGAGTTTTGGGTGTGTGAGGAATGCAGTCTGGGACCTGTAAGATATGTTTGGGAAAGTTACCTTGATAACATTATTGACTGCTTTGGTCAATATACATTGTTGCTTCATTGATTAAATAGAATGCCCCTTCAAAACATTTTTTTAAAAGGGTGAAATACACTTTATACAATGGTTTTATCAAAAGCAATAGAGAGGGCCAAATTCATCCCTGCTGCAACTCCATTGATATTAGTGCAGTTACAGTAGAGATGAATTTGGGCCTGTTAGAGGAAAATGTGTTGTCAGACGCATAAGTGTTGTCAGCCTCAATATACACCTCCCTTTTACCCCATATACAGGGTTATATCATTGTTAGGACTTCCATATCCAGTACATTCTCCAACTCTATTAGCTGAAATGTTTTTAAAATATTTTTTTCATGTAGTAGTTTCCATAGTTACAGAATAAGCAAGCCTGTTTCTTTATATATGTTCAAGGTTTCTGATCATTACTGTATTAAACATTTTTTAAATGCATCTTCTCCGCTTCACATAGCATGAAACTACATGAAAAATGCTGTACTGCTGAACTGAGTTATAATTTTTAAACAGAGAGAGTCAAAATTGGTATCAAGTTGTATCGTTAAAAAGTAGAAGGCCACAATCATTAAGTTGTTTATTTGCCATAAATGTTGCAGCAGCCATAGGACATATATCATTAAGCAATATACATAACAATTGGCAGACTAGCTTTAGTCTTTGTCACCTTAAAAGCACCCTGACATTAACAGCATTCTGTTGGTTTTCTGTAAAGAAGGCTAATTTATCATCTCTTCTGTCTGCTGTGTGCTAGTGTTTGTTAGGAAGAAATGGGATCTGCTCAGTTTTTATCCCATGCATTCTGTGTCCTAAGCAAAGTTTGTTTTAACTCTTTTGTACTGTAAGGGCAATATGGCTAAAACACATTCTGCAGTGATGGGCGCAGAGTGGACTATAGAAGAGTCCTCAAAAGCTGATTTGGCCAGAGAGTCAATGGAGGCGGCAGAGCAGTGCACGCTCCTCTGTGTGCTGGCTCAGCTTTGTTTACTGGAGTGTGAGGGATCATGGCTTCAGACTTACCCACCCCTCCCTGCCCTGTTTGGGGAGTCCAGTATGCTTGCCAGTACTGGACTTTTCTGGGACTCTCATTCAGTGGTTGAAGTTACTTGGTTTGGTGCAGATGGAGTGGTTTAACCAGGTGTGCTGGAACAATTTTTATAGTGGGGGTGCTGAGAGCCATTGAACCAAATGGTAATATGAGGGTTGGCAACCTTTGGCACGCGGCTCACCAGGGTAAGCCCTCTGGTGGGCCGGGACGGTTTGTTTACCTGCCACGTCCGCAGGTTCGGCCGATCGTGGCTCCCACTGGCCGCGGTCCCCCATTCCAGGCCAATGGGGGCTGCAGGAAGTGGCGCGGGCCAAGGGATGTGCTGGCCGCCGCTTCCCGCTGCCCCCCTTGGCCTGGAACGGTGAACCACGGCCAGTGGGAGCCGCGATCGACCGAACCTGCGGACACAGCAGGTAAACAGACTGGCCAGCCAGAGTGTTTACCCTGGCGGGCTACATGCCAAAGGTTGCTAATCCCTGCTGTATATAATGGAAACCACTTAAAGCCAGGGAATGCTCCAGCATCCCTACGTCCGGAACCTATGGGATTAACAATTCAGAAGGATCAGTGACCCTCCTGCACCAGATGCATAGGTTGTTGGAGCCAATGATCTGCTTAAACGCCTATCATGTGGCATGCCATAATGGCCTTCCACCCTAGCTTGTGTCTGACCAACACAAGGGGCTCTTTTTAGGGCACATAGGCACCCCTGTGAGATCACTCTGTTCTAATTTCCCAGTCTCACCCATGCAGGTATGAAATAGTGTGGAGGGCCTTGTGTACTGGAGTAAATTTCATCCTCTGAATGAAAGGACTGGGAATATTGACCTAGCTCCTGAGGCTGTATGCTAGAGTGGAGTGCCGTTATGACATGCCATGGGATTGATGTTTAAGCAGATCATTGGCTCCAACACTCCATGTATCTGGTGCAGAGTAGGGGGAATGGCTCACTGGCTCTTCTGTGTTGTTGCAGTCCCACTCCATCTACAGCGCCAAGTAACTGGATCTCAACCACAGAATGTGGGGTAGAGAAAGGAGTGAGGAAGGCTCCCTCCCACCTATTGCACATCCATGCAGGGTCAGCAAAATCCTGACCTTAATTATTTGGGGGAGGGGAGGAAGAGAATGAGAATAAAAGTATAACACAGTGCTCCCAAAATTCTTGAAGTAGCTCCCAAATGCATGATTGTGTTACAGAGCCATGTTGACTAGGTCGGCTAATAAAGAGGGAAGCAGCAGGCAATATTTGTAGGAGAGAAATCAGTAGAATTTACCCAAGCAACTATAGAGGACATAGAAACTTGGGGAACTTTTAACATATATACAAAGGTCAGGACAATTGATTGCTTGCTCTTTTTAAAAAATGAGGTGAAAATGGGGAGGAGGATTATCATAAAACCGTAAATAAACGTTATCAACTTAGCCATGTAGCACTCACAAGAGAAAGGAGAGGAGATGATCTCAGCAGTATTTGTTTGGATCAGTGTTTGTGGAGATGCTCAGTTGTTGTCAATAGAAAGTTAGCAGATCAGCTGAAAAGTGAATTTGTCTCAGACCGACTTTGCAAGTAAATAAACTGAAGATGTGGTAAACTTTAATCAAAAAGAAGTCCCAATAGGATACCTAGTGAAGGTGGAGGAGGTATGTGCCCAAAAGTTGAGGCACTCAGAACCACTAACAACTTCTGAAAATCATGGGACATCTATATACATACACTCCATATGTATACCTGATATTTACATGACAAACTGCAGAACTGGGATAATGTGCAGAGCATTGTGATAAACTGTAGAATCATGATGAATAAAATATCATGCATCTTCTGACCTCCTCACTTTCCCTCTTCCCACTAATCCATCTCTCCTGGGATTTATTTTAACATTGCAAATTGCTGAGCAGCTTTAGACAGCCACATACTTGATACTTTCCTGGATGTATAGATTGTCAGCCCGTTCTTTAGTGGTCCAGACTCTTACTGAAATCCCTAACTGTTCTGATCTGCAGGGATGGTTTCCTCAAAGAAAACTCAAAGGTGTTACTTTAACTTCTGCTTCATTTAGGATCTGAGGAGCAGCCTTCACCAAAACTTGTTCTAAATTAAAACTTTGCCAGCTCCTTGAAGTGTTCTGTATTCCTTACAAGATGTTTTTTCTTAAGAAGAGATTCATAGATATAAAACTGCTATAAAGTCTTTAGGGGACTGTGTGTAAAAATAATTCTGATAAACTGTTGTCTTGGATTTTAATCATTACAAACTATTGAGTTTTACACACACTCTTTGTTAGTTTCAGTTGAGTCATAGGTCTATAAGGAATAGAAATTGTGATTTTAAAATTAATTTAAACACAGCATAGAGGCAACATATGTGGATACATAGAACAATATGAAAAATGGTTCAGTAATGTAAAATTCCAAACTATAAACACAGTTATTCATGAGAGGGAAAGTAACACTCAGGGTTATAAACATAAACACCGTTAAAAATAAAATGTATCTTTATAAAGGTTTTACAGTTACAACTAGAGAAGTGTGTAATGTAAACATAGGACAGATACATGAGACAGCATATCCTGTTTCTGTGAGTTTGTGCAGAATAAATAAGGAATTCTGAGTCTCTATTGGTAGTAGAGAATAAGAAATTCAATATAGGTATTGACTCGCTTGATTCTGAAATGAGATCTTTTGGATCTCAGTAGATGTTTCCTTTTAGTATATTGCTTTAGTTAAAAAGCCTTCTCCTAGGAGATGGAGGAGGGAAGCACCATTTTGTGGTGCTTGTCCCAGGCAATCATCAAGATAGACAACTGGCATAGCCCAAGTAGAAGGTGGAAAGGGGAAGGGGGACAGTGAGTTGTTTGGTTTCTTGTGGCAATGTTCGGGAGTGGGAGCAGTGATGTTCTAGGAGAGCTGCTGTGTCCTCTGATGAGAAGAGAAAATCAGACAGAGCTCTGAACACTGCTGTTTGGAAAGATATTGAAGAGTCTCGGGAAGGTACCACTCCTTCGTGTGATGTGTCTTTTTGCTTGGTTAGTTGGTTGCCAGGTCAAGGCAGTGAAAAGAGGTGGGATCAGGAAAGTGGGAGGCCACATTTTCACAGCAGAAAGAAAGCAAGAAAGTCAGCAGCAAGATAAATGGCAAATTGAGCTCCCAGAAGAGATGGGGAAGTAACACTAGCATGCCCGGGGCTCTGTGTTGGTGTGGTTGTTCCCGAGCACGGATTCATGTGGCTTAACTCAGCTAACAGTATGAGAATCATAGAAGTGTAGGACTGGGACCTCAGCAGGTCATCTAGTCCAATCCACTGCACTCAAGGCAGGACTACATAATAACTAGACCATTCCTGACAGGTGTTAGTCTAACCTTAAAAACCTCCAGTGGTGTAGATTCCGCAACCTCCCAAGGCTTTTTGTTCCACTGCTTAACTACCCTGACAAGAAGTTTTTCCTAATGTCCAACCTACACCCCCACTTGCTGCAATTTAAACCTGTTGCTTCTTGTTTTATCCTCAGAAGTTAAGGAGAACAATTTTTCATCCTCCTCCTTGTAACAATCTTTTATATACTTGAAAACTGATATCATGTCCCCTCTCAGTTTTCTCTTCTCCAGACTAAACAAAACCAATTTTTTCAATCTTTCGTCATCGGTCACGTTTTCTAGACCTTTAATCATTTTTGTTGCTCTCCTTTGGACTTTTTCCAATTTGTCCACATCTTTCCTGAAATGTAGCACCCAGAACTGGACACAATACTCCAGTTGAGGCCCTATAAGCATGGAGTAGATTGGAAGAATTACTTCTTGTGTCTTTCTTACAGTACTCTTGCTAATAGATCCTAGAATGATGTTTGCTTTTCTTGGAACACTGATTCATATTTAGCTTGTGATCCACTATAACTCTCAGATCCCCTTCCGCTCCTAGGCAGTCATTTCCCATTTTGTATGTATGCAGCTGATTGTTCCTACTGAAGTGTCATCCTTTTCATTTTCCTTATTGAATTTCATCCAATTTTCTTCAGACTATTTCTCCAGTTTGTCCAGATCATTTTGAATTTTAATCTTATCCTCCAAAGCACTTGCAACCCCTCCCAGCTGGGTATCATCCACAGACTTTATAATTGTACTCTCTGTGGCATTATGTAAATAATTTATTAAGATATTAAATGGAACCGGACCTAGGACTGATCCCTGCAGGACCCTAGTTGATATGCCCTTCCAGCTTGACTATAAACCACTGATAACTACTCTCTGGGAACGGTTTTCCAACCAGTTATGCACCTACTGTGACAGACCCAGACCAGTGGGGTACAGGAGTCTGGTAGAGGGCAAATATACGGGTCACTGGATGAGTAGTTTTCTGTTCCCTGAGTGACCAGAGAAGGGGCTGCACTAGAAGTAATCAGGAACCTGCTAGAACCAGTTAAGACAGGCAGGCTAATTAGGACACCTGGAGCCAATTAAGAAGAAGCTGCTAGAATCAATTAAGGCAGGCTAATCAGGGCACCTGGGTTTTAAAAGGAGCTCACTTCAGTTTGTGGTGTGAGGGTGAGGAGCTGGGAGCAAGAGGTGCAAGGAGCTGAGAGTGAGAGGGTGTGCTGCTGGAGGACTGAGGAGAACAAGCGTTATCAGACACCAGGAGGAAGGTCCTGTGGTGAGAACAAGGAAGGTGTTTGGAGGAGGCCATGGGGAAGTAGCCCAGGGAGTTGTAGCTGTCATGCAGCTGTTACAGGAGGCACTATAGACAGCTGCAGTCCACAGGGCCCTGGGCTGGAACCCAGAGTAGAGGGCGGGCCCGGGTTCCCCCAAACCTCCCAATTGATCTGGACTGTGGGTTCTTCCAGAGGGGAAGGTCTCTGGGCTGGTCCCCAACCCACATGGTGAATCTCTGAGGCAAGAAAATCCGCCAATAAGCGCAGGACCCACCAAGATAGAGGAGGAACTCTGTCACACTACCTTATAGTAGCTCCATCTAGGCTGTATTTTCCTTGTTCATTTATGAGAAAGTCATGCAAGACAGTATCAGAACCCTTACTAAAGTCAAGATATACCACGTCTACAGCTTCCCCCCATCCACAAGGCTTGTTACCCTGTCAAAGAAAGCTGTTAGGTTAATTTGACATGATTTGTTCTTGACAAATTCATGCTGTCCATTACTTATCACCTTCTTATCCGCTAGGTGTTTGCAAATTGATGACTTAATTATTTGAGCCATTATCTTTCCAGGTATTGAAGATAAGATGACTGGTCAGTAATTCCCTAGGTTGTCCTTATTCCCCTTTTTATAGATTGGCACTATGTTTACCCTCTTCCAGTCCTCTGGAATCTTTCCCATCTTGCTTGAGTTTTTGAAGATAAGCACTAATGGCTCAAATATCTCCTCAGTCCTTGAGTATTCTAGGATGTCACAATGCATTGAAGAAAATGCGAAGGAGATCTTCTGCCATTCTGTCAGTGAACAAGCAAGTTGCCCTTCGACCTGGAAAGAAGAGGCATAAGATGTCAGTAGAGGAAGGATGCTGGTTTAACCCCTTCTGGCCATCTGCTCTTGTTCCCCCACAGAATGCAGAAATCTGGGAGAAGCAGCACCTGGGCATGGGAAGATAAGCAATTTGTAATGGAATTTCTGTCTCATTTTCAATGGACTTAGGTTCTGACTCAGGTTGCCTGCACCAGATGTCAAGAATCCAGACTTCATCTCAATGTTCCATCATATAATGGGCATTTTCCATGTGATAGGCTTATTTGCTGGGATCTTTATGATTTCATTTTATTCATGTCTCGGAAGTTAGAAAACATGCACATTAATATCCCTTTTGTCTCTTTGTTTGTTTGTTTAATCAGTTTAGAAGGCACCTAGACAAAGTACCTAAGCACTGAACCAAAACCACAGTATCAGATGCTAAAACATCTGAAAGGAAAGCCACACTGCCCCGATATATAACTAGGCATCAAACACATCTGAATGAGGACAATCCCAGTACCTACCACTTCCAACCAAAGAGTTTAATTTCATATTAGTATTAAGAATGGGGGCAAAGCAGACATCACTGCAAAAAAAAAAAAAAAGAGGGACACCAAAATTGTTCACAAGAGATGAACCTATATAAATTGGAATTTCAGTGTATATCTATATATATATATATATATATTCTAAAGGCAGCTAACTGGGGCAGACCTCATCTGGGCAAGCGTTCCATTCCTGTGAACTTGAGTGTTGCCAACTCTTGCAATATTCAATGCTTTTCTTACAGCCTTTGTGGTGGCAGAGAAAAACCTTGAAAATGTGACCCAAGTAGTACCTAAAGACTGAAAAAACAGAATGGAAATAAACAGCATCAAAGATCTCATGATTTTGAAGCCCATCTCCAGATTTTTGGTTGGGCTGGCTCATGATTCTTGAACATTTGAGGTTGGCAATACTGGAACTCAAAATTAGGAAAATCAGTGCCATGGTCAGGATTTCTCACTATGTATTTTAAAACTAAATGTCATAAACTGAAGCTGTGGCCTTTGCTTTTCAAGTAACTAAGGTGACTTCTTGATGTGTGTCTATTTTGAGGACATTTTTGTAATATTTCACAGCTTTGCTGACACTGGTTCAGTACCACTGAAGTTAGCAATGTTGAGAGCTCGATTATAGATGTCTCTTTGGCTGCTCATGCAGGGTGCATTGATTAAATCTAAGTGATTTAAATCACATATTTTAATCATGATTTAAATTAGCAAGCAGGTAACATTGAATAATCAATTTTAATCTTGTTTTGCATTTGTATTTTTTAGTTATTTTCCTAAAGAAAAGTTCATTCTCAACGGTTGATATAACCATTGAAACATGCTGATTTGCAATTAAATATAGCCTTTACACTAAATTTGATACTTTCTTGCTAATCAAAAGAGTACAAAGTTTATTTAGGTAGTTATATAGCTCAACATACATTTATTCTGATTCTTAATTTTTTCATTTTTTTATTATGTTAGAAAATGGTGAATGACATTTTTATTTATAAATGATTTTTTTATTTATAAATTTCTTACTTATGATTTGCGTCAAGCAGCATTTGGATAGAAATTGGTGTTCAATTAAAAATGCAGAAAAGCTGCATTTTAAAATTGTTATTTTTTTACTAGTTCAATAAAATTTAAATGTGCTGGGTACATAAAAAAAAACGAAGTTTATCAAAATGTGTTTTGCATTTGACATTAACTAAAAGAAGTATTCGCTGTAGTTGAATTGATTCTAGTCACTGTGGGTCAGTTTTTCAAGGATAGTTAGGTACAGATAGGTTCAAGTCCTCAAGGAACAGATTCATGATCAGGTACAGTAAGAGCAGGTATGTTGACAGAAGAATGTTTTCATCAACCTAGCTACCGTTACTCAGGGAGGTGGTGTTCCAACACCAACAGAAAAACCCCTTCCGTTAGTACAGTATCGGATGCATCTGCACTACAGGGTTGTGGCAGCATAGCTACAGGGATGTAGTGTGGACATACCGTCAGGAACTTCTTTACCGGGTTGTTTTTCCTGATTCTTTAACCTAGAGAAAGATGCAGTATCATGGTATTCCTCCACAGTTAAGAAGTGTTGTCTGACATGATGGTGGCCAGTGTGGAGACAGTGCTCAGAGCAATGCTGCCTCTTCACGCCCTGCAGTGTTTACACACTAGTTATTGGAATTTCCATAAGCTGGGTCATCTGCTGATCCTTCCTCAATTTACTGCTTACCCTCCCCTTCGATGGAGGATGTCTGCTACTGATTGCTGCTTTCTGTCAGTGCTGGATTGATAGATCAGCAGGAACCAGTGAGGAGAAAGATATCATTAGTTTCCTTTTATCTTCTCTCCATGGGTACCCATTTCTCTGTCATGATCCACCCTGTGCTGGTCCAGAGAAAGGGCTGAATCTGAAATTTCTCTTCCTAGTGAGAGGAGTTCTTATTCCTGTTTTTTAGAGGGGATCTGACTGGAGAGAGGAAAATCATTAAAGCATTTTCACGTGATCACTTTGTTTTGTTTTAAACATCAGACTAATAAACAAAACCCTGCATGACTTTGTTGTTTCCTAAATTGTTCTCTAGTTCTTTTAGATTTCCTCAGCTTTGGCCAGATGCCTGGGCTCCACATGGAAGTGCAGTACATGAAATATGCCAGCCTGGGAAGCTGGGAAGCAACTGGTGGGCAGGGGGAAGTCTTTGCCACTAAGCCTGGGGAAGAAGTCAGAAAAACTATCACTGTTGCACTCATAGAGCATTGGGTACACCGTTAAGCTCCAGTTCAGCTTAAGCATGTGCGTAAGTTTGAGTCCTATTGACTTCAGTAAGATTTCTCATGTGGTTAAAATTTGGCATGTCCTTAAGTACCTTGCTGAATCAGGAGTTCAGAGGATATAACTAGAGTCAAGAAAACAAACTTTACCTTTTATTGATTGCTAAGTTTAGTAACAAATCTTAATTTTATGTGATAAGGTCATTAAATAAGGTTTTTTTATATTTCTGTGGATTCTTCTATCCAAGGATCTCTAAGCACTTTCCTAAAATTAGTTAACTAAGCTTAGCAGCACAGCTGGGTCAGTGTGGTAGGTCACACACATCTCATTGGCAGAGCCAGAAATATCAGTTTTCAATCTCCTGCTCTAGCTACTGGACCACACACAACTTTTTCTGTTTAGTAATGTATTATTGAAGTGGTTTCTAAGGATCTATGAAGCTAGTAAAGTGGACAGTGCCCTGGTTTGGTATTGTCAGACAATGATCTTCTGTTTTGATAATTTTTCTCTTGCCCTGTGGCTTTATGTGCCATGATTTTTGCTTGTCCTTTGCTTTAACTGTGTGTAATATTGTCGCCTTTCTGGCAAATGCTGCCAACTCCATAATTAAGTAAACCACTATGCAGCCATTGTGGCTGTTCATTTTAGTTCTTTATCCATTCCCCACTGGAGCTGTAGAACTCCCAAGTTCCCTGAAAGCTTTCTTCAAAATAATTTCTTCCAGCAGTCAAGGAAAAGGTCTGAGCTTATATGAGAAGCAGCTTTTTATTTTTTTATTTTTTTGCTTAGTGATGACTGTGTAAAGAGGCAGGCACACCATGCCAATCCCAGGGCACAGGTACAACACATTCACCCTTCATAAGTGCTTCAAGTCCGCCTGTTGCTATAACAAATGTTATTGGGGTTATTTTTCCATTGGATTTTTATATGAAAAAATAATAGCTTGGAGAAATAAATATCACTTTGTGCTGGGCTTTAGCGCTTTACTGCTTACTGGGCTTTGAGCCTGGAAGGATTTAAAAGTCATTGTGCTTTAAGGGAAAGTTGGAGGGAAAGGGCTGTTCCAGCCAGCTGTTGTGATTTGGGCAAACGCTTGTCCTAACCAATCTAAAGAGACTGAGACAGAGAGGCAGCCAGCACTGAACTGGCTACACCCAGGGGATTAGAACAAATTAGAAGCTCAGTTTGAAGGGGTTTATTATTTCCTTTATATTACAACATTAATAAATACAAATCTTTTGATATTAGTTGTTGTTAACCTCTCATGTCTCTTGTTAACTAACAGGCATTGTCCATTAGTTTAGACTGATTTCTTTAGTATATAAATAGGTTACATGATATGTTCTTGTGCATTTGCTAAAGTGTCAGAGTGTCTGGATTTGCAAGAAAAGAATCCGTGTGCTTTGTGGTATTGGTTTCCAAACTCTGCTTGTCACCCTTCAATATGATACCAGGATCCTGAAGACAATGCCACGGCTAATTCATCACAGTTGAATGTTTTTGGGCACTTTATAGTAACACACTTTCCCCTCTTGTTTCAGCCCTTACATATGCATCATATCAGGAATAATTACTGTTGCCAATCATTATGGGAAACACATGCTAATCAAGATTGGATGCTCACCAAATAGTAACTTTGTGTGCCTGCAAATCTGCATTTATATTCCAGTTAATTTCAGTACCTTCTGCTTTTAAAGTAAAGGCTAAAAAACTATATGTAGATATACAGAACTTTGTGACATTAGCAGTTTACAATTGCATGATGATAGAAGCATATTGCTACAATATTATCATAGGTCCTTTTTATTAAACTGGGTTATGTGAGAGTATGAACTCAGATCTACGAAGATCTATCACAGAACCACCAAGACTCCAGAATTTTGATGGAAACTCAAGCAATTACTTAGATTGTAAACTGTTTGGGGCAGTGACAATCCTGTTTGTACAGCACCTAGCACAATGGGGTTCTACTCCATGACTAGGGTGATACCACAATATAAATAAACAACAATAATAATAATTTGGTGTTTATTTCTAGCTCTTCCAGCATAAAGCTTTGAATCTTAAGCATTTGACTACCTTTGTGGCTCTTCAAGTCAGCCATCTCTGTGAGGGGCAATGATCTTTCCACTGCATCACCATGTTTGTCAGGGGCACTTGTTTCTCCTGGATGAGTTGGGGGGAAGGGTTGTCCGGAATCAGGGCCTTTATCAGAGCTAGCCTCCAGCCTCATCAGTACATCTGGCCTGCAGGAGGCTGCCTGACTAGCCAGCAGCTCACTGGCTGGTCAATCCTCATGTGACTTCTTCTGCGTTATCTTGTTTCTGCTGCTCCTGACTTGCACCTGGTCTTGCTTCTGTCCTTCCCCTGTCTTGAACTCCTCCTTGCCTGCTATTCTACTTGCTCCAGTTCCTGACCTCCGGTTTGAACCTTGGGTTTGGCTGCTGACTACCAAGTCCTGCTTGACTCTGGGCTCTGGTATTTAGCTCCTGACCTCCAGCTTGACCCTTGGCTTCAGCTTCCGTTGGCTGACTCCAACTCTGACCCTAGTCCTTGGTTTCTGACGCACGCGCCAACTGGTAGGCCTGACACTTGCTTTGAGCACTAAGCTAAACAGCCCTCATCCTGGTCGCCTGACAGGGGGTCCTGAAATGGACCGGGGAGTTGAGCAGTGTCTGGAGTGAGGAGCTCAGTAGTACCCTGGCTCCACTACAGCTCTTCAAGCCCATGACCCTACTTCAGTGATTCCTCTGCTTCCTGGCTCCTCATTCGTCTACCTTAGTATGGGGTGTATGCAGACCAAGAGGTAGGGGGCTCAGGCAGTGAGTACTTGGAAATCTGGCTGCAATCATTTCACATCTTGTGTACTGGTTGAGCACTGCTACGTGACCATAGTAGACTAGAAAATTTGACCCATCATGCATATAAAGAAAAGTAATGGTTTGAGATATGCCGTATAAAATACGTTTGCTGAGCATCTGAGTCAAATACAAAAAAATTCTTTCTTCAGCAGTGATGTTGTCACTGACTGTGCTTGTCCTCAGACCAAAACTATTTTGTGTGGAATGTTTGTGCCTTACTTTCTAGAAAGCCTGATGTCAAGAATGAAGAATTCATTATTTTCAGTATCCAGAGCTGGTTTGAGTTATTCCCACACTGAACCAATTGATTGCCAGAATTTTTAATGTGACTCACAAGAAAGGAGCAACTGAATTCTTGTTCTTGTGCCTTGCAAGGGGCAGAAAGCCCTGGGACTGGCTAAAGTTGGAAATACTTGAGTCTAATCATATACCAGGAAAGAATACTGTTGAAAGTTCTATGTATAATGTTGGCATGAAGCATGCTTCTTTATTGGATGTCCATGTCATATACCCCACAATAGTTGCAAGGCTACCACAGAATACAGTAGCAGAACTGTGTTTGATATGGAAGATGGTGCTATAGACCTATGCACCTAGCTCAACTAGAGCTCACAGAGGAATGGAATTCTTCAGTAATTATGCATCTTTTGTGATTCATAATACTACGTAAATAAATTAATGAAGCTACAAGCACATCAGTGGTAGTGGCTAAATGGACCAAGCCATTAAGAGGGCACTCCTCTCAAGGTCTCCTTTCTTTCAGGTGATGACAAAATAGATTGTTTCAAGTGCCTCAGGAAATCATTCCAAAACCTATGATGAGATCCATCTACTGTTCTTCAGGCAATCTTTCCATTGGCACAACTTCTAATAAGTTCCTGCATGGGAATGATCCTCCCCTTTTCCTTCTGAATGAAGAGATGAGTGTCAGTGAAACAAATGTCAGAATTGGTCAAAGATGATACCACTGTGTCACTTGCAGAGAGAGAATATCAGGTCGATGATGATGACCTATTTATTGAGATAATATCTAGAGAGAGGTTCAGGAAAGCTCTTGGTGAAAGTGGCATTGCTGAAGGAGAGAGCCAGGGATTGTTGGAAGCAACCAGGGTGCTATTATGGGGTGGCAGCCTCTGTGTTCTTGTCACACCCTTTTAAAAAAAAACTGGCTGTGCACATATTTAAGATATTTTAATTATGTTCGTTTTCTCTTTTGTTCCAAAATATTGTTACTAACTAGAATGGCAGTAGTGTAAATGAAATGTAGACTAATAAATTGAATTCTCTGCAATTTATTGTGTGTGTGTGGGTATCTTGTGGATGAAACCTAAAAAAACCAGAGGTGGTGTGGAAGTAAAAGATCATAGTGCACTTTGCCTCAGAGTAAGGGTTTTCCCTGGATTCCTTGGTCAAGACGTTCTCTTCCTTCTCCTCTGTGCAGGGTAATATGTGCCTCTTGATTATCTATGGTTAGCTTAGAGTTGGTTGTGCTTCAGCCATGCAGTTGGTTTACAAAGCACTTTGGGATCCTTTGGAACACAAACTCTTACATAGATATAAATGATATTATCATCCCTTCTCATTATTATATGAACCTTTCTCAGCCCATTAAATTTGTTTGACTAGACACAGCATATATATTTAATAATCTTCATATTATAGATGGATATATAAATACATGGATATAGGGCCATTCATCAGAGCATTTTTATCAACTGCTAGTATAAGGCTGTATAGAAATTAGTTTATATCAACTTTCATAAACTTCTGTAGAGGCTGTTTTTTTCTTTTCAAAGTTAAGGCTGGATAGTCCATCATTCTCATCTCCTGTTCCTCTAGTGGATTTGTGTCACAACCTTAAAATTACTGAAACCTTGGGGGGTTTTGTGTGTTAATTGAGAATTACCGTAGGGTATATGACTGAAGTTCTTAGGGTGATAGGTGATGGATTTTATTGAAGCAATAAAATATAGAAAACCATTAAGGGTAAATGGCTTACTACAGCGGTGTAGCTCAATGTGATTTATCGTTTTATAACCTCAGGCAGATTTAAAATATTTTCACCAGCTTCGGTATATGTTGTTAGATAAATTTATAGTCTGCTCTTACCTACAGCAGAATTGACTTTCTTTTCAGTAATAGTGAAATACAGCAGTGGTGTAAAAATAAAGATATTTTCTGCTCATAATATTTTAACTTAATTTAAAGAGTAGCCAGTTTTTGGGGTTTACTCTTCACATATTGCGCAGGGAACTTTCACAGGTGATTCCTGTTAATAGTCATGGGAGTTACACATGTAAATAGCCAGTGCAGACATGGGAGAATAGGACCCCTTAAATGTGATGTTTATTGGATAAACTTTCAGGGCTGCATATATGGTAAATAGGGGTCCACACATTGGTGCTTAACCTTGATATTTCATTCTCCCCTACGAAATTCCCACTTAAATTGTTAGCAGTTCCCTGCATGTAGAGAGAGCGATATATTAAAGATCTGACAGGAGCTGAGAGCAGAATCCTGACATGGCTGAAAGCAGTAGAGATGCCACTTTGCGATGTCCTCGAATCGTTACTATGTGCCGCTCCATCTAAACTCATATTTGTAAAATGCCACGGTGGGATTATGATTCCATCACAGTGCTGCTGTGTCAAGGCACAGGAAATGTATTTGGGAGTCTCTTGATGGGAGGTGAGCACCTAACTCCTTTGGGCCCCTTTGTAAATCTTAGCCTAAAGTGTCCTGCAATTTAGGCTGGCAGGCTACAGGACAGACCAGGGAATGTCAAGTTTCCTTCAATCATTTTGAGCCAGGTGGCAACCATAAATCATGTTCTTCCAGGTGAAAAGAGTTCTGTAAATAATAAGGGACTGGTTTCCATACGTTATAGAAGCTACTGTTATTAATAGTAATATAATGGTAATAATGTCTATGTTCTTGTTATAACCTGTAGCCCTGCTACTGCAGTCAGGTCTGCACAGATGGACCCTTGTGTCTGCATGTTGACTTCAGTCAGATTCCATGTAGACACAAGAATCTGCCTACATGGATTGCATTATAGGATTGAGGCTTGTAAGTGCAACAAATGAATTTTTCCCCAAATGGATCTAATTGTAGGATCAGGGCCTCTATATTCAAAATGTCTGTTTCTCTATGTCTATTAAAATACTTTCAGAGTTCACAAATACTGCAATCAGAATAGTCTCTGCCTGGGAGATGTCCATTTATTACAGACTATGATATCCATGTCCACATCAGTGTTCCCGCCGCCCTTCATTGAGTTAATCCTGTGCAGTGTGGTGATACGGTTCTATTTAAAACTAAAACCTAATTTCTTTGTGAGATGGCTCATTAAGACAACATTTTCAGGGCTATTTTTAAATGAGAGAGGGAGCTAGATACAAGTGCAGGCTGTGCTGTGGTCTGTCACAATTACAGTTTCTTTTCTCGGGGAGCACAGGGACTGCTCCTTCTATCAGCCGATAAGGGTGAGGGAAGAGCTGCTGGCCAAGGCTCTGAAATACATTCTCCTGCCTCCTCCCACTGGCCTGTGGAATGAACCAACCTTGCTGGAGGGAGCAGGCTGCACTGCTTATGGGATGGTACACACATACTAGGCTACATGGGGCGGGATTGTGCCCTCCCACAGCTCCCTGTGCAGCCGTGCATTTCCGTACCACTTCCTGTTTGGGCCAGTGGTCAAATACTATAATCTGGCCCTTGGTGATCATCAAGAGAACCATTAATTAAATAGCGATAGCACAAAATAACTAATAGTTCTTGTAGTTGAAAAATAAAAATCTGCTGGTGTGTCGTATGGATTAATAAAGATGAAAAGCACTATATAAATGCATCATCAGCATGATCATAGTTATTATCCCTGGGGTGTCACTGGCTCATGCCGAGTAGAAAGTCACTAGTATTGGGTAGGGGCTTTTACTTGCTGTGTTAATGTCCTTTTATTTTTTTTAAAGCCATAACATAAAGTATATATTTTCTTAGCTCGGACGCATAGTGATATGGTAGATACCCTCATGTATTGCTGTGATTTAAACAGATCTCTTTGTAAAGATTATGCATTAATTGCCATTTGTTTTTGCAATATTATTTTAAGCACAGATAATGTTTTAAAGATACACCCCTGCTCCCCTGGTACCTATGTAAATTTTTAGTAATTGTTTGGTATCAGATGTGGTGATTGCCACAAATCAGAATGTGTGTGTGCTTATGACCTTTGTTTTAATCCATTAGGCACTCCTAATAATGTAGAGCTCAAACTTGTAAGGTGCTGAGTGCCGCCTGAGGGGTGTTACATGACTAGCGCGATAGAAGATGTGGGCACTCCGTACCTTGCTGGAGGGGCTCAACATCTGGCCACGTTAGCCTGTTAGAGACAGAGAGTGGGATTTTCTAAATGGATTTTCAATGGAGCAGTTTAGGGCCATTGCAGAACGCTTTAGAAAATTTCACACTGAAGATTCTATAGCAGTGGCTCTCAAACTTTTTTACTGGTGACCCCTTTCACATAGCAAGCCTCTGAGTGTGACCCCCCTTATAAATTAAAAACACTTTTATATATTTAACACCATTATCAATTATAAACCGACCCCCAGTTTGAGAATTTTTGTTCTATAGCAACTGCCTTAATTTCTGCTGAAGCCAAGATAAATGAGACATTACTCGATATTTCATTTTATTTAGGGATGAGGCAATATATTATGGAGCCAAACTTAGTAACTCCATAATTTAAGGGGCATTTTTGATCTTGCACCCTGCTTTAACTTCCGGCCTGAAAGTTTAAATGTTTAGTTTTAAATCATGAAAGAATTTGAGGTTCATTGTACAAGACATTGTAGTTATGGGTCAGAAAAATTGTGGGTTACAGTTTTTGACAATTGCTCTTGATATGTTTTATCCACCCATAACTCCAAAATCACTTGGCCTAAAGGCTGCAGCATCGTTAACCAGTGTGAAAGAAACTCCAGGGTCTAGTTTGACATTTCTGAGGATGTAATTTGGCAACGCTGAGTTATTGTTTTAGAACATTATGGATACGGAAGACTCCATGGACCCCATGATCTCGCTGCCTCTTCCCCCTGTCCCTTTCATCCCACTGGCTACAGAGGGACCCTGTGAGGCTGCAGTGGAGTTCTCTAAACTCCCAGCTGCACGCAATAGCTATTGCCCTCACAAACTAGCCAAGGGGCCACAGGTATGCAAGAGATCTGAAGGCCCATGTACATTGTACTCAGTACAGTTCTTTTTTTTTTTTAAGTTTTGTGAGATATACTATGGAGCCATAGTAGCAATGCTAATGTTAAGATTGTAAAACCGTTCCCATTCTAGGCCTTACTTTGAGCCACCTCTTATTTTTGCAAGAGTTCATTTCTGTCTCAAATTATGCTTGCTTATGCCAGAGGAGAACTTTTTGGGGTTATTCAGACAAGCCATTTTCAGGTTATGGGACCGTAAAAAGTTAATGGTTGACTACTATGAAGTTTGTAGGGGGGGTGTGTATGCATTATGGGCCTAATTCAGAACTAGTGCCACTTAAGTCAGTGAACCCAAACCACTGTTGATCTGGTGGTTAGGGTTACCATTCGTCCGGATTCCCCCGGACATGTCTGGCTTTTTAAGCTAAAAATAGCATCCGGGGGGAATTTGTAAATGTCCGGACTTCCCCCCCATGCATAGCGCGCGCAGCTAACAGGGCAGCCGGCCGGACGGTGTCACTTACTTAGGGCTCCGACACTCAGCCAGAGAGGGCTCCTCCTCCTCCCTCCCTCCCTCCCTCCCTGCATCGCAGATCGGCTCTGGCAGTCTGGAGCTCCTCCCCCGCTGCTGGGCAGCAGCTCCGGCCGTTTCTGAGCAAGTTCACCGAGACATTAGGTGAAGAAAGGCCAACAACAAGGGGGGCAGGGGGTCGGAGAAGGGGCAGGGAGGTTCTGGAGGGGGCAGTCAAGGGATGGGGGGTCGGGAGTTCGGGGGGGCTTTCTGGGGGTGGGGGTGTGGATAAGGTTTTGGGCACTCAGGGTACAGGTAGGGGGTAGGGTCCTGGGGGGCATTTGGGGGGGGGGTCTCAGGAGGGGGCAGTTAGGGGACAAGGAACAGGGAGGCTTAGGTAGGGGTGGGGTTCTGGGGGGCAGTTAGGAGCAGGGGTCCCAGGAGGGGGCAGTCAGGGGACAAGGGGGGGGTTGGGAGTTCTGGGGGGGGGGCTGTCGGGGGGCAGGAGTGGGGAGAGGGATCGGAGCTGTCAGGGGATAGGGAGCAGAGGGGTTTAGATGTGTCGGGAGTTCTGGGGGGGGGCTGTCAGGGGGTGGGGAGTGGTTGGATGGGGCATGGGAGTCCCAGGGGTCTGTCTGGGGGTGGGGGTGTGGATAAGGGTTGGAGCAGTCAGGGTACAGGTAGGGGGTAGAGTCCTTGGGGGCCAGTTAGGATGTGGGGAAGGTCTCAGGAGGGGGCAGTCAGGGGACAAGAGGCAGGGAGGCTTAGGTAGGGGGTGGAGTCCTGGGGGGCAGTTAGGGGAAGGGGTCCCAGGAGGGGGCAGTCAGGGGACAAGGAGTGGGGGGAGGGTTGGGAGTTCTGAGGGGGGGAAGTGGGAGGGGCAGGGGCAGGGCTAGGGCAGGATGGGGCGGGGCTAGGGCAGGACAGGGGCGGGGCTCCTCCCGTCCTCTTTTTTGATTGCTGGATTATGGTAACCCTACTGGTGATATAAGAGGAGAATTAGGCACACTCGTGTGCACACACCACAAACATGTAAAACCATAGTATATAAAAAATGTGTCCACCCATTTTTAAAATATATGTATCCCAAATTAATATTAGGGCATAGATGTTTTTTCCTTTTTTGGATACACTAGTTCTTTAATTATATTAATACTAAAAAGACCAGGTGGTGTTTACACAGTTCTTAAGCTTCATGTTTACTGACGTAGAGTTTCTCTTTTTTCTAACCTGGCGTTCTCATCTTTATAAGCTAAACTGTTCTTCTGTCTTTTCTGTATTCTTGGCTTTTTTAACACAAGAATAGTGTTTTGCCATGGGAAATGATATGGAAGGAAAAATAATTCTCTCTGAATAGGATGTTTTGTCAAAGTTTTCTAAAAAGTGTCAGGACTTGGAAAAGGGATCGTATGGATTCAGTTCAGACTTTTCCCCTCCACTTATATTTTCAATTTTTTTTACATAAATAAAATTTATTGATATAAATACTAAGTCCACAAATCACCTACATCAGTGAGCAAAGAATTCCGTTTTGATAGGTCATAATACCATATGAAGTTAGTACTGTCTGAGGACTTATTAGAGTTGTGTTTTACAATAAAGGCAATTATCTAGTTAGAAGCCAAAAAAAGCTTGATGGGAGGAGGGAGGGGGAGAATTTGAAAGTTAATAATAAAAAAATCTGTTATCTTCATTCCACGTGAAAAACATAGCAATTGCACATACAATAAGAACAACAACAGTAAATGTCCAAAAAGTTTAGTGAAATTCGGAAAATAGAATTTGAAAGGAAATCACAAGAAATATTGCCTCTACCTGTCTTTTTTGCAGTTAGGTAGTTAAAGAAGATTTAGCATCCTTGAAATCACAAAAGGTAAAAAAAAAAAAAAAAAAAAATTCTGGTCTACAGTCACAGAAAGCTTAGCCAGGAAAAGAACAGACACTCTCATACCCCAAAACTAAAATTCTCATTGCAAAATCAAGTGTCCTTTTATGTGTCTGAATAGACTTTGTAAGAGCAGGAAAACCATACTTTAAAAAATTGCAGTATTTGAGATGGCCTTTGCAACCTCAAGATACTCTCATCACCCTATCATTATCAGTCAGTAAACAATCAGGTTCTATAAAGTTGCAGAGTCTGAAGATGTAGAAAGGAATCATGAACCATTTTAGAATGTGGGAAGGTATTTCAATCTCCTAACTCCACTTTTTTTTCTCAGACAAAAAAAATTGATTAAATGAGTCAGGGCCCTAATAGTCTTAAGATTTCAAGATTTAATATTATTCACTGTAATTTCTATGTTGTAATGAGTTAGGAAGTTATTTTTAATCAAGACCCCAGAAAGATTTTATACTTTCCCCTGATCTTACAAAACCTTATTTTACCAGTTTTGGTAGCATCTTCTACGTTGTCCAGTACACCAATTTTATGATCCATTCAATCCAGTTTAAACTCTGATAAAGTGTGACTTGAGAGCACAAGTTGCTAAAAAGGACTGCATTACGTGGGATGTCTAAAATCTTTTCAGATAAGTCTGGTAAGAACATTGAGTTTTCTTCTGCTGAATGAACAGCATTGCAGCCTACTGTAGCTAGTAGGGTTGACAGGGGTGAGAGCAGGATGAACCAACAGGTCCCTTGTAACACTCTTCCTTTTGACATCTGAGATGGAACATGCTTTTGGGGATGCTAGCTTCAACCACAAACACGTCTCCCCATACCCGCTGACCCATGTGTATTCTATTGATGTGTCTTGGGAGACATCTTTAATAATATAATAATAATAATAAATAAATGAACAAACTGCAAAATAGAAATGAGTCTCCTTGTAGCACACAAAGACATAAAGAATGCTGTATATCTTCATTATTTATACAGTAATAATCACATAGCTTCTGCCTGAAATGGGACTAGTAATAGCTGACAAGGATGGGGGAGAATACTTAGGGATCTCAAAACGGTCTGGAAATATGGTTTCAAAAAAGAAGGGAGGATTAAATCCATCTTCCCCCACACCTCTGATATTGTCCTTGAGGAGAAGTTGATACAGGCCACAAGGAAAGCTACTACATTAGGATTCCAAGAGGTTGAGTGCTAATTCCCAGGTGGGCCAGTTCTTCACAGTACTATCTCTCAGATTTACCAGCCCAGTTAGGAAAAGGTAGAACCAAGAAGTCTCAGGCCTTGTATATACTAAAAGGAAAAGTCGATCTAAGCTACGCAATTTGAATTGCGTGAATAGCGTAACTCAAATCGACGTAGCTTAGATCTACTTACCACGGGGTCCACACTACGCAATGTCGACGGGAGAGCAGTCGGCGGTCGATTTAGCAGGTCTTCACTAGACCCACTAAATCGACTGCCGATGCATCGATCGCTGCAGTGTCGATCCTCTGGTAAGTGTAGACAAGTCCTCACTGAATAAACTGTCTCTCAGAAGCATTAAACCAATTCAGATGTGCATCTCTTTTATGCTATATGTGAAGTAGTAGTCTCCTGTGTTATTTTGCCATCTAAACTGGCAAATAAGAGGTAATGTACCTCAAGGTGACTTCGATCCAGTAAAGGCCCCATTCAGGAATGCTTTCCAATTCAGGAGGGTACTTAAGCATATTCTTAACTTTAATCATGTGCTTCAGTGCTGCCCAGAACAGGGATGAATTTGCTAAATGGTTTCCTGAATAAGATGAAAAGAGTAAAGGCTTCAACAGTTCAGGGAAGGGGAAGCCTAAATTGATGGAGGACTCATGCCAGGGTCACTGGTAGGAGCAGTTAGCATTCAGGAGGCTGGAGCAACACAGAGGAGTCAGGCCTGGATGAGCAGGAAGTCCTGGAGCAGAAGAGGTTTTTTTCCTTAGATGATGGTAAATGGAATACACCTCTACCCCGATATAACGCGACCCGATATAACACAAAATCGGATATAATGCGGTAAAGCAGCGCTCCGGGGAGGTGTGGGGGGGGGGCCGCGCACTCCGGTGGATCAAAGCAAGTTCGATATAACGCGGGTTTCACCTATAACACGGTAAGATTTTTTGGCTCCCGAGGACAGCGTTATATCGAAGTAGAGGTGTATGTTCCTAATTTGTTTGGGTTTACACCTTGGTGGGGTCCTGCTCCATGACTGGGGCTCCTAGGTGCTACCACAATACACATCATAACAGCAGATTATGCCTGTTTTATCACCGGACAAAATTAATAAAATATGTTTTGCACATTTAAATCATGCCCATTTCCATGCTGAGGAGATAGTTTTTTGTTGCCAGTTGCCATCCCTGCTTTATAAACATAGCAGTTTCAGCAATATCAGTTGCATTAAAAGTTTTGTTTGATTTATTTATATGGTGCTCAAGTATATTAAATGTCAACAAGAACTTGACCTATGCCAAAGTTGTTATTCACACAGCTGCAACTATCCCTATAAATGAGTGATAAAGCAATAGTTGTACAAGTAAATCAACTTTCAGCTCCAGTAGCAGCCTCCTTGTATTGCTGCCTGTCTCATTCACTCATGTCCAGTTCTGTGAGAAAGTGAGCACATTTACTCTAGGGAAATCATGAGAGCTGAGGGTGTTCAGCATCTGGCAGAATCAGTCCCTGAGAAATCTACTTGCATCAGGCTGCCTTTCCTCTTATGAAACTGAATTGTCACCTTTCCTCTCAGTGTCTGAATGCAGATTTCAAAGAGAGGTGGGAGAGTGAATAAAAGGGAAGTACGAAAATAAGAATGTAAAAACAAGAGAAAGAAGTGGTGAGTACCAAGAAGAGCACCAAGGAAGAGGTGAACTAGAAATTGAAGTCCTGATTCAATGCCCAGTGGAAAGACTGCATAGACTTGAATGGGCCTTGAGTCAGACCCTTGAGGAATTGATTGTGCAAGATAGTGAGCATCTTCAGCCCTCATTCGCTTCAGCGGGAATTGAGGATGCTTAGGACACTTGGAAAAGATTTTTTAAAGGACAGTTCTTCACATAAGCCATGAAGTTTAGGCCTTAGGCTTGGAGAGTTTTGTGGGCATTGTACTGAAATTTATCACTTAGGATGAAACTGCAGGAGAAGTGTAGATGGACTGGGGAGCTCAAATCCAACCACCCAACCCAGGGCAAGGGCTACAATGCAGCCCCCTTGTGGCCACAACTCCACTTTGAGGTCACAGCCCATCTGTGCCATTTACATAGGGAATTGGGACCGTTGCCTGCCTCCATTTCATACTGTGCCACTTCTAGAGGCTGCCTTTGACTTGGGTGATTCTTCATTTACAACTGTCTCTTATCACAGGCTTCCATGTTGACTTTGGAAATAACATTAATAAAAGACTGGGCTAGATTCCTGAGAGGAATAGCTTGGTTTCTAAAATTGTAACACTTTAAAAGGTGTTCCTGTAAAACCAAAATGCAACTAGAGAGCTTTTGAAAGCTGCTGGTCTGATATGTCTCTATAGAGGCAAGCTCTACCACCTCCTGTCACTGCCTCTGCTTCACCATTCCATTACCTATCCGTTTTTCGAAAGGAAAGAAGAAGAAACTCCATACGAATGGAGTCTCAGTTTAATGAGAGGGACTTTAATTAGCATTAATGGCAGTTCCATTGGTAAGGCCACACACGTTGAGTTGAGAATATTTTACATTCTAACAATTTTAGTTATAACGTTTGAAGGATTACTTGTTTGTCTATGCAGATGACAGTTTTGAAATTCCATTTGCCTCATATATGTATAGGATAGTGTTTGAGGGCCATTTGGATAATTTTTTTGAAGTTGAGATTGAAGGTGCGCTACTGAAAGCTTGTACCTGACATGTTTCCACCATAGGGTGGGGGACAGAAGAGGCATGCACTGTGCTACATTTCCTGCTTCCCTGGTGTTTGGTCATGAATAATGTTCAGTTTATCAGCGAGTCAGAAAATAGTCAAGAGTGGTTGAGAGACATGGTAATTATTGCAAGAAAGCTCTAAATGAGGTTCTTACCATTTTCCCTTTTGCTGTATATGAATGACCTGACTTGCTTCTCTGTGAGCTGAGTATTCACAGTACATAAAATTCTTTATTTTATCCCACAGTCTGGAATTGAACGGAATAATCAACAGTATTTTTTTAAAAAACAGACCTCACTGCTTTGTGAACATTATTAGCTACTGCTACAATGTCTGCAGCCAGGCCAGATGGCTAATGTCACTTCCAGCATCAGTTCTCCACCCTCAGAGGCCCCACATCTGGGACCCACCTGCACAGACCATTCTTTCCCCCTTACTCTTGAACAGCAATTAAATGTAGTTGGGGAGGGGAAAATACATAGTCGGATCCCCACTTAATATCATAGCCCCCTTAAGGAAGGTAGCATCTTGCTTATTTAGAGTACTATTGACTGGTGGGAGGTGGTGATCGCTCCATTTGAATCTGTACGCTAAGTGCTATCAGTGACACAGAAGAAGAACAGCAAGTAGAAGTGGAGAACAGGAATTATTTAAAAAAAAAAAAAAAAAAAACCCAACACCACAAACCAGAACAGTCTTCTTTCATAATCTTGGCAGGGGTATGAATCCCATTTGTGAAGCTGGGACAGCATCAAATTAGTTATGAAAACTATAAATCAATATGAAATGGCAATCAGCATCCTCTCCTGCTTTTGTATATGCCCAACATGGAAACTTTTCTAAATGTAATCCCTGTTGTCCTGTTTTCCAGCTGATGTAAGATCTCAGGCATGCCTCTTAGTAATGGAAGCTAGAAAATAGTGCATAGAAAAACTTCTGCACATTTTACTTGGAAATATTTACAGCATTTTCTGTTTAGCATAATCGGAAGGTCTAACCTTAAATGGTTAATGTTACCATAATTTAACTGCCACAAACACTTTAAAGTCTGGCATTTTCTTTATTTTCTACTAACTGTCTATTATTTCACTGTTACTGATGTGCAAATACATCTCTACCCTAACATAAATCAACCCGATATAACACGAATTCAGATATAATGCGGTAAAGCAGCGCTCTGGGGGGGGGCGGGGCCACGCACTCCGGCAGATCAAAGCAAGTTCGATATAACGCGGTTTCACCTATAACGCGGTAAGATTTTTTGGCTCCCGAGGACAGCATTATATCGGGGTAGAGGTGTACAACTTTAAAACATACATATGGCAGAGGGACAGTGAATCAGGTTAAACCACTTTCATTTTCCAAAAACTGAATCCAGATGTTTTGCTGATTGATACAGTTTTTTCTTTTGTTTGTGAGGAACCTGCATAACTTGAACTATCAAGTTGTCAGTTTACTGAATACAATATGAGAAGTGGTTTGTAGCCTGGAAAATCGTTGGCAAGTTGTTTAAATTAATGACCGGATTTGTTTTCCTCTATACTTATGATGGTATTTCTTCAACCACTCCCTTTTTCCAAAATGGACAGAGTATATTGAGTGGGTAACATTTCCTATACATATTTAAATTAAAAATGTAAGCAGCACATAATTATACACTGAGAAAGAGATACCTTAGCTGGAAAAGTCAGATCCATATAAGGACTTTCCCAAAGACTGGGTGTGTTTGGTTATGGAGTCTTGGTCCAGTGGAAATTCCTTTCCTCCCTTCTCTCCTGCAAGGCACTAAGGATGCTACACAATCAGGATTTCCATATGATTCACTCAGAAAACTATAGTGTATGTTTTTTGCAGATCAGTTTATTGGGTATCATTCATGTACTGCTGTGGACTGTAGATAGAATATATGGGAGCAGAGAAAGGGTCAAATTCTTGCTGGCTTTTGTTCCTACTTGCTTAATAGAAAATCTGCACGCAAAAGAGGATGAAGGGTGGAAGTCTGTTACCCCTACCCTTGTCCTGGCTCCCCAGCTGCATACAATGAAGCCCTTGCCACTCCACAAAACTGCCACAGTAAGAGTCCCGGAAGGGTTGTGAGGACAAGGGGTGTTTTTCACCAGTATGCTGCTTCCATTCCCTGGCCCAGTGATGAAAATTATGTGCCCCATGTGTGCAGCTTACCTGTTCTGTAGGGGGCAGGAGGGGTGAAAACACTTCTGATCAGAATATGGGTGCACAGCAAAAGTGCTGCTTTTGTAGCAGCTGGACCTTTTGGATCCAGATCCACCATAACCAAGAACAAGGCCATCCAATTTGCTCTCTGATGTTTTCATCCAGTGTCATTACAACTGTCCCAAGTGATGAGGCTTCTGCCACGACCCGTGGCAGTCTGTTCACTAGTCTACGTTCGTACATGTAGTCTTCAAAATATCTTTGAAGCCCTTGAATCCCATGGGGTGATTTCAAGTTAGGCCTCCTTGTGTCCAGATGGCTGATATCAATGCACCTCTTTCTGTGGGCTTTGCCTGACTGCTTTGTGCTGTTCTGTCAGCATTCTGTATTCTTCCAACACAGAATCTGCACCAAGACATTGTCATGTACATTCCATGAGGGTGGAGAGACTTAAACACCTTTCTTCAAATGCACCACTTTGCATTTGGACATCAACACACTGCAAAATATCATCGTTTTTTCTAGCTGTGTGCATTTGATTTTGCATTTTTTAAAAACAGTTTGCATCCTGCATAGACTGCTTTTTGTGTCTTTTGATCTACTTTTTCCATTTTAATAAATATGAGCAAATAAATAGTTGCAACAGGAGAGGATAGGAAGAGATGCGTTAGACATGAAGGACAAATTACATGTGATTGCTGTTCTTCTTCTGTGGTGCCATATGGCTGTTGTGTGTGCCACAAAGACAAATATATACACACCCAAGATAAAGAAAATATGCAACAGGCCAAATGGGAACACTATATGGAATTTATTTTGTCAGGCTTATGGATGATATAATTCTTGAAGAGCTTTTCTTACACACCACTAACACCAAATTCCATATTTCTATTTTGGATATGGTGAGGCACTTTTTCAGGGAGTTGTGTGGGGTTTTAACTGCCTTCATCACATTGTCTTTAATAGTAGTTAGAGAGCTCAAACCCCACATAGTCATGGGAAAGTTTGTGGGTCAGTGAGGTATTCTTACCACCACAACAAAAAGCCTTAACAATGTTTTTTCTAATTTTATTTATTTACCTGAGCTCTCCTGCCTCTCTCCTGGTTGAGCCTTTCCTCTTCCAGACACTTGTTTTAGCTTTCCTGGTAGCATCCATTAGTTCCCCATATGGACTCTCCCATCTGTTTGAACATCTGTCTTGTATCCTCTGACAGCTTCCAATGCTTCCTGTGGACACACAATTAAGTTCCTTTGGCCTTCACTCCTTCCTCCTCTGCTTCTTAATATTTTGACCTGCAGTTTCTTTCAGCTTTCTCTGTTGGTCCTTGAGCTCCTGCTATGTATCTCAACTCCCCATGCCAGTTACCAAACTCCCCCAGCTGATTTGTGACTTATCCATCTGTTCCCCCTGCTAGCGAATGCAGCTATGATTATTCAAACTTCAAAATGCCTTCTGCGTACCCAAAGGCAAAGTAACTTGGTACTAAACTTGTCAAGGATAAAAGTAGGTTGGTTATCAAAGCAGTTTTATTCTATCCACCAACCTAGGACCTTGTCCATCTCACATTGAGGTCAGTGAAAAGATTCTTTGGGAGTTGGACCAGGCACATAATTCTATACCAGTAGTTCCCAAACTTGTTCCGCCGCTTGTGCAGGGAAAGCCCCTGGCGGGCCGGGCCGGTTTGTTTACCTGCCACGTCTGCAGGTTCGGCCAATTGCGGCTCCCAGTGGCTGGAGTTCGCTGTTCCAGGCCAATGGGAGCTGCTGGAAGTGGCGGCCAGTACGTCCCTCGGCCCACACCGCTTCCAGCAGCTCCCATTGGCCTGGAGCAGCGAACCGCGGCCACTGGGAGCCACGATCGGCCGAACCTGCGGACGCGGCAGGTAAACAAACCAGCCCGGCCCGCCAGGGGCTTTCCCTGCACAAGCGGCGGAAAAAGTTTAGGAACCACTGTTCTAGACAGACACATTGGATGCATGAGGCTGTGTGCCTACATATTGAATGGTCCTGATGGCATCCAGGAAATCAAGGTGAAGCACAAATATCTTGTGATGGAAGGTATAGTATAAATGGAAAGCTGAATTCTGTTACATTTTACATACTTCATGGATCACACCAGGCTTTAATAATTGAAACAGTATCCAGCATGTTCCTCAATAAGATTTTGTTCTGTTGAGAGATACTTTAATAGAAGGAAAGTTCTGCAGATTTTCATGAAGCTTGAAGTTTGATTTCAAGTCCATTAGGGCAATGGTTCTCAACCAGGGGCCTTCCAGAGGGTACATCAACTCATCTAGATATTTGCCTAGTTTTACAACAGGCTACATAAAAAGCACTAGCGAAGTCAGTACAAACTAAAATTCATACAGACAATGACTAGTTATACTGAAATGTAAGTACAATATTTGTATTCCAATTGATTTATTTTATAATTATATGGTAAAAATAAGAAAATAAGTAATTTTTCAGTAATAGTATGCTGTGACACTTGTATTTTTATGTCTGATTTTGTAAGCAAGTAATTTTTAAATGAGGTGAAACTTGGGGTACATAAGACAATTCAGACTCCTGAAAGGGGTACAGTGGTCTGGAAAGGTTGAAAGCCACCGTCTTAGGGAAAATCATGCTGTTGGATGGTGTCAAGTGGGTTACATATATCTCCATGTTCTGATGGAGGTGTGGGGAGGAAAGGTAGAGGGTGTGCCTGGCTGTATCATGCCTATCTACAGTGTAAAAGCTATAAGGATACTGAAACATCGTCAAATACCACAGCTGGTCATTTCCATATTTGTAATGCTTAACTCCTATTCACAATAACTTTCTGGTTGTGTCGATAAAGTTTAAAATAAGATTCATGTTTAAAAAACAAACAGCAAAAAGCCACATTTATATGCTGGCTGCATACGGTTTTCTACAGCACTAAGGCCCTAGTAGTTTCCACAGAACATTCCCAGCATCAATTGCAAACAGTTTTCTATAGCTCCAGGCACTTGAGTTCCTTAAGAGAGGGGAACCTTTGCTGCTTCTCTCCCGCAAAGATCTCCAGACTCCCCTCTGCTGTGAAGCTTAGGAATTTCCCCAGGAAAAAGTTTTCTGGAGCGGGAGAAGCTGCACTGAGTTCCTGGGCTCTGTTGGAGAGGGAAGGCTGCTATTGTAGAGTAGTTCTTTAGAGTTTCCTTTTTATGTAAGCAGGCCCACCTCAGCTGAGCCAGGCTGGGGCTTTGTCACCCGTTTTTATACACCTCACTTTGTAAGTGCTAAAGTTTGAAGGAGCTATGTCTTGCGGCTGAAGCACACATCTTCCTCAGGTAGAAGCTAGGTTGAAACAGAAAACTTGAAGGAGCTCAAGAGGATAGGGTTACCATCTGTCTGTATTTCCCCGGACATGTCCAGCTTTTGCGTCTCTAAACAGCCGTCCGGGAGGAATTGGTAACAAGGTTAAAATGTCCGGGGTGTTTTTCTCCCTCGCCTCCCTCCCTTCCATGCAGAGTACGGCTGCTGATTGGGCGGCTGGGCCGATTGAGCCACTCGATTGGCCTCCAGCAGCCAGAGCTCCTCCCCTGCTCCCCCTTCCCTCTGTCTGCAGCCCTGTGTAACATACAAACCGACCCACCGGGTAGCGTGTTTTGCCTACACGTGGAGCCAAAATGGTAAGGGGAGTCTGGGGGGGGGGCAGTCAGGGAGCAGGGGAGTGTTGGATGGGTCCCCGGCCTCCACCTGTCACCCCCCCACGTGTCCCCCCCACCCATGGGGCCCCTCCTCCCTGCCTGCCTGCCTGCCTTTCCCTTGCCTGCTTGTACTGCCAGAGCCAGCAGCAACTGCTGTCTGCTGCCCCCGGGTCCTGGCGTCCCCCATCCACTAATGGGAAGACAGGCTGCCCTTACCCTGCCCTTCCACCCTAGCCCTGAGCCTCTCCAACGCCCCAAACCCCTCAGCCCGAGCCCTCATCCCCCCGCACCCTAATCCTATGCCCCAGCCCTGAGCCTCCTCCTGCATCATGAACCCCTCAGCCCCAGCCAGAGCCCTCATCCCCCCATACCGTAATCCTCTGAGCCCCCTCCTGCATCATGAACCCCTCATCCTCAGACCCACAGCCCTCACCCTTGCATCCCCTCCTATCCCCAAACACCCTCCCAAACCCCCTCCCCCCTTCTCACACACACCCTCCTGCTCTCAAACTCCCTCCCACAGCCTGCACCCCCTCCCTTTGCACTGCCTCCCACCCCCAAACTCCATCCCAGAGCCTGCACCCCTCACCCCCTCCTGCACACCCACCCCCTACCCCAGCCCGGAGCCTGCACCCCAGACCTCCTCCCCCCACCCAACCCCCCTCCCAGAGCCTTAGGCAGGTGGGAGGAGGGTTCTGGGCACCACCAACATTTCTACAACCCTGCCACCCATGTGAGTGGATAAGGGTCGGGGCAGTCAGGGGACAGGTAGGATCCTAGGGGGGCAGTTAGGGTGAGGGGTTCTCAGCCAGGGGGGACAAGAAGCAGGGGGGGTTGGGGTTCTGAGGGGGGCAGTCAGGGAGTGGGAAGTGGGAGGGAGTGGATGGGGGCGGGGCTAGGGCGGGGCTTCCCTCCCCCCCGTGTCGTCTTTTTTGATTGTGGAAATATGGTAACCCTACAGGAGGGTCAAGGGTTGCCTCTTTTCTTCTCCGTGATCTTGGGAATGGATAAGCTCACCCTTGGTACCTGGGTTACCTGGCTGACTCCCCTAGCTTGTACTACTCTGCATGGTTTCTAGCTCTAGGGACACAGGGGATGCTGCAGAATAATCCGCAGTGGAGTGACAGACAAGGGAGCTGGCACTAGGCAGCCCAGGGACCCTGGAGATCAGGTTGAGTCTACAACTGTAGAACTTCAGGAGAGCTCAGTTGAGGAAGGGGACCTTTATCTCCCAATGCCCTGAGGAGCTGCTAAGGTTTCTAGAGGCCCTGACTACAGACCTTCTGAAGTCTGCAAGAGACTCCAAGTGCTGCCTCGTGGGGTTGAAGTGCTTTTAATTTCATCCCTAATAAAGACATTGGGACTTTGCTTTAACTGAAGAACTCAACAGAATCTTAACTATGTAGAGCCTCCACCGGGGCTCCGTAGTGATCTCTAACCACTAGTCCTTCCCTCCCAGAATGACTTGTAATGTTCAAAGCCCTTGAGCAGCTTCAAACAGACACCATTTTTTGTTGCTAATCAACGTATCAGATAAATGTTCCCTTCTTTCCTCTGAAGCATAGATGTTCCTTCTTCCCTTCCCTCTTGCTCTGCCCTCCCCCCAAAACAAAGTAATGGCAGACTTAATCCCAGGGTGGGCAGTCTTGCACTGGTAACTGGTTTAAGGGCCAGTATCTTGTGGGCTGAGGGTTAGATCCTGGCTCTTTTATCTCACTGCTCCAATGGGTACACCCAGCACTTGTTTCTGGCTCCAAAAGTTCCAGTGATTTTGGACTTTAAAAACTGTGCCACTATTATATGTAGAAAGTTATTTTAGGTAATTTCTCTAATGCGCTAGGTACCTGTGTGGACCTATCATCATAGCATTGAGTGTCTTCCAAGTAGAAATAACAATAACTCTTTCTTCCCTCACAGCCTGTAATAAGAGAAATAGTTTGATTCATTTTTATAGGTTTGGTTTAATTTTCTGTGTGTTCTTGTGTGTAAATTGTATGCACAAAGAACTTATTGAAGGGAAGTTAAAGGAATGAGTTCAGGTGTGGAAGTGTTGACACTCACAGTGATTAACTCTTGCAGGATTCAGTTTTGCAAGTTATGTGATGTGCAGAAGACATCAGACAGTGCTCATAAATGTTTGTCGGAATTTGTTTGGTGTGACCCACATAACTCACTAACTGCGTTGTCACTTGTGAGTTGGTAAAACCTTTATACCACACCATTGTGTATTATGTTAATACATTGCCAATTTTAAAATCATGATTGGATGTTTTTCTAAAAGATAAACTTCAGTTCAAACAGGAATTATTTGGGGGAAGTTCTGTGGCCTGTATCATACAGGTCAGATTTGAGATGATCACAGTGGTCTTTGTGGCCTTGGAATCAATTGAATATAAGTAGGTAGTAACAAAATAAAGTTTTGCTTGGCTTGCTGCAGTCCATAGAAATGCAGCAGTTATTACAGACGAATGCTATTATTTAGGATAAGATTCCCAGGCCCTTCTAAATACTTGTATTTATTTATGTCAAAATCTTGTTATGTCAATTATCTACATGTTAATAACAACTAAGAATACTTAGCATAGTACCTTTTGTTTTAAAAGTGCTTTACAAACATTGACTAATGATCTCGATACCCTTTTTAGGCTTCTAGTATTGAGTTTAACAAAGTCCCTTTTTTATTTCACCAGGGGACCAGGCAAAGAACTTAAGCACCTGCTAAGCTTTAAGTATATGAGTAATCTTTTTGAAGTCAATGAGGACTACTCAGGTGCTTAAAGATAAGCAGGTGCTTAAATACTTTGCCTAACTGGGTCTTAAGGGCACATTCCAACTCCCATTAAAATCAATAGAAGGACTCCCATTGACTTTAATAGAGGTTAGACCAGGCAGTTATGAGTTCTCTAGAAAGAAATCAAAGCATGCTTTATAGCAGTGGTTCTCAGCCTATTTATCATTGTGGGCCGCATATGCAGCTCTGTGGGCCACATCCACACAATATATGAGGATGTCACATGGGCCGCAGCTATGTGCTGATTGGGCTGTGGGTTGAGAATCACTGCTTGCTGTTAAACTGCATATCTAAAGTAAGACTTGACTAATGTTTGGTCCAGTGTATTGTGTACTTATAACAGGACCCCTGTGCACCACAGAAAGGTGTATGCCTGTAAAATGAGATTGGAGTTTTTTCACCAGATTTTAAAAATATTTTATATTTTCTATATTTTAAATATTTTGTATTTTTAAAATCTGTTTGGTAAAAAAACCTCCAATCTCTCATTTTTTTTGTAAATGTGCTGGGCTTGATGGTGCTGTCCTGGTGCAGAACAAATCTGCACCAGAGACTATGGGCATCTGGCCTGAACCACTGTGACTCCATGGCATCTGGTGGGAATTTTGGTCTTTTTATTTTTTTTAACTTTCCATTAAATAGATGACTTCCATCCAACGATTCCCAGAGGCTTTGCAAATATTAATGAATTTATCCTCACAACACTGAACTGCATAGTGGCTCATAGCTATATAGCGCTAAAGGCAGCATGGTCTGGTGGTTAGAACATTGACCTTGGACTTGGATTCAATTCACGGCTCTGCCACAGATTTCCTCTGTTGCCTTTGTCTCCCTTGCCTCAGTTTCTCACTTGTGCAATGGGGATAATACCTCACATGGGTTTTGTGAGGATAAATACAGTCAAGAGTTTGAGGTGCTCAAATGCTACTAAAGGGGACCATATACGTACAATAGATAGATATGTATTATTGTCCTTGTGTTATAGAGGGGAACTGAGGTGCAGAGAAGCTAACATGACTTGCACAGTCATGTTAAGTCTCCCAGATCCAGGAAATGAATCCAGATTTACCAAATCTCCATGGAGTAGTTGGGTTTGAGGTTTGGGTCCATTATTTTTTCTATTCTCCATCAACAATAACAACAAAACAAGAGCAGCAAGAAATTCTCAGCCAATAAATAAAATATACGACAGAAGTAAAGAGAACAACAGCTAAATGTTGATCTGTAATCGAAAGTCACACACAAATGAAATTCCTGCTACTTTTAATACAGGGCCGTAAATGCTACAATCCCACTCCTTGCCAATCTCACACTGGGAACCCATACAAGGTCAATAACTGAGGGACTGTGGATCCAGACTAGCGTTCATGTAAATATACTCAAACCCTAACAAACTGATTTTTAGCAAATGAAATCCCTGATCAAAATTGACAGAGGGCAAAGGATTTATGCTATCAGTTAATTTACTTTATAAGAGGAACTGAATACATGGGGAAATGTGGTTGGCCATGAGGATGCTAAGCTACACAGGTGTCCTGAACCCACTGCACATCTATAGTTGCAAACCCTTATTCATGCAAGTGCTCCCATTGATTCAAATGGAAATACATGGCTGAGTAGGGGCTACTTGCATGAGAAAGGGGGTTGCAGGATTGGGCCCATAAGCATGGCGAGAACATCTGGAAACTGGGAGGGAAAGCTGAGCGGGAGTTTATGGGAACATATATCTGTTAATTAGGCAAGTTACAGTGGTTATGGTGACCCGTTAAGATGGCATGGGATGTCAAGGAAGAATGGAGTTATGATTAAGGTATGGTTCTGGGAACGAGGAATGAATGGATGGATGTTTTCTCCTTTCCATTATTTTTCATTGTTGAACACCCTCTACACTTCCTCATTTCAGCCAAAAGCTGATGAGCCCAAAGGTCACAGTGAAGCAAGCTGTTCTCAGAGATTCCTGGCCCAACTGGTGTAGGGATCTCATGTTGCAGGATTGCTAGCCCAGTTTTGCAGATGCAAATGGTACTGCTAAAGAGCCAAATTCATCTCTGGTATGAGCCCATTGAAAACCAGTTGACTTACACACCAAGAATAAATGTGACCCCTTAACTTTGGGTATTTATCTAAATCAGATCTCCAAACCCTACTGCTGTTGATCCCTTGGATTGTTGTTGTTGCAAGCTATCGGTTTGAACATGGAGACTTGTTCCATATACTGTACATAGAGAAGCATGTTTGACTTCTTTAAGTAATGAAAAACTGCAGCATGGCACAGATTAAATCCATTCAAGACAACCAAGAAAAGAGACGTATGTGCAAGTCAATGAGAGGGGGAAAAAAACCCAACATATACAAGCCCTATAGTGTGCACAGCATAAGATTTTTTGGCTGGCACTCACATGATTTTATTCAAGGGCTGGGAAAGAACTATGATTAGTTAAAAGCTTCGGCAAAGTCTGGAGGGAGTGCTCTAAAGAGTTGGGAGCTGCACAGAGGTGACTGTAACTCCTCTAGCAATTTCAGACTATTATTCTGTAGCTCAGGACAAAAGCCTTTTCTTTCCCTCCGTGTTCAAAGAGACATTTGTCTTGAGATGTTGCAGCTGTGGGCTGTGGGATTGCTTGTTTGAAGATACTCCTTCGTAGACGAGAGGAGAGTCAGCGCACTGAAAGTGGTAGTATTTTATCCTGTGTGGGGTTTCTTTTCCCCCCTCTTCTCCCTCCCTCCCTCCCTCCGCTGCTACCATGTGCGGTTTTTAATAAGAAGAAGAATGTGGAGGCAACATTTTCCAGGCAAGGGGAAATTTCCTGTTTCTTTTCTGTTTGTTTAATAAAGTGTGTAGTTGACTGTAAAACTGTAGCTACTTTGTTGTGAATGTGTAATTCAATAGATTGTCGGGCTTGCTTCTTGATACACTTTTATATAGTGCAAGTGAACATGTTTAAAGCTTTTTTTTTTTAATAGCTGCGTGGCGTAGGCAACTGAGATTAATAAGTATTAGGCAAATGGCTTCTGCTTTTGTTTCTGTGAGATAGTACCAGCCGACTTGCGGTCACACAAAGACTGCCATTTAGCAGGGAGCACTCCCTAATTCTCTTGGCAGGGGTGCCACTGGAATCGGATACAAGTGGGTGGCAAAGGGGAGGAGCTGCAAAAGAAGACAAGCAGGCTTTGTGTATTAAAAATGAAACAAAAGCACTTTATACACTGAGCTGGGTGCAACAAGCTGTGCTGCTTGTGAATCGGGGTGGAGTTTGAGTTCTCAGTGTTACAGGGAAAGGGTTTTTTTCTTTCTCCTCCCTTCCTTAAAAAGCTGTCCACTGAAATGCTGGAAGAAGTCCAGAGATAGCAGGGAATGCCCCAAAATATATATAATGAACAGTGCTTGGGTCAACTTTGCAAGCTTTATTATGATTTATCTTCAAATCAAAAAACTTCAAAGGAGTGGAAAGCTTTTTAATGTTATACATCCCGGTATATTTTTATAATATATTTCCTTGATGATAAAGAGCGCTAATCTCACTAGAAAAAGAGACATTGCATGTTCTCCATCTCTGTTTGTGGCTCCCTCTTATTTGTAGCTACGTGCCCATGAATTGAGACAGAACTGTGCGTTTTTTACAGTGGGGATAACTCCTTGTTTTATGTGCTTAATAACTCTTCATAGATTAGCTCTGTGCTTTATATTATTTTATATGCTGCGTTTCCATTCCCCGTGTTCCCAACACTTACGTGCTAGAGGAATGTGCTGCAGAATTAAAGGTTTAAGGCCCATGATTTAAACCCTGAATGGGAATTTTTAGTGGGGGAATTTTTTAATTACTTTCTGATTTTTTTTTTTTGCTTATCAGATTCTTAATGAAGCAGTCATATGTGTCAAATGTGTTGCATAAGTTAAAAGAAGGAGAAAAATTATATGACGTTTGAGTCCATAAATTTGATTTTCCTGTGTCCCAGCAGTTTGGTTTGAGTTTGTGTATAAAATATATGCATAACAGATCTGTAAAGTTTATATACAGAGTCATAGAGCTACAACTAGATAGATACAAAAAATGAACCAGCCAAGGAAAATATATTGCTCTGTATGATTTAACTTGCAAACCTGTCAATGGTTTTTATTAAAATGTAATTACTGTACATTATGCACTTCATCTCATATTGATCTGCTTCAAAACTTTCTTTCCCTGTCAAATTGAAGTCAATTACTTCATTGTAGTAAGAGAAAATGAGAGCCATTCTTCTAAATATTTAGCACAATCTCCAGCTCACATTCATCCTGGGCAAGTGTATTTTTGTCTGTAGACTAGCTTGACATGTCTAAGGAGCCTATGTCATCACACACAATTACATCCGTAATCCCAAGAAAAGACACAGATGTCATGTTTCCAAAAAATAATAATTCTTGTGACCTACAAAGTCACTTACGTAATGATAGGATGATAAAACAGTTGGTTGGGAAGCGTTTCAGTTTAAGTGTCCAAGTTTCAGATAGCCATTGGTTTTGTTTTACTTGTTACGTTATTTGAGAAAATAATTACCCAACCTCGTCTTGTCTACATCACTGTTTGTAAATAGTTCTTACCCTGCATAGGCAGCAAGCTCTGATTATGTTTGGCTGAGAAACACATTGGCCAGCACATGGTGTAAATCTCAGTGACTACTAAAGCCATTGTCCAGGTGGTGATGTAACTATTTACACTGTGCCATTTGCCTGTGTAGCATATCCTTTCTTTGCCATAACAATATGAGGCTGTCATTATGTGATGGTCTAGGCTTGGTTACACCTTAGTAACAGTTAATCAGTGTTGTGATTAAGTTGCTTATTAAATAGGAAAAGTGATGAACCTCGCTGAAGAATAATGCTTCACTTATGGATGGTAAGCATTTGAGATTGATACATGTTTTATTCTTATCTGCTTATGGCAAGCTTCTTTCACTCATCCAAATCATCTCAGCTCTGTACCATCCAAAGTGACACAGTTGCACTTCCATCTGGATAAAATACTGCAAGCATGATGTATTACTTCCAGTAAGTGCAAAAGGAAATCTCAATAGAAAAAAGGCAACCTGTTTAGAAAAACGTTCATGTTACATTTTGAAAATATTTCATCAGAACTTCTGTTTGTTTTGGGTTTTATTTTTTTAAATCCCAGTCAATAAAACAATATCTGAGAACCATTAAACATATTTCTGCTAAATTTGCCTATGCCCAGGGTTTATTTCTCCCCCCCTTCCCCCAAACAAGTATAACAAGTTTTTAATCAGTATTCAATACATACCAGTGCAGATTCCTCCCTGGGGTAAGTGAGTTGGCTTCAGTGGAGTTCTGCAAAGCATGATTTTGGCTCATTGTGTTTCAGTCTGTCTTTCACATATTATTTGATGTAGATCTTGCTAATGTTGTTCACCTGACTGAAATCTGGATAACAATGCATGTTTAATTTTTTCATTTTTTTTTTAAATCAGCGTGGTGGTGTTCTCATTAGTTTCCTTCCCTGGTTGTCATTTTTTGGCATCAGGGTTACACTGACACCACTTTTGGCCTTTTCCACAGCAGGATATTGCCATGTTGACCATTATCCAGGAAGCCAGTGCTGCAAGTGAGAGATCTTAGTTTCATTCAGCAAACGATCCCCCCTTTTCTGGGTTCTTTTTTTATCTGCTTTTTGAATAGCTGTAGAGTCACAGACTATAGCATTTGTTCTGTAATGCTCTTTGTTTAGGTATTTATGACTTCCCCTGTGACCCTCCTTAACTAGTCACAGGTCTCCACTTTAGAAAGGAATGGGAAATGTAATTTGATTTTTCACAGTTAAAATAACTCCATTGACTTCTCCACGATAAAATAACCCAGCGCTTGTCCAAATAATCATCATAAACGATTACTGTAATAACTAGTAAATTGATATGTTTGGAACTTAATGTAGCAGGGAGATGACTATCAGATCTAGATGTACTGAAGACCGTCATTATTTCCATCACCACCTGAATAATATAGTAGAGTAACTAGGTAGAACAGATGTGTTCTTAACCTAGACAGAAAAAGAAAATCAAAAAAGATTCTGCCTGGTTCCTCTATCAGACAGGCATCTCTTATGGCCAGCATTTTAAAAAATGGCCTCTTATATTTTTGAGGGTCAAAATTAGAACACATTGGGCCTGCAATTTCAGAAGGGCTGAACATCCACAACTCAAATCAAGGTTAACAGGAGCGATGGGTATTTACAACTTCTGAAAATCAGGCCTAAGGTTGCTTAAGTTAAATACCCAGAATTAGCTGCCATCTTTGAAAATTTGAACCCAGAACACTTAATGCCATAGGTCAGAGATCCAAAGTACTATGCTCCCCAGATACTGATTTATTTAAAAAAAAAGTTACTATTTCATCCAGTGATTTCCAAGCACTTTACAAGTGTTAAACCTCAGACCCCTGTGACATAGGTAAATAGGATACCCAGGCCTCTATGAAATATTCACAATGAAATTTGGAAAATCTCAATGTTTGAGGGCTTAGCATTGTATACCATTGGAAATGGGACCATTTCTGAATGATTCTTTTTAACAAAATTCAAAATTTCCCAGTAAAAACCTCCGTTTTTGAAATGTCATTGCAGTGTACGTGGGGAGGGGGGGGGTTTCTCTTTCTTAAAAGCCATGAAAGCTCGCATGTTTTGGTGCCAGTCCTCCATTTTACAAAGCTATCACACAAAATTAATTTAGGGCACTTAAGCACATGCATACTGAGACTACTCTTATGCGTAAAGGCACACATGTTTGAAGGAGACGGGCTTTACTGGACTGTGAAATTGCCTGGAATTATACTGTGAAAATATTTTTGCAACATTTTGTGAAAAAAACAACAACAAATTAAACACTGTCACAGAACCCTAATTATATCACCATTCTACATACGGATAAACTGAGGCTTAGTATCTTTTAAGGGACTTATCCAAAAATGAAACAGTGAGTCATTGGCAGAGCTAGGTATAGCACACAGGAGTCCTGGTTCCTGGGTCCCCATTTGCCACAATCGCTTGTTGGTTAACCTCAGCTTAAAAAGAGAAGAGGCTGAGAACATGTAGTTGTAGAAAAGGCAGCTCAGTTTAACAGACACACAGTTACATCTTGAGTGCAAAATAAACGTGTGGGAAAAATTCTTGTAAGTGGATCCATGTAAGAATAACAAAAACCCTCTGAGCTGTTTCCTGGCTGCTGTCACTCCCAGCTCTGGTTGCACATGCTCAAGAAGGAATCCTGAAGATTTCCCACAGCAGCTGGCGTAGGGGAGTTTAAGGTATAGTCCCCATATGTGCACACAGATTCCTCTCACCTGCTCCAAACGCCAGTTTGCAATGTGTGGTGCAGAGACAGAAGAGAAACAGTTACTCTGACTTATAATATTGCTACTGATTTCATGAACTAAGATGTGTGTGTAGGGCATGTCCCCCACTCAACCCTAATGATACACATTTGTACAACAAAAGAGATTCCTATTCAAGAACTGTTTGATCTATGTCTCTTGGTTGGCTCTTCCCTTCCTTTTCCTTTTGGGGTAAACACCTGTTTGTTTATGGAATGATTGTTGTCCAGAGTCTATTTTCTGAGGTAGAGGAATGCTAGAGTCTTTCCTCAAAAACTGCAATTTTAAAGGCCTATACAAACATATAGAGTGAAATTCTGACCCCATTGAAGTCAGGGCTTCAGTGGGGCTGGGATTTCAGTGTTGAACAAATTAGTTTGCACACACTCAAGAAAACAAAACTGGGGAGTCTGTCTTATTTGTTGACATATATAGTACTTGAAATATAAGGATATCCTAGCAAAACCTAATTCTAGGGCCATATTCTGCTTTCACTTACACCTGTGTTGATCAGGAATAACTGCACTGGAGTTAATGGAGTGGCACCAGTAAAAAAAAAAAAAAAAAAAAAGTGTGAGATCAAAGTGAGGAGCCCTATCGTAATAGTAGTTGGAGTTGGAAAATGCATGGTAGATCAGGGTGGGGCACCGATGTATTTCCCTAATAGAGAATGTATCAATAATCAACTGATACCTATGCTGAGTCTCCCAGCATCCTGCTCGTCCAGCCAAACTACTTCCTAAAGCTTCAAATACAATAAACTTGTGTTGTATGCAGCCACTTCCCACTTGACACTGAAACCAAGTTCAAATAATACCCAAACAGGAGCAACTATAGACTGAGAAGTGTTTATGTCCTGCTGATCTAACAGTAAAACTCCTTTTGATTGCAGGTATTCGCCCACAAATAATGAATGGCCCTATGCATCCTCGTCCTTTGGTGGCTTTGTTAGATGGAAGGGACTGTACAGTGGAGATGCCAATTTTGAAAGACTTGGCTACTGTTGCATTCTGTGATGCACAATCAACTCAGGAGATTCACGAGAAGGTAAATTTAACTTCTGTAACTTCATTGAGATGTTTTTGAAGGGGAAAAAGATGCTTGTCCTCTTTAACAGCGTATTTATTTTCCTGTATGGGTGCTGCATTTTAGTGTGATGAACTGACCATACTTCTAAAAATATCTGTGGCTTACTACTCAGTAGAACTGGCTGGAAATCAGGATGTAATTTTCATGGATATTTCAGGAGGGTTTTTGTTTTGTTTTTTGTTTGGCTTTTTTGCATCAAAATTTTAATTAAAAAAATGCCCTCAACATTTCTAATTTCGAAGTTTTTCAGACAACTCTCACATTTAGTGTGGGGTCCTACGATGCTCAACTCAGTGGCATCGGTCTGTCTGTTTGGATGTAAACTTTTGAATGTTCCACCCAATCAATTCCAAAATTTCAGGGAAAATTCTAGGTGTCAGTGGGCAGAACTCTGTTGATTTTGGAGAAAATCAGTCAACTGGAAGAGGGAAATGGGGGACCCATGTCGCTCCTGGAATCTGGTTAGCACACACATCAGCTTCAACCAAGTCTATACTTGTATCAAAGAACTGGTTATTGGCAGCATTAATACCTTGCAACCTAACAGCATCCCCCATCTCAGCTTGGCCCATCCTCCCAATAGAGTTTAAAATGTTGACAGCTGGAATGATTTACCTCCCCAGACAGAAAGAAAAAAAATAATGGCGAGGGGGGAAGGAGGACACACACCCAGCCTCTGGCATGGGAGGAAATGGATGATCTCAGTATGGGAGAATTGAGGGACCCCAGAATGGGAGAATTGGGGACTCACAGAGCTCTGACTGAGGGGTGGGGGAATTTCAGGGAGCCCCTGAAATAGAGGGGTAAGGAGGGTGGCACACAGGGAGCTTGTGGGGGAGAAAGAAGGAATGCAAAGACCTTCTGATGTGTGCAGTGAGCTCAGCCTACATAAGTAACAGTGTGCGACCCTCTAGTGTAATAAATACTTGTATAATACCAAGGGGAGCACATAGAAATGCTCACCAGTTACATTTCTTATTGTATAACTGGACTTTTTCCTAAGCTTGTTCCAGTGTATAAGATCTCCTCCAAGTCAATGTGGCATTAATTGCCTATAGAGCTCTAGTGCAGCGTCTCCTCTAAGGATGAAGCATCTCACAAATACTGGACCTTACCTTAGAGTGTGCCCTCAACTCCTGTTAACTCCTGCCACAGTCAAGGGTGTACAGCACCACAAGCTCAGGAGGGTCAGGCCCATTGTTTCCATTGTACACTACTGTAACAGTTGTTCCCAGTTCTTCCCCACCTAAATGACTAGGATTTTCGGACATCTTTTTGTTCTGTTTCAGGTATTAAATGAAGCCGTTGGGGCAATGATGTACCACACTATCACCCTCACCCGAGAAGATCTAGAGAAGTTCAAGGCCTTAAGGGTCATCGTTCGAATAGGCAGTGGCTATGACAACATCGATATCAAAGCTGCAGGGGAGCTCGGTATGTGTCCATTCTGTGCCAATGGCCCCTCTGCCATTTGTTTGTTTCTCTTTAAATCAACACAGGTGACATTGTTTCTTACCTGCATTTGATCAACGTGGCATGTCAGACCAAGTTTTCAAGTGGGTTTTGACTCAGCCCCTAAAATTGTGGGTGCAGTTTTGTGTGTTTTAAGATGTTGCATGCAAAAGAACATGACTGCGAAATACACAAAAGCGTGGACAATTGCAATTTTAGAAACTGCTTTTTTAAACTTGCCCCAGTTAGAAATATATATATATATCCACCCACAGCACAAAAAAATGAGATTGATGTATGTTTTAGATTGATTTTATTAGTTCTGTGGGGTGTTTTTCTTATTCTTGTTAGTATTTATTTCTCCATCATGTTTAATTTGTATCTGCATAATCAAATAGTCAGAAACTACCATCTACAGTTGCAGGCACTTTTTTTTGCAATCACCAGTTGAATAGTTATGGGTCTGCCCAAGTTGCATGCAAATGCAGATTGCTTGCGGAACTCTGGGGATTTGCACATACAAATAACTGGGTGAGCTAAATTGCATGTGCTGAGACCCCTTTTGATAATTTAGTCCAAAGAATGCAATCCATCAAGAAGTACCATGACAGCATTGCTCAAGATTGCTTGTATTAAAGATTTTCTCTCAGGAAAATAAGAACAACAGACATTTAGACCCTTAGATAATTCAGGTAAAATAGTTTCAAATAGCAGAGTCCTGTGGCACCTTATAGACTAACAGATGTATTGGAGCATGAGCTTTCGTGGGTGAATACCCACTTCGTCGGATGTATTCACCCACGAAAGCTCATGCTCCTATACTTCTGTTAGTCTATAAGGTGCCACAGGACTCTTTGCTGCTTTTACAGATCCAGTCTAACACGGCTACCCCTTTGATAGTTTCCAATAGTCATTCCTAAAAAAGCAAATCCTAGCATCATGAAGTATTTTTCAGCTAGAGGAGCAGTCTCTTCTTAGTGTGACAGATTCTTCTGTATTTGTAACTCTTACTCTTACAAACACTGCTGCATAATCGTCCCTTTTAAACATTGCAAATTGGGTGGCCAAATGATGGGGTATGAAGTGGAAGATGTAATTTCTCTCTACAAATGTAGCCAAAAGTGTAATTGGCACCACTATCTAGAACGAAATTTTTTTAAAAACTAAGAAGAGATCTTTAACTCTGTATAGCCGATACATGACAGGTGGCTAAACATAGTGACGAGTCATGCAGTATCCATCATCTGAACACAAGTGGCTCAATTCTGATTTCAGACATTCAGGCTCATTTAACGCATACTCTCTCCTACTCAGCTATCTCCTACTTGGAATAATTACCGTAAGAGCAATGAAATTCAACCTTTACACCAAATAGTTAATTCATTTTAAATGGTGGAATTGAAACAGAATCCCTGTGTTACCTAACAGCATTCCAGATGAACACCCTGTGCTACAGAAAGTTCAGAGCTGCCTCTCCACAGCCTCTTCGCTCTTCCTGATGATTATGAGAAGCAGAAATTAATAACAACAACAGGGTTGTACAGGCTAATAGGATGAGCCCTGTTGTGACGGAGCTGCTTTTGTTTTACTTTAGGATGGCTGCAATCCCTGCAGTCTCACACCTGCTTTGTAGCAGTTTCTGGGATTTGTAAAATAACGTCAGTGGCTATATGTTTGAAAAGATTTATTTTTTTCTGCACCACTTGTTCCTGTCTGTTGCCTAGGTGTGGATAACAATTCTGTTTTTACTGTCTGATCACAGGTTTTTCATATCCGTTCTTTTTTGACATTAACAAAAGCTTTATGGGACCAGGAAAATGACATTTAAAAATGTTCTCACAGATCTACTGAGAAACTTACTTTACTTTTTCATGTCCCCATAGAGATGCACTGTACCTATATAAAAGCAAAGGCAGCATTCACCCATGAATCTAGGCAGTGCTTTGACACAAAACTTTGTATACTTTTGCATAACAGATGTGCAGCAGTTCTGACAGATTGGAACAGAGCAAATATCCCTAAGGAAAAGTGCTTCTATAATGGTCAAACCATTTATTATTCATTGCTATTAGTTATAAACCAAAGCTACAGCTGCTAACGTCTCCTTGCCAGTGTCTACTCTTGTGACAGGGATAGATATCTGTGATTAAACAGATACATGATAGTTCCTCTGCAGTTTGTAGATCTTACGTAGTTAACTTCTGAAACTTCAGAGTCGCGTATAGATGTTTTCATGATGCCCTATGCTCCGAAGAAGAAATCACTCTGGATCCACTTGTGTAGAAATATTAACAATCATGCCAACCAGCCTTGACACCACACGCTAATCATGTACTCCATATCAAGAAGTTTTTGAGGAAAGAATATAATCCAAAGTAGATAATCGTGGCTATAAATGTCATTCTCGCCTCCCTTTCAGATACATTAGCAATAACTGTTCACAATATTCCTGTTAGATTTTAATTAGAATTATCCAGGATGGCACTGATTTGGCAAACCAAGATAGTCTTCATCACATACCTAATGGCCTAATTTGTGTTATAATTATAGACTGACCAGAATCCCAAGATGGGGCACACTGAGATTGTCCCATTCTTTGCAGTTTGCCCTAATTGAGCAGACAATCTCCCAAACTGGTGGTTATTCTAATACTTAGATTCACCAAGCCAGCAACAAAATAACTTCTACAATACCTTATTGGGTACCCAGAAATCAGAAACACAGTTCCCTTAAAGCAACCCAGCCTTGAGCTCTCACCCAGACAGCCAAGTCAAATATGATGAGGATTACTGAAAATCTTGTTCATCATATAAAAAATTCTACCAATCCCAAAGGATCAGACACATTACCCACCAGGTTAATGAATATTGCAGATCTTACCCAAATACATCTTTAATACCTATTAACTAAAATAAGATTTATTAAAAAAGGAGAGAGAGAGCATAGGTTAAAAGATCATTATACATACAGACTTGACTAAAATTCTTAGATCAGTTTCGTAGTAGAGATGAACTTTAGAGTTGCAAAAGTTCTTTCAGAATTAGTTCCATAGGTCACAGCCCAATGTCCAATATTAGGGTGACCCAGACTAGAGCTGGGGACCTTTGTCTTGCAACTCAAACTTCCCCTGATGAAGCTTAAGCAGATCTGAGATAACAGGATCAGGGCCCAAGAGTTATTTTTATAGTTCTCAAGCAAGCTATCCAATAGCCTCTTGACAGCAGGCATTCCTTAGGTGAAGAATAGTGACTTTGAAGTAACCTCCTATTTCCTAAGCATCGTTGGTAACTAGCTACAGGGATTAACAATAAGGCAACTGCTCATCTCTTGCCATTTACAGGTAGTTTACTACATACTTCAAAGAGAAATGAAGACCGTGATATTACTACATTCAGTTCATTTAAATGTTAATGTCTCTTTTTGATCTTTGAATTAACAGAATACAGCGATAGGAACCGTTTGGTTACATTGTCAACCTCTAACAATATATATGTAAACACACAAAAAACACAAATCATTATCTATTAATATGTCTCTATAGGTTGAATCTGAGTCAATTATCCTGCTAGTTGTGTAACCTTCTCTGGCCCTGTGTCACAAAGACATAGGGCATTTTTATGGAGACATTTTCCCTACTTTTCACCTTTTCTTTTTCTTTTTTTTTTTAACTCCTAATGTCAGGAAATTATTCTATAAAAATGTCTCTCAAGCCCCTTGCCATAACTGATTGGATTGTGATGAATTAAAATTTCACCTTTGAAAATTTTTTAAATGGTCTTCTTCAGCAACATCCACACTAGATGGGGTGGTGAAACTTTTCTGAAATCAGTCATGCACACACTGAATGCAAGCAACACCGGGACACGTCTAACTGCGTTATCCTTAATGAGGGGTTGTTAAAAGTGCTGTGCATGCACTTTACTTCTGTCCTGCATTCCCCTGCTGCTGCTGCTGCTGCTGCAACTGAATAAACAGGCAGTAGGCAAATATTACAGTTTAAAGTCTCTAATGTCTGTGCTGAAATTCCTCCTGTTTAATGTAATATTTAGATCTTGATAGCACAGCTTTTGTTCCCTTACTGCAAAGAAGAAAGGGGTTTTCATCCTATCCTAGACCTGAGAAGACTCAACAAATACAGGTACCGGCCTCAGATTCAGAATAACTCTTGCCTGCATCATTCCATCTCTCCAAACTGAAAATTGGCTTATAGCTCTTGACTTGCAGGAAGAACCTTAGATTCACAGTGGGGCCCAACAATTAACAATACAGAGTACTGCCCTTCGTTCTCCCCACAACACCAAGAATATCCACAAATGTCTGGGGGTTGGGGCAGCACACCAAAGGAGGAAGGGACTCCACATCTATCCGTGCCTAGATGACAGGCTGATCAGGAGCAAAGTCCAAGCAGGAAACTGCAGCAGCCCTGGAATCCTCTACCTGTTCTCCAATTAGGACTCCTTGTGAACTATGAAAAAGAGTCTAACAGCATCGCAGACAATAGAGTTCATAGGAGCCATGATCAACTCTCGGTTGGTGAGAGCTCACCTGCTAGGGGGACACGTGCCTGTCTGTTCAGTCAATGACAAGGGACTTCCAGTCGAACCTGGCAGCAATGGTGTGTACACGTCTGGGGCTGTTGGGTCACCTGTCATTGTGCATATACTGAATGCTGCTTGCAAGATTTCATCTGTGGCTCTTACAATTGTGATCTCCATCCAAGCATCACGTGAACAAGAGAGTCACGTTCCCGCCCAGGTTCTACAAGAGCCCACTTAATGGCTGAACCTAGAGAACATATGAAAGCGTGTTCTTTTCTTGACCAGGTCCCAGGATGATCTGAATGTCCTGGAGTTCAGGGACATCCAGTCAGCCTGCATGGCATTCCTATCTGTTCTCTGGGACCCTATGGTGCAGATGCACTACATCAACAAGTGTGGAGGTGTTGGGTCATCCCCTCTCTGCTAGGAAGCCATTAGACCTGGCGTCATCACCATGGGGTAATCCCATTGGCTCTTCATCTTCTAGGAGTGAGCAACAACCTGGCAGACTTTTTAAGCAGGCACACAATAACCAACCTCGAGTGGTCTCTGCAGGTGTCCATTGCAGAGCTGATATTTCACCTACGGGGTATGCCACCGAGGACAACACTAAGTGCCTGAACTTCTGCTCTAGAGGGCATCTGAGCCTGGCCTCCTTACAGTGGTCTCCAGGTTTCCTATATGTCTTTCTCCTCAGTTCCCCTGATCCCCAGGGTGATATCCAAAATGAGAGGGAAGACGTCCATGCTGATGCTAATAGCTGCCTATTAGACAAGGCTGTTCGGGCTGCCAGACCTCTTGAACATGTCCATTCAGCCCTGCATCCCTCTAGCAATCTTCCTGGACATGATATCTCAGAACCACAATCAGATATTGCAGCTAGACCCATAGTTGTTGCACCTGATGGCTTGGATGTTGGCTCCTTGAGCACTACTGACAGAGACTGTTATCAAGAGGTCCAAGATAGCCTCATACAAAGCATGAAGTCATCTGCCAGGAAGACCTACTCCTCCATATGGAAACAGGTCTCCATATAGCCTATCCAGCATGCTCTGGGACCAGTTGAAGCTCCAGTACCAAAGATCCTCAATTATGTGTTGCACTTGAAACATTCTGGATTGACTCTTCATTCTCTCAGAGTTCACTGAGTTGCAGCAGTATTGCTGTGTCATGACAGTACAGTTGTAGCCAACGGTATCCAGATTCCTCAAGGGACATCTGCATACTCACCCTCCTGTTGGAGACCTGACTCTTGCATGTTGTCTTAACATTGTCCTCCTGTTACTCATGGAGCTGTTGTCAGATTACTAACCACCCTTGCCCCAGGACTTGTGTATGTGTGTAAATAAAACCTTACCCTTAAGATGGTCTTTCTGGCCACTATCACATCGGCGTGGATAGGGAAGTCAGTGGAGTATTGTCTGGGTATATTCTATGAGTGATTTATTTTATTTACACTCATAGATCAGTCCTGGGACAAGTGTGGTCAAACAGCATGCAGGGTAGTCCCATCTTCCAGGAATCTCAGCCCAACAACAATGTCTAGTTTCCAGGGAGCTGCTGTGCCTCAAGTATTGACTCCAATCAGAGCCCAAGACAGAGAGCAAACTCTGCTGCATGTCACACAGCTCCCTTTCTCCTGAAGCTGCCTCTGCACACAGCCTTGCAAAACCCCAGACTAGCAACAGTGCATCGTGTCTTCCTAAGAGTCAAAACTTGTTCTTATCCCCCACCCCACCCGGAAAAAAAAAAAAAAAAAAGATACCCGAAGATTATGTGTGGCAGCCTCCTGGTGATGCTCGCCATCACAATAATGTTGCATTCTTAACTAGGTTAAAGGGTCATAATAATATTGGCCAAATTTGTGTGTTACAGAAATGTTAGTGAGCTGTTGCAAGGAGCATCGTGAATTGTTTTACCACTAATGGATACCATTAGCATATAAAATCAAACTGATATTTATGCCTTGCCAGATGAACACAGCTCTTTCAGGTTTGTTGATAGGCTGGTGTTAACATAATTCATCCCTTCAAAATCTTAGTAAAACTAAAGAAAATGCGTGCTCTTTGGAACAATCATTTTGAATTAGATACTTGGCTGAAGTGTTTATCTACAAAAATATGTTCATTTGGCTGTGGACTGTTGACACGTTGCTCACAGTTTGACTATAGTTTGCACAGCTCCTTGGTGTTTTCTTTTAAAAATAAACAAAAGCTGTACAATTATTTACATTTGAAGACTTTAACTTCATATTACACCCTATGGGGCCTTACCCTACCATTCCCTCAGCTCCATCTCCCCGTCACCATGCACATTATACAGTGGGTGTAACACCTCTCAGCATTAATTAGAGTTACACATCCACTGAGAACGATAGACATATAAATGCTTTAGGGCCTGATCCAGAACTCACTGAAGTCAGGGGAAGGGCTGTCATTGACTTCAGTGGGCTTGGATCGGACCTTTACTTTGGCCAATATTACAAGAGTTGCAGTACAAACAATTACTCCCAGAGGAAATCTGTGCCAAAAATTCTGCGCACAATATTTTTAAAATTCTTGCAAATTTTATTTGTCAATAAATAAATGTGGAGGCTGACACAGCGCAAGGGCCAGGCCTGCCTCAGAAACCCTCCAGGGCCCTGCTCCTCTGCACCAGGTGAGGGCAGGCAGGCTCAGGCCAGGTAGGACCCAAGTGTAGAGGGGTCAGTGTGGGCGGATCCAGGTGTGGGATGAGGAGATTCTGTGTGGGACAATCTGGGTGTGGGCAGCTCAGAGGGGAGTCCAGGTGTGGTGGGGAGCTGGATGCCCACGGGCTTGTTGGGGGGTTCCAGGTGCAGGGACAGTGGGACTCTGCAGGGTGGGTGCAGGTGAAGGTAGTTGGGGTTCTACAGGGAGCATGGGGGGGATAGGGGTAGCGGGGGGGGTCTGGATGTAGGGGGCTCAGCAGGGGCGTCCGGGTGCAGCTGGTTGGGGCTCAGTGGGGTGGGGGTTAGAGTGTGGGGGGCTTGTAAGGGGTGAGACTTGGCAGAGGGTCCAGGGCTCTGGATGCAGGGGGTGAGGCTCAGCGGGGTGGGGGACTGGGGGGTGTCCGGATGCATGGGGATTTGGTGGACGGGGGAGCAGCTCCCTGTACAGGGACCCCTCCCACCGTGGCTGAGAGGCAATGGGGGCAGGAAGCGGGGGAGGGGAGGGGGGGAGATGCGGAGCTTCCTGCAGTTGGGGGTGGGTCTGACCCAACCCAAGTCACTCCTTGCAGGGACTAGCAGCTGAGCCAGGCTCAAGGTAGGAGCCACTGGTTGGAGCGTTCCCAGCCCCCTCTTCCCCTCCTCTCCGCAGTGACTTACCTCTCCGCCAGCAAACTCTATGGTACATTTTAGCATTGTCAATACAAAAATATGCAGCATGTTGAAAGTATGGGGGCAGAGTAAAAGAACATGTCTGCAGGGGGTGCTGTACCAATTGCTTGTTCCTGTGAATAGTTGAATGCAGAATTCCCCACCTGCTAGACTAGGCCTTAGAGCACCCAGGCCTTTGAGAGCAGGACTGAGCACACAATTGTAGGTCTTGCTGAGCTGGCTAATTCAGCAGTGTCGGCTCTAATGGGTGTCCTGATCAGCTGATCCAGGCCTGCAGCCGTTACCTTAACAAAGGGGTTCTAGCGGTGTGAGAACTCTGCAAGCCCTGTACCTCAGCCTCACCTGCTCCATGCTGACAAGGCTGCAGACTGCCCCAGAGCCCGCTCAGGGCTGCTGCTGCTTCTCCTACATCCGTAGCCAGGAATGACCCCTCCACCATGCAGGAGCGGGCTAGCTACCACTCTGCATCAGGCTACTTGAGACTGTCAAGTGATGGGAGAAGGAAGGTTTAGAGGGAGGTGAGAGCCTGCCCCTCCCTTGTATGGGAGAGGAGGAACTTCCCCGTCCATCTGCCTCTCTGGCCGTTACAGCTGTGTCCCCCCTCCCCCTGTCACTTCAGCTGCTACAGGTTGCCCCACTGAGGCTATGTCCTAACTGCAGAGTTAACTGGAGTAACCTCTCGAGTTAGCCTAGCTCAAGTGAGAGTGAAATAACATGCACGCTACAACCAGCCATTATGTTAGCAGCACGGAGTGGTTGTGTTAGTAGCTGATGAGCTGTTGTCCTGTCCCCCCAACGGACCAGCCAGCATGAGTTAAAAGCACCACAGCTCTGGAGTTAATGGGTTGTGTGTGTGGATGGGACTCGAGTTAGGACAACATTTGTTATAACGAGGGTTCACTCTGCAGTGAAGACAAGCTTTGAGTGCCGCACCGGGCTTTAATATTGCCCTTCCCCTCAGTTAATTTGTCCATTAGGCCTCACTTCTTAAATCTGTCCCTGTCAGGCAGGCCGGCGGCAGTGCACTGCCTACATGCACAAATAGCCCATAGATTCTTCTCACAAGGTAAGGACCAATGCGTAAATCCTTAAAGGTAAAGTACATAGACGTTGCCCTGCTCAACACAGCAGTACTTAACCCTAGGCAGCCTGCTGCCGGGTGGAATGGTCAGTCTTGTGCTAGGCTCCCCATATAGTGCCTAGGGAGAGCTAGACGCCTAAGGAAGGAATTGGCAAGGGAGCCGCCTAAGCTAGCTGGGAGTGAAACCCCGAGGAAGGACTTGGGGCAAGGAGAAGAGCTTAGGCACCCAAGCGGCTGACCTGGTGCGGCTGGCTGCTGGGCGCCTCCCTCCATGTGGCAGTCCCAGCTGCGAACCCTCTCCTGGAGTGAGGCACCAAAGACAGGTCAGCTGCTTAGGTAGCCCATGCCCTGGCAGCTGAAACAAACTTTCTTCTGCTCGCGCTCTCCCACACTCGCTCTTGTCCCAGCTGTATTTTGTACGGGAGCTGTGCAGCCCCCATCGATCGGAGACCTGCATCCAGTCCTCCTGCTGTGGTGTGACAGGTGTGGCTTAATCATGCTCTGAGCACACCTACAGGACTTGGCCCTGCTGGTGAGATAGGCGTTCCCCTTCCCCTGCCCAATTTGAGACTCTGGCTTAGGGGCCTACAGGGTGTCAGCTTGAGCAAGGCCTCCAAGCTGCTCATTAGCTGTGGGGCAGCATCACCATTTAGGTGGCTTTGCAAAAGCCGACCAGCATTTGGAGGTGCTTCCAGGGTTAGGTGTCAGCTTTGAGAATATCAGTAATGCCTGAATGTGGACTTAGTCGCCTAAGAACCTTTAAGGATCTGGGCTGTAGGGATTTTCATATGAGTTTGCCTGAATAAGGACTGGGATTCAAACCCTTTACCACAAGATGGGGCTCCAAACCGTATGACTGCTCTTTCCAGGGAAAGGATTAAAAGGAATGCAGTCACGATGTTTGGGTAAAACTCCCGAAAGTGCCAGATCCTCAAAGGTATTTCAGTGCCTAAATAGATTTCATTGAGAGTTAGCTGCTGAAATACCTTTGAGGATCTTGGCCTTGGAGTTTTAGGACCCTAAACTGCCATGACTTTCAATGAAATATAAGCTTCTAAACCACTTGGGCACTTTTAAAACTGTTACCCAAAATGGTTATTGACTCTCACATAGGCAAAAAAAGAGGGACTGATGCAAAAATGTTCTCCCTTTGCCTGGGGTGATCCTGTGTCCCCGGGCCAGACTCATTGCAGAGAGGGAGAGTGAAGGGCTGGGAAATCTGTTTTACCGTTTAAACAATTCTCATTATTTATCACCAAGGAGAGAGAAAAGGCTGCGTAGAAAACACATGTGCAGTAAGAGCCTGGTTTTCAGGGGAGCTTAGCACATGTTTATACTGTTTTCCTGTTTCTAAGAGTGCTCAGCAAGTGCAATGGGAAATAGTGTGGTGGCCTGTTGGTATGGCGAGGGCAGGCTGCCCTGGGAATTTTTTTAAAAAATGTGACCCTTGGTGCAGACTTTTCTTCAGACATGTTTGTAAGAGCCCGAAGGATAAGTAATCCTGGCAGGGCGCCAGAGAGTGGGTGAGTCCCATCAGAGACAGAAATCACCCCAAATCTTCCCTCGATCTGGTGGTAGAATTTAAACCAGAAGCTCCCAAGGAACCCCCCTTCTTCCCACACATCACTGTGCAACAATGTCATAACAGCCTCAATTAAGGACGGAATAGGATCAAAAAGGTTGAGTTTTTGTCCCGAGAACTACCAGCTGCATTGGCCAATATCGCTGCCCTGCTGTGGCCCGGTGGTGAGGTCCCACCAGTTTATTTGTGTGTGCGTGGCGGGACGCTTGCTCTGTATAGAAATGCAGCAGACTGACATTTCAGAGGTGAAAGGACTCTCATTGCAGCTTATAAAACCAGCCTTTGTGAAGGAACAATGGGCCTGGCTGGGACTTGCATGCTTTGGAACTGCTTCACCCCTTCACTGCAGAAAATTAATACACTGATATGTTATATGCAGCTAAAGTAAAGAAAACAGATCAGTAACATTCCTGTTATAACTGTACTGCTGGTATTACATTTAAAAAGAACTTCTAATTGGTTCATTGGGGAAAGAATACTGTTTTATAAGTATCAAAATAGGATTCGTTGTTAGCAGTTAGGATTGCTTAAAATAAATGGAATCTTAGCTTTAAAAAGTGTCTTGAGTTTTTAGCTTAAAACCGGTGGGGAAAAAGTCTACCTTGGGAAGTACAGTGTTTGGATACCTCCCTAGAAAGCCTGCTTGCCTGATCCAGTATGCCAAGCATATGTTCTTATGTATGTTATTTCTTACGTAGTCCACAGGCTGCAGCTGTGAGTTTGGTGCTTTGTGAAGCAGCATCTCGTAGTACAATTTCAAGGTGATATTGGGAGTTTGCCACAAAATTCCTTTCGCCGTCATGTGATTTTTTGAGCAGGTCCGCCCACATGCTGGGTTGGGAAATGGTCCACTGATGGTATCAAGGAACATAGAAATGGTTCAGATCAGTTTCCTGGACATACAACAGTTTCATTAATGAGCAGCCTGGAGATTTGCTGGTGTTTCCGTGACTAGATCGCGCAGCTCTAAGATTGTGATTTTGTTGGGTTTTTCCCCCCTTCTCCAGGGATTGCTGTCTGCAATATCCCATCAGCAGCTGTGGAAGAGACTGCAGATTCCACCATATGCCATGTCCTAAACCTCTACAGGCGGAACACGTGGCTGTATCAAGCACTGAGGGAAGGGACCCGGGTGCAGAGTGTGGAACAGATAAGGGAGGTGGCCTCAGGAGCAGCTCGGATCAGAGGAGAAACTCTCGGCCTCATTGGATTTGGTATGTTGGCAACTTTGGGGGACAAAATATCCAAAGCAGAGCCATCTGCTTTTGCAGTGATCTAATGGAGTCTTGACCTTGGAGGAGTACGACTCTCAGGACTTGGATCAGGGATGGGCAACTGGTCGCGCGGGGGCTGCATCCCACTAAATAGATCATTTTATTTGGACCCCTGGTGTCCAACTTGGGGCAGGCAATCTGGTGGTATCAGGGCCAGGAAGGGGGCAGGGTGGCTGTGACATGATACTGTGGCGAGAGCCAACAGGCCGGAGTGGGGAGCCGGGCCCAGCCCCAGGGCAGAGGAGCCAATAGTGTGGTATAAATGCGGGGCAGGCTCCCTCCCTCAGGACCCTCTCAAAGGGTTGGAATGGATTTTGTGGCCCTCCACTACCTGAAAGTTCCCCATCCCTGATTTAGATCTTTTATATCAGCATAGCTTATTTTGCTACATTTACTGGACTGTGCACTACTGATCTGAGCACTTTTGTAGCAATACAACTGCAGCCATGCTAGGGGTTCCACCGATTTAACAGTGTTTCTAGGCCACTAGAGTTACGTGGAAAAAGAAGCCATGTGCCCTGATTTTCCGGCAAAGGAGCCTGTTCTTTTCCTGTTCAGAATTGTGAATCCAGCTTCCTCTGCGAAGAGGAGGCAGATTTCCAAGGCTGCCAGGACAGAACTTTGGTGAGCCCCATCTCCTCAGTGCTTTCGTGAGCCTCTTGTGCACTCTCCCTTTACCTAGGGTTACCATATTTCCACAATCAAAAAAAGAGGACACTGGGGGGGGGGGGGAGTCCCACCCTATCCCCGCTCCCATCCACTCCCTCCCACTTCCCATCCCCTGACTGCCCCCCTCAGAACCCCAACCCCCCCCTCGCTTCTTTTCCCGACTACCCCCTCCTGAGAACCCCCCACCCTAACTGCCCCCCAGAACCCTACCTGTCTCCTCACTGCCCCGTCGATGGGTGGCAGGTTTGTAGAAATTTTGGTGGTGCCCAGAACCCACCCCCACCCCCATCTGCCTACGGCTCTGGGAGGGGGGGTTGGAAGGGGGGAGGAGGTCTGGGGTGCAGGTCCTGGGCTGGGGATTAGGGTGCAGTAGGGGTGCAGGGTGCAGGCTCTGGGATAGAGTTTGGGTGCTGGGTGCAGGCCCGGGCTGGGGCAGGGGGTGGGTGTGCAGGAGGGGGTGAGGGGTGCAGGCTCTGGGATGGAGTTTGGGGGTGGGAGGCGGTGCAAAGGGATGGGATGCGGGCTTTGGGAGGGAGTTTGAGGGCAGGAGGGGGTGTGTGGGAAGGGGGAGGGAGTTTGGGGATAGGAGGGGGTGCAGAGGTGAGGGCTGTGGGTCTGAGGATGAGGGGTTCATGATGCAGGAGGGGGTCAGGGCTGGGACAGAGGATTAGGGTGAATGGAGATGAGGACTGGGGCTGGGGATGAGGGGTTTGGGGCGTTGGAGAGGCTCAGGGTTAGGGTGGAAGGACAGGGTAAGGGCAGCCTGCCTTGCCATTAGTGGATGGGGGGCACTAGGACCCTGGGGCAGCAGACAGCAGTTGCTGCCGGGAGCAGGGTAGGAATGTGCTACTCCGGCAGCACAGGCACGGGAGAGGGGCGGGCTGCTTTCTTTCGGGCAGGGACGGGGGGGAGACCCGCGGGGGGGGACACGTGGGGAAAGGTGGCAGGTGGAGGCCGGGGCCTGCTGCAGGCAGGGCGGGGGGAGAGACCCAGGTCCAAATATTGTTGGAGCTGGGCCCCCGGCCCTGGATATTGCTGGAGCTCGGGCACCACAAAAGAATATAACCCACTGCCCCCCCACCCCATATTCAGACCCCCACCCCCAGACAGGCCCATCCAACCCTCCCCTTGCTCCCTGACTGCCCCCCAGGACTCCCCTTACCATGCCCATGCCGGTCAGATGCTGGCTCCACATGTAGCCAAAACACGCTGCCGGTAGGGCTGTTTGTGTTGTTACACCGGGCTGCAGGCAGCAGGGGGGGGGGCAGGGGAGGGGCTCTGGCTTCTGGAGGCCAATGGGAGCGGTTCAATCAGGCCCAGCCACCCAATCAACCACTCCGCACTCTTCATGGAGGGAAGGGGGAAAAATCCCGGCCCTTATAACCTTGTCACCAATTCCTCCCGGACGGCTATTTAAAGACGCAAAAGCCGGACATGTCCGGGGAAATACGGATGGATGGTAACCCTACTTTACCCTGTGGTAGTTTTCCCAAAGGGGTCTGCACACACACACTGGTAGCCTTGTTTCAGGCTGTATCTTCCCACACGTTCTTGTCTCCAGAGTGCAGCTCTGGAGTGTGACCATGAACCTTTGCAACAATTTCTGTATCCTCTTGCTAGCAATGATTTTCTCCACAGGTTTACATGAACCAGCCTGTGTGTGAATGTGTGCTGCCCCCAGGAGCCACTCAAGGAGGGAGCTGTGTCTTAGAGACCTAGCTCCTTCTGGGCTCCCTGCTCACTCCTCAGAGAAGATTATAATTCCCCTCCCGCAAGTAACCCACAATCACTTAGTATGGCACTCTCTTCCCCTCTGGTGGTGGCTGGGCCAGAAGTTGCTGAGCCTGCTACAGCCTTGGCTGAGAGCTGAGTCTTTTAGTCCAGGCAGTAGCGGCTCATGCTTTTAGAGCCAGAGTTGCTGCCGCTGATGACCCAGTTGCTCTGACTCTGCCATGCTGGGAGCAGAGCCCAATCCCTGCCCACCAGTGCATAAGGGAAATTCCAGGATGCTGCAGAGGAGAGGGAAGTCTCACTCCCCCAGATGCCTTCTGCATGGCTACGTAAAGCCAAGCCAGAATCTAACTTGCAGTGGAGCGAAAGTAGCACAGATAACTGGCATTGTGGCTAATGTGCAATTAAAGATGCTTTAATGCTGGGCTGAAGATTTAGTGAGTGACCTGGCTAGAATGTACCTGTGGGTACAGCTAAACCAAAAACCGCACAAAACCCCCGCAGCAATGAGTCTTAGAGCCTGGGTCAACTGACGGGCTCACGGGGCTTGTGCTGTGGGGTTAAAAATAGGAGTGTAGATATTTGGGCTGGAGCCCAGGTTCTGAAACCCAGCATTGGGGGGCACGAGAGGGGGGAAGGAGGCAGTCTCAGAGCCCAGGCTCCAGTCCAGGATCGAACATCTACACTGCTGGTTTCAACCCTGCAGCGTGAGCCCTGCAAGCCTGAGACTCCGGGCCAGAGGGATTTTTTGCTGTGCAGACACCCTCCCTCTGTCTCTCAGACTATTGAAGTTTGAGGGCCCTGTGTTAATGGCTGGTGTGCAATAAGACATTGCTGGTGTACATCATGACAGTGTCTCGCTGCACGTTGGGCATGAGGCCAGACATTAAATGTCAGCGTGGAAGCACTGTTTAGTGGTTAGAGTACAAGGTTGATAGAAGATCTATTCTAACAATATGTAGCCTTTGTGTGATGCTGTTCCTCGTCACTGCCCATCACTAATGAATCCTGCCAGTACCCCTGGGATGCAGGTAGGTCGGCATTGTGCATTCTAATAACTGGGGAAAGTGAAGGAAAAAGAATAAGTAAGTTGTCCAGGTCACACCACCAGGATTCCAGCTCAGGAGGCCTGGCGCCGAGCCCGGTGCTCAGCCCTCCCTGTCCTTTTATTGTATTGAAAAATCCCTCATTAAAGAAATAGAAGGGTACTGGTTAAAAACTGTTTTACGAAGCTAACACCAGGCCCTAATGTAATGAAATAGTTTTTCCATCTTCTTTCCCTGCAAAGAATGATTCCCTCTCCGTCCCAGCTCCTACTGCCTCTGGGCACTGCTCTCCCCCTGCGTGAGTGGGTCCCTCTCAGGGCCGGCTCTAAGATTTTTGCCGCCCCAAGCAAAAAAAAATTTGGCTCCCCCACCCTCCCCAACTCCGTCCCTTCCGAACCCCTTCCCCAAATCCCCGGGCCCGCCTCCTCCCCTCGTGGTGCCACATTCCTCCCCTCTCCCCCTCCCCCCCCCCCCGCGACCTCCGCCTGCTCCGGAGTGGAGGTGAGCTAGGGTGGGGGAGCGCAGGAAGTAACCGGGGGAGGGCGCAGGAAGTAACGGGGGGGTAGAGGAACCGCTCCCCGCTCCAGCTCACCTCCGCTGCTAGGTAGTCAGGGTGTATATGGCCGGGGGAGCCCCCGAGCTCAGAAATTCTTCCCTGTGCAGCCCGGCCAGGTTCCAGAGCTAGAGGCTGGTCCTTGCATCCTGCACCCCATGCTGCTGTTCTCAAAATCAAAGAAAGGGCACCAAAATACAAGTTTGCCCAGGGTGCCATTTTCCCTAAGGCTGGCCCTGCCCTCCTGCATTTCTGTGACAGGAAGTGTGTCCTCTTGACAATTTCCTTCCAGCTCTTCTTCTATGAAAATGTAGTAGGAAAATGCTAATTCATTGAACCCGAAATAGTTCATGGAAATAGCATCAGTGAAAATGAAAAGAATCATATTAGGGTGCAGCCATGGAGTGGCTAAGGACACAAATCTCAAAATAGCCATGTTGCCCGTGTTGCAGATGGGGGACATAGCAGCTGCATATGTATTGCCAGAAAGCTTGTACCTCTTTACCTGATGGCTTGCCACATGTTGCCAAGAGGAAGCCACAGCTCAACTAAGGCTGTGTGGAAGCTGCCCAGTTCTGGAGAAAAGCAAACCCCCTGCAGGCTCTGACCCAAAGGAAAAAAACAGTTTAAATAGACAAAAGGTAGAACTTGGACAGGGAAGAAGGGGAAAAGCTATTGGCCGTAGTTTGGCAGTGATTACTTGTTACATGCATCTTTGTGGGAACACAACTGGAATTGAAACATTTTAAAACACGGCCATGGTTAAGCATTTGAAACTGTCATTAGACAATCCACCATGAGGCTTGCCCCATGGTTGCTGTGAGCGTGTGATACTCGCTTCTGAGGTGACCATCTGTAGACAGGGGACCCCCAGCACAAGACCTGTGGAACTCATTGCTGGGGATGTTGTGAAGGCCAAAACTATAACTGGGTTAAAAAAAGAATGAGCTGAATTAGTGGAAGATAGGTCTATTAATGGCGGTTAGCCAAGGTGATCAGGGATGCAACCCCAGGCCCCTGGTGTCCTAAGCCTCTAACTGCCAGAAGCTGGGATTGGATGCCAGGGGTGAATCACTCGATAAGTGTTCTCTTCTGTTTATTCTTTGTAAAGAATCTGACACCGGCTACTGGGCTAGATGGACCATTGGTCTGAGCCAGAATGGCCGTTCTGTTGTTATTCCAGAGCCAGTGTAAGCATGCTGTTCGTATTGTACATCCCCCAACATAAGTAGTCCACACCCAGGGCACTGAGCTGGGCTAGCCACAGTATCACTGGTATTTCAGACAATGAGCCAATTGCATCCCTGCTGTAACTCTAGTGACTTCGGTGGTGCTACATGAGAGGTGAATTTGGCCCACTTTGTTCAGAAGCAGTTCGTTGGGAAAATAAAATATTCAGAAATGAGGCACTGGCCCCTGTCATGGGCTGTGTGAAGACAGAGGTACTGAATGGCTGGACTTGGTCTGGAAAATTCTTTCATTTTCCTCGCATCATAACACACTCAGGGCCTGCTCCTGTAACCACAGGCCCAAGCTTAGAGCTTGCTGCTAGAGGGAGGAGAAAGGCTCCAGCACACAATCACTCCTTGGAATTCCATCTCCTTCAACTAGAGCCCCTCAGCATCACCTAGCCCCAGCCAAAAGGCGGCAGTAAAATGACGGTGATAAAGCTCTGCTGTGTTGAGGAATGGGCCTGGTCTGTAGACAGGGGATGCTTTGTATGAAGTACTCAGGTAAGGGCAGCTTTTGAGGCAGTCACAGCACAGGACTCACATAGCCTGATTCTAATGAGTACTTCAACATGAATGGACAGTGCCTGGTTATTTGGCTTTCTTTACATTGCCAGACAGACGAATGAGGAATGAAGGGGCATGTATTGATGTAGGACTTGGGTAGCCGAGTCCAGGCAATGACATTGAATAGGAACGACATTGTGGATAATGACCTGCTGATTGCACTGCAGCTGTCCCTCTTTATCAGAATAGGCTTATTAAACCTTTGCTTCAGAACCATGACAGTTGTCTTAGTCATGCCCAATTAAATAGCCATTCAGCAAGAGTATGGAAGAAAAAGCCTACAGCAAACAAGTTGCTCTTATAACTAGGGCTTTATTTTTTTGTGGGTATGGTTTTTTTTTTTTTTTTTTTTTGGCATTGTCTGCTTGAACAAAAGCACCTCATAAAGGATTTCATTTCTTAATACAGCTCCTCATGGCCTGACCTGCTCAGAGAACACACAGAATGTGGCCCTACCCCGGTGGGGTTGTAGCTGCAAATTCTGACCTCAGAGCCGAGCGCTGCAGGGGTGCAGATAGTTACGTTTACTCAAACAGCAACCTTTTAAATAACATGGCAAATGCTTAATGGACAGTCCTTTTACCACTATTGCTGCTTGTATTGTAAAGGTGCATTCTAGGCCTAGCCCTCTGCACGCTGTGCTGTATGGTTAGTGTTTGCCCTTCAGATAAGTCAACAGCTAGACAGTCGATCCTGAGAATTAAAGAGGCTTACAGATGTCACGGCTGCAGCAGGGAGGGGAGGCCTCAAAGGCAGGCGGTTTGTGTTACCGGCGCAGGGGAGCGTTAAATGACACATTTGGTTACTTTTTTTGCTCTTTCTTAAGCCAAAGGCAGAATGAATTGAAGTGATGTAATCACCAGGTTCGGGGCTGAGATTGCTGCAGACAGAAGTTTGGCATAAATGTGCCAGTGAGTGATGGGGCGGGAGAATGGGCAGTGCAGGGGGTTAGTGATAATATTTAGCCTTTTTCCTGCTCGAAGCACTTTGCAGCCCTTGGTTAATGAATCTGTACACATTAGAGGTGCAACGTATCAGAGGGGTAGCCGTGTTAGTCTGGATCTGTAAAAAGCGACAGAGTCCTGTGGCACCTTATAGACTAACAGACATATTGGAGCATAAGCTTTCGTGGGTGAATACCCACTTCATCAGATGCATCTGTTAGTCTATAAGGTGCCACAGGACTCTTTGTCGCTTATTAGCGGTGCAGAATCTGATTCCCTCTGTGGCATTGGACTTCACTGGCCTGTCTCAAGTTTCAGAGCTTGGCTTCGAAGTTCCTGGCTATGTGTCTTCCATTGAGATCGCTAGCCCTGGCCTCGGCTCACATCCTCAGAACGCACCATGCCTCTTTAAGGAGAAATGCTTTTCATTACACTAGCTTTCCCCTCTGCTCCTCTCATGTCAGCCACATGACTTAAGTACAGTACAGGAGTATGATACTAGTCTGGGCCCATAGGCACCTAAATAATTTGAAGATCGGGGCCTAACAGCCAATGGGAGCAGCATCAGGCCACAGGTCACCTCCTGGAAGAGTCCTAAGAGCTAAATAAGTGGGTATGTAGGTGTATTAGAGAAGTGGTGCAGGGAAACTTCTGTACCTCTTGCCTGGCTCTAGCCACTGCTCATGTCATTCTTCCTTCCAAAAGCCCCGCACCTCAGCACCTCCTGACAAACAGATGTGGATAATAACTAAACGAGAGCAGGCAGAATCAGTGCAGACTGAATGAATTTGCTGTGGCACAAGGAGAAAATACATGGGAGCAAATAGTGGCAGTAAATGGATCTTTTGCCTACTGAACATTGTTGTATAGATTCAGTGCTGCAGTGTCTCAACATCCTCTCTTCTTCTTCTTGATACGTAGGTCGCACTGCGCAGGCAGTTGCAGTTCGAGCCAAGGCATTTGGATTCAGTGTGATATTTTACGACCCATACCTGCAGGATGGGATAGAACGGTCTCTGGGCGTCCAGCGAGTCTACACACTCCAGGACCTGCTATATCAGAGTGACTGTGTATCGTTGCACTGTAACCTTAATGAACATAATCACCACCTTATCAATGACTTCACGATTAAGCAGGTAACTTACCTTTTCTATAAAAGAAAGAAGATCATTTTATGGTTCGTGCTGAAAACCCAGAACAGTATAATAGTGATGATACCAGTGATGATTTTACCTTTGAGTAGTTAGTTACATCTGTCTCTTGCACATTAGGTACGGTACCAGGTGATAGCAGGTAAGAGAGCCCATTCATGCAGTTGCTCAGACAGAAACAGGAGCCTATTTTGTGTGACATTACAAACTAGAGCCTAGGCTTTTGATATAAAACCCTTTGTTAGTAAGCGAACACAAGAACCTCCTTGCTAGCTTGGAAGGTTTTCTTTTGGGGTTAATCCTACACTGTGCAACCTTGCGCAGTCAATATGCAAAACATATGTGTTCAGAGGTAATCTTTTCAGCAAGGAAAATCTGCCTGTATTTACCATATTAAGTGTTCTGAGATTCTGCATACAGTGCTTGTACCTACTGTAGCATTTAAATCCATGTCGTGAGAAGTGAGGAGTCATTGAATAACCATATTGAATATTCTCTTATTTCCTCCTGGCTTCCATCAGATGAGGCAGGGAGCATTCCTAGTAAACACAGCACGCGGTGGGCTTGTGGACGAGAAAGCCTTAACTCAAGCCCTGAAGGAAGGAAGGATACGAGGAGCAGCGCTTGATGTGCATGAATCAGAGCCATTTAGGTAAACAATGGGGTTTTTTTGTTTTGTTTTTAAATTAAAAGCTACTTATACATAGTGTAGTTAATTCATTTTTCATCTTACAGCTATTTTAGGGCTCACATTTATTCCCATTGACACCAGCTCCCGCGATTGGGCCCTGTGAATGTTGAGACTGGAATTCCTAGTGCTATGAAAGAGAAAACAGTAGGCATTGTTCTAGAACCAGTAATCCAAGGAAGTCTTGAGACTATTAATAATTTAAAATTTTGGTTTATAAACAAAGTTGAAAAGGGACCGTGTCAGGTTAAAAGTCCTGTTTCACTACAGAGAATGCTCCACTGGACAATGAAAATAAACATGAAGAGTTCACTTTCCGACACTAGCACAAGTCTGCTACGTTTGCAGTGCAGACACTACAGGAGAATATTTGTTTATAAATGCAAATGAAAACTGTTACTGCAAATCACGGACATATTTCTGTTGACGGTTTTGAGAAAGCTTTCTCTTTATTTATATATGTATAACTCTATACAAACTTACAAACTCAAGTGCTCAAATGACCTGACCGTGTCTCTTCAAGTCTCCAGCATTAGTGACTTTGCTCCTTCAGTCCATAGTGTTGGAGAAGAAACACTGCTGGAGACAGATGAAGTATTGTTGCTACTAGAGAGACGCCCAGTCATTTATCTCCTCATTAATACTAGTGATGGAAGTATTAAAATCAATCATCCAGCAGGTTTATAAAAGGCTGTCAAATCCACCTGCTCTTTTTATCACAGCTGCTGATAAATTTTTCAGCACTGATCAGGGCCGGCTCCAGGCACCAGGCAACCAAGCACATGCTTGGGGCGGCACCTGGTAAGGGGCGGCCAATCTTGGGATGGTGGGGGGCAGCACGGCGCGGCATTCCGTGGGGGGAGCGCTCTGGCGGCGCGGCGCACGGCGCAGCGCTCAGGGGCAGGGGGGCTCGGCGGGGCGGCGCTTTTTTTTGCTGCTTGGGGCGGCAAAAAAGTTAGAGCCGGCCCTGGCACTGATGCAAAGTCCAAAATGCCCCCTGAAGCCTGGCACTAAAGTAGCATTTCAGCACCTCTTCTCCCAATGCCAGACACCACTCAACAGTTTCAGACCGGAGGGAGAACCCATGGTGTTCCATGTTCACTACATTTGCTGAGGCTGTAAATCATGTGGCTAGAGCAGAGTGGCTTGCATGTGAAGGAAGCTGGCCATTAGGTTGTCACGATTTGTAACTTTCACCCTGATTTTTCATATTTATATAGTTTTGCTCAAGGCCCATTGAAAGATGCTCCTAATTTAATTTGTACTCCGCACACTGCTTGGTACAGCGAGCAGGCATCCCTAGAGATGAGAGAGGCTGCTGCTACTGAAATCCGTCGCGCAATCACAGGTATCTAACTCTGTCTTTTTATCTTACGCATATTCTATTTAGCCTGTATTTATTTTGTAATAGACAGCATGAGTCAATGGATTGGACAAGGCGCCAGGAGCCCTGGTTTCTAAACCTGGCTTTGCCAGAGTTGCTGTTACATTGGACAGTTCATATATGGCCCAATTGAAACAGGTGCTGAGCACCCACAGCTCTTACCGAAGTCAGTGGGCATTCATCATTACTCCCATTTTACCAGAGGGGAAGGTACCAAACCATGAACCTCTCCATGACTTGTGCGAAATGATCCTCACTCCCTTTGAGTAAAGCACTGTCGGCCGATAAGTGTTATTGGTATTACACACAGTGCAGCTTTATGAACGGCGCACCACGTGGCTGCCTGGCTGACACAGACCGTGTGTAAGTAGGGGTAATTTTAATCATTGCCGCTTTTAAAGCAACAAACCAGGACTGTAGAAAAATAACCTTTGATGTCCTATGCTCTGATAAATCAGAATAATTGTGCAGTGACTGTCAGAGAGCTTTGGTGTCCCAAGGCCTCCAGGCACTTCAACCATAAAGCACTACATGTCCCAGCTAAACCCTCACAGTCACCATAGAGCAAAAAGGAAATGCCAGAGATCCAGCCCCCAACTTCCCTCGTGCCTTTGGCGCAGATAACACGAGCACATAATTGAGGAGACCAGGAGGGCTTGAGCCTTAGCCAGCCGTATTCCACCCAGTCATCGTAGTCACCCAGCACTGAAGAGAAGAAGGCTGTGCCACAGGAGTACCTGGTGTGGGCAGCGTACCAACCAGTGTAACCTAGGGCAGCCATGAGGTTATACTGGCAAGTGAATTGGGAACCAGCCCTAGGTCAGAGGACTACAAGGGTAAAATAAAGCCACCTGTGCCCCAAAACCTCACTCTGTGGGGCTTGCTGCAGTCACAGCTGAACTTGACCCAAGAATTGGGCCCATTATATATATATAACATTACAGCAAAACTTTGGCTCTCACACTTCATCTTGCAACGGAAGTTATTTATCTTAGGTGGTGCCAAAGCTTGTTGCCTAGATGCATCTCTGAACTCAGCAGAAAGTCAAGTTACAGGCTTTTCTTTTTTCCGCAATAGAGGCACAGTAGCCTGCGATGCTGAACTGCTATTCTGGCTCCAAAAACACTGCTGGGTTCTCCAAACCGTTCCACGCTGTTTGTGGAATGTGATTTTTCCTTCACACTAGCAGTCGCAGTAGAAATCAGTAAACAGTAGCTCAATTGTATCTTGATAAGGCCATAAGTTGCTTAACACTTTTTTAACTTTAATAACTATATTCCAGGTCGCATCCCAGAAAGCCTAAGAAACTGCGTGAACAAGGAATTCTTTGTCACAACAGCCCCATGGTCAGTAATAGATCAGCAAGCACTTCATCCAGAGCTCAATGGTGCCACATACAGGTAAGATGGAGAAAAGTATTTTCACTGCTGTTTGATACAGACTGGAATGCCATATGCAGTGACAATGCTGCTAGTAACTATTGCTAAAAAAAATAATAATAATAACCTCTGTGGCTTTGACTAGGTAGAGGAACTGCGTGTGTAGTCATTCAGCAGGAATTATCAGCACTGCTCGAGTTACTTATTCTATAGAGAGTTTAGTTTATTTTACACATTTATTCCATTGAGACATCACAGCAGCTGCTAACGCTGCATCTCCATAAATGGACCGTACACAGAATCTCTCTAGATTTGTTCTGTACTTCTGTCGAAGGGCTTCGGGCAGTCTTAAGCTAATCTGTTTAATCTAGCCATTCACACCATGCTCATCACCGTGGCCTAAGAAGCGGATGGAAAACTTGAGACTCAGTGCATTATTCTTACTAAAAATACCCCCCAGACTTTCTATAAGGAGCTGTGGAGCTTTTGCCGAGCAGGGGGGGTGGAACAATCAGAAATACTTACAAATAAAAATATAGGCACTGTACAGGAAACAGCCTGTGCCTTTTATTCACAAAGACAGAAGTGTGCGGTTGGGGGTGCCAGGGGAGTGTATCTGGGGAGGAAGATGGGACTTGAGGCAAAGGCTCAGATGGGCACAGGATTTTGAGAGAGAAATACACACAGATCATGTTCTACATTAGTACTCTGATATGTTGTTGGGATACTGCTGGGTCACATACTTAGGCCAAGATTTTCAGAGGTAAGAGGCTTAATGCTAGACTTTTAAATCCATATTTAGGCACCTAGATTTTCAACAGTGCTGAGCACCCAGCAGTTTCCAGGAGGTTTTGCAGTCTTGGTTTTAGGTGTATAGAAACAAACTCTTACAAAACCCGAGGCCATGAGTCCAAGATTTAAAAAAAAAAAAACTCCCTGTGTTTATTTTAAATTAATAGACATTCCCCTGCAGTGTTTGTAACCAGAATACTGCAGCATGGTGGTAGGAAATGAGAACTGGACAATGAAACTGATTTCCCAATTTTCTTTGTCCAAACTGAGAGAGAGGCAAAAAAAGTAATTAAATGTCATAAACAGCAGAAAGTAAATGAGGCTTTTAAAGTGCTTCCAGTTTCCCTGTAAGCTGGGTTTAGTAACCAAGGTTACTGTGTTTTATGAAGATACAATTTGACAGTGTCCCTGTTTAAGTGGATAATTCTACTGGAAGTAGGTATCTGAAGAATGAGATTAATTCTAGCTCATTCATCCTCCTCGCTTCTATGGGCCCTCCCACAGCACACGTACTAAGGAACCCCCCCCCACCACCACCACCAGCCAGATTATAAAATCCACATATCGGGCCAGATCCTGGCCTTTATTATAGCTGCTTTGCATATCACAATGGCAGTTTGCTACTGAGTGCTTGGCCAAGGCTGTATATTATTCCATTATGGGCTACAGCTTAATTGTACAAGAAAATAGTATCAAAATGGAGTCGTTCATGTTTGTATTATTTTAAAAGGGGAGGCAATTAGAACAGTCACTAAAATGTCCATAGCCAGTTGTGTAGTTAACTTACGCCGCAGTAACCAAAGCGGGGAGGAAATGAAGGAGTAAAATGGTTTGCTTTTCAACTCTGTACAAAACGCTCATCATTAAGCATGAATGAGGCAGTTCAGACAACAGTGGTGTCATACACAGTACAAAACAAATGTTGGGATAGATTCCACTGTTGCCTGGAGCGACTCATTTTATTTGGACTATCTACAAAACTAGTCATGACTCTGCTGGAGAATATAGAATTTAGCATCAAAAAGTAGCCAGAACGTTACATTTGGGCCATCTCATAATTGCATTGAGATGTGCCATATCAGAGTGCGTAACGTATTGTGCTTACAGGCTGTTGCTTTCTCTGTTTAACTTACACCATTTTTACAGTGTGTACCACACACACTGCTTATTGTGTAACACATTTAGATACCGTGAATCAGATATGTGTACTCTGAACATATGATGTACAGCACAGATTGCTAACAATATATTTTCATTGGTGTAGATCAGCCACTTTTGGAGTATGCTTGCCCACTGTAAAGTATGAGCGCATTTTTCAGGTGTAGCAGTAGAGGCCAGGATACCAGGTATTTTAATGAGATGCAACATGTGTGTGTCCACAGCGTGTGTTGGGTGAGTTGGTTTGTTTTTGCTCATGAGCAAAGTTAACATTTGAAGCCACAACTTGGAAAATGTGGCCAACATGGACCAAACTTTTTAGCACAGTTGGTCTAATTTAGGATCAAGATCCTTGTGCCAGTGGAACTAAGAAGTCATAATTGACAATGGCCTTTTCTTCCCCCATCAATTAGGATGAAACCATCTACTTCCCTTCTCACCTTCACCTCTGAGTTCCATGTAAGTCTAACCCTGCTCCTGAAATTTCTTACCCACATCTTTTCTTTTAGCCCTTGCCCTCTCCATTTCATACCAAAGCTACTATTATCTTCATCTGAATGGCTGCCTCTCCCTCCTCAGTCTCTTTGAGCTGTTGTCACTTCAGCAGAGTCTGTTGCATCCCCCTCTTGTGCACTTTCCTTCTGGAACATACTTTTCCCTTTGTGACTGCTCCTCTGATGGAAGGGACTTCATGCTTGGCCCTTGCTCCAGTTTTACACATGCTTTTGATGCCTTAGTTTCAGCTCTCCCCTCCATACTGATGACTTACAGATCTTTCTCCATCAGACTCATCTTGTATTTCTTCCTGGCTGTCACATTTCCTTTGCAAGCTCAGAATCGGTTCTGCTCTCCACCTACATCTCTTCCTCTCTTTATTATGGTTGAAAATGCCACCACCCTCCAGCACCTAAGTTAATCATCATGATTTTGCTTTTGCTGCCTCTCCCCACCTCAGGCTTCGAGTGAGATCATGTCGTTTCTTTCTTTCCCTAACATCTGTCCTGTCCCCTCCATCTCTGATCCATGCCTTGGTTATCTCATCTTGTCTACTATAAACTCCACCAGTCTGCCCTCTGTGTTTATCACCCTATGCCCTGCCAGAGTGTGACTGCAGTATTGGCTCCTGCCCCTCTTAATCCCATCATTTTTCTTCATACTAAGCTCAAGGTATTTGGCCTTGTCCTCTTTCAAGGTTCTGCATCATTCCCCCTCTGCATACATCTCATCTTACAAGCCCTATCGCTCGCTGTGTTCCTTCCTACTTTTAGCTTTGCACCATTTATTAGCCCCATGCCTGAGCACAAACTGTGCTCTAGATCCTGGCTTCTCAGACAGCCCCCCTACTGCACTAGTTCAAATAAGACCATAAAGCAGCCCTAATTAGACAGCTGAGGGGAATTCTAGGCAGCATGGAGAGGTTCTGGCAGGAGGCATGGTTAGTGCATTGCTACTTTCTAGAAACTGGCTGGCATAATAGCTGCTATCCCACAGTGAGCACAATACTCGGTAGCTCTCCCAGCCGGGTGGAGCTGCAGTATGCTCCCTGCAGCCCAGAAATTCTCCTAAGCATTGCCAGCACCTATGTCAGCTAACCCAAAATTCCTCCCTCTAACATCCCTTGGCTCTTCCCTATAAATGCAGCCATTGAAATATTTTCCTAGGCCTTTAAAGCAGTGTAAGCTTTTGCAACTTTCATGCCCCCGGAAAGGATTGAATTCAAAGGTATTTGCTACACCTGTCACATCTTACATGAAAAATAAGCTGCTACCAGACTTTTATTCATCAGAGTTAAGAATATTTATGGCTAAAATTGTGTCCTCATGACCTTTGGTTGTCCCACAGATATACAGCCCATCTATATCAACTTCATAGCCACAGTAGAATACAAGCTGTATGTTCAACTTATTACCTTCCCATGAAACATTTAGCTCCACAAGCATGGTTCAAACTGTTAGTTGTCCACTTTTACAAGAATCATTTTCAGAAGACTGACTTCAGTGAAATGTTTGCATGGTAATAATGGTCCACCAGATGTTTTTCCCTTTAGAAGAGATTACGCCAATATAGTTAGAATATCTTCGTGTGTCTCGGTGATATAGCACACCTAGTGCAAGTTAGGGACCTCATTGAGCTCACTTTCACATACAACCTGCTGCCAGGCTACATTCTTGTACCATAAAAATGTATCTCAGGCAATAAATTAACACGAGGCCAGTAGATGTGTTCAGATCCTTCCTAAGTGAGAAGCTGATTTCTATGGTTAAGACAGCTGAAAAAACATAATGGGGTGGTTGTGGTGTCAATAGGAAAGCTCAGCTTGAGCAACTATGAGTTAATTTAAAAAAATAATGCATAAAGCCTGTGCGCTAACAATATGCAAAATTAAGCACAGCGGGGCCTTTATCTTTAAAGGATTGCAACTAACTGGCTGGCACGAGGCAAGACAAAAAAGGGTAGTGAAGTATGATACCTGATGGTGAAGGAAGCCTTGGTTGCATTTTAAATATTCAATACATTTATTTTTCCTTCCCCCCACCCCAACAGTTTTACCCAATTCAAATAGAAGTTTTTCAGTTCTTGCCTTACTTCCTGCTAGCTGGGCATGGGAATTGTCCCTTAGGTTACAATGGTAGTGCTGTTTAGAGACTGATCTCCTTCTCTACACTAGAAGAGATTAAACATGGAATAATACCCTAAATAAAGTTCGAAGTAACATTTATGTAAACACTTCGGTAACAACAAATGCTGAAAGCATTTTCCTCCTACTTTTTCACCCCCTCACGCTAGTGGATTTTTTTTATAATAGAGGAAGTGCTCTTCTTCACCCATTAAAGTCTTCATCAGTTACGAGGTATGGCTGTAAATCACACAAGTCCATATTCAGAGATCTTGTCACATCAGCGCCTAGTGGCCACTAGTGTATCTACTGAAGGGCTTTCAGGTTCTGTATAAAGGCTAAAGCCTCATTCCATTTCCTTATAAATTTATCATTTAAGTAGTTTTGTGTCAAGGGCTACTGCAATGTTATTGCTTCAAAAAAATCTTGATATGGAGGTATGTGATTAGTCTATGGGGTGAAGGCGTATTGGCATGACTGTTACTATCACTACACCAGTGGATAGAGACTACGCCAGCTGCAGTTTGTTTCTCCCTGTCTGATCATAGCTCCCTTGAAGTGATGTGGAAAATAAATGTGCACAGCCCTAGCTGGACTATTTTACTTTAAAAATTAGTTTAACTTTAAGCTTTTGAGCAAACAGTAGGTTTGGTTTGTTTTGTTTTTTAAATGTCCTAGGTATTAAAATAGTTACACCTTGCTGCCTGTTTTGGTGAATTATAGACACCACTACACAGGTAATTTGTTCTGGTTATTCCTTAATACATGTCTTTCTACAGTATTTTTGCCTATTGGTATCATTACCTGTTTCTTCCTAGATATCCACCTGGCATGGTCAGTGTCGCACCTGGGGGGATTCCAGCAGCAATGGAGGGCATCATACCTGGAGGCATTCCCGTTACCCACAATCTTCCAACAGTGGCACACCCTTCCCAAGCTCCATCTCCTAACCAGCCCACAAAACATGGGGACAACAGGGAGCACCCTAATGAGCAATAGCAGCTAATTTAAAAATTATTCAATAAACTTGGGACCAAGTGACATTGGAAAAAAAAAGTTATACAGGAACTAAAAAAGGAATTTGATACAAAATTTGTAATGTTGATTTTGGACAGATGCATCATTGATGTTCCAGTGTTAACTACAATGCGATAACAGTCAAGACTGAGGAGAAACCCTGAAGAAGTCACCTGCTTTACTGAAGTACTGACAACTAGGATGATATACATTAATGATCAGCTTCGGTTACTGTGTGTTAAGTTTCCTTCATCTGTGCATCAATCACAAGAATAAAATAGATTTCCCCTTCTCAGCCCTTGGGAATAGCAGGGCCTATTCACCTGTATTTACAGTGTTGCATCAAGCAAACCTGAAAGAGTTAACATAAGAAATTTAAGAGGAAACCATCATGTGGATGCAGCCCCTTCTTTATTCACTTGTCTGGTTACCTCTTTTTACAGGAGGAGAAAATACTGGCTTAGAGATGAGAAAAAAGTGTCATGGTGCAGTCCTAACTGGCCAGTAATATATACTGAAAGTTCTCTTAATAAAGTTTTAATTATAGCCATTCAGGCCAGGAAGGTTAGGATGTGGAAAAAAAGGTGTCAGTTAAATAGCTCCCCTCCTAAAACATGGAAGTAGAAATGTTTCTCTCATCTGACCGACACACTGAATAAAGTAGCTGTAAATTCAGTTATGCCCCCCCAGGGATGCAAAAAGAAAAAAAAAAAAGTAGTAAGTTTCTCACACTATTTGTACTCAAATATATTTTCTCAGTTTTAAATCTGCAGCTATTTTATCGAGTGCAAACGTCTTGAGCTGGAAAGGGTTCAAGAAGAATAATGTTGCATTTCCGTATGTCTCAGGAAACACTTTTTATGGTAACTTGTCAGACTGTATGAACAAAACCCACTTTTTTAGACATTGATAAGAGTCTTCTTTTCTTCACGTGATATTTTATACAAGGACACTTCAAAATGTGTTATTAGATGTGACTGATTTTAACAAATCCTATTAGATTTGTATCAACTAGTTACATGTTATATTCATAGTCTTTTGTGAATCATCGCCTTTTTGTTTAAAAAGATGGCCTGTTTTGAGCCTTTGTATGGGGGGGGGGGGGGAGAGGGGGATTTACATTCCTGTTTCTGTGACAAAAAAAAAATCTTAAACTGTCCCAAACAGAAAGAACAATGGCTATCAGAAGTATGTTTTGTTTTAGTGTGTTACCGTTATTGTATTTGTTTATTGTGAAAGTGGACATTTAGCGTTCAGTGCAGTTTTCAATAAAAAGTGATAAAATTTCTATAATTTCTGAAATGTAGAGCCCTCAATGCAATTTTAATATGCTTAAAAATAGAAACCCTTTGAGAATGTAAAGTAAGTTATAAATGTGATCAGAACAGCATTAGTACCCACCTCTTAAACAGACCTCATGGCTGCACAACTCACAGTGAGGTAGGGCAGATCTTCACCTGCTATAAATTGTCACAGCTCTATGACAATTTACACCAGTTGAGGATCTGCCCTGAGATTTCTATGCCACATGTAGATATTTATAATTTAGAAATTCTGGAGAAACTCACTTTAACCTTGCTGATTCCTTAGTCAGTTCAGTTTTAGAAAAACTCGTCTGTGTTATCTTCTGCCCCATGATTTTTTTACTTCTCAGAAAAATGCATTTTGGATACATACCTTGCTAATATTTAAATTCTGTGCAACTTTCATTTACCCTACATATCAAAGAAACTCACCCTTGTGAACATAGTGCTTTGGGAAGGAGCTAGCCCTTGGCTGTACAACCTTTTAATAAGTGTTAACACTTATCTACACTAGACAGAGAAAATGTTAAACTTGATTCTCCAGAAACTTGCTAAGTCTGAGCACTAGCAGCTTCAAACTTCACTGCATGGAGGGTGCATCCTTGTATTAATGCCAACATCCACTTGAATAGATGGGGCAAATAACTGGACATGGGGAAAAAACAATTGAAACCAAGAAGTTTCTAGTTACAAAACTGTATTTGTTTGTTTTAAATTAAATGGAAAAGCTATTTACCAGCTTCAAACATGTTACAAAGAGGTCACATTTCATAGCTGTGTGACTATCCTTTTGTCAATGATCTAACATAGCAAGTATGACTGATTATCCATAAACACCAGCATAGAGAAACCAGGAGAATAAAACAGGTTAGTTAGAGAGAGGACATTTGGGAAACATGAAAATGAAGATAAAACATTTAATTCATGTTGTCAAGATTTAAAGTGACTATTTTAAAAATAACTTGTTGGTACTGTCGTTTTTTAAAATAAGCAGTTGCATTTCAGATGGGTGTAAATACTGTTCTAGGAAACAGAATAATTTGTGCCAGTGGTTCCTAGTGCATCCATTGCCAGCAGTGGATTTTGAATCAGGAAGATAAGAGTCCTGGCACAAACCTTTCAGAGAATGGCAGATGCTGTAGACTTTCATCCAGTACTTATAAAAATAAGACTAGATGCAAATCATACCAAACTTAGACAATAGCTTCCAATTAAGTTTTACAGTTCAACAAGAACTAAAAATGAATTTAAAAAATCCAAGTGTTACAAAGTATCATAGTAACAGGCTTCAGTTTAAAAACAACACTGTACTTCTGGGGTTGTGACCAGTACAGAGGGATTCAACTGTCTGTAGTACAAACACCAACAAAATATGCAAGGAGGTGGTCATATGGAGTTGGGGAGAATGTGAATCCAGCCTGACTTGACATATTACTGGGTCCAAAGCAAGGTGACTGTAGTATGCCTCAAGTTTTTTCAGACTGAAAAGTTAGTATACAAGGGGAGGGGAGAGAAATGTATGCCAGATAGCTGCTGCTCAAGTTTTGTGCCTTTTGCTTTACTGACAAACCAATTTACTGCTGCTTTTGTACTAATACAAGGAAGGCTGGGGGCGCTTCCATCAATCAAGGATAACATGAAGCAGTTCATACAAGTAACAAAAATGTGACTGCTGATAAAACTGGCATTTTTTTAAAAAAAACTGTCACCACTTCATACAGTAAAGCTCACAGAAGTTACTTCTCCTTAAGCAGTTAATTAAGCAACACAACAAGAATTCTGCATTCTTCAAAATGAACAGCAATACTACTTTGCTAAGGGAATATGAAACATTCTAATAATGCTGGTTAAAAGCTATGCTGTAGCAGCATTCTGGACGATTTCAGCATGCCCTGGTTTAACAAAAGTGACCCAGGAATTAAATTCTAGTAAGGAATTCATGAATAGTCCAAGACAATTCCCAGATGCAGAGGGGGGCAAGAGTTTGAAATGAAAAACCAAGTACTGGGCTATGTAAGCATTCAACAGTAAAAAGCCAAGTGGTAAATTTAATATAGACTGGGTCAATATAGGACTTACACACCAACTGCACATATATGTTCATAAACCTCCAAGTATGCCAAAGGGGGAGATTTAATGTACACTGGCTACCGTGCTGGGAAAAGGACAATTGCTTACACCTTCATCTACTGTAGTGGGTGAGGTGCACTGTCAACAGATAAACCCCAACTCATTTAACTAGGGATTTTTGTTTAAAAAGTCTCAATTTTGAAAACACAGTGAGGCTTGTTAGCCTGAACCTGTCATTTTATAGATTAGAAGAAAGCAGTAATGGTTAATAAAACTCTACAAAAAGTATGAGGGGTGTCAATTTGTAACAAAAGTGGGGCATAGATATTAGTGTGGGGTTTGGTTTGCTTTTTAAAATTAAAAGCTGTAATTGCCTGTATAGTAAACTGACATTAAATCTCTTTAAAAATGAAAGGATGTTCATTTCTTCAAAAGAACTCAAATTTGGTTACAGTCCACCCATATTGTTGGAGGCAAGATAAGGCTTGCTTTTGCAACAATTTGGTTGGAGAATGGCAGAATAATGAATAAAAGTTAAAAATTATTTCACAAGGAAGGTATTTGAATCTTCTTATGACTTGCAGTAACTGTGTGTCATCTGGGGGAAGATATGTCAATGAAGCAAAGTGTTATCTGCTGTTTGTCAACACCATTCATATAGCATACTGAAATGAATGCATGAGCTCTTAACTTAAGTTACTCATTGGTCATGGTACACATGGATTTCACTGTAAGGTAACATCATCATCGTTGAAGAATGAGGACAAGGTATCAATCTACCCCACTACTGCATTTAGAAAACAAACTGAAATCAAGATTGTATGTTAAGGTAGAACCTGTTCACTATCTGTGATTCTTCTATTTTCACTCAGGTAATTCATACATATACTGCAAAGAAACATGCATTCTTTTACCTGAAAATCTATGCATGCACCAATCGAAGGAGACCTAAATGGCCAAAAGTGTGAAGACACATTTCATAATAAATGTCAATGGAATCTGAGAGGGAAAAAATTGCTAACTTAATACAGCACTTCATTAGTTCTATATTTTTGGTGTTTTGTCACCAAGATTATCTAGGAGTTGTGCACATTTCAATACCATCTAAAGCAGCATTTGGAAGAAAAAGCAGCAAGTTCTTTAGTGTTTCCATAGCCTTAAACTACACAAAAATATGCACTTTATGGGTCTTTTGAAATTCTAGGTCATCTACTGCAAAGTTCCCTATCCACCAGCCACGCGCACACACACTATCAATAGTTTTCAAAGTGCTTATTAAAGAAGATCTGAATTGCATTGTATATGTAAAAAACTGGCATTAACCTTCAGTGTTTCTAAGCAAGGTTGTTTTAAGATAAACTTTAGCCATTACGAATTGCATGGCTGAAGTTATCACATATAATAAAATTTCTACTGATGAATATACTCTGGACTTAGACTTTTATGAACCTTACATATTAAGTATGGCCACAAAAGTCAACATGCAAGAAATTCCCAGGTTTACATAGAGAAATATATTATACAGTGCTTTTTTTAAAAAGCCACTTTTAATTAAAAAAAAACCAACCTTCATTCTAAATTGCCAAGAGTTCTCACTAATGATCAAGGAGTGCCCCTAGTAAAAGGTAGTTTTCACTTGCAATGTTTAACTAGGGCGAAAGACTCAATGATAAAATGATACACTGTACATATCACAGCAAGACTCGGTTTGGACAATATGAAATTCTCAAATCACACTTGAGTTGGCAACTCCACGCAATTGTTTAGTATGTAATCTCTGGCATAACATTTTAGGTCACTTTTCTAAATAAATATTTCAAGCATACTGAAGAAAGTATTAAATGTTACAAGGTGAAATATTAATGGAGAGCAGAAAGGACTTTTTCAGAAAACAAAATATAAGTTCACTCAATGAAAAATGTAGCTCTTCTTCCACAGTTTGTTCCTTAAAGATTTGATTTTATTATAATGGGCACAACAGTAACTAAAATATTAATAAAATAATGAACTTTGTACTTCTGACTTGCTCTGGATAGTTTGTGCAAACAAAAAAATAAGCCTCACCATCTGACCTGGGCACTAGTGAGATCTCACAAAATGGCCTTTCAAGAAAATGTGTCAGAATATTTGAAGAGTGATGTAGAATACAAGTTCTACTGTAAAAGTAAATCTCAAAAGGAACAAATATCCATCTAACATGTGCTTTTGTAAGTGCCCTTATTTGAAAGAAATTTCTTCTCAATAATTAAGATGCTGGTATACTTTTTTCCTATTACACAACTTCTTACACAACCACATGCGATACATTTATAGACAGATTTGCAACTGGAAAGAAACAAATGTTTTGTCTTGATAATAAAATTAGTTTTTTGTTTTTGTTTTTACAAACTGTAGTCCAACCAATTTAGCTCTCTTCACACAGCAGATGAACCTCTATACTCTCCCCATGCTGGTAAGTAAAATCCTTTCAGCATGCTTCTGCTAGATTTAAGTCAATCCATAACAAACTGCTAGAGCACGACTCTAACTTTGGGGTCATCAGACACTATGCATTGATACTTTATTTTTATTTCATCATTCATCATCATCGTCTTCATCTTCCTCACCATCAGAAAGGGATGTACAAGGGCGAATCTGTCGGTAACGGTCAAGCCACTTCTCTACCATTTGTGTGACCAGGGGATGATTGCGGCGACGAGAGCTTTTCTGCATAGCAACAAGGACTCCACCCTCTGTCACACAGCAGTCTAGCCATTCTCTGAGCAGCTTTTCTTGCTGCTCCTCATTACCTATCTTAGGGGACAGAAAACAGACTCAGGATGAAGGTTTCAAGCTTGCTGACAACTTTAAGGAAACAACCTGTGGTATATTGTGACATCTGAGCTAAAGTAGTACCACTACTCTATTTAAATACCGTTAGTGGGACATAACATTTATTAGGGTTTTTTTGGCTTCTATTTTTGAGAGTTTAATCTGTGCGCACTCAGGTTTTACAAAAAAAATTTTAATTGTTACATTAGTTCTTATACTCAATCATACTTGCCAGTTTTCCCTCTCCCTCCTCATCTTTCAAAAATCCATTTAAAAATAAACCTTAGTACAGTGCAAATATTTGTATGTTACCTACTGTACAGAAACAGCAGACAATTCTAAAGCTGATGAGTTCTTACAAAGCGCTTGTAAATCACAAGGCAATCCTTACAATTCTAGTAATACTCTGCTCCAAACTTCTGTTCTTGAAGACATTGTTCAAAGTTATGGCTTGCCAGGTAATATTCCCTTTATAATTAAAATTATATACTATTTCTCCTTTCTCTACATACTGGCTTCTGTGGACAAGGACCCATCTCCAAATCCTCAAATGTGGCTCTACACTTAGCTAGAGTGGCTCCCTATCAGTATCAGCAAACAAGCATAGCTTAGTTAAAGCAAAGATGTAGATTATACTCTAACTCTTAGAGCCTATTGGCCAATAAATAAATTGCACTCAATCTAGGGCTGAATTTAAATTTTTAGTTAACTGGGTGCTATTCTAGATATATCTGGGTCCATTTCAGGGTTACTGCATTTGTATTTACATATACAGTACATTTACATTCAACTTGTAAGAAACTAAACCAAGTTCCAAAGATGTGAGAAGCATCCTTTTGCACTCTCCTCTCAAATTATGGGGAGGAGAGCAGAATCAGAAAAGGGTAAGTATTTAAAACTTCAAACATGTCAGACTGCAAAGAGAGACCTCCTGTACTTACAAATAAGTGTGGAAAAAGTTGCCAGCCACATAAATGCTTCTTACCTCTTGAGCAGAAAGGAAGTGAATATGCAGTAATTTCCTCTCGCTGTCAACCAATGGTAAAAAAGTAATGGTAACATCATCATCAGTGTTCAAATTAGCACCAGCACCTCGATTGCCATAACCATCATTCTCCATGGCAACCAGAGCAGAGAAGTGGCCCCTTGTATAGCCCAGAGCAATAGGACTTTTCCAACAAAAACTCTGTTCCCATAACAAAGGTAAATATACACCTAGAAATAAAAGGAAAAAGGGATAAGACACAGAACTGGAACTGGAGCCCTCTTTTACATTGAAGTGATTTTTGGTGGAGAGGGGATTTCCAAGCTGCTTTTGTTAGCTGAATACACTGCTCTACAGCCAAAATGCTTCTGAAATAAATGTAGTCAAACTTTACTAATTCCAGGTCACTGAGAATGAAAATGATGCTTAAAATTGTTGATTGGCTCTAGTTTTTAAGATATGCTATTGGTCAGTATATACGACCCTTGACTTGGGAATGGCAGAGGATAAGTGAGTTATAAAGGGAAGGGATCTCAATTTAAACCAGAAATGACTAAAATACATCTTTGACTGGATCTATGAATAAATCTATGACTGGGTTTGGACAGTACTTGCTTTTTAGGCAAAACAATGAATGATGCAATCTGAAGCTGGTATTGTGTCATACATATGAATTGCATCATGTTATTCCTAGAAGTCATGGATGATGCAATCATAACGAAGCTTACATCACTCTGCTGAACACATTGCCCTATATCAGCTCTCTAGAAATCATACAGTGTCGTGCTCTCTTATTTGTCAGTGTTTGATTTTGCAAAGGGACACATTTCTGTTTAGCCAAAGTGAGCAGAGATGCCTCGTACTTGTGTGAACAGTGCAGATAACTTCTGCTATGTTTGTGGTGAAGTGACTTTTGCATCACAAAAGCGCAGTATAACCACTATGGTTAAGAAAGCCTATCACCTTTATTTTGGCTGCAAAATTGGAGATCAGGACAAGAGGTGGGCCCCACACATATGCTGCAACACTTGTGCAACAAATCTTCGCCAGTGGTTGAACAGGAAAAAGGAAATCTATGCCTTTTGCAGTGCCAATGATTTGGAGAGAGCCAACAAATCATACCAGCAATTGTTACTTCTGCATGGTGCCTCCAGTTGGGAAAGGTGTGTCAAAGAAGAAAAAGTGGACTATGCATTATACAAACATTCCATCAGCTATACGCCCAGTACCCCACGGAGAAGGACTGCCGGTTCCTGATGCACCAGAATCATTCTCACTTGAGTCAGACGAGGAAGAGGAAGAGGATGAAACTTCTGATCCTGAACCATCAATGTCACAGGACCCACGTTTTCTCCCATCCTCCTCCTCTGAACCACACCTCATAACACAAGGTGAACTGAATGACCTTGTCAGGGATTTGGAACTACCCAAGAGTAAGGCAGAGCTGTTGGGCTCCAGGACTACAGCAGTGGAATCTCCTGGCAGGTGATGTTAGGGTTTCCATGTTCCGTGACCATCAAAAGGATCTTGTCCCATTCTTCTTCATGGAAGGTCATCTTGTAGCCTGCAACAACATCGATGGTGTGATGGCAGCCCTCAACATCGTTCACGATCCAGATGAGTGGAGACTGTTCATTGATTCATCGAAGACGAGTCTTAAAGCTGTTTTACTGCCATCAATTCCAGTTGGTCATACAGTCCATATGAAGGAAACCTATGACAACATGAAACAACTTTTGAGGTGCATAAACTATGACCAACATCAGTGGTAGCTTTGTGGCGATTTGAAGGTTGTTGCTTTCTTGCTTGGTCTGCAGACTGGATACACAAAGTACTGCTGTTTTCTCTGCGAATGGGATAGTCGTGCAAGAGATTCCCACTACATCAAGAAAGACTGGCCACTCCGACAGTCATTGGAGCCTGAGAGGAAAAGTGTTCAGCATCCACCACTTGTTGAATCAACGAAGATTTTGTTACCACCCTTACACATCAAACTGGGTCTGATGAACTCTGTCAAGGCCATTGACAAAACACAAGCAGCTTTCAAGTACCTCCGTGGAAAATTTCCAAGGTTAAGTGAAGCTAAGATAAAGGAAGGTGTCTTTGTTGGTCCTCAGATTTGTGAACTTCTTCGAGATGATGCATTTGACCATGCACTGCGTGGCAAGGAAAAGACGGCATGGAAAGCCTTCCATTAGTGGCAATAAATTTTCTCGGAAACAACAAGGCAGACAACCTTGGTGGAAAACCTCCTCAAAGCATACAAAAGCCTTGGTTGCAACATGTCACTAAAGATACATTTTTTTGCACTCTCATCTAGATTTTTTTCCACCGAACTGCGGAGCAGTGAGCGACGAGCACGGCAAGCGATTTCACCAGGACATTGCAACAATGGAGAAACGCTATCAGGGCAAATGGAGCCCATAATTGCTTGAAGACTATTGCTGGACAGTGACAAGAGATGCTCCATTTAATGAATACAAGAGACAAGCCAAGAAGCGCTGAGTAGACACTGAATAGGACTAAACTATGTACATAATAGTTTGCCTTTTGTTTCATAATAAATTTTATTTATATAACACTTTTGCTGATTTTTAAAGTGTTACATAAACAGGACAGGTGAAATATTATCATGTAAAGCAACCATAAACACATGAAAAGACCTAGGTTTACAATTTATGATTAAAACTCTACTATCTACACAATATACATAGACATAAAATGTAAAAACTTAAATATCTTAGAAACCGTAGCTAATCAGTTGTTTTAATTGTCATATTTGAATTCAGCACATCAAAATATATAAATAGCACATTTTATCTCTGAAGCAGACGACTTCTCAAAAATTGTAGACCAGTGTTATGTATACCAAATTATCAGAGAAACACCAAAAGATAATATTACTTGCTTAGATGAAAGACTAGTTGAAACCTAGACTAGTTTCACATTCCAATTTCAGAAATAAAGTGAGTAAATTGCACTGCTGGGATTTTTTTCTTCTAGGAACATGAGTAATTCTTGATGTGTACTCCTGCAAGATAACTCAAGCAAAAGCTTGCCTTACCTTGTGACAGTTCATAAATAGCTGTGCGTAAGCCAAGTGCATATGTACCATAGCAACCTTTCGTAGTGTAGCTGCCTGCAATGTGTTAGGCAGGTATGGCTGCAACAAAATACAAGCCATATCTTTGCTCCTACAACATTCGTGGAACACTGACGCACAAAAGGACAATACTGAAAAGGGATGCTAAATATTTCTGAACAATGAAAATCAATGTCTGCACATTTTAACACGTACTTCCAGGTACTCAGAACTGGCCATGTTTGGATTGCAAACACTACTGGGAAATATAAAATTATTTCAATTTTCTCTGGAAATTTTTCCTATTAGATTTAGGCTTGCAGATATGTGTTACTACTAACTGAGTGCCCCTTTAACATTTTGTTTAAATTAAATTTTTGAATTTTAAACAAATGGTCAACTTTCCATTTGATTAACCTGATTTGTAGAAAGAGATGCAGAATGAGGATGAGTTACCAAAAAACAACAAAATTTTTTGCAATTCATAGATTCATAGATTATAGGACTGGAAGGGACCTCGAGAGGTCATCGAGTCCAATCCCCTGCCCGCATGGCAGGACCAAATACTGTCTAGACCATCCCTGATAGACATTTATCTAACCTACTTTTAAATATCTCCAGAGACGGAGATTCCACAACCTCCCTAGGCAGTTTGTTCCAGTGTTTAACCACCCTGACAGTTAGGAACTTTTTCCTAATGTCCAACCTAGACCTCCCTTGCTGCAGTTTAAACCCATTGTTTCTGGTTCTATCCTTAGAGGCTAAGGTGAACAAGTTCTCTCCCTCCTCCTTATGACACCCTTTTAGATACCTGAAAACTGCTATCATGTCCCCTCTCAGTCTTCTCTTTTCCAAACTAAACAAACCCAGTTCTTTCAGCCTTCCTTCATAGGTCATGTTCTCAAGACCTTTAATCATTCTTGTTGCTCTTCTTTGGACCCTTTCCAATTTCTTCACGTCTTTTTTAAAATGCGGCGCCCAGAACTGAACACAATACTCCAGCTGAGGCCTAACCAGAGCAGAGTAGAGCGGAAGAATGACTTCTCGTGTCTTGCTCACAACACACCTGTTAATGCATCCCAGAATCATGTTTGCTTTTTTTGCAACAGCATCACACTGTTGACTCATATTTAGCTTGTGGTCCACTATAACCCCTAGATCCCTTTCTGCTGTACTCCTTCCTAGACAGTCTTTTCCCATTCTGTATGTGTGAAATTGATTTTTCCTTCCTAAGTGGAGCACTTTGCATTTGTCTTTGTTAAACTTCATCCTGTTTAACTCAGACCATTTCTCCAATTTGTCCAGATCATTTTGAATTATGACCCTGTCCTCCAAAGTAGTTGCAATCCCTCCCAGTTTGGTATCATCCGCAAACTTAATAAGCGTACTTTCTATGCCAATATCTAAGTCGTTGATGAAGATATTGAACAGAGCCGGTCCCAAAACAGACCCCTGCGGAACCCCACTCGTTACACCTTTCCAGCAGGATTGGGAACCATTAACAACAACTCTCTGAGTACGGTTATCCAGCCAGTTATGCACCCACCTTATAGTAGCCCCATCTAATTTGTATTTGCCTAGTTTATCGATAAGAATATCATGCGAGACCGTATCAAATGCCTTACTAAAGTCTAGGTATACCACATCCACCGCTTCACCCTTATCCACAAGGCTCGTTATCCTATCAAAGAAAGCTATCAGATTGGTTTGACATGATTTGTTCTTCACAAATCCATGCTGGCTGTTCCCTATCACCTTACCACCTTCCAAGTGCTTGCAGATGATTTCCTTAATTACTTGCTCCATTATCTTCCCTGGCACAGAAGTTAAACTAACTGGTCTGTAGTTTCCTGGGTTGTTTTTATTTCCCTTTTTATAGATGGGCACTATATTTGCCCTTTTCCAGTCTTCTGGAATCTCTCCCGTCTCCCATGACTTTCCAAAGATAATAGCTAGAGGCTCAGATACCTCCTCTATTAGCTGCTTGAGTATTCTAGGATGCATTTCATCAGGCCCGGGTGACTTGCAGGCATCTAACTTTTCTAAGTGATTTTTAACTTGTTCTTTTTTTATTTTATCCGCTAAACCTACCCCCTTCCCATTAGCATTCACTATGTTAGGCATTCCTTCAGACTTCTCGGTGAAGACCGAAACAAAGAAGTCATTAAGCATCTCTGCCATTTCCAAGTTTCCTGTTACTGTTTCTCCCTCTTCACTAAGCAGTGGGCCTACCCTGTCTTTGGTCTTCCTCTTGCTTCTAATGTATTGATAAAAAGTCTTCTTGTTTCCTTTTATTCCCGTAGCTAGTTTGAGCTCATTTTGTGCCTTTGCCTTTCTAATCTTGCCCCTGCATTCCTGTGTTGTTTGCCTATATTCATCCTTTGTAATCTGTCCTAGTTTCCATTTTTTATATGACTCCTTTTTATTTTTTAGATCGTGCAAGATCTCGTGGTTAAGCCAAGGTGGTCTTTTGCCACATTTTCTATCTTTCCTAACCAGCGGAATAGCTTGCTTTTGGGCCCTTAATAGTGTCCCTTTGAAAAACTGCCAACTCTCCTCAGTTGTTTTTCCCCTCAGTCTTGATTCCCATGGGACCTTACCTATCAGCTCTCTGAGCTTACCAAAATCTGCCTTCCTGAAATCCATTGTCTCTATTTTGCTGTTCTCCCTTCTACCCTTCCTTAGAATTGCAAACTCTATGATTTCATGATCACTTTCACCCAGGCTGCCTTCTACTTTCACATTCTCAACGAGTTCCTCCCTATTTGTTAAAATCAAATCTAGAACAGCTTCCCCCCTAGTAGCTTTTTCAACCTTCTGAAATAAAAAGTTGTCTCCAATGCAGTCCAAGAATTTGTTGGATAGTCTGTGCCCCGCTGTGTTATTTTCCCAACATATATCTGGATAGTTGAAGTCCCCCATCACCACCAAATCTTGGGCTTTGGATGATTTTGTTAGTTGCTTGAAAAAAGCCTCATCCACCTCTTCCACCTGGTTAGGTGGCCTGTAGTAGACTCCTAGCATGACATCTCCCTTGTTTTTTGCCCCTTTAAGCCTAACCCAGAGACTCTCAACACTTCCGTCTCCTATGTCCATCTCTACCTCAGTCCAAGTGTGTACATTTTTAATATACAAGGCAACACACCTCCTCCCTTTTTCCCCTGTCTATCCTTCCTGAGCAAGCTGTACCCATCCACACCAACATTCCAATCATGTGTATTATCCCACCAGAATTATTCCTCAGAATTAATTCTGCACACATATTTAGGCAAATGACTTCAGTAAATCAAATACTGATATTAAAAATATATGAAGTCCCAAACCGATGAAGCATTAATGGGAAACTAATTTATTAGATTGAGTGCTTCCATGTCAAAAGATGCTAATTACAACTTAATTTCCAATTTTCAGAAGAAACTAAGTAGCATGAAAATTATAAGACAAAACAAGAAAAGCAAGGACATTCAGTTGTCTGTCTTTACCCCCATATCAAAACCAGGAGATCTCAGATATGCAACATTATGAATTGACCCTAGTCTTCCACCACAGATACAATGAAAAATATTAAAAGGCTGTTCTCATCTCCCATAGAATCATTTAGGTCCTCTCCAGCCCCACCTCCGCCTGCAGAGTTTGGCAGTTAACTTTTAGCTCAGATTTAGGATTTCATGGGGGCCTACTCTCACATCACTGATGACAGGGTCTGTGAGAGGAATAACTAAGATCAAGGAGGAAAGCACCAGCTGCACACCATCAGTTGCCACCGATAGACTTCCACAGCTGTCACGCAGGAAGCTGTGCTCTAGTGAAAAGAATCCCCAAATCCATTGGCTTGCTCTGCCAAATACTGCAGTGTCCCTGGCATGCTGGGTAATAGCATAATGAGAGGAACATGTGGACCGACAACCACGTCGCGGCCCTGCAGATCTCCTCGATCGGGACCTGAGCTAGGAATGCCACTGCGGAGAATGTGCTGTTAGTGCAGGGGCAGGTATCTCTGCTAAATTGTAACCTGACAGGACGTGATCCACAATTAAATTCTTTGAGAAGACAGGAGTCCCTTCATCCTGTCTGCTACTGTGACGAACAGCTGGTTCGACTCACGAAACGGCCTTGTGTGTTCAATATAGAAGGCCAATACTCGCCGAACAACCAAGGAGTGGAGCCTTTGCTCCCGACTGTTAGCGTGTGGCTTAGGGTAAAAGCCTGGTAGAAAAATGTCCTCATGGGCATGAAACAGAGACGACCTTCGGGAGAAAGGCTGGGTGAGGCTTAAGTTGCACCTTGTTCTGATAAGGAATGGTGTAAGAAGACTTGGAAGTTAAGGTCTTAAGCGCGGACATTCTCCTAGCTGATGTTATTGTGACCAGGAATGCCATCTTCCATGACAGGTAAAGTAATGAGCAAGTCGCTAGGAGCTCGAAGCGGGGCCATTAGTCTTGAAAGAACTAGATTAAGGTCCCAAGACGGAATCGGCTGGCTAACCTGTGGGTATAATCTGCTGAGACCTTTAAGAAACCAACCATCAGGTTGGAGAAGACTGATCAGCCAACTACTCCTGGGTGGAATGCCAAAATGGCAGCTAGGTGAACCCTTATTGATGAGACCGACAGGCCCTGCTTCTTTAAATGCAGTACATAGTCTAAAATGAGAGGTATTGGTGCCTGTGTTGGAGGGGTGCAGCCCTGCGAACACCAGATCAAGAATCTCTTCCACTTGGCCAGGTAGGAGGCCCTGGTGGAGGGTTTCCTACTGCCAAGGAGAACCTCCCTAACAAACTCAGAGCACATTAGTTTTACTGGGTTTAACCAGGAAGGTGGAGAGACTCGATGCTGGAGATGGCCGTGATCTTAAGTGATCACATCCAGAAGCAAGGGCAATGTGACTGGGTTGTCCACCGATAGGTCCAGGAGCATGGTATACCAGTGCTGGCGAGGACAGGCTGGCACTATCGTATGACTGAGGCCAGCTCCCTGTGGATCTTGAGCAGCATCTTGTGGACAAATGGGAAAGGTGGGAACATGTACAACAGTTGGTCCATCCAAGGGAGGAGGAACACGTCTGCAAGGGAGCCTGGGCCGTGGTTCTGGAAGGAACAGAACTGCAGGCTGCTGCTTTTTGTGGCAAACAGGTCCATCTGGGGAACTCTGCACCTTTGGAAAATACTGTTCACCACGTCCGGGCAAATGGACTGTTATGGTTGTGGAAGGACCTGCTGAGAGATAGTCCATCAGCTCATTCTGAGAACCTGGGAGGAAGGATACTTCCAAGCTTCTTGACATTGATGCAAAGTGAGATCTTGTCTTGCGACCAAAGAGCTTGGGTCCTGAATTCACCCAGATGAGCATCCCACCCCAATGCTGACACATCTGTGACCAAGGTCAGCTAGGGCTGTGGTTTGGTGAAGGGGACCCACACGGATACCACTGCCTGTGGGTTAAGCCACCACTGGAGAGACCCCGAGAACTGGCGGTGGAAGTGTAACCACTTTGTCCAGGTTGTCGCACCCTGGCCGGTAAGTTGATACAAGGCAGGCCTGGAGAGGTCTGAGTCTCAGCCTTGCGTGTTGTACCACTTATGTACAAGCTGCCATATGTCCGAGGAGCTTCAAGCAATTCCTTGCTGTGGTGGTGGGGGTATTGCTTGAAGCCTTGTACGATGTCTTGCATTGTCCGAAAATGAGACTCTGGCAGGAAGGTTCTGGCCTGATCCGAGTCCAACACTGCCCCCAATGAACTTTATTCTCTAAATAGGGGATAGTGTTAATTTGTGTACGTTCAGAAGGAGACTCAGCCTGTCAAAGGTGGATCTCATCAAGGGGATGTATTGCTCCACTTGCACCCTGAAGCAGCCTCTGACCAGCCAGTCTCTGAGGTACGGGAAGACCTGCACCTGCCTTCCTCTTAAGAAGGCAGCTATGACTGCCATGCACTTGGTAAAAACTCGAGGGGCTGCTGACTGACCAAAGGGGAGGACCGTAAACTGGTAATGCTTGTGGTTCACTACAAACCTGAGAAAGCATCTGTGGGCTGGAATGATCGATATATGGAAGTATGCGTCCTTCAGGTCGAGGGTGGCATACCAGTCTCCCAGATCCAGAGACTGGATGATGGCAGTCAAAGAGACCATGGGGAACTGTAACTTCTTCATGAATCTGTTGCAGCCTCTTAGATCAAGAATGGGTCTGAGACCGCCTTTGGCTTTAGGGGATTAGAAAACATTGGTAGTAGAATCCCTTGCCCCTTAGCTCCTGAGGAACCACCTCCACTGCTCCCATGGCGAGGAGCATTTGAACCTCCTGCATGAGGAGTTGCTCATGAGAAGGGTCCCTGAAGAGGGATGGGGAAGGGAGGAGGAGCAGAACTGGAGAGAATATCCCACTTCTATGGTGCAAAGGACCCAGCAATCTGAGTTTATCTGGGACCATGCACAGTAGAAGTGGGACAGACGATTCAGAAAACAGGATGAAGGATCCGGTGAGTGGACTGGTGTGTCGCCCCCGGGCTCGCCGTCAGAAGGCTTGCTTAGAGCCTGATGACTGCCTCACTGAGCTCTGGCCTTGACTGGGCAGTGGATAGGGAGGCTTTCGCCTGCCACTCCTGACCCTCTTCCTGGAGAAGTCCTGCCTAGGCTGGGGAGGGTAGAAGCATGGAGGAAGTTGGGGCTTAAAGTGTTTCTGCTGGGTGGCGAGGCTATGCAGGCCCAATGATTTCAATGTACAGAGTCTGTCTGCTCCGAGAACAGCCCCATGCCAGCAAAGGGCAAGTCCTGAATTGTCTGTTGGAAACCTGACACTTGGAGCCATGAGCTCCTCCTCATGGCTATGGCAGAGGACATGGTCTGCATGGCCAAGTCTGCTGCGCCTAGTGAGGCATGTAAAGAGGTCTGTGCCGCTGTCTTGCCCTCCTCTATTATAGCAGCAAACTCCGCTCTGGAGTCTGACAGGACTAACTCCTTCAATTTCAATATAGAGTCCCATGAATTGAAATTGTATCTACTGAGGATTGCTTGCTGGTTAGCAATCCGAAGCTGGAACCCCATCCCCACCCCGGTAGAGTACACCCTCTTGCCAAACAGGTCCAGCTTATTCAAGTCCTTGGATTATGGAGTTGGTCCCTGCTGCCCATCTTTCTTTCATTCACCGCCGCTACGACCAGCGAACCCAGCTGTTGATGAGGAAATATTTGTAGTCCTTAGAGGGGACGAAATACTTCCTCTCCACTCCCTTACTTGTAGGGGAAATGGAGGCAGGAGTCTGCCACAAGGTTTTCGTAGTGACATTAATAGTTTTAAAGGGTGGAGGTCTCCTATGGGGTTAATATGTCCACCATGGGGTCCTCAGACTCAACCACCTCCTTGGCCTGTAGCCCATGTTATCGGCCACCCTACTCAACAGTTTTTGGTGCACTCTACCATCAATGGAGGGTGGCCCAGAGGATGAAGACCCTGCCACCGCCTAGCAAGGACGACGAAGCTCTAGATGGTACCAGGCCCTCATGTCCCTCCGACTCCCTCAATGTGTCCTGCGCAGTACCGTGCTGTTCGGCGCAGACAGCGGCTTTGGTGCCAGTGGTGAAGTCAGAAAGTGGACAGGGCTCTGCACCATGGACCAAAGCCGTCTCGGTGCCAGGAGGCAGGAGACAGTCCCGAGGTGGTAAAGAGACACGTCCTTCTGAATTTATGGATTGGGAACCCCTGGAGTACATGACCTGGGCCTGATGGTATGCCCATGGGGTCCAGAAAGGCCACTGTGTGGGCCCCTGCCACTGCGCCTGCCACAGTACCATCCCTGCCTCCTGCCTGTAGCAGCACCACTCAAATTGGTGCCGACTGCACCTGGAATAGTAGGACTCTGCCTCCAAGTCCGATGACGGGGACCTTGAGCGTGGAGACCATGGTGGTGCTGGAGAATGGTGCCGCGGAAAAGGCGAGTGGTTCCTCATCATCGTGGGCTTGCCTCTAGACGGCACCATACCTTGTAGTGCTGGAGGTCTGTCTCAGCTGGCGGACAACTGTGCAGCCGTCATGGCAATCAAGTTCCTGGCTGCCTCGAATGTGTCGGGTGGGGGGGGAGGAGGGGACGCGGAGAGGGGGAGAAGGGAGCTCCAGATCCTCCACCTGGCATCTGTAGCAGGAGAATCCAATAGTACCAGACTCGACAGACCCTTTTGCAGGCCCGAAGTTGACCATGCCAGCTCCTGCGAGACCGGTGCCGGGAACCCCTGTGTGGGACACACATCGGTAGCACTGTCAGACCCGGCTGTTCTCACCGTGAGTGAGCACCCTCTGTCTTCTTGTGCCACTTATGCGGCACTGGTGAGCATGAGCAGTGCCGTGTTGCCTCTGTGGGCTTTGGCACCAGGGAGCGTCGGTGCCGAGGGTCTCTATGCCTAGAGTCCTTCCTCGGTGAAGTCTCTCTAACGGAGGCTGGAGCGCACCACATGGAGGTGCTCGGTACCGGGTCCTGTTGGCCCGGAGCCAGCTGGGGACGGAGGGCTGCCTCCATAAGGAATTGTTTGAGCCTGAAATCCATTTCCTTCTTTGTTCTTAGGTGGAACCCTTTGCAGATCTTGCAGCGATCTGTCTGATGTGCCTCCCCCAAACACTTATGGCAGAACCCATTGGCACAGAATTGAGGCAGGTCCCACATGGCTTAAACCCTTGGTCCTGAACCCCAAGAGGGGAGGGAACTGAGGTTGGAGGGTGGGAATCCCCCCACTTCTATCTAACTACTAAGACTAACACTAACTAATGAATTATTTACAGGATAATCAAAAGTCCGATCACTAAGGGAAACGCTTGCTGAGGCAAGAGAGAGATGCAGCTCCAATGACTGTTGCTGGTGGCAAGAAGGAACTGAAGAGGCGGCAGGTTGGCAGAGACCTATATACACCGCCATGAAGGCACAACTCTACGGGAGACTCCACAGCTGACAAGATGGGTACTGCTAGGGGGAAAAACCTTCCGACGACTCTGCATGCTGCGCGCACACACCTACTTGGAATCAACATGAGCAAGCACTCCACGAAGAATATATGGTTTACAAGAAATATTCAGCTCAAACTAAGTTTCTCTTAAACATTTTTAAAAAGTTCTGTAAATTGATTAACACATTTTTCCACATACCAAACCAATGTAGCTACTTTGCCAAACAGGTAGTGACTGAGAGACACTTACCTCAGTTTCAGTGTCTCCAAATAGTGGATGAGTTTACTGAGAATAACAGCATCATTATTCTTTTCTTTTCTTTTTTTAAACCAAGAAACCACATAACATTCACATAAATGCTGTTAGAAAGGACTGCTAGCATTAAGATTTATAAGAAGGATCTGATTATCAGCTAAATAATGAGTTTGTAAAAGATACAGGTTGAGTTGGGACAGTCTCAGAGTAGTCAGCAAGATAAGTTACAGAAAACAAAGGATGCAAGACTTTAAGAACGATATCTATGCTGGAAGCCATCAAATCCAGAATTTAAGTCTCAAGAATACATGAGAACTAACTTCAGAATGCTACCTTATTTTCAAAAATTTCATGGTTATGTCTTGAAGTGTACACATCCTGGTGTGGTATTTAGGCTGAGTAAATGGTACCCTCAATAACATTTTTAATATTTAACCAAAATACTAAAAGGTCAGTTGCACTTTTGGGAATCAATTGGCTGTTATTGGAGTGACAGCAGTGCTGTCCTGTAGATAGACCAAGAGAAAGTCAGACGATTTGGATCCTATTATAGACAACTCTCGAACTGCTGTGATCCTGGGCAAGTCACAGCATATCTGCCTTAGTTTCCGGTCTCAAATGGAAGGCACTAAAAGTCCATATTAAAGCATTAGTTTTGGCTGGCACAACTAGCTCAGTCACATCTTTCCCCCTCTATTTACACTCCCCCTCACCTCCCCCCCCTCCTCCACACACACTCTCTCTCTCTAAGCCAACTTGGTAAAACTGCAATGAAACTTTACTAGCCAAGGCACAAAAATCTTTTCAAGGCATAATGAAAAAAAAAAACCATATTTTTAATGGGTGATTTAAAGTATCTCTTGTCCTAGGTAAGTTAAGTTTTGCAAAGCTGCCCAAAACCAAAGACAACTAGCTCACAGGTTATGTGAAAGCCACTAGAAAGTGGTAAATACAAAGTCTAATTCTGCAATGTTGGAGTCCCTCAACATTTCAATATTTACTGCCTTCTACAGATTGGGTGTTTTTAATTGTAAAAAGAAATTCTCTGTTCAATCTCTTATACAAAGGGAATTTTTGAAACTATCAATCAGCGTGCTGTTTGTCTTGATGGAAATTGCTAAGCGTAGCAGAGAAGCAATAGCAAAGACGACATATACATGCCCTTCATCTCCATTCACCCTTAGGTGTTCATTTCCAAATCACTGAAATATTTATGTTAGCATCTAGGCAAAGTTGAACGTACACCTCTGGATATACACAGATGTGAGTCTAATGAACTAGAGACAGTTAAACAAAGTAACATATTTACATTCATTCGACAAAGGCTGGGCTCCTCTTTACCTAGAAAACCGAGCAGGAAAGATGGAAAATTAATTGAGGAATGCACAATTACAAGTTCGGTTAAAAAAAATTTTTTTTTTTTTTTTAGAACTGGTCAGCATCTATTTTGTCACCTCATACTACATAAACAAGAGATCAATCACACATAATGGCAGAAAGTCTGTGGAATTAATTGCTACAGATTGTTACAAACAGATTGTAGGATGACCAGAAATATCTTTTGTAGTTATTCATACTAAAAGATGGGTCATCTAATTTCATACTTCAGAATGTAAGGTATTGGAATGGGGTCAAGAAGGAATCTCCCTCATAACCAACTGTATTCTATACAGAGGTTGAGGTAAAGTACTTGGCAAAACAATTGGCTACTGCTGAAGGCAAGATGCCAACTTTATGGTTCAATGTTTGATCAAGAATGGAAAAATACCAGAAACACTACCATTTCCTCTGCTATTCCAACCTTATTTTTTTTTATTAGCCCCTTTCATCATCTCTAGCTACCTTAATATGAATCTTACCTCTAGCCCAGAGGATGACTCCTTTAACTGTTCCTATAGGCTGCTGCGCAAATCACGTGAGGGGGGGCGCTGTGGAGTGACAAGGCATGCCGCTTAGTCCTCAAGGCTACCCAGCAGATACCTTTGTAACTCCTAGCTTTTATAAGCCTGGGGAGTAAAAGTGGGAGTCCAGAGTTCAGTTTAGGTCTCCCACTTTGTTGTGAGACTATTATTTGAATGATGATCTCCCCCACAATCCCTCCAATTTATAAAAGGCACTGAACAAACGCCTTCAGTGCATGTAAAATACATCAGTTTAGTTATAAACTGAATTATTATAACTTCTAATAACCTGGTATACATGGAGCTAGGGATTCTAATAATTTATACTGCAATAATGCCTGGGAGCCCCAATCGTGGACCAGAATCCCACTGTGCTAAATGCTAAACAATGCAGAATATATTACACGTGTACCACAGATGAAGATATAGTTGAAACAGGTTTTGTGGACTGCTCTTTCCAGTTTAATATTAAACAAACAAAAAAATCTGTAGAACTGAGAAGAACAGAACATGACAAAAATTTCTACAGATTTCTGCTGGCCCTTCCATTAAGCCACAGGTTAGAAAACATCTTTAATAGTTTCTTAACATGTTGCAACTTTTAAAAGGTACTCCTCTCCCCACAAGGAACTGGAAAGCAGGAAAATGCCCTTGGCAATTGCATTCATCTTAAAAATAAACCTAATAATGACAAGACTATTTGAATTTTACTAAGGATCCCAGTTCAGAACCACCAGGAATGTTCATTACAGTTCCTAGCCCTCAGACTTTTTCTATTAACCCCTTAACATTTGGAGTCAAGATTTCCTGATGATGCACAAACACAATGAAAATGCTAATGAGATGAGTTCTGTACTTGCTAAATCTAAAGGGGAAACCAATCATTTAGAAATAGCCTGGCCTATATAATTATGGTTAATAGTATTTCATTATGAAATTAATTTACTTCTTACCATTTATGAATTACTTCATTTTTTAAAATCTGTGTGTTTTGTACTTCAGGCAAGGATCTTCTATAAGTGGTTTTCCATTACCTAAGACTCTGCAGAGTTCCATTAATCCAGTGTTTAGTGAAGCATTGCTACTGTTTCTCACATAACCATATTGTGCCATTATATATTACAACAGTAACATTGACTAAACAAAATGCAGACGGATTTTCTGTTTGAAATGGGGGTAAGCTGCACCCCTGAAAATCACTTTTTAGAATAGTGCAGCACCACCTTCATTATTCTACACATTTCTCCTGGCTTCTAAACATGTAATAATGATCCTCAATAAACTGTATGCAATTAACAAGTCTATAAAGAATGTATTAAGTGGCATTTAAAACATTCATCCTTTCACTCTGGCTGCACATGTCTGCTGCCAGCAAATCTTGTACTTCGATAATCAGCCTCCCCTACCAAGGAGTTAAACCACTGGTTGAACACACAGGTTTATAAGAATTCGAGGCTTAAAACAACAGCTACTTTTGTATAAAGTCACTCCACCTCCCTTCCACTAGAATCTTATATCAAGCTGCTTTCAGACTCTTTTAAAACCCATTTTTAAAGAAGTACAAATTATAATTAGGTATCGAGGCTTACCTTGAAAACGGGTATATCCTAACGTTTCTCCCCGGAAACTCTTATAATACTTTACTCCATAAACTATAATTGGTCTTCTAAGAATATGTGCAAGTACAAAAATATGTGTCTGCTCCAAACTTGCTCCAGGCTATACAAAGGAAAAAAAAAAGACAGACAATACTTGAAACAGAACTTTGATCTAACATTTACTTCTGTTTAACTTGATTGACAAAGCAGCTTCTGAATGAACTCCATAAAACCAGATTTTCATCCAACTAAAATTTTGTTGAAGTCATGGCTGTCATTTAGATTCCATAATCAAATATTTTTCTGGAATGTTTCACTTGCAGGAAGTTTACCTACCTAAAGTTAGAATACTCAAGTGATTGACCAACATATTTTGTAACATGGACAGTATTTAAATATTACAGGGAGAATGCACCTATAACTGAGGTTGCACAAGCATTCTTTTTTAAATAGGCCATTTTCAGTTGCTTATTATATTTCCCTGATTTTTTTTTTTTTAATACAACAGGCTTGTTCTGTGTTCATCTGTGAACTTTTATGCAAAGTTTGAGACCAAAAAACTCAGACATTTGAGAAAAGTAAAAACAAATACTCTTTTTCCAATAATGGGAAAAAATGTAAATTTTAGCTGTTCTAACACATCAGTAGAAGATGGAAATTTGACAGGGAGATAGTCTCTAGGTTGTAGATATGCCATTTAGAGAGTCTGAAAATATGGTTTACTTTACCATAGTTATAAAGGTTTAAAAATGCACTTGGCACATGAGCACTGGATTATGAAATGCAATCTCTTAATTTGCCAGTGCTTTAGTGGTTCAAGCTCACAAAAAGTCTGTAGACATGTTCATTCTCTACAATTACTTAAGGTGTTTGGGGAAGGAGGCAGGGCATTAAACAGAACAAAAACTGGTGCCCCATCTCCTACAAGCTTCATCCTACCAGATAAGAAAAATAACCTTTCAGCAAAACTGTTGATGCTACCAGTAAACTCAGAAATTATAAATTCAATTTTCAAATACAATTTTACAGTTTATTCTTGTGGAGAAGACCTTATCCATAACACTTAGCAATTTCTGGTGCAAGAAAAATGGTTGATGTTTTCCTTAATAACCCAAAACTCTGCGCTGAATCAAGAATAATGCAAGTTTATGAAATTGCTCTTCAGATTCTACATCCCTTCCTAGAGTAAGATTTTAAAGAAAATTTTCTTACCTGACTAGCAAGGGAGAGTATAAACGCCCAATCTTCCTGCCACTGTTCCTCTCGCAGTGAGAAATGTAAACCAAAGCTTTGGGAGTACCATGACTCCCATTCTTTCCAACGGGTGTAAAACCTAGAACAGTGGGCAGCAAGAAAAAGAGGTAAAGCAAGTAAGATAGTAGTTTGATTTCTGAGAATAAGTGAGTCATACAACAACTGATGGTAATATTTTAGAGCTTAAGAGTCAACGTTTATGAAAGAATAGAATGTGTTTCCTATTTCAATCTTGCAAAAACAATTTTAAAAGAAATTGTGTGAAACTTTAAATCTAAACTCTTCCATGCTGGCAATTTCCATTGGGCAGAAACAGACTGTGCATCAGAAAAACAGAACTCCAAGTCCCAAGGAGGCAGACCAGCTGTAGCTTACCTGTAGACAGTTCTCCTAGCATCCATCAACTAATTCAGAGTTTGCATACGACTGGTCCTATCATGAAAAGGAAGCAACTAAGCTAATATTTTAATACCATCTATGTGACTGCTGTATATAAACAAGTTTCCTTAGCAGACAGTTAACCAAGCTGTGCTATTTTATGCATGTGTCTGAGAAAATACACAACAAAGAGTCCTTTCAATTGGTGAATGTATAATGTTGTCAGAAGACCAATTGACAGTAAGGCAACAAGTTATCCTCTTCTCATAATTCTTTCCACCGCCACAGAGGAACTACTGGGATTGCTCAACAGTAAACTTTGACAAAGACTATCCATGAAGTGAAATAGCTATCTTGTACTGTTTTATGAATTAAAGAAAATGATACAAGAGTCAGTCTGCAAATGACCTGGTACAAGGCGGATAATCCTTGCCTAAGAAGCCACTTGAGATCTGACTGAATGGGATTGAATGTCCACAGGAGGCACTTATCGTAACTGATGAAAGGCTTCTAATGGCCAATTTGATACATCTTACATAGTTTATTTTGAAGACTTATTGCCTTTTTTTTTGGTAAATGTAGTTCCATAGGGAACAAACAAGGCATTGACTTTCATGTAAATTTAATGTTCTGTTTAAGGAGCAATTCCTTACTCTTCTCTCATCTGAAGAATGCAGATTTTTTTCTTTCAGGTGAATTGGTTTAGGACACAAGTAAAGTAGGTATGTCTCAAATTCAAAAGGATTATAGTCCCCTCAGGTAGAAATCCAAAACCTTTTTTAAGGACGACTTTATCAAGAACAAAGTGTATGTTAATTTCAAAAATGGGTAAGTACTAAAAATGTTTGAAATAGCCACAGATTTTTAATCATCAAAAGACAGTTATATGTTAACATCGGTAAGATGCACCATATTCTAGAATATTCAGATATTACAAAGCAGCATAATTATATATCTGTAAATTATGTTAACCATAAGCATGACGTTGGAATGATTTGCAGCTGTCACTAGAAAACTAGAGATGTTTTCTGTTCAAGAAGCCAGTTTAGGAGGGCATGCAGAAAAATGTTGCCAGAAGTTGTGTGGATTTTTCAGTGCTGCCAGTAAAAAAAAAAACTCTGTGATCCTGACCCCCAGAGACTAGACTTCAATGCAGAGAGGACAGAGGGTGGGTCATGGAATACATGTCTGCATCACATCTTGAAGAACCACAGTTACAGTAAGTAACCGTTGTTGTTTCTTCTTCTTCGAGTAGATTCAGCCATATATTCCACTTACATGACTCACAAGCAGTACCCACCCCAGAAGGTGGGCTCGGAGTCTACCTAAACAAGGATTGCAGGACCTCCGTACCAAAACTCCATCCACCCTGGAAGATGTGGTAATGGCATAATGGTTTATAAATGTACATATGGATGACCACGTAGCAATCTTGCAAACGTTCAATATTGAAATGTCACTGAGGAACACTATTGACATTGCTTGTGATCTCGTAGAACGAGCTCACGTTCTACACGAGCGGAGGAGACGCAGCTGAAGATATTTCATATGCAGCCTTGATAAAGGATGTTATCCATTTAGAGATGGTCTATGAAAAGACCACTTTACCTTTCATATGATCTGCATGAGACACAAAAAGACGAGGCAAAACAGGCTAGTACTGTCCAGATAGAAGGCTGGACTTCTTCATACATTGGACATCAGGTGATGATGCTCCTCCAAAGATGAATGCGACTTAGGAAAGAACACAGGTAAATATACCGTCTGGTACAAATGAAACTTGAGAAACCACTTTAGATAAAAATTTGGGGTGTGCTCATAAAGTAACTGTCCTCAGAGAATTGTGTAAAAGAAGGCTCTGCCATCAGAGCCTGCAGCTCTCACTCTTCTTGTGGACATTATTGCTACTAGAAATGCAGTTTTCTGTCACAAAAGCGGAAAGGGACAAGATGCCCAGGGCTCAAATGGAGGTCCCATTAAAGCCACTAGGACTGTGTTAAGGTCCCACAGAGGAACAGACACTTGGACTGGAGGATGGAGATGATACCCTTTTAAGAATCTTGCTACCATGATATTGGAGAAGACGGGGTTTAAACATTGTCTATTGCTGGGGGAAAGATTCCCAACAATGATCCCCACGTGTGGTGCTTGCTGTGCTTAGGCAAAGCCAACATCAAGGAGTGGTGTTCGATTTGCAAATCGGTCATGACACAGACTCAGGTGGCAAGGGATCTTCATCTAAAACATCTGCTTGAATAGGCCATGTGGCCTGCTGCAGCTCCAAGGCCTACATTGGATCGGAGGTTGCCCTCAGGTTGCAAGAGTGCTGCCACTTCACATTGTGGCCACTCCAGGTCCTGTGGGGACTTGCCTGCCTCCTCCAGAAGGAGTGTGAACCAGCACAGTGTGAATGTTGGCATACAGGATGGAGCAGGTCCCATCAACTGCTCCCCAATACAGTGCAGGGAGGGCAGGGACCCCATACCATTGACTCCAGTTCTGGCCTCGGAGTAACTGTTGAGTCCAGTACCGACAAGGGTAATGCCAACACCAGCTATTTCTGTGCCAGCAGCATATCAGGCAGCAACTGACCTCCTCTGCCTTTCTGTCCCGACCTCTCCCTTAGTTCAGGACTCTGCCAGGGCTGCATCATTTATGGCCTTGTTGGCTGGGTGGGCCGCTGAACCTGTGGGTCTGTTGGCAGCAAACCCTGATGTTTCCCTTCTTCAGTAAGTGGAAGTAGGGCCGGTGTTGGGCTCAGCACAAATTACCTCCTTGGCACCAGGAACAACTTTGGTACTCCTGCTTTCAGTGCCACCATTACTACTGTGGTGGCACTTGCTGCCCTCCACTTCAGCACCGTTAGTCACCTCAGTATCTCTGCTGATTTCAGAGTCAACACCACTTCTGCAGAATTTAACTGATGCTGGCTTCTAAACAAGCCACACATGTTTAACCTGATAATCTCTTCAGCCAGTCATTTTTTAGTTCTCCTCTCAATTCCTCCTAGTTTGTCAGCATATTTCTGGCAATAATTATCCCAAAGTAATATTTATACCAGAGCTGCACAAATGTATTGAGGGACTTTAACCTCCTTATTTAATAGGTTGCCTCTGTATATGCAGCCCACATTTTTTGTTGTATCATAATACTGGCACCTTTTTGTCTCATCTGCTGTCCAACATCACCCGCGAACTTTGATATTACTACTTTTCAGTTTTTGGATTATATTTCCCAGGTTTCATTAGGTTAGCATTCTCCCCCTCCCCCCCGCCCCCGCCCAATGTGAACTGTTTTCTGTCCATATGTCTAATCTCTAGTTTTGTCCGTTGTTGATATCCTCACAAGTATTAACTCTTTCAACTGGATGCATATTCACTTACAATATACTGTTTACTCCCTCTTCTTGGTCATTAGTTAAAATAACAACTGGACTCGTACTCTGCTAGCCATATCTTACTAACTCCATGTTATGATGTTTACTGTAATATTTGGCTTAGCATTTTTTAGCCAGTTTCATTCTACTTGAAGGTATCTAAGCCAATTTGAATCAATTCTGAATAAGTTTTGTGCAACTATCAGATGGTTTTATTCAAATCCAATTATTACATTTACTGTTTCCCCTTCAGCAACTTCTTTTGGAGTACCTGCACTCCTGAATACCGACTAAAAAGACAGTACTCCAAATAAAACAGCAACTGAGAACACTGCCAGACTGTTTCAAAATTCTCTCCTTCTGAACCCCTAAACATGAGATGCATTTTTAAAATCAGATTATACATGCCTACTCAATCTTCACAAATATATGTGGCTTTTTTTTTTTTAATTAAACAAGTGAAGGCTAGCAAAGACCCTGAAGCTAGTGTATATATATATATATATATAAAAAAAAAAAAAAAACCACACACACACACACACACAAACAGTCCATTCTTGGAAATGAAGCCGTGTTGTTTAGGGAAAAGATGATGCTTGGGTGTCTTAAATATGATGATGCAAGATTACCTTAAAATTTAAACATAAGATAACAGTAAGTACACACCACACAATATTCACTACAGGTGAGTTCATGTTCAAATCGCCACTATACGGTAATTGGCTATATGAAGTAGGTGCAGTAAAGCAAGTCTTCCACACAAATAGAAGGTTTCTGATTATAGAACTTTAAAGAAATGGAAGCTTGGTTTCAAAATTCTAAATATCTCAACAACAAAGCTTGTTTAATAAGCTTGCAGTACAAATATTCAATAAATCTTTATTTTTTTTCTACAAGCCGTTGTTAGTTTACAAACATGTATCTGAGCAATAACTCTATCCAAGCATTGACAACAATATTTATAATATCATATAGGCAACACTTATTTCCTTCCCAAAAAATACAAGCTATGATAATTCATGGAGGGATTATTTAAAGTCCCTAACATTAAAGATCACAAAAGAACATTAGAAAGTTGTGAAACTACTTGCAAAAGTTTCTGATGAATATACTCAAGCCCAATTTCACCAATGCTTCTAGAAGCTATGACAATATTTTTCAATATAGTCACTTTAGCTTCTACATACTACTAAAAATGAATTAAAGCAATGACAACGACCTGGATCAAAAACCTTTCAGCATCTGGATGTTCCCTAGTACAAAGCAGAAATGTAAAATGAATCACCAAACTAATTACAGTCTACAGACCAAATCTGGCCATGTTATCAAAGGCAAGATTGCACCATTTATTAAAAGTTGTCCAAAATTTCTCATTCTAAGCCCCTATTTTCAGTTGCTTATAACTTCATGAAACCAACCACCTGGGTGAAATTTTTCCATGTCTTCCTCTTGCTGAATTAGTTTGGAAAATGTTGGCTAAAAACAGTTCAGCCATTTCTAAAAATGAGGCTAGGGAAAAATATCTGGTTTTGCCACGTTAAAAAATTTGGCAACCTTTTCTCCAAAAAGATCTAGTGCTCCCCTGCTTTGGAGCAAGGATTTGAAATTTGGCAGGGATGGTCTCTGTATCAGGGAAGTTACTCCGGGGGGAATTCTGCACCACTGTGCATGCACAGAATTCATGTTTCCCACAGATTTTGTTTTACTCTGCAGAAAACACATTATTCTGCCAGAGACTCTGCAGTTACACCTTTTGCCCACCTGGGGCACCAGAACAGAGGCAGGTGGCTCACTGGCTGTAGCAATCAGCAACCCATCAGGAGAGTGAGAAGAAGCTGCATTCCTCACAGGGCAAGGAGGCAAGGATATGGGGGGGAGGAGGACAGACCAGGTCACACAGTGCTGCTGGGGGAGGTCACAAACTGGAATTCAGACGGGCTAGTAGGGAGACAAACCGGAGCAAGAGCTGAATGGGAGTGGAGGTGCACACAGAGGCAGGGGGAGAGGATGCAGGGACACATTGGGGCAGGTGAAGATGTGCCTGACTGACGCCCAGTCTCTCCCAGCCAGGGTCTCCAAACTCCCTGACAATCCCTCCTGAAAAACCTTTTCCATATTTCTCCCACTCACACCCAGCAAACAATCTCTACAGGTTCACTCCCAGAAATTACTTCCCTCTCCTTCAGCAACTCAGTTACCCCTGACTCCAAGCCTTTGCACTGCTTGTGAGGGATGCGGGAAATATGTTTCTATATTATAGTTTAAATTAATTACGCAAAGTTCTGTATTAATATGCCTAGTAAAGAACTTATTTGTCAAAAAACATTTCCTGAATCCTTTTTGTTGTCTGTTTTGTTAGACATATTTGTTGACAGGTATTTTGAAATAAATTACCAAAATAATTGAAAATGGCGTGATTATATTGTTATTTTGACAAATAAAATATGCAGAATTTTGTAGCTTTTTAAAATATTGTGCACAGAATTTTTTATTTTTTTGGTGCAGGATTCCTCCGAGGAGTAGATGTACCTTGTGCTGCTCCCATGAAAATCCAACCAAATTTGGCTAAGTTACAAGTCACTGGCGGGGAGAAAACAAACAAAAACACCACAGTTCATCCGTGCTCACTAGATACTAGCTCCAGTTTCACAGCTATTCTGAAGACTCCCCACATTGGGAATGCTTCAGACAGAGGCTAAGCAGGCCTTTCCCTGAAATTGCAGCCCTTGGCTCTTACAGGCAGTGCCCAGGCACCAGAATGGAAAGAAGGGACGCTGTCTCTTCTTTTCTCTCAATTATACCCCTGCTAGCAGCCAAGCAGCATGTAGAAGGAAGTTGCCTAATTCAAATACAGGAGTAACCTGGGACCAGGAAGGGGTTGCAGACAATGACTGAACAAAAAACTGGGAGCCGAGGGGGAAGAGGGAAACTGGAATTGGCTGGGCAAGAAGATGGACTGGGAGCCGAGGTGGGAAATGGGGAGTGATGGAAAGACTGGATGGCTAAAAAAGAAGATGTAGGGACAAAGACAGGCCGGGAAAGAGACAGACCATGTAACGCGACGGGACGGAAAGAACCTGAACAAAAAGGCCAGTGAGACTGGACAAGGAACTGAGGGAAAGAGACAGGCGGACAGACTCAGAATGGCTGGGAAAGGAGGCTAAGCGCAAGACTGGAGGGGTGGGGGGGGGGGGGGAGAAAAGAAGAGAACGACAGGTTGTTAGGGGACAGGGCAGAAGGGGCAAGCCCGTGGGGAAACAGGCAGAAGAGTTTGTGCCCATTAGAGAATATTCCCCTCTCCAGAGACTGGAATGAAACCCTTGATTCCCGAGTCTCACCACTTCTGTGCTGTCAGCAAATATCTTTAAAATCCACTGGCAAAAAGTATCCCATTCCCTCTCTACTGCTGGTCCACAGAGGATGAAAACCTACTACTGCTATCAGTTTCTCCATTAGCTCAAATGGCAGAAGGCAGTATGTTGGATCTAAAGGTCCCAATCCTGATGATGAACCAGGTGGGTGTCAACAGAATACCATATGATGGAATTTGTCTTTTCAGTTTGCAACCTTATTAATCTTTTTAATGTAGGGTGTTTTTAAAAACAATTTCCTAGGTTCTTAAAAAAAAGAAAAAAGTCAAGAACTCAAAAGTTAGGAAGTGCCAGAATTAATAAGGTTTTCCATGCAACCTTAATTTGGCCCCCTTGTGAGCGCATATATATATAGGTTGCATGGAAAACCTTATTAATTCTGGCACTTCCTAACTTTTTTATAAATAAATAAAATAAATAAATAAATAGACAGTCTTTCGTTACATGATCACATTTTTTCCCAAAGGATCCCTGCCTTATTCAGTGTGCAGGATGGATCTGCTCTTGGGATGAATCAGGGTTGTACAGCAAAGAAAACTTTTCTGTAGGACTCCTGCTTCCTTTGTTACAGAGTTTGGAAGGCATGTAACCAAATAAGGCAGAGGACTGCAAGAAGAGAAAGTACTTTCTCATGGTAAAGGCAGGTGTATGTTGCCCTGGAGAACTAGATTCTATCCCTACCTCTGCCACATGGAGTTTTTAATGTGATGCTAGACAAGTCATTGAAACCAAAAATGTTCATAGGTGGGTCACTAACTGTATGGTCTTCATTTTCTGGGTGCCGAACTTGAGATACCTGGGATCTGATTTGCGTAAGTGCTGAACGTTTACAGCTACAACTGAAGTCAATGGGAGCAGGACTTCGAGCATATGCAATGCTATTACAATACTAACTACTCTGCAAAATCAAGTCTTGAGTGTTTCAAATTGGGCAGTTAGAATGATAGATACTTTTCACCTTAATCTCTCTGTGCCTTAGTTCCCCATTTGTGAAATGGGACTAACACCAACCTCCTGGCCTCACAGTGGTGCTATGAAAACAAGTTCATTAACATTTGTTAAACAAACACTCAGATTTTATAGTGATAAGCCCCATAGAAAAGCCGATGAGGACATTAATAATTCTGTTTTCAGAGCAGGGTTTGAATACTGTGCAGTAAGGCAAGCATGAGGCCAGATGTGGAACAATGAAGAGAAAACAACATATTGAAGAGCTCCTCATCCAGTGAACAAGGTCCATTCTATGTACTGAATGAGATGGGGAAACTATGGGAAAAGTGACTATCATAATGCATATGGCACAAGAGGGACAAGTTAAGGTTGCACAAGCAACTTTAATTCTGACATTTCTTAACTTTTGAGTTTGACTTTGCAACCTGATGTCATTTTAACATACATTTTCCACATACTAAAAACTAAGTTACTTAAAACTTTAGTTACTATATAAAGAACTAGCACATATGAGTCCACAACAAACTCACTACTCTTCACAACATAAATGCATAACTTGAAAGCTGCAGTAATCGACATACTATAGCTTGTGGTAAGGACATTGTATGGAATTTAAAAGCACTGAAAATAAGAATTTTATTTGGTAATACATTAACTTACACAATATACAAGTTTTTGGTTTATTTGTTTGGGGGGGGGGGGAGAGGAGGATTTTTGGTTTTAAAGATAACTAAACATACACTTCAACTGTGCTGTAATTCATCCCTTTTGTTCCACATAATTAAATATAAAACCATGAGTTCATCACTATATTACACTCAATGCTACTGGAAAAATATTCCTGAACTTAACATGAGAAATGTACCAGCTTACCAATGTGAACAGTCATGTAAACTGTCATGAAGAGCTTTCCGTAGCACCGAATCCTTGTCATAAATGCCCCAGGTAGCTTGTAGTACTGAATCAAGCAGGCAGTCCCCTGCAGTCCGATTCCAAAGTGCATATAGTCTACTATCCAAACGCGTACCCAATTCCAAAGACCAGTTTATAATGGGAGATTCCTCTTCTAGTTCTACAATACAAGATAAATCCTATGTAAATGTTATTTGCAATTAGATTCTTTTCAACATGAAAATCTGTATTACAGGCAAATTGGTTATCAGAAGATACTATACACTCAACAATTTACATATATCTATTCACCTTAACATTACAAAAATAGATACACTAAACAGGGTAGAGCTGAGCTCCCTGAACTAAACACCATGGATAAAAAAAGCAGACATTAAACTTAAAAACCATAAATTGTTTCAAGAGAGCCGCTCAAGTGGAAAGATTGTTCACCAATTTTACTTAAACACAGGAGAGAGAGTATTGAAGAGCTCATGACTTGGAGCCTTCAGAAGTTTTTAGACTATAACAAATTCATAGGTTTCACAAATTTTACCAGCACCGCACCTTCACTTTTTCTGTCCCTTCAGAAGTACTCCTAGTATAAAGTCAAATCTCTAATCTTTATATTAAAAAGGTAGAAATTTGCCTGCAAATGCCAACCTATCCAGCATCAAATTTTGCTTTAAAATATAGAATTCATGTATTATTCCAAACTAAATAAAATATCGCCTTAATTGCAGATAGCAAGACTTCAGGGTTTATTTGTAATAACTAGAGCCCTGCGCAGATACAAAAAATGTGTATCGCAGATTTGCAGGGCTCTAAACAGCTCCACAGGTCACAGCGCAGCAATGACCAGTGGCACCGCAACGGGGGTGGGTGGGTGGGGGAGCCTCATTTGTCCGCTTTTCACAGGGGAAGACCCCTGCCCCTTCCCCCCTTTTTCCTCCCCAAGGCCCCACTCCCCCTCCCCCCTGGCCAGGCCAGCATGGAACCCAGCTGGGGAGCCCACGCCACAAGAAGAGCCAGGCTGGCAGCTGTGGGGAGCCGTGGCAAACCCTCCACCTGCCCTGGACGGAGGGCCTGAGAGGCAGGGACTCAGGCCGGGAGCTGCTTGGGCCCCTCCCCCCACCCAGGGAAGGTGGAGGATCCGCCATGGCTTCCCATAGCTGCCCGCCCCTTATCACGGCCAGGCTGTGGTGCCGAGTCAGGGAGAGCCATGCTAGCAGCTGTGGGGAGCTTGGGTCTCTCCACTTGCCCTGGTGAGTCTGTGCTACAGCTCCAGAGAGCCCTGCACGGATACAAAATTCGTATCCACATCCGAGCTCCTATCCACAAAAATGGACCACAGATATAAAGTGGATACCCCCAGATTTGCAGGGCTCTAGTAATAACTCTCTCTCTATACGAGTACTTACCTTTCTGAACATCCCTATCAAGTACTTCATCAAATAACTTCTCTTGGACTGTTTGTGGTAAGTCTTCAATATCTGGAAAAGGAACAATGAATACAATTGCTTAACACCAACACATTTAAAAATGGAGGCGTACTGATATATGGAATGTGTGCAGTTATTGATTAGCTGATTCTTACTGTTCACCCTCCTTAACCACTAATTCCTTAATAAGGCTTTGCTATTTTCCATTCAGCCACGTGTGGCCCAAAGCTCCAGATCGCAGACTAAGCTAAAAATCCTTTATGCTGGCTGGTCATGGCGTTCAAAGCACTAAGGGACCTGACACACAGGATTTCTGGACACCTGTAGGATCACCAATGATCTGCTCCAGTGGAATCAGTGAAGTAGGGAACCAGATGAGAAAGCAAGAAATAAATAGAGAAGAAGAAGAGTGTTTCCATATCAGTGTTAGGACAACCTTGATCTAGCGCAGATGGTAAATAGAAAGTCATTTTTCTAATACCATGGACACACCAAGTCCAACATGCTATTACTTGCCTGCATACCCTTTAGGAAGGCCTACTTCTGCAATAAAAATGATTGTATTCTGTGATAAGGCAAATGGTTGTTTTATGGGACACATTTTCTTGTATCCTATGATGTGATAAAACATTGATCTACACAGTTTGGAGCACCCCAAATATACTTCAACTGCGATAAATAAGGGCAAAATTACATAATTACACTCCTCAAAACTGAAATTTTATAATAAAACGAGTTTCAGAAACTATTTTCACTTTTGGATATAGGCAACCTGTTCTGTTCCAGTGGGCTCTGCATATTCATTTTGCATCGTGAAAACATTCAGTTGTACTCTCTCCGAACACCCCCCAAAAAAAAAAAAAAACATTAAAGGAAAGTTATTTTTAAAAATCTTTAGCAACACGACACTATCAAATTGTCTGCTTCACATTACATGACCCACTGAATCAGAACAAATGCAGTAGCCATAAATGCTACTTTCTGTAGTGGGGAGCAATTCTGTTGTTGTGAGATAGGAGTACAGTGAACCCCTCCTTATGGTCATAGTGCACTACAGCCACTGTTTACCTATTGTTGGAAAAATAGCTTAAATGACCGAATACAAAATGGAACAAAGAAAGTCACTATGCAGTTTTCCTCACAAGGATTCAGAAGAGGGAATTCTAGACAGATAAGCATATTGCAGTAAAAGCTGTGTTATCCGGCAGTTTACCAACCGGAAAGCTCTAGAAACCACCATTTCTGATATCCCCCAATACAAATCTTCAATAGGGTTGCCAGAGGTCCAGTTTTCGGACCAGAAAACCCAGTCAAAAATGGACCCTGGCAGCAGCTCCGGTCGGCACCATTCACCGGGCCATTAAAAGTCCGGTTGGTGCGGGGCCGACAAGCTCCCTACTTGGCTCCGCATGGCTCCCCAGAAGCAGTGACATGTCCCTGCTGCTCATAGGCAGAGGAATGGCCACGGAGGCTCTGTGCGCTGCCCCAGCCCCACCCAGAGCACTGGTTCCGCAGCTCCTGCAGGTGGAGGCAGTGTGCAAAGCTGCCTGGCTGTGCCTCTGCCTAGGAACTGGAGGGACATGTCGACACTTGCGAGTAGCCACCCATGGTGAGCGCTGCCTGGAGGCGGCACCCAAAACCCCTCCCGTGCCCAACCCCCTTCCCCGAGTCTCCCTCCTGCACCCAAACTCCCTCCCAGAGCCCATGCTCCACACCCCTTCCCGTGCCACAACCCCAAGCCCCTTCCCACACCCAAACTTCCTCCCTTCATTGGTAAGTATAACTCTTAGTTAACCGCAACAGAGGGTCCTGTGGCACCTTTGAGACTAACAGAAGTATTGGGAGCATAAGCTTTCGTGGGTAAGAACCTCACTTCTTCAGATGCATCTTCGTGGGTAAGAACCTCACTTCTTTGGCATCTGAAGAAGTGAGGTTCTTACCCACGAAAGCTTATGCTCCCAATACTTCTGTTAGTCTTAAAGGTGCCACAGGACTCTGTTGCTTTTTACAGATTCAGACTAACACGGCTACCCCCCTGATTCTTAGTTAACTGGAATTTTTGACTAATCCACCACCCCCCATTCACAAAACATGCCAGATAAAGCTTTTACTGTATCAAGAGCATTTTTAGGTGAGAAGACAGCCAGACCTGGAAGCATGTCCTCTATACTTTCATAATCTAGGGTCATGGTATAAAAATAAACATCAGTTTAAAGCCATGTTTATAAAAGGATTAATATTTCTAGTAAAGTAATAGCCAACAATTTCCTACTGCAAGCAAGTCCAGGACCAGTTTCTGCAATATAATTATGTTCCCTTTTTCCCCTGTCCAACCAGTTTATAATATAATATCATGGAAAACAAGATTTTACTTAAATTTGGGGGAAAGCTCAAATGGAACATTTTTATGATGGCTATACCTAGTGCTATACATAAAATGCTGTACACAGACTTTACTGCTTGATGCATACTGTAAATTACAAAAACTTCACTTCATTCAACTAGAATGAAAATTCTATGATCAAATATTCAGTCAAGGGAACTTAATTGAAGATTGAGGCACGCTCATCTCTAAATATACTTTCACAAATATTCAGGTGTCAAACAGCTGATGTTCTTCTTGATCATGCCATCTCAGAATAAACTGAAGATACATGGAAATGTTCACATTACAGTTAAGAAAAAACACGCAGGATGCATCTGAATAGTAGTTTTAGTCTCAAAACCAATCATTATGGTTTTGTTTTAAAAAAGGAAGACTAAAATTACAGAACTACAGAAGGAGGCAAAATCTAGTCATCTGAGCACTGAAATAAGAACCAGGCACACTTGATCCTCAACCTCACCTTTAATACAGACTCATTCTGGAAAGACATCCTTTTTGCTTCAATGTTCCCATCTCTAAACTGAGGACAATAGTAGTTTATTTCACAGGGGAGATGCGAGGATTGAAATATGTGAAGAGCTTTGCATATTTAAAAAGCACCAGAAAAAGTCTAAGAACTATTGTGTAGCAAGTGCTAACAAAAGTTATATCAGAAAAATTAGGGGGAGTGAGAGGGGGAATAAGGGGGACAAAATGCGGTGGTAGTTTCATACACAATTAAAGTAACAAAGGCATCATTAACAAAGTGAGGAGCATTTCATAATTACCTGCAGGTAATGTAAATGTTACGAGGTCAGTTAAAAAATAGCAAGCAAAATCTCCCTTTCGTTGATGAAGAGACGCAGCAATTTCACGCCGGATTTGTTCTGTAAGCTCTGGACACACCATTGCTGGAATGCACTTTGCCGCATGTTGTGATACCTGTAATATAACAGACTTATTGCACCTGATAGCCATTTATATTTAACCAAAAATAGTAAGAAGCGTTAGGCTTTAGATAACATTTCATAGAAAATGTTTTGAGAAAAAGAGGGATAGAGTAGGTATTTACAGTTGTTTATCAAAAAGGAACCTGGAAGGAACACAACTCTGAGGGGGAAAAGTGATCCCATCAAGACAGATGCAAGGTGGTCACAAATGAGTATAAATATCAATCTCCTCAAAGACATTACAAATAAGTCAACAGCTACCATAAATGGAGTGAATGCAAATACTGTTTATTCATTATGAAGCTAACAGGCATTAAATTGACCACCACATAACAGCCTTGAATCCAGCAAAACACAAAACTGAACAGATGGCTGATGGGGTGGGGTGGAATTAGATAACAGAAGCAAACAAAATGATGGTTCATAAAATGCTGATCCAAACTAAAACCACTGAGGCCACATGGTGACAAAAGGAAAAAGCCTGATGTTATGGATGGGCACTGATTACAATTTAGCATCCTCATGTAAATTTTTTCCTTATAGTACATGGGATTCTATACCACATATTAAATATTTCCCATTTCTTACCTCCCACTTGCCAGAAGTCTAATAAGTGGGAAAAATGACTCTATACATGGACCACACATTCTGAAGGATTCTGGCCATCAATGGCAGGAAAAAAGTCATTCAGTGATAAAGGTCAAATATTAACATCAGGTACACATCTGGACTACACAATGGAGATATTTTAAAATGATATTTGGAAGACTTGCATTTTAAAGGGGTCATTCTGACAAACCTAGGGAGCAGTATTACTACTATTTGCTAGGTTTCAGTACACATTTTCACAACTATTGCAGGTAAAAATTGCTACTGACAAAAATCAAAAATACAGGATTTTTCAGTGAAGCTAACTTTGTTTTAAATCTATCCATCAGACCAGTTACATACACGTCCCTCATCATTTAAATGTGCAGTTGCATGTACTAACTGCACACAAATACACACCGTTCTTAAGACTTCCTGAAAATTTCCCACTAATCTTTTCTTTTGCTGCTTTGTTCCTCACCCCCCGGCTTTAGATACATTATGTGCATCTCACCCCCCTTCTCCCATACACTAGCTTCCTTGGGAAAGTTAATCCCCCAACCCTGCAGTAAGAGTAATTTTTCTCATTAGATTGTCCTTAAAAATTGCATGGATTCCTGATTCAGCTCTAAGCAGGAAGGGGAGTGAACTGAGGCTCTGTTGAGTAATTCTTCATTGAAAGGAGATAGTTTTGAAAGTACACAGGGGTGAATCTAAGCAGTGCCTCTAGTTGAACTTCATCTATCATCTGACCCATCTGCGCTGTCTAATTTTTGGGTCCAACTTGGACCGAAGAACACCTAACCTGACTCCACCCCAAGTGGAGCAAATTCTCCAATCCACCCGCAACCCTTTCCACCAAACCAGAGTCACCCACAACACCGCTGCCCTCTGCCTGTCGAGTCATTTCTCCTCTTCCTGCCTGTGGAGTTGGCACAGCAGCAGCTGCATACCTGCTCCTGCCATGCGCCATCCCCTGCTGTGTGGAGCAAGAGCTGCTGCAACTCCTCAGCACACTCAGATACATCAAGTGTTTGCGTTTTGCTCTAGAGGCATTTCCTTTCCCCCCGCCAAAAGCACAGGAGGCAGCAAAGTAGTTTACTTCCACTGCAATAAGGTCAGAAAGTATGACCAGACTGCTTATATCTTAACGTTTCTTGTCAGATAGGTGGATAGGAAGGTCTTGCTGTTTTAAGAGAACTATTGCTGAAAAAAATCAAACAGAAAAAAAAGACACAAAGAAGCTATTCATGCATTTGTCTGTCTTCACCATCTAGCAAAGAAAGTTGCAATGCAATGATTGCAAACTGTGGTAGTTATGTAAAAACTTTATTTGATCTAAACAAGGGCCAAAGTAACTCACCTCTGTAAGCAAAATTGCTAGCATATTCTGCCTTTGAAAACGTATGGCCAGATGTACAAGTGTGTATCCCACATCAAAAGCAGAAGGGCGATTTAGCAGGCGTACTTCATCTGCTGTAAGTTGGCGTGCAATGTCTCCTCCTGATGACTTATATGCTTCAACAGCAGCTAAATCACCTTCTACAACTCCTGAAGACACACAAAGCACATCATCATTATTATCTAAAATGAAGACATGATTCTGGATCAAACTACCCTATTTCACAGTTTCCCTATGCCCGTTGGACTCCAGTCTTATAACAAAAGCAAAATTGCTCACACAGCTGATTTAAGTGTTCTGCAGTCTTGCACTTACCTTACCCACCAGACCAGTTCCATGCTCCAGCAAGCATATGCTAGGACACCAAGTCAGAGTAGGAGCCTGTGATCCAAGTAAGGCTTGGTGTTGTGGACCATCAGATGACACACTTGGTTTAAATATAGTATATAGCCCTTACATCTAAGGATGATGAAAGTGGCCACTCATCACAAAATTCTATTTTGACGACTCTGCCTGCAGTTTATCTTAAAGCCTGTCAAAATTCAGTGTATTCTGTATATGCAAAAGTTTGTTTTGACAAATCCCTTCAAACACAACTTTTTAAATCTTGCCATTTATCACAAAAAATACTCTTGTACAAAGAAAATGTAATGTGACATTGACATTCCATCCTAATATACAAGATAAGAAAGAAGAATTCAATGTGGAATTGCCTTTCTAATACTTAGGTCATACATAATACTTACTGTAACTCCTTGATCAACTGTCATGTAAATATTTGTATAAAATATTTATTCTGTGGTTACAAGTATAGCCTTTCTAAACAACAATATTCCCTTTTTAAACCGGTGGCACTGTCAGTAACCAAGATGAAAAGAAATGCATTTGTCTGTTTCCATGTATACCAGTGGTGGTTGAGCCCCATGCAGCTCTTTTACAGTTAAAGTGCGTCTCACAGAGCCCCACACATCCCGTCCCTCCCCTCAACCTACTGGGGGCGGAGGGGTGGGGGGGAAGAGAAGAGAGGCAGGGGGAGAAAGGGGGCAGAACTTGGGACTTCTGCCCTGCAGTAGGGATGTAAAAAGGTTAACCCGCCTTAACCATTAACCCCCACCCGGGCTGTGCCAGTCCCACTGGCCCCATCCCCCGCCAGCCAGATCAGCCCTTTCATTGGTTAACCGTTTAAACTGAATATTTAAATCTTTAAATGGTTAACTGCTTAAATGGTATTTACATCCCTACCCTTCAGTGGGGTTAGGAGCTTCTGCCAGCAACAACTGGTACCTGCTGAGAGTGGGTGTGTATGGGGGGATTTAAAGGTTCAGGGACCACCCTCAGCAGCCCTTCCCTGCGGCTCCCATGTGCTAGTTCTGTGTGAAACGGTAGTGGCAAACAGCCAGGAAGTGCAGGGAGAGACCGCTGCTTTAGCCCTGACAGGCGTGCCACAAGGGGCTGAAGCCCCAATTCCCGACAGGCACACTCTGGCTCTCAAACGTCTGAAGATTGTCATATGTGCCTCGGGGTCAGTAAGTTTGGTCACCCCTGCTGTATACCATACTCCACGTTTTCTAATAGCCCAAGTTTTACTCTTTAGGGAAGAGAATGATTTCCCCCTACCCCAAGCAGTTTTTTTTTTGTTTTGTTTTTAATAATTTAAAAAAGATACAGTTGACTAGAAGCTAAGCATATCTTTTCTTCCTATTCTGTTTCAGAATAATTCTGTTGGGATGAAGGAACTGGGATTCATCTCCGATATGTGCTCAAATGTATACACTGGTACCACCACCCACTGCATTTTGTGCTATTAAATGTCACACACTATAGGACAGGCATTTGCCTTTTAAGAATATTCCATATTTACACCTATACTTTTTTTTCCTTTTTAAAAAAACTAGCTCCTTCTGTATTTGAGCCTGGGAGTGAAACTCATATGACAGTCCTGCAGAACTACCATTAAGAGCAGTGGCTGTTGATGCCTGTCCAGTGGCTTTGTGGGTCTTTGGCCTGTTCATTCTTGAAACGTTGCTCCACCCTACCAGCCCATTTAGCCTCTGCTGCTTCTGTTCTAGAGTCTTATTCATTTCTTTTCCAACTGCCAGGAACTTCCAAGACCCCTTCTTGGGGATAGGCAGCAACTGCCAAGTCTTGCTTTCTCTATTACAGGTTAGATAGAGATCTCCATCCACCTCAATGATGAAAGGGGGGGAAAAAAAAGTGTCAAATCTTGAGCCAAGATACTTAATGTTGGAATGGTGTCAACTGTTGACAAGCAGATTTCAAATTCAACTGGTATCACCACATATCTACAGCTCCAGAAAAAAATCCTCAAAATGGGAATACAATCCAGACAAAAAGCAAATATTAACTCATTTAATAGCATTTTGATCATTTTCACTGGGGGGGGGGGGGGGGTTTTGTTTGTTTGTTTTTTGTTTTTAAAAAGTCTGATAACACTTAACTCTCTTTTCAACGTGGTATCGCCAAAGAAAAAGCTTCTTCACAAATTCCCTGATTTTGTCTTTCAGAGCAGGTATTTGTATTCCTACCTTTAACTATTAGGTTCAATACATTCAATTTGCCAAATATGTCTACCATGTTAGCTAATTGAGTCAAGAAATCCACTTACACAGTCCTCTGCAAAATGTATGCTCACAACTGTTTACCTAAGTTACATATACAGAAATACCCACAATTGCTCATACCCAGATTTATAAATCTGGTCCACTTCATGCATATGGCAGGCCTATTTATTGAAAAAAGTGGCTTTCAGAAATGTTAAGTTTATGTTGTAGATGGCCCATTTTATCTAGAGAAAGTAGACCAGTCTTGCTCAAGGAATAAAATATTTCACCAGAAGCCAACTTTCTAGTTCCTAGACTAAAAGACAGGACACAAATATGATTTTTAAAGCAAAAAGGAAAAGTGGAAGTAATTGTCTCTGTACCAGCTTGTTAGCAACATAAACCAGGTGAATCTGTGTGAGTTGATCCTATTTAAAACACTCCTTTAAAGCACTATGAACAGAAGGATCCTTCATACCTGCAAAACTGTGCATCTTTCAGAAAAGTGTGGACAACTTTACAGGGACTCCGCAAACATGGACAATCATCTTTCAAAACTGAACAGAATTAGCAATTAATGGAATGTGTCTGGACAATTTTACATGAAAGAATGTATTATAAAGTAGGTTCAAGAAACCAGAAACTAGGATATTCTATTCTGACATGATTTTAAGAAGGATATCTAAAAAAAATTGAGAATTGTTTTAAAGGGTCAAGCTTTTTCTGTTGCCTTCAGCATTCATCTGGAAGCTCTGCAAAATTGCTTTATCTAAACTGATTCCCCCTTCCTTAGCATCTAAGGAGCTTAAATTATTTACAACCTTCTTTAAATACCAGCAATAATGTCAGCACAACTCAGGGAATGAGCCTTACTTAACTGCTACTGCAAAGCCAATAGGGACAAGTCATACAGCAGCTTCTAAAAAATGTCGTTGGAAGTGATTAATAAGATACGAATCACAGCAATTGCAAGCAACTATTGCTATAATTAAGGATATGGTCCAACTTGCATTTCAACAACTCTTTCCTCTGTGTTCATATTTTTTTCTTTGGGCTGAAAATGTCTATGCTTAACATTTTTAAAAGGCAGCCTGCACAGGAGTTTATTTTGTTTTAAGTTAAGCTACTGCCTTTCCCTCCCTCCCTCTTCTATGATATATAAAGGTAACCTGACAGGGTTTTTTGTTTTGTAACTTTATAACTAACTATCATATATGTCAAGTCTGGCCTTCCCTGGTTTCAATAGAAGATCTCTTTTGGGGCCTAGATCTTGTTTACATTAAACTATCAAAACATTTCCTGCTAATGTCAGCAACACTCAGAGCAGTAGTGTGGACAACCCCACAAGCATCTTTTTCAACAATCAACATAATGTTGAAAATTGTGTCAGCAGCCAATTAGCCAATATGTTCTAACCTTAACACCTGGCCTACACACTGGTTTTGTACCAATTTAACTGCTTTGGCCTGGGTTGGGGTGGGTTTTTAACCAAAATAATTAAAATGGGTACAGATTCTAGTGTCAACAGCTATGTATACAAAGATATCTAATATCAATAGATTTTCCTAAATGTATGGGAATAACTACACTGAGGTCAGTATCTTTATACTAGCAAAGCTGTGTCCACACTGGCGGGGGTTGAACTGCTTTAATTATAATGGCATGGTAAAAACAAGACAATTTTCTGTATAAAGTTCTTGAGTGGGTTTATGGGGGGGGTTTTGGTGTAGATTAATATTTTTTCCCTTTTAAATAGGAAAAAGCTAAACTGAAAGAAAGCACTTTAAAATAAGAATGTTTACACACAAACTTGCATTCTAACTAAATTGGATTAAAAACACTTTGTTAATCATGTGCAAGACTGTGCATAGACAAGACCCTAGTTTAGGCAAGGACTTAAACTAAAAGCTTTCCAAGTTCAGGGTTTCTGTACTTATGCAGATGGCAATACTATAGTAAATAGGGCTGTGTCCTCATGTTTATACAGAGAAAATGCTTCACCTACTTAAGGAAGTTGCTGTGCCTCACCCTTTGAATAGATGACAATTAGCTTAACTATTCCTTGAATTGCCTGAAGGGATCCAAGTACATTTACATGGCCGTTTTTAGCCCCACAGCCCAAGCTCCATAAGCGTGAATCAAAGCCCGGGCATTGAGACTCAGTGCCCTTGGTTTTTCTTTGCAGTTTAGACATAGCCCAAGTCTACCTCCCTCCCTGGGTGTCTACATTCCCCACCCCAACTCTGAACTCCTTGCTCCATTCTCTTTACCAACACTGCACATCTCTTGGCTGCTCCTCAGATTTCTCTCTCCTCTCTCTGCCTACCCCATACCACTGGTTCCCAGTCTCTGCCCAGCCAGCCCTAATCTCTCCCCTACCTCAACTCTCAGTCTCTCCCTACCCCTAGGCTCCTTTTATATATCTATATCTATCCCCCTCCCCCCTTCACCCTGCTTGGGCATCAGCAGGGACAGGCAAAGAACAGAAAGGCTCCCTGCTCAGTACAGTGCCCGGCACACAACAGCCCAGAGCGGCAACCAAGGAAAAGTCCTGCTCAGTACCAGGCTGGAACATGTCAGAGCAATGAACTCTGGAGATTTTGGCTACAAAGACCTAGCAAGTCTCTACTGACCATGTGCAAACTGCAGTTTTTCCAAACGGTTTCAACCTAGCCAAATTTGGGTAGATTTTCACGGAACAGCAAAAGACACGTTCCTGACACAAAAGCTGCCCTCGGCCAAATTTCAAGTCCCTACTCCAAAGAAGGAGGGCATTGAAATTTCTCACAAAATTTTCCCCTAGCCTTGATCTGAGAAACAGCTGAAACACTTTGGTTGAAATTTTCCAAAAACAAATCAGCTAGAAGCTGCCAAAACAACCTGAATCTCCTTCTTTGAGAAGTTAATATTTTTTAGACAAAGGAAATGCAGTGGATCTAATTTATCTCAATTTCAGTAAGACATTTGATACGGTTCCACATGGGGAATTATTAGCTAAATTGGAAAAGATGGGGATCAATATGAAAATTGAAAGGTGGATAAGGAACTGGTTAAAGTGGAGACTGCAACGGGTCGTACTGAAAGGTGAATTGTCAGGCTGGAGGGAGGTTACTAGTGGAGTTCCTCAGGGATTGGTTTTGGGATCAATCTTATTACTGACCTTGGCACAAAAAGTGGGAATGTGCTAATAAACTCTGCGGATGACACAAAGCTGGGAGGTATTGCCAATACAGAGAAGGACCGGGATATCATACAGGAAGATCTGTAAGACCTTGTAAACTGGAGTAATAGTAATAGGATGAAATTTAATAGTGAAAAGTGCAAGGTCATGAATTTAGGGATTAATAACAAGAACTATTGTTATAAGCTGGGGAGGCATCAGTTGGAAATAACAAAGGAGGAGAAGGACCTCGGAGTATTGGTTGATCACAGGATGACTGTGAGCCGCCAATGTGATATGGCTGTGAAAAAAGCTAATGCGGTCTTGGGATGCATCAGGCGAGGTATTTCCAGAAGAGATAAGGAGGTGTTAGTACCATTATACAAAGCATTGGTGAGACCTCATCTGGAATACTGTGTGCAGTTCTGGTCTCCCATGTTTAAGAAGGATGAATTCAAACTGGAACAGATTCAGAGAAGAGCTACTAGGATGATCCGAGGAATGAAAAACCTGTCTTATGAAAGGAAGCTCAAAGAGCTTAGCTTGTTTAGCCTAACCAAAAGAAGGCTGAGGGGAGATATATAAATATATCAGAGGAATGAATACCAGGGAGGGAGAGGAATTATTAAGCTCAGTACCAATGTGGACACAAAAACAAATGAATATAAACTGGCTATCAGGAAGTTTAGACTTGAAATTAGACAAAGGTTTCTAACCATCAGAGGAGTGAAGTTCTGGAACAGCCTTCCAAGGGGAGTAGTGGGGGCAAAAAGACATATCTGGCTTCAAGACTAAGCTTGATAAGTTTCTGGAGGGGATGGTATAATAGGATAGCCTAATTTTGACAATTAATTCATCTTTGACTACTAGCAGTAAATATGCCCAATGGCTTGTGATGGGATGTTAGATGGGGTGGGATCTGAGTTACTACAGAGAATTCTTTCCTGGGTGTCTGGCTGGTGAGTCTTGCCCACATTCTCAGGGTTTAGCTGATTGCCATATTTGGGGTCGGGAAGGAATTTTCCTCCAGGGCAGATTGGCAGAAGCCCGGGGAGGGGTGAGGGGGGGTTTGCCTTCTTCTGCAGCGTGGGGCACAGGTCACTTGCTGGAAGATTCTCTGCACCTTGAAGTCTTTAAACCATGATTTGAGGACTTCAATGGCTCAGACACAGGTTTGATACAGGAGTGGGTGTGTGAGATTCTGTGGCCTGCATTGTGCAGGAGGTCAGACTAGACCTACATGATCATAATGGTCCCTTCTGACCTTAAAGTTTATGAGTCTATGAAAGCAGGCATGGAAAATTTCAGCCAATCTTGCAGAGTTATAAGCAACCCAAAACAGGGAAAGTGTTGGGCAACCTTGTTAATTGGTAACGCTACCTGCCCTACCTATAAATCAGAGGTGGGCAAACTACAGCCCACGGGCCACATCTGACCCACGGGAGCCTCCTGCCCAGACCCTGAGCTCCTGACCCAGGAGACTAGCCCCCGGCCCCTCCCCTGCTGTTCCACCTCTCCTGCAGCCTCAGCTCAATGCGCCGCCAGCACAATGCTCTGGGTGGCAGGGTTGCGAGCTCTTGCCAGGCCGCGGCTCTGCAGCTGCGCGGTGGTGTGGCTGGCTCCAGCCAGGCCGCACGTCTGTCTATCCTAGTGCTCTGGGCAGCGCGGCTGTAGCGCCGCCAGTGCTCCAGGCAGCGCAGTAAGGGGGCAGGGAACGTTTGATAGAGGGCGGGGGAGTTCGGGGTGGTGGTTGGGGGCAGGGGTGTGGATAGGGGTTGGGGTGGTCAGAGGGCAGGGAACGGGGGGGTTGAATGGGGGCAGGGATCCCGGGGTGGGGCAGTCAGGAAGGAGAGGGGGGATTGGATGGGGCGGTGGGGGGCAGTCAGAGGCAGGGATCCCAGGGGGGCCGTCAGGGAATGGGGGGGGATTGGATAGGGCAGGAGTCCCAGGGGGCAGTCAGGGGGCGAGACGCAGGGGGGTCAGATGGGGCGGGGACTGGGCCAAGCCTGGCTGTTTGGAGAGGGACAGCCTCCCCTAACTGGCTAGCCATACAAATTCTGAAAACTGATGTGGCCATCAGGCCAAAAAGTTTGCCCACCCCTGCTATAAATAGTGACAGTTTAAGCTCAGAAGGGATCATAAAGTCCTCCAGTCTGACCTCCTGTACAGCACAGGCCATTAAGTTACCCAGTGACCCTGTACAGAACCCAATAATTTTGTACGGCTAAAGCATGACTTCTAGAAAGGCACCAATTCCCTTGGTAGCCTGTTCAGTTCAATTATACCATCTTTACAAGACTATCCTTACAGACCTATGTATGCTCTACACTGCAAGTCCCTAATGACTTACAGCAAGTCATAGAGAACATCTATTATATAAGGCCCTACCAAATTCATGGTCCATTTTGGTCAATTTCATGGCCAGAGTTTTTTAATTGGCCAATTTCACATGTTTACATCTGAAATTTCATGGTGTTGTAACCATGGGAGTCCCAACCCAAAATGGGACTGAGGGGGTCTCAAAGCTGTTGTAGGGGGGTAGCAGAATTGCCACCTTCACTTCTGAGGAGCTTTCTGCAGCTGGAGGAGACTCCCAGAAGTGAAGGTGGGTCCAATAACCCCAGTGCTGCTCATAACTGCTAGTCACAACCAATGGTGGATTAACGCATGGGCCCTGGCCAATTTGAAAATGGGTGTCCCAAGCCCAGACAGGAGCCAGGGCGTGGGGGGGGGGGGGGGGAAGAGAGAGACACGGAGCGGAAGCCCCGAGCCCAGCGCTTCAAGTCCAGTCAGGAGCTGCTGAGGGGGAGTGGGGGGAAAGAGATGCAGGGATGAAGCAAAACTAACCAGAGGCATATACTGGCACTCTAGGAATGAACTAACTGTCCTTTTAAGGATGTACTGCAAAATAAGATTTATTACAGATTAGTCTAAATATTTGTATGTGCATAAGAAATGTATTTAGTTGCTTGCATTTAAAACTTTCATATACCACTTCACTAAAATAGAAGGAAAATATGTATTTTATCATTGAGCAATCAACCGTAAACTATTTAATGAGTGATAAGAATGTTGCTTACTAGTTCTCAACTATCATGGAAAGTTGAGATCTCTATACCATAAGTGACAATTTGAATTAAGAGTCATGCTACAAAATACCAATATCTTAAAAGTATTCTAATTTGACTAGGTAATAAAATAATGAAAAAATACGTTCTTTTATCACCATTTGTCTCATAACTGTAAACCACGTGTAGGATTGACAGTGACCCAGTATCCAGGACTGGAAATCTGGCCTCATTTACTTACAAAGGGAGTAGGTGGTCTGCCAAGTTGGAACTATAAAGCAACCTTAATGGATTCCCTTTAGAAAATACCAGAAAAGCAAACACTTTTACATCATTTATAACTATCGTGCACTAGTTTTACTGGAAAATACAGAATATGCTAACGGAAGAGCCTGCTCTTTTGACAGCTTTGCAATTCGAATGAGAATTGAAAATTAATTAAAAGAATGAGGCATCAAGTACAGAATCAAACTTTCTTCGTCCTTGGACGGTAAGGTCAGATGAATATTTTGAACCCATACTACAGGCTACTGAATATTAGTTTTCTTAGATTATCCCTGCTTTAAACTTTTATCTATCAAGTAGCTTCATTAGAATCACAAAAGTTTTCACAAAGATCAACATACCAATGTGTTGCTTACTTCACTAGACTATTTTTACTCCTGGAGGAATTCTGCGCACAGAAAATACATTCAGGCAGGAAGGCACTGCAATTATATCTTTCTCCCACCAGAGGCTGTTATGGCACCAAAAGAGAGGGCAGCCCACTCAGCCAGAGAGAGAGAGAGAGAGAGGCTGCCTTCCTCACAGCGCCATGTCTGCAGGGCCAGGTGAGAAGGCATGGGATATGGGGGGGGACGGATAGAGCAGGGAACATGGAGTTGCTGGGGGAGGGGGTCAAACTGGGGCTCAGAAGGCCTAATGGGGGGACAAACTGGGGCGGGGTACAGGAGCTAGCAGCTGAATGCGAGTGGGAGTGCATGGACACACGGGGTGCAGGGACATACAAAGACAAGGGGTGGCTGAGTAAGGGCACAGAGATGGAGGGAGAGGCTAGGGATCAGCCAGGTTCTGCATAGGGGAGGCTCCCCAACTCTCTAACAATCCCTCTACCCCAAAAAAGTCCCTGTTCCATACTTCTCCCACCCACACCCAACAACCCTCCAAGTTCACACCCAGGCTCCATCCCAGCAATTACTTCCTTCTTCCTCAGCTCCTATGTTACCACCCCCGACTCCTCAAAGCCTTTGCACTGCTTCTGAGGGGTTGAGGAAAAATATGTTTCTGTATTGTAGTTTAAGTGAATTTTTACTCAAAGCTTAGTATTAAAATGCCTAGTAAGGAATCTATTTGTCAAAAACAGTTTCTGAATCTTTTTTGTTGTCTGTATTACAGACATACTTGCTGACAGTTTTTTGAAATAAATTACCAAAATAACTGAAACTGGTTGATTATATTGTGTTATTTTGACAAATAAAATGTGCAGAATTTTAAAATATTGTATGCAGAATTTTTAATTTTGGGGCAGAAAATTCCCCCAGAAGTATTTAATGACAATGTTAAATAGGGTTACCATCCATCCGTATTTCCCCGGACATGTCCGGCTTTTGTGTCTCTAAATAGCCATCCGGAAGGAATTGGTAACAAGGTTAAAATGTCCGGCGGGGTTTTCTCACTCGCCTCCCTCCCTCCCTTCCATGCAGAGTGCGGCTGCTGATTGGGCGGCTGGGCCGATTGAGCCTCCAGCAGTCAGAGCCCTCCCCTGCTCCCCCCTCCCTCTGTCTGCAGCCCTGTGTAACACACAAACCGACCCACCGGGCAGCGTGTTTTGCTTACACATGGAGCCAGAATGGTAAGGGGAGTCCGGGGGGGGGGAGGAGTCAGGGAGCAGGGGAGTGTTGGATGGGTCCCCGGCCTCCACCTGCCACCCCCCCTCCGCACGTCCCACCCCCCAGTGGACCTCCCCTCCCTGCCTGCCTCTCCCTTGCCTGCTTGTGCTGCCAGAGCTAGCAGCAACTGCTGTCTGCTGCCCCCGGGTCCTAGCATCCCCCATCCACTAATAGGAAGACAGGCTGCCCTTACCCCGCCCTTCCACTCTAGCCCTGAGCCTCTCCAAAGCCCCAAACCCCTCAGCCCCAGCCCTCATCCCCCCCACACCCTAACCCTCTTCTCCAGCCCTGAGCCGCCTCCTGCATCATGAACCCCTCATCCTCAGACCCACAGCCCTCACCCCTGCATCCCCTCTAACCCCAAACTCTCTCCCAAACCCCCTCCCCCTTCCCACACACCCCCTCCTGCCCTCAAACTCTCTCCCAAAGCCTGCACCCCCTCCCTTTGCACCGCCTCCCATCCCCAACTCCATCCCAGAGCCTGCACCCTGCACCCCTCCTGCACCTAATCCCCAGCCCAGGACCTGCACCCCAGACCTCCTTCCCCCACTCAATCCCGCTCCCAGAGCCTTAGGCAGGTGGGGGCGTGGGTTCTGGGCATCACCAAAATTTCTACAACCCTGCCAACCATGCGAGTGGATAAGGGTCGGGGCAGTCAGGGAACAAGAAACAGGGGGGACTGGGGTTCTGAGGGGGGCAGTCAGGGGATGGGGGTGTCCTCTTTTTTGATTGTGGAAATATGGTAACCCTAATGTTAAACAACATCCTGATCTCAAAATTAGTTATAGCACCAAACAGTAGTATCTTAACATTTTTTCCACATAAATATTGGGTGTGATTATATGAATAGTCAAATTAAGTTTTAAAAATTCTTTCAGACTTTTATGATTGTAAGTGCAGTTGCAATGACAACCATAAATCAGCAAGAGCAAAACTGCTGCCCCTTCCCAAGATATAGTCTTGAAGGTAGGGTCATTGCATCAAGAACATGTGCCTCTGGAGTTTGTTGCCTCTGTATACAAGCACAACATATTCTCCATGTTGAGGTGCAAATCTTTTCGTGTCTAGTGTAATTCTGAATGTTCGAGAGGCAACATGATTTAGAAGCTAGAGCAGAGCAATGAAGTTGGGAGGACAGTGTTCTCTTTCCAACTGCCACAACCTGCGCGCCTCACATTTCTTCATCTATAAAATCAGTCATTACCATTTTCAAGCCCTGGGAGACCTTCAGACAGTGCAGTTGGTACACAGGATATTAAACATGATCAGCAAAAAAGGGGAAGAAAATGGGTTTCCCTCTTGCACATTTAAATTTTGTTGGAAAATTTTATTTCATTGCCCTATTTTTGTATCTTTGGTTAAAACATGGTCTAAATCAGAACCGTTGCACTAGTTTAAATACATTGATCTAGTTAAACTGGTAAAAACCTCTAACATGGGTGCACTTAAAATCAATTTAACTCAAATAAGTTTAGCTTTCCTAATATATACAAGCCCTTAATTAAATTTGTTCAGATACTTTCATACATCAGTGTTGAGGAGCTAAGAATGGAACGAACTGCAACAGAAGCAGAAGTGTGATATTTTATCAGTAATAGTTATCTATGTCTTTAAGAAGTGGTTTTCACTGGATGAAATAAGCGTTATATTAGCATTTTTCATATGTTCTATATAATATGATTAAATCCAAAATACATAAAATGCAACTTTTTTTAAACTGCAAAAGATATTAGTAACTATTGGCCTCCATATGAAGGAAGTATCATAGGAAATCCATGAAATCTTCATCATGAGACCTGCAAAGTTCAGCACATGCTACTCACAATTGGCATTCTGGATTCCCCCAGAAGCTTTTAAAGCTTCATGTTTACTTAACGTAACTAGAGTAAATCTGATGTTTTGGTCACTCCGATCCTTTACTAAGAAAGTTATTAAAATAAGGCACCTTCAAAATACATTCATATTTAAGTAATTCAAGAAACAAGCAAATTACTATTGCCTTATGCAAAGCAGTGTACGTACAGGATATTCTAGAATTGTTTTTGCAGTTTTGCACCAGACAGCAATTTAGTTATCGCTATTCTGGAACATAAACTTTTCAAGTATTTAATATTTCAAATCTCAGAATACAAGGAAGATACAAATACTGCAGAATATCCCAGAGGAAATTTTTTCTATCTTTCAGACATCACTAATGGAAAAAAAATCCTATTTCATTAATCTGACATCTAATAAGATTGCAATAAAAAGCTAACTAGACATCCACAGGGCAAACAAAGGATCTCTAACAATAACTCTGCACGTGAAGGGCATGCAAGAAAAAAAAAAAAAATCTTTTACCTGTTCCATTTGAGGAAGGAAAAGGGATGGTGAAAAGAAGTGACTATGGGGAAAAAACATGGCCAGTATACATTTTAATGGCCACCATCATTTGAAAGAATATGAGGGAGGAATATGCCTCCTTTCAAAAGGAGGATGTAAAAGCTTTAAGTCTGTGCATGGAACTCTTTACCCATCAAAGGAGAGCAGTGTATCTTTTAGCTGACTGAAATGCACATCCATATACATAATAAGAACATTCACTTGCAGCCAAATAGATTACATAATGGTGTTTCAGAAATCAGTTCTTGAACAATGTCAAGTGCAATAAAGTCGCTTCATGACATATCAAGGAATGGTATGAGACAAACATTGTTAGAGCTGGAATTTCAAAAGAAGTGTCCTACTCCAAAGTCATTATAAATTTCAAGTATTTAACCTACTTGTATGCATAAGCCTCAAATTTCTACTTCCGGGCAGTTACATCACAAAAGTTAACTCACAAGGTCAATAACTGGAGAAAACTCTGCTCTCATGTCTCTGTTCTTTAACAGCATGGGAGCATTATCCAGAATTTCCTTAGGAAAGCACTAAAATACAAAACAAAATTGGTATTTGAATTTCTGAGGTCAGTTGGGTATAAAAGACACTTTCAGAAATCTTGTAAGTATTTACAACATGATATTCATGTTAACACAACAACATTTTCAAGGTCAGTATTATGCATGCAGCTTCTTGGAGCTACATATTCGTGTTATTTTTAACAACTGACAGAGCATCTTGTGCTGATAGAAGCTCTACACTGTTTACAAAATATTCCCAAGCTACATCTGGTGATTCTACTCGGTACATCTTGTAACCGTAAACAGAGTAGCAATTTTAAATACGCAGGTAAAGCATTTTTCACACAACTGTGTGCACAAGTTGGTTATTTGACTTTTTTTTTTTTAAGATAATATATTTATATAAACAGATTCAGCAGCTATTCTGTATCAACTCCCATAAAGTCAGAAGAGCTCATGCAACTAGTCCCACACAAAACGGTTCTACTTATCTCTAAGATAACTTGCCAAATTCTGTCAAGTTTGCAGACACTTCCCCATGCATCACCACTAAATGTTATTTCAGGAACTGCAACATTCAGTTCACTTATTAAGTGCTGTTGTGAAGTGAAATTATAGTATTGTTACAAAACTGCATGTTGAGAGCTTGTTTACACCTTGTAAGCAACTTTCCATCCCCCCACCAAATACTATCACAACATAGCAAGAGACAGACAACTTACCCACACAAGCATTTAGAAATAGCCAATCAGTCTTTTTCATTCTATTTTTTATTTGCTTTAGTTTTTTGAAGTCAACTTCAAGTTCCTCCTTGCTGCCAACAGCTCCAGCCAATTCAATTCTTTGGAAGTCCATTTTCACTTCTGATTCTCGTTTGGTTGTAGGAGGAGATCTTCTTTGGCTATTACCGCTACTGCAGCTTCCTCTCCATCGAGCTCTGTCTTGCTCATTTATGATTGAAGAAGCATCTTCTGTGTCTGCCAGTTCTATTGCTTCAATGTTGTTAGGTCTGGGATGATCACATACCACACATTTCTTGGCCTTAGCCCAGTTTTCATATGTACATACAGAACAAGTCCAGTGCTGTACTCTCACGTTCAGTTTATTTCTATCATTGTACTCTTCACAAGGATCAACAGAAAAGGGGACTGATCTTGAACCCGATCCTGAAGACTGAGGAGATTCTGTGGGGCTCCTGGTCCTACGTTGGGACAAGCACTGAGTACATCTTATCGCTCTTGGCCAGTTCAAGTACGTGCACATGTGGCAGGACCATTTATTTGCACTTTCCATACTGTAAGAAGATTTAACCCTTGGTCTTGCACTAGAATCTGGACATATCAAAGGGCTGCTTCCTCCTTCGATGCTTGTAGGATCCCAATCTCTACCGACTTCACTTGAACCACTTTTGAATGGATCTTCTGTAATAATTGTTCCACTAGGCCTCTGAGCACGGCACATGGTACACTTAATTGCAGATGGCCAATTTTCATATGTACAATACTCACAAGCCCATTTAATTCCACGTTCTGTCATTGTGCACTTCTTGAAGTAAATTGTGTTGGGCAGAAAGCTATAAATAATTAGAAAATATTATTAGAACATAATGGTTGCATACTATACCATAAGTTTTATTAAAAGGATAGCATACTTTTAGGCAAACATCCTGATCAATGCTTAAGCAACTCCCCCCCCCCCCCCCCCTTTTTTTTTTTTTTTTTTTTTTTTTTAAATGCAGGAATAGGGATTTCCCCAAGAGGAAATGAAAATGGGCTTCAGATTTTAGGCTCTCCTCCAATTTAAGCTGAAAACTTCACAAACAGATTCCAAAAATGGAATACTGTTTATTGCTGCATAGTCTTCTGAAGGTTGTACAGACTTCACACCTTTACCTAGTTCCTCTTCCACAGTACGAAGAAACACTGGAATGATAAAGGCATGGGGAAGGAAGGGGGGAAGCAGGGAAGCAGAACACAAGGGCTGAATATAGCTAGAAGAATCAGACAAGAAAAGTCAGTATGAGTACATCAGTATAGAAAAGGTAGCATTTAAACCAGGGGTAGGCAACCTATAGCACGCGTGCCAAAGGCGGCATGGGAGCTGATTTTCAGTGGCACTCTCACTGCCTGGGTCCTGGCCACCAGTCTGGGGGGCTCTGCATTTTAATTTAATTTTAAATGAAGCTTCTTAAACATTTTAAAAAGCTTATTTACTTTACATACAACAATAGTTTAGTTATATATTATAGACTTATAGAAAGAGACCTTCTAAAAACGTTAAAATGTATTACTGGCACGCGAAACCTTAAATTAGAGTGAATAAATGAAGACTCGGCACACCACTTCTGAAAGGTTGCCAACCCCTGATTTAAACTGTCCAAAGTCCCTCATTTCAAGGGTTAAATATGTGGATAGGTAAGGCTAGGATGGTGTGGGTTTGCTTTACTCTGTTGCACCAGCCAAATAGATAGTTTTGTTAAGGTGGCATAAACCAAACTCAGCATGCTGTTCAGTGTAAGGGTATACATAAGGTGTTTAAGCCTATTTGTATTTGTTTAATATTGTTCAGGTCAGTAGCTGCTATTAGAAAAATCAGAAAAATGCCAGTGCAGAAACTACGTTTGTTGGCAGGCTTTTTAAGATATGTACTCCAATCCTGATTTCCACACTACAATGATTTACAAAAAAATTACTTTTTCCTTTAAGAGGAGATTCTGTCTCCATGCTGGCTCAGACCTTGCCCTCCTCAGACTGCAAAATGGGATGGATGACACTATGTGACAACTATCCCTGTAAACAAAATGAAGACAGTTTCAATTAAGGCCTCACTGAACTTGAGCAACCAGAAAAGTAGTGCTTTGTATGCCGCTCCCATTCTAATCCCTGGCTTCTGTTTAAACTCAGTCATGACCTACTCTAAGCCTAATACATTCTTAACACATCTAAAATAAGTTTGCCACTGATCAATTTTTGTGAAGAACCAGCCACAGTGCACCCACCATACAACCATTTAACTGTTCAACTTTCATTAATGTTAACTGAAGTAGCAGAGCTAAATTCACACAAACTTTGAACTTGTATCACTATGTCTATGAATGTCTCTACCTCAATTAAGAACTCAGCTAAGTCAAAGTCTAATACTAAACCGTTTTGATTTTACAATCTGTAGAGAACTACATTCTTTTCCATTCCTGTATTACAAAGTTTGATGAATTGCAAGTTATGCACTGTTTTCAAGAGTATATCCTCCTCAATACAAACTCAGTATGTCAACTGTTAGTTTTCATATTTCCATGATACTGCTATTTTCCTGTGCAGCTGATGGGAAAAGAGCTACAGTAGAACCTCAGAGTTACGAACTGACCAGTCAACCGCACACCTGATTTGGAACCGAAAGTATGCAATCAGGCAGCAGAGACAAAAAAGCAAATACTGTACAGTACAGAACTGTGTTAAGCATAAACCACAAAAAAAGGGGAGGTTAAAAAAATTGACAAGGCAAGGAAACTTTCTCTGCTTGTTTCATTTCAATTCAGAGGGTTAAAAGTAGCATTTTTCTTCTGCATAGTAAGTTTCAAAACTGCATTATGTTGTAAACTTTTGAAAGAACCACCACAACATTGTGTTCAGAGTTACAATTGACCTCCATTCCCGAGGTGTTTGTAAGTTCTACTGTACATGTTGGCTTTTAACTCAAAGGCACCTCACATCCATGTAGACTCAAAGGGTATCACAATGTTAGTTTATATCTCTTCTATATCAAGAAGCCAAAATTATGCAGGTGCTATATTTCTCACTGAAACACCTGCAAAACATTTGTGCCGCAGTTATCAGCCATAGAGTAACAGATCAAAAACTGTTTGAATTGATTATAGTTATTCATAAATGACTGCCCAGACAGTCAATCTAGTACAGTTTGAAGGGAAAGCTTGTTAGCACTTAAAAGCGGTTACCACTCCGTGCTTCTAGCATGGTGCCCCTCCCTAGCTTCTGACTGCAATAAAACGGTGACATACCTCTTCGGTAATTGTTGTCCTTTGAGAGGTGATGCACATATTAGTTCCACTTTAGGTATGTACACATGTCAGTCAACTGAAGCGGAGAACTTTTTTGCATAACGAAACCCATCACAGCAGCACTGTGCCCTCTGCACACTCATGTTGCTAGCCAACAGCATAAAGGGGCAGAGCAACCCCCAAGTCCCTTCACACTGGAGACCAGTATTAGCTGCGACTCCGATGAAGAGAGGAAGGAGGGTGGTCATGGAAGGAACATGCACCACACATCTCAAAAAACAACAGGTATGCAACCATTTTTTCCTTCGAGTGCTTGCACTCGCCCATTCCACTTTAGGCGACTCATAAGCAGTTCCAGATGGAGAAGGGTATCGGAGCCTACCTAAACAAGGACTGCAATACCACTTTCCCAAGCATAGTCTCTTAAGACCTGGGAGAGAGCATAATGATGGTGAAGGTATGAACCGACCAAGTCATAGCCTTGCAACTGTCACGACCTTAAAAAAAAAAAAAAAAAAAAAACGCAGCAGCCAATGCTGCTTGTGATATTGCAGTGTGTGCTAAAACTCTTTGAGACAGTGGAACATTACGATATCATAGCATAGACAAATACAGAAGGAAATCCAGAAAGAGATCCTCTGCAAAGTGACAGGTTGCCCTTCATCCTGTCAGCAAAAGAGACAAAATTGCAGAGAGATGTTCAACTCTTTAGTCCCATGCAGGAAAAAGGCTAGCACCCTGAGAACATCTGGAAGTATGACATTTTTCTCAGCTCTGTGAGAATGAGGCTTTAGAAAAGAGATTGGTAAATATACAGTCTGATTGAGATTTAAAAAAAAAAAATCTATGCCACTTTGGTAAGCAATATGGGGTGTCAATGCACACAAACTATCTTTATAAGACACCATGTAAAAGAGGGTCACCCATCAAAGCCTGAAGTTCTACTACCCTCCCAACTAAAGTGATACCTACCAGGAATGTTGCCTTCATTGAGAGAAAAGAAAAAAACCCAGATATAGGTTCAAAAATGGGCTCCATTAAAATCAAAACCACCAAACTCAGATCCCAGGATGGTGTGGTGTCTCACAGGTGGGAAGAACTCATCCAAACCTTTCAGGAACCTAACAGTCACACAGTTGGAAAAAACCAAATCTTCCCTCCACACGTGGAAGCAATGTGAAGATATTTGCCACATGAACTCTCAGTGAACTTGCAAAGTCCTTGCAAGTGACTTTAGGTGAAGGAGGTAATCCAGTATAAACTAAATGGGAGCCTGGGAAGGAGAGGTATCTTTCTGCTGGAACCAGACTGGGAATCTCTTCCATCAGCCATTTCCTGGGGTAGGTATAGAAGATTTCCAGCTCAAACAGACAGCTTCAGGGAATTAACCACAGAGTATCTATGCAGTCCTGTGCATTCTGAGAGGGCTGGAATCGTCGTGGTCCTGCAAAACTACATCCAAGACCTGAGGGAGCATTACAGGATCCTGAATTGAAAGGCTCAACAGATCTGAGAACCAATCCTGCCAAGGCCAGGTTGGCACTATAAAAATTATTATGGCACGATCCTGTCTAAACTTGCTAAACTCTCAGCACCATAGGGATGGGGGAGGGAAGCATATAGAAGTTTCCCCTTCCAGAATAGTAGCCCACCTGGGTTAGACTCAGACTCTCAGAACTGGAAGGGACCTCGAGAGGTCATCTAGTCCAGTCCCCTGCACTCAAGGCAGGACTAAGTATTATCTAGACCATCCCTGACAGGTGTTTGTCCAAACTGCTCTTAAAAATCCCCAATGATGGAGATTCCACAGCCTCCCTAGGCAATTTATTCTAGTGCTTAACCACCCTGACAGTTAGGAAGTTTTTCCTAATATCCAACCTAAACCTCTCTTGCTGCAATTTAAGCCCACTGCTTCTTGTCCTACCCTCAGAGGTTAAGAACAACAATTTTTCTCCCTCCTCCTAACCACCTTTTATGTACTTGAAAACTGTCATGTCCCCTCTCAGTCTTCTCTTCTCCAGACTAAACAAACCCAGTTTTTTCAATCTTCCCTCATAGGTCATGTTTTCTAGACCTTTAATCATTTTTGTTGCTCTTCTCTGTGCCCTCCACAATTTGTCCATATCTTTCCTGAAATGTGGCACCCAGAACTGAACACAATACTCCAGTTGAGGCCTAATCAGCATGGAGTAGAGCAGAAGAATTACTTCTCGCGTCTTACTTATAATAGCCTAATACATCCCAGAATGATGTTTGCTTTTTTTGCAACAGTGTTACACTGTTGATTCATTTAGCTTGTGATCCACTATGACCCCCAGATCCTTTTCCGCAATACTCCTTCCTAGGCAGTCATTTCCCATTTTGTATGTGTGCAAGGTTGTGACCTGTTCTTGAACAGAACAGATGACACTTCCTCTTCTGTCAGGCTGGGGGATAACTTATGGTCTCTGCTGAATGATCTGCAGAAAAACAGTATGCTAGATAGTTCTGAGACCTAGGAAAGCAAGATGCTTTGAGCATTATCTCATTCCTGATGTAGGAAGACCGGAGGCTCTTTCCTTCTTGGGAAGCCTGACCAAGTTCTTCCCTGCTTGTTTAGATAAAACACTGCAATTGTGTTGTCTGTGGGCACCTGTAATGAACAAACTTTGATGTGGGGAAGAAACTTTACAGGCCAGGTGAACAGCTCAAAGCTCCGAAAATACTGGTGAGCAGGAATCCTACACTGACCAGAGACCCCCAAGTCTCAATGTTCTCTACCTGAGCTCCCCAACCAAGAAATGAATCACACACAACTAGAGTAACGAAGGGCACAATTTGGGCAAAAGGAACCCCACTGCATACAATGACAGGGTCCATCCACCAGTCCAGGGACATCAAGACACTTCTTGGTATAAGTCAGCTTCTCCAGCAGATGACAAGAGGGACAACAGACAGATTTCAACCATTTCTGCATGATTCTGAGGTGAAATCTGGCATGATGATTCACATATGTACAAGCTGCATGTGACCTATAAGCTTCAGACCATTGCTCACTGTCATATGCCTTTAAGTCTTCGCATGGGTCCAATATCTCCTGAAGTCTGGCCTGAGATAAATACTGTCCCACTCAGGTCCAATTGAGAACTACTCCTCTGAATCTGAGGGTTAGCTGTGTTTGTCACTTTTTACAGATCCAGACTAAGTCCTATGGCACCTTATAGATTAATAGACGTATTGGAGCATAAGCTTTCATGGGTGAATACCCACTTCGTCAGACACATTCACCCACGAAAGCTTATGCTCCAATAAGTCTATTAATCTATAAGGTGCCATAGGACTCTGTCACTTTTTCCTTTGAATCTGATTCTCTGTACAGGTAGAACAGGTTTCTCCTGGTTGATCCTCTTTCATTTGGAACTGCTGAACTGAATCTTCTCAGTGGCCACTAGTACTTGTTGTCTGGACCAATCTCAAACCAGGTACTCATCCAGATGTGTGTACACCTGGACCCCTATCCTTCAGAGATGTGCTGCAACCACTGCCATCCTCTTTGTGAAAGCTCAAGGGACTGAAAACAGAAGAGGAGAGTAAACTTATAATGAATGTCTCCTATAACAAACTGTAAGAATCTACTGAATGACCACATGGAAGCAAGCACCCTTTAAATCAAGGACAACAAAGAAATTGTAGTCTACAGATAGGATAATACGTGCTAGGGTAACCATATGAAACTTAATTTATGTACTTGTTGAGCTTCTGTAGGTCTAAAATTGGTCTGAGGCCTTCCTTGGACTTATTTTCTCAACCAAAATAGGAACAGAATCCTTTCCCCTGATGAGACTACACTTCCTCTATGGACCCTAACTGTAACAGTGACTGAACATCTTGAATTAGTACAGTCTCAGGAGTCCCTGAAAAGGGATGGGAGACTGATGTGAAGGAGGGACAGAAGCGAACTGCAGAGAATATCCCAGTTCCACCATGCTTAGAACCCACTGATTGGATGTAATGTGGATCTAAGCACTTACTTAGGAATTGGGACAACCTACTGCCAAAAGGTACGAGAAGTCAAAATGAGGGGTTCGCTGGCCTTAACCAAGGAGTTGAAAGTCTGTAGCATCTAAGCTGTCTGTTTGGAGTTAGCAGAAGAAGAGGAGAAGGTGGTCTCCTTCCGTGAGTATTATAGCCTTTTCTCAATTGATGGGGCTAATAGGGTAACACTGATATCAAACCCGGATTTGAAGACGGAACTGCTTTCTCTGTGGGCCTGGAATATAAATGCCAAAGGCCTCAGGGTTGCCCGAAGATTTTCTAGAGAAAGAAGTTCTTCATCTCTCTTCTAAGATGGGTTCGGCTGTTCAAAAGGCAAATCCTCAGTAATCTGTTGGATTTCAGATGAAATGCCAGGCTGAAGCCAAGATGCATAGTGACTGCCATTACCATCATTCAAGCAGCTGAAAATATCTCATCCAGTGCAGCCTGAAAGGATGATCATGCTACCAGGCGGCCCTCACTGATAAGCAAGGCCCCGTGTTTGTCACGGATTCAGTGACCTCTGTAACTTCTGCAGTGGCTGGTATGCCTGGCCGTGGGGCCACCTGAGCTGCTCTGAGACCCCAGGCCAGGTGTACCAGCTGCTGCTGGGGCAGTCTTGGGTCCCCCTACCCCCCAGCAGCAGGAGTTTGGGTGTGGAGGGGCTCAGGGCTGGGGACTGGGGTGCGGTGATGCCCCCCCGACTCACACCCCCGAGCACCTGTGGTGTGCCCCTCCCCCCCGAACTGCATTCCCCGAGCTGCGTCCCCTCCCCCACCCCCGAGCACCCATAGCAGCACCCCCCACACCACCGCCCAAGGTCCCCTCCCCCCAAGTTTTAATCAGGGATAGATAGTAAAGAAGTCCTGGACAGGTCACAGGCTGTGAATTTTGTTTACTGCCCGTGACCTGTCCGTGACTTTTACTAAAAATACCCATAACTAAAACGTTGCCTTACTGATAAGTGCTCTGTATTCCTTCTCAGCCTTGTCTGGCAACATGTCAAGGAATTTTAGCACCGAGGCCCTATTGGAGTAATCATAACAAGCAAACAAGAGTCTGGTAGTTAGCAATTTTCAATTGTACTCCTGATAAAGAATAAACCTTTCTTCCAAACAAATCCCATTTCTTCGTGTTTTTGTTTTTGGGAGTAGATTTAGAGTGTCCTTGTCTTGCCTTTATATTAACCATGGCCACCACCAAAGATCCTGCAGTTAGGTGTGAATAAAAGTACCCACAACCCTGAGAGGGAACTTGCACCTTTTCTCAGTCCTTTTGGCAGTGGGTGTCAGAGAGGAGAGTTTGCCAAAGGATTCTGGTATGCTCCAAGATAACATCATTAATAGGTAAAGCCACTCTGGCAGGTCCTATAGTACACAAAATGTCCTTTAACTTGTGAGAATTGCCCTGGACCAGTTCTACTTGAATTCCCAGAGATGTGGCTACCTTTATCATAAGTTCCTGGTACGTTTTGTAATCATCAGGAATCAGACAGTAGCCTCACCTGGTGAAGAGGAGGAACTATGGAAGGGCTGCACTGTAATGTCTGTTCTGTTTTCTGCTGTATCTCTGCACCAGAAGGATCAGACACTAGGTACCTGACTCAGTACCAAGTTTGACACTGGGCAGAGTATGGTGCCTTGATGGTGATCAAATGCTACACGATCTAGCCAATGAGGACCTGGAGTCTGGAGGAACACACAGTGGATTCCCAAAGGGCCATCATTAAAATTGGTATGGTACCAGGGCCCAACCCGAAGACATCCTGTCCCTGGACACGATCCTACAAGAATCACAATACCGAGATTTTGACTTATGAGAGGAAGAATGAGAACAGGCTCTTGATCCTGTGTGACGGGATACTATGCTTCCAGATCCCATTTCTGATTCTGAAAAGTAGTCTGAAGGGCAAGGTGGTGCAGTACTGGAACCTGGACCGATGAGATGTGGTCAGTACCAGAAGAAACATCAGCAGCTTTCCCACAGAAGGTACCGAACGCCTGCTCTGCTTCACTTTTGAGCTTCTGGAGTCCAATGGCACTCCCGCGCACACCCAGAATCTGACAGCACCAAAAAAGCAGGTGCCACAAAGGAGGCAGTGAAACGGGGTGGGCATCTGAACTTCCTCCTGTATCAGTGGGGAATCCAGGACTGAGAGGCAAAGAAGGTCCCTGGCCACTGCGTAAGTTTCAGGTGTCACAGGTACCAAAAGCATAGGTGTAATACAGACAAAGTCAATGTAGAATGTCCCCAGCAATGGAGTTGGTCTCAACGGTACCAAACGAGGTGCCAGAGTCAACGACTATATTGCTAGAGGACAAATGAAATAGTGCAGAGTGCCTATGTGGAGCAGGCTGAGCTCTAATCTTGGTACCAGATTTCTTCCTAGGAGTCTCCACTGAGGACTTGGTTTTTGAAGAGGAAGAGGGCTTCTTCTTACTAGAGGAACTAAGTGTCTGACTTCTTATGGTATTTATGCAGTACAAGAGGAGAACACCTTCTCTTCGGTTCCCTCTGAGGGGAATCCATCACATTCAGCAGCGCACTTTGAGATGGAGTCCAAGCCCTCATATACAAAGTTCCTGAGTGGAGCACACAGCTGCCACCAACAGGTTACGCCAAAGTCAAACTTCCCAAACCGTCTTAGTCTTAAATCTCCTTCAGATAGGACACTTATGTCTTACACAGCCCTCTCCTGAACACTTCAAACCAGAGGTTCTCAAACTATGGTCTGCGAGCTCCATTCAGATGGTCCACAGATAGTTCCCTCTAAGGTGCGTGCCTGGGTGGCCGCACACAAGCCAATGAAGGGCCACCCACCTAATTAGTGGAACCACACAAGCATGGCTCCACTAATTAGATGCCTAGACCCTGGAGAAGACGCACATGTAAGGTGATGACTTTGGGGGAAATAGAAGGTAGGTGGGGTGAAAACAGGGGGTGGGGGGAATTTGGGACATGGAGGGCTGCGGCGGCCAAAGAGGCGACTTTCTCCAGCTCCAGACTGCAGCTGCTGGGGAGAGACCGCCCTCCTTCCCAGCCTCAGCTCTGTGGTTGCTGTGGTGGGGGGAGAGACGAACCCTCCCCTTCCCAGCTCGGGGGCTGCCACAGCAGGGGAGAGAGGGTACATCCACTGCATTAGAAAGGTAAAACTACTGATATTAAAAATTTGTAGAACAAAAAACAAATTATTATTAAGGTGTTTTTTTAATTTATCGCTTTTATCCAAAGTGCTTTACAATAGTTAGCTAACGGTACAAACAACATTTAGAAAGATCATCGTTAAGTGGTCCGCCAAGACCCTCAGCAATTTTCAAGTGGTCCACAAAAAAAAAAAAAAGTTTGAGAATCACTGCTTTAAACAACTATAATGAGGGTTGCTGACTTACAGAACGACTACATCCAGAAAAGCACTAAAATCCCAGATATTTAGGCATGCCCCAGTACTGAGCATAAAGCCAAGAAAAATATATATAAAAAACAAAGATTCCTAAAAAAATACCACTATCACAATGAATAACTAAATATGTACACAAAGAGTAGAAGTATTTTTCTCTAAGAGAATAACGGGAAAGTGTGACAAGCGCACACACTGACTAGTGATCACTGCAGTGAAAAGGAATGAGGGGGGTCAGGGTGGCTCTGGCCCTTTATACACAGGGCTAGGAGTACAAGCATTCAGAGGGCTTTTTAAATAGTTCCACTTTAAATTCTGCAGTGTATTATTCCTAATGTAATATCTGGTTACTTGCTCTAATGGCGTGTATGACATTAAACATGCATATGAATGAACAAGCAAAGTGTCAGCTTTCTGAAACAGACAATCTGGAAATGTTTGTCTGCACCTTGTTTACACCTCTCTTGCAGAGGGAATGCCAGGACAATGAAACAAGTCCCAAATGTACCTACTGTTTGTGTACACAGGAAAGCTTATTAAAGTGGCATAAAGAAATCAGAAAGAAAAATGAGGCGAAGTATGAACTCCTCTGACAGTCTGCACCAAACAGCATATTTTCTTCAAGTCTTCAATTATTCACATTCATGGGAAAGTCTTAATTTACACAAACTTTTCATTTTGCTCAAACAAGAAGTCTTCAATTTTTTGTTTCAAAATTCACTATAAACTGAGGAACGTACCTGAAAAAGTATCAATGGCTATTCCATTCTGAGATCTTTTTACAATTGCCATATCTGATCCACTGTTGGTGGCAGCCATCTTGCTGAAAAAATGCTGCAGTCTGATGGCATTGTTATTCAAGATCTCACTACAAGACTGAGCCAGTTACCATCCTGCTTTTATAATGGTTGTACATTATACTTGGACTTTATATGTAAACACATTTTTGATACAATTAAGATTAAAGCAGATTTGGAACTTTTGCATGAGCCCAAGGGAAGACTAAACCCATTCCCTGATGCTTAAAATTAGCTTATCAAAAAAACTTTAAATATTAAATAAACTTGTGTTCAGAAAATTCTAATCATTAACATTTACAAAAAGATATAGATAGATAGATAGGAGAGCAGCTGACTTGGTTTTATATTTGGCTTCTTCAGAGAACTGGTGTATTCCATGACTTCACTTTCAGCAAGATGGCTGCCACTACTACTCTGCAGAGTAAGGTCACAAAATTCAGAAGAGGTTTACTTACAGTGAAAACCAACTAATTTTTCCACAGAAAAGAATTAAACAGAACAATTAGTTTGCCTTAATGATACAGCTTGAAAAATTCCTCAGCATCCTCAGCCATGTCCTGTTTTCATGCAGAAAACAACTCTAATCAAATGCAGGATCCAAGTCATCTGATACGTGTACACAGGTGTTGCTCCTGCATTCATCTGCCTCACCTATACCCAACCATTTTCTGGAGGAGAGGGACCACAGCTTGGAAAGCAGAACAACAAGGGAAGATCAAACAACGGATATTATATTTACAATAACCTATATAAGTTACGAATTATTCCACACAAGTGGCAAACCCCCTAGAAAACAGTGTCCTCACTTGATAATTGGTTAATAGTAACTGCACAGTAGTGTTGCATGAAGTGTATAAATGCATTTGCATAACAGGTGATATTTTTTTCCACAACTGTCCTTCCAAAAAATAAAATAAAATAAATAAATAAATAAAATTTGGCAAACTTCCTACAATCTGAAATAATTACATATTTTCCAATCCCTTTACGTAACTACTAGTCTATTACCAATAATAGCCTCTTTTATATTTACTGGCCATTAGTCTATTTTTGGGAAGTTATAGCAAATGAATACCTATAACCTAAATTTAAAGTTCTTATGTGTTGAATAGACGTTAAATATTTTTTTAAAAGCTATGAATATTAAAATTTCTGACAAGCAAAGAAATTCTAAGCTATGGGCGGTGTCAAGTTAAAACAACTCATGTTTGAAAGATAGTCACATCATAGGACACTTACAGGCCTGAATTCAGATCATTTTAGATGTTCCTTGGTACTGTGAAAATTAAATCAGCTCTAAAAGAGCAGCAATATAAATTAAAGCCCAATATTATATCTGGGAGACACAAAGCACTGATCTGAACAGGTTTCCTCGCATCACGTATAAGCATATCATGCTATTCTTCAGCTTTGCCAGCTGACCCCATTCTTGAGGGCTAGCATTTGTGAAGTCCACACAAATCCTGGTCCATGAAAGAGTCAAGCCCAGGATTCTTGTAAATTGCAATATCCTGCTAGCAGGAAGGACTAGAGGATAGTGTACTTGTACAAAAGCATGCAAAACAAAACAACTGGCTAATCTGTTTCATTTTCAGATTTACAAGTTCTCAGAAACCCCTTCACGTTGTTTAACAGTTTAATTTTTCTCTGAAAAATGTCAATATTGCATGTGTCCAAAAAGCCTTACTAAGTGCCGAGCTAGTAATGTTTAATATACTATTAGAATCTATTCTGAACACCACAACAATTTGCTGTTTATCGCCATGAATCAAATACTCTACTTAACTTTTTTATAACTAAAGTTCTTCTTTATGTCGGTTATTCTTCCAACACGGCAATTTGTTGACTATTTTCTCTTCGCTTGCTCTCTACCTTTAGAGTTCGTGTTCTTTTTTTATATTTTTCTGTGCCCACACTCGCCTGCTGGAGTGCCAAATTTGCGTTAGTAAAAAGGATAACTCAGCATGAGCCTCAGCAGGGCAGTAAATTAAAATAATAGTAACTATATGCAAACCTTCAGATTTCACAGGAAATAGCAGCTCCACTGGCTATGCAAATAAGTTACCACACTTCTAGCATATTGATCGTGTCAACACGATAATCTCATCACATCAGCATTGAATCTCGGAAACAGCAGCAACTTTATATTATAATAAAGAAAGGAGGGATTATTGCAAAGCCGCAATCTAGAAGTATTTTCTACACTAATATGAATACACTGAAGCAGGGGATTCAGCAAATTAGTGTACTTCACTCGTTTGTTTTAAAACAGATCATCTTATTTAGAATAGACTGCAAAAAAAGTATTGAATGTTGCTTTTCCTAAATAAACTAACCATTAATGTGTATATCTTCAGTGATTGTTAGGCCTATATGTTTGAGAAAAAATATCCTTTCCATTTTAAAAAGACAGTTCTAAGCAAAAAACTATGGCTGTCAATTAAATTGCAGTTAACATCTGCAATTAACTGAAAACAAAATTTTTAACATGTTAATTGCATACCTCTGGCCATAGAGGGAGGCATCAGCACTCCCTGCTGGTCTAGAGACCCGTGCCTCCCGCTGGGCTGGAGGGAAAGGGGGGGGGCACAATTTTTTCTAGGTGAGGGTGAGCGGAGGGCATAATATTTTGTTTAGTCCAAATGTGGTCACCAGCACAAAAAGTTTGAGAAACACTGCCACAGAGAACAGGGACCTGGCAAGCTCCGCATCCCTGTACCAGCCTCACCTCCCCTGCTGTATGTCATGGCCATGAGCTAAAATCCACCCTTCCGTACAAACAAGGGCTCACTCAGCTGAAGGGAGTTTAATAATAAATAAATAAATAATATACATTTGAAAGTTCAACTTTCATGATTAAGAGATTGCACTACAGTGCTCGTATGAAGTGAATTGAAATACTATCTTTTTTACAATGCAAATATTTGTAATAAAAAATAAAGTGAGCACTGTACAGTTTGTATTCTGTGTTGTAATTTAAATAAGTATATTTGAAAATATAGAAAACATCCAAAAATATTTAAATACATGGTATTCTATTATTAGCAGTGCGATTAATCGTGATACTTTTTTTAAATCACTTGACAAGTCCTACAAAAAACAAAAATGTTCAGAGTGCAACAAGTGATCTGTCAACATTTCTCTTCAGCAACACAAGTTTATAGCGCAGTTTTACTGTACTTTAATAAATTGCAAAGTTTTACTGTATTATAACACTAGCAACTGAAACAACCACTTCAGAGTGACAAATAATATTAACCAATAAGTAAGCAATCCAAGACCCCCTCCCTTCTCTAAACTATTGTCCAATATCTTGAGTGGATCTGTCTCACTTATCAAAGGGCCAGATCCTTCTTTACTGAAGTCAAAGGGTGTAGGCCCTTAGATTACTAATAAATAAGACTGAAAATTAGGGCTGTCAGTTTAACTGCAGTTAACTCACGCGATTAATTTTTTTTTTAGTTTATTGCGATTAATCACAGTTTTAATCACACGGTTAAACAATAGAATACCAATTTAAATGTATTAAATATTTTGGATGTTTTCTACATTTTCAAATATATTGATTTCTATTGCAACACAGAATACAAAGTGTACAGTGCTCACTTTATATTATTATTACAGATATGTGCACTGTAAAAATGATAAGCAAAACAGTATTTTTCAATTCACCTCATACAAGTACCGTAGTGCAACCTCTTTATTGTGAAAGTGCAACTTACAAATGTAGATTTTGTTATAACACTGCATTCAAAAACAAAACAAAGTACACTCAATCCTACGTCTTGTTCAGCCAATCGCTAAGAGAAACAAGTTTGTTTACGTTTACGGGAGATAATGCTGCCGGCTTCTTATTTACTATGTCACCTGAAAGTGAGAACAGGCATTCGCACGGCACTTTTGTAGCCGGCATTGCAAGGTATTTACATGCCAGATATGCTAAACATTCGTATGCCCCTTCATGATTCAGCCACCATTCCAGAAGAGATGCTTCAATGCTGATGCTAGTTAAAAAACTAATGCATTAATTAAATTCTGACTGAACTCCTTGGGGGAGAATAGTAGGTCTCCTCCTCTGTTTTACACACATTCTGCCATGTATTTCATCTTATAGCAGTCTCAGATGCAGGGGTGAAAGTAAGAAGAGAGACTTACTGGTACGGAGTCCTGGCTCTGGGCCCCTGGAAGGGGTAGGGCTAGGAGTCAGCTTCCCCCAGGCAGCCCTTCCATGCTGCCCGTCCCGCACCGATTGGGACTTCGGTGGCTATTTAAAGGGCCTGGGGCTATGGCCGCTGCAGCAGCAGCTGGGAGCCCCGGGCCCTTTTAAATCACTGGGCCCTGGGGTAGCTGCTCCTTTTGCCCACCACCACCGCTCCTCCATTGGCAGCCCGGGGGGGAGGAAGGGAAGGGTGCGCAGAAGGGGCAGCGATGTTAAAGCCAAACCTTTATGAAAATAAAATAAAACCACCTCAACTTGTAAGCAAACCAAAGTGCACTTGTTTACAGCAAGTCACTCTAGCAGTTTGATATCTTGCCATTACTCTCACCATATTACATTACCACAAGGATCTGTTTTAAAAAAAAAATTGTTACAGGAAGTACCAAAAAATAGGTCATTTATTAGCTCACCTTTCTCAAAGTTCCTTATGAGGATGGCTGGAGTGATCAGTTATAGAACAACAAATAAAGACAACTACTATGAACTTAGTGTCCACACCTGGTCAATGTTCTGCAATTGCCTCTGTCTGTATTACATTGACTCCAGTTGACACAATCGTTCATGATGCAGGGTAGGATTTAATAGATATGGAATCTGATCCCTTCATGTGTAAATGTGTAAAAAAAAAAAACCCACAATGAAATAATTTGTCCCCAAAAGCAAATGCTGGTTATTTGCAGTGTGGGGAGAAGAAACTCATCTGGAAGCTGCAGTTGTCAGTTCAGGAAGTAAAGACCCCATCTCACCCCCTTCTTCTTTGGATACATGCATACCCAGCAAGAATTCAGTAGTCAGGAGGCCGCCCCCAGCAAACTAGTTTGTCTTGTCTTCTAATCCTTATCCCATTGAGAATTGTAGCCACGGAGTAAATTTGGAGGGGCAGAGAGAAAGTATTCTCATGAACTGGCTCCCATGCCTAAGTTAAACAGAGCCATATTACCTTAAAGGGGCACAGTCAGGTCAAATTTGGCCCAAAATTTAAGTTTTGTAAAGATAAAACTTTTACAAAACCCAAGACAAAATAGTAATGGTTCTATGTTATATGCATATTTTAGTCTCTTTGGAACCAGGCTTTTTAAAATGAATATATATTGCTATGCAGTCTGTCCAGTGACAGAATGCTGCAGTGTTGTGTTAAGAACCAAGAAGTGATATACACTAGAAAATGGCTATTTTCATTGTCCATGCTAAGAATGCAACAAACCAAGGTACTATGTAAAGTGTTACAGTATTTTTAAATTTTCAGTTTTAATAATATAGGATTTGCACAAGAGATAAGGACATTAGATTTTAAAATATTATCACTTTCGCTACATCAATGTTGTTTGCCTTTCTCCAGGATCTAAAATTTTGTTGATATTCCAGACGTGTCATAATAGGAAATAAGTTGAGTCACAGGAAGTGCATTTCACGGTTGGATAAAATGGGAAATAGACACTTCAGATTTGTTACAGAATTTATTACTTTTTCAAAAATATAAATTACCTTTTATTAAGTATTTTTATTGTAACAACTTAGAAAGTCTCCCCATTGAAGGAATTTAACAGTGAACTACATGCGTCTACAGTCAAGAAAGCTACTTCCATTTTTATTATTATGGTTAAGACACATTTAATCGATGTATTCCTTGTATTCCAATATAGTGATCGTTACTTTTGTCTTAAGGTGCCTTTAAGTACTCAGTTTAGTAGCACAGTTCAATAAAAACTGAAAATCCTTCATTTGATGTAAACAAGGAAATTAAAATGCACTTGTAATGTAAACATGTGCATCATTTTATATAGTAATCAGTCAAGCATTTCAGGGGTTATTCAGAGCTGAAGCAACAATCTTTAAGAGATACTCATTTGGAATAAAAGAGCTGTCATGGTACTTTAAAAAGACTGTCCAGGCTATGTCTAAAAACTAATCTAATGTCATGCTAAATTTGTCCATTGTTAAAAAGTCTAGACAGCAAGACAATTTAAAGATTACAACACACTAATTACAAGTGCAAAGACTACCCATTCTACTTAAGGACAAGATTAATCATATTATCTTAATGGTGCTCCGACTTTATGAATCATTAAGAATTTTAAAAGTTACAGAATAAATTTAATATTTGTCAATACTAGACAGTCTTAAAAACAATTATATCAACTGGGTATCATTTGAGTACTTGCAAGAGAGACTAAAGAAGTTAAAGTATAAATAGTCAACACAGATTCCTTTATGCTTTTTCTCCTTTTTTTTTTTTATTTTGAGGACATTCATAATGTTTGTTCACCAATAAATTTTTGTTTAAGTCCATCATTAAAACTGTCAGTGTTTCAGACTAGACACTTAAGACAATGTCACTATAGACTACAACTTACATAGGAATGGATTAACCGTAACGTGTAATTTTGATAGTTGGGTGTTACCGTGTAAGCATCAGAGAAAGCACACTTACAAAACCCTCAACTGGCAAAAACAAGGCATTATAAGAAGCAATTACGGTAATTTTAGCTTCAGTGAGCAGAGTCTTTTTAATTCAATGAGTACCATTAAAAAAAAAACACCACAAAAAAAACCACACCTAAGTATCACTGAATAACTGTTTTGATCAGTGATACTCGGACTGAGGCTCAGGAGCCACAAACAGCTCTTCAATGAGTCTCCTGTGGCAATTTGGTTAATAATTAAATCAGTGTTTTAATATCATGTGCTGCAATCAGGATGATTTTACTATGTTATCAACCAATTGTAAGTTGATAAAAATCATAAAATACTCGTCAGTCATTTTACTGTGAGAATATATATAAAAAACTAAATATTTTCACTGTCATACAGTTTGAATATAAATATATAGCCCTATTATAAATGAAACAATGAATTCACATTACTGTGGCTCTTTTGGGTAATGATCGCTAAATTGGCTCCTGAACCACTGAGGTCTGAGTATCACTGGTTTAGATACATCCCCTCAGCTTACGAAGGGCTAAACATGATTTTCTGCTGACCAAAGCAATGCTATTCTGCACACAGAGCAAGCGGTTCTAGACTCAAGTAATGCAAATTATCTCCCAAACAGTACTGCTCTTAAAAAGTAAGCCCCCCGAAACATTTCACCCTTATACAGAGTATAAGATGCAAAATACAGGCAATCACATTTAATAAAGATGGTTATAAGCAATGGTGATTTGGAACACTATTAAAACACCCAGACTGACAAATCAAAAGGAGTAAATGATGAATACTTACTGAATCAACTTGCAAAACAAAGGGGCATCTATGACACTAATAAATAGAACTATTAAGTGCCAAGTTTTTAAAACAGTATTGAATTTTTCAATTGCCTAAAAGATAAAACAAGTGGTTTCTTCATAAACATGAAGTTGGAGGTACAATTCAGATGATCTTAAGAAAAACAACGGATTCTGTTTAAACCCCTCTGACCCAAAATACAGGATGAGAAGGACAAGGTGTCATCCTTCGACTTGTCTGTCTAAAAATGACACAACGGAGATCTATTCAGACTTTGAAATAACTACCTAAAAATCTACCCGAGTAGAAAAATTAACCCTAATTTGTTTAACACACACAAGATATCAAAAGATCCTGCCTATACTAGCCTTTGTACAGTGTTTGACACGCAATACCAATAATTATCCCCTGTTGAAGGTAGGTTAGCTGTTGAATGGGCCAACACTGTTCAACATCTGACACAGAAAACATGACTGATCCCCCTTCAAAACAAGAAATTGAATATACTTTCAGCATTAGGTTAAATAGTTTTCCCCCAAACACACTTGTTGCAGACTATGTTCAGTGACAGTTAAAGAAATACTTATGTGATACTGGGTTATCCTATATTCAAGTTCCAGTGTAAATACTATCAAACATTTAACAATTTTATTAAGTGATGAGGAAGAAAACAAAATCACTGAAAGTTTGCAGATGACAATAATTTGGGGAGCAGTAAATAATGAAGATGACAGATCACTGATTCAGAGTGACCTGGATCACTTGGTAACCTGGCCGCAAGCAAACAATGTGTGTCATAATATCTCTAGCTGTAAATGTATACAACAAAGAATGTAGGCCATACTTACACGACTGAGAACTCCACCCTGGAAAGCAAGGACTCTGAAAAAGATTTGAGGATCATAGTGGACAATCAGCTGAACATGAAATCCAACTAGAATGCTGTGTCCAAAAGAGCTAATCAGATTTTAGGATGCATAAACAGGGCAATCTCAAGTAGGAGTAGAGAGGTTATTTTACCTCTGTATTTGGCAAAGGTGCTACTGCTGCTGGAATCATGCAGTTCTGGTGCCCACAATTCAAGAAAGATGTTGATAAATGGAAGACAGTTCAGAGAAAAGCCATGAGAACGATTAAAGGATTAGTGCCATATGGTGACAGACTCCAGGAGCTGAATCTATTTAGCTTAACAAAGAGAAGGTAAAGGGGTGAACATGGGGAACAAATATTTAATAATGGGCTCTTCAGTCTAGCAGAAAAAGGTACAATACAATCCAAGTGCCTAGAAGTTGAATCCAAACAAATTCAAAATGGAAATAAAGCATAAATTTTTGTCAGAGTAATTAACCATCGGAACAGCTTACTAACCCTCATGGTGTTCTCCATCACTGACAACTTAAAATCAAGATTGAATGTTTTTTTAAGTTCTATGGCCTGCATTATACAGGAGGTCAGACTAGATGATCACAATGATTCCTTCTGGCTTTGGAATCCATGAATCTAAAAAAAAAAAAGGTACACAGCCACACTCATAATAATATCAAGTAGTTTTACATAATTTAGCTAGGTAAGAAATGGACAGAGGCCTGACAAAAATAGGAGTGAAATATATTTTAGTTGCAAGAGAGGTGCAGATAAGATGACTTTCCTGCATTATTCAGAGTGCAATACTACTATAGGGATTATTCAACTTTTTTATTCAGGAAATTAATTTTTTTAAAAAAAAAAGCTTTAGTTAAATTAAGGTTAGTAATCCAAGTTTGGAGCCAAACACATACATTTTATAAATAAATCCCAAAAAATTAGGGCTGTTTCAAGTCTTCTGACTGTTGGACAGAGCACTCACCCTCCTTGAACCTCATTTTTAGGTCTGTCTCACAACTGAATGACCTTTCTGCTTTCTACTGCAGATGCTCATAGCTTTTCTAAGCAGCATACAAAAATTAACATGGAGTCTTTTCAGGTTCACTGCTGCCCACAAGGTTCTGTATAGAAGCAAATAGTAGTTAATTGTACAATACAGTACAACACTTGGAAATCTAGAAGCAGCAGCAGCACAAGGACTGAAAGCAGACCCTATATTTTAAAAAAAAAATTGCAGTACTGTAGAACCTCAGAGTTACAAACACTTCAGGAATGGAGGTTGTTAATTCTGAAATGTTTGTAACTGAACAAAATGCTATGGTGGCTCTTTCAAAAGTTTACAACTGAACACTGACTTAATACATCTTTGAAACTTTACTATGCAGAAGAAAAATGCTGCTTCCCCCCCCTTTTTTTTTTTAGTAGTTTACATTTAACAGTACTGTACTGTATTTGCTTTTCTTTTTTTTTTCCCCTCTCTGCTGCTGCCTGATTCCGTACTTCCAGTTCCAAATGAGGTGTGTGGTTGATTGGTCAGTTTGTAACTCTGGTGTTTTTAACTCTGACGTTCTACTGTAGTTCACCTTCAGAAGGTATTCTTTATAATCACAAAGGTAAGGGTTTTCTCTTTGTACAAAGTTTGATAGTCCTAAAGCCTAAAAGGCTAGTCAACTTTCTAAGGCAAATTTCCTATTAATCACTAAGGCTACCATTTTGTCACGGAGGTCGCAGAAGTCAAAAAAATCCATGACTTTCAGAGACCTCTGCGACTTCCTATCCTCCAAAACACTTGTAACTTGCAAGAGCTACATAGGAGGTCTTAAAATAACTTATAATATTTTAAATACATTAAATAAACTTAGCTGAATGTGACGGCACTTAAAATTAGAGCTGAGTGAATAATCGATTTTTTGACTTGACTAAATCAAAAAACACCCAAAGTATTTGTTTCAGTTTAACCCAAAATGGAAATCTTTTGGTCTTTCTTGCCAAAATGAAACACTGAAAAAAGTATGATTTTTTGGGTCGGTCAAAACATTTTGTTCTTTCCAAAACTAATTCGTGTTTGCAATTTTGTTTAGTTTTTGGATGTGCTTTATCCTTTTCTAAATAAATCTAGCTAAATTTTGAAATAAAAAACATTGTTTTGAAATGAAATTACATTTTGAAAATATGTAAAGATATTTGGACTTTTGGGGAATTTTTTTTTTTTTTTTTTAAACTTTAGCCAAAACTATTTGCTGAACTTGAGCCAAATTCATTAATAGTTTCAGTCGACCTAAAACTGCATTTTTTGGTGAGAAAGCTACTTGTCCAACAAATTTCTCCTAGCTCGGTGTAAAATTCCAGCCACTGATCTGGGTGCATCTGGGTGCAGTTTTACAGGTTATAGATCACATTACTTTAAATTTCCTACATTAATTTTGTTAGATCTTAAATTTCCAAAGTAATTGTTAATAATAAATGCTGGGGTCACATGTTAACAGCCTAGATCAGGCCCTAAATGATCTAAAGTTAACTGGAGTCTTTCCATTCACTTCACTGGACTTTGGATTAGGCCCAAAGAGTTTCTAGTACACCTTTACCTCGATATAACACTGTCCTCGGGAGCCAAAAAATCTTACCATGTTATAGGTGAAACTGCGTTATATCGAACTTGCTTTGATCTGCTGGAGTGCGCAGCCCCCCGCCGCCCCCCCACCCCGAAGCTCTGCTTTACCGCGTTATATCAGGTTGCGTTATATCGGGGTAGAGGTGTACATTGAAATAAGCAGGTTTTGAATCAGTCTTGCAAATGAGCTTTGGCTTCTGTATGAAACTTGAGAAGACTGAAACAAATTAATATTTGTCTATTATTGGAAATCCTGAAAAAAATTTAACATTGCATGTGCTGCATCAGACAGTAAATATTTGATTCTTTTGAAGCTTTATTATGAGTCTACCTTTGGCCCCTAACACTTATGACACATTTAATCATCAGCAAAAAAAAGTTAAGCAAAATTGCTATACTTTAACATCAGATCAGAAAATTGACTAACCAGTATTAATTTGAAAGATGTATTTATTTATTCATTCATTCATTCATTCAACTTGTGACATTAACAGGTTTTCAGAAGCAATACGTCTTTGGCCGAGCAAAGCAAGGCCTATGGAATTTCTGTTTGAGAACTTTTGAACACAGCAATCAATCAATTCCAGAATTTTAGGGAATATTCTAGGCATCCATGGGAAGAACCAGGGTGGACTGATTTTATAAAAGTGATTTCAAATAATTTTAATCTTGTTTTATATTTGAACCTTTTAAGTTATTTATCTGAAGAAAGTTACCAAGTAATGAGAATCAATGTATTAAAACATGTTGATTTGCAACTAAATATAGCCTTCACTAAATTTGGTGGTACTTGCCAACAAGGAGGATATGCTGTATCTAAACACACTTATTAAGCTATATAATTGCTTAATATACATTTATTCAGATTTCTTTATGTTAGATGATGGTGAATGATGCATTTCTTCTTGACTAGCTTTACTTAATTCTTTTTAGTCAATCTCTATTTGGATTGAAATTCAAACAATAAAAAATGCACCAAAAGAGCATTTTAAATTTGTTTTAAATACACTGAATACATGGGGGGAGGGGGAAAGGAGCGAGGAAGTTTAACAAAATGTTTTGAATTTAAACATTTATTAAACAAAGGAAATGTTATGTATGAATTCCAGGTCGCCATGGCCTTCAAGATATTAGAACTAGTAGACCTCATTTTTTCTCACCTAGTTTTATTTTCCGCTTCCAATTTATTAATAAGGCTTTCCTGCTTTTTCATCTCCTAACTGGTTACTACTTTGTTCAAAGTTAAGAAATTAAACTGAACTAGCTGAATAAATTGAAATGAAAATATTCTCTCTGTAACTGCAAGAGACTACTGTTGTCAAAAGGTTTCAGAGTAGCAGCTGTGTTAGTCTGTATCCGCAGAAAGAACAGGAGTACTTGTGGCACCTTAGAGACTAACAAATTTATTAGAGCATAAGCTTTCGTGGGCTACTGCAGTAGCCCACGAAAGCTTATGCTCTAATAAATTTGTTAGTCTCTAAGGTGCCACAAGTACTCCTGTTGTCAAAAGGTGGTTTAACACTCCAGAATATTCTGGATCTAGGTGATCAGCCAGTGACTTCAATTAGTTTACTGTTTTGATTTTCTTTAAAACTTTGGCAATTAACATGTAATGCTCTATATCATATATTTAATTTAAATTATTTTTAGTAAATTTAGTTCTTAACATGTTATAATTTCAAATTTAAGCAGATTTTATAAAGAAAATGTATTTAATTTAAATTTTTAAAATATTTTATTTAAAAAATTGATTTTTTTTAAAATCCACACTGGGCAGAACCCTATTTTTTAGATGAAAATTGCAAAACTAAAAGTGGGGAATGAAGGGGGTACACAGACTCTCTGACATGAGAGGGAAATGGGGGACAATCATAGAAATGTAGAGCTGGAAGGGACCTCGAGAGGTCATTTAGTCCATCATCCACCCTCATCCTTGCACTGAGGCAGAACAAATTATGTCTAGTCTCCTCCTGAAAAATGTTTGTCGTTAGAGATTTTTAAGAACAGGTTAGACAAGGACTGGAATATTTCCCAAGGGAGGTTGTGAAATCCTTAACTATCCTTACAGTTATGAAGTTTTTCTTAATATCTAACAAATCTCCCTAGCCATAGGTTAAGCAAATTACTTCCTGTCCTACCTTCAGTGGGCATGGAAACATCCTCTTTATAACATGATCACCCTCTTTATAACAGCCCTTAACATATCTGAAGACTAGCTGGGTCCCCTTCAGTCTTCTTTTCTCAAGACTAAATATGCCCAGTTTTGTAACCTTTCCTCAGAGGGTCAGGTTTTCTAAAACTTTTCATTTTTGTTGCTCTCCTCTGGATTCTCTCCAGTTTGTCCACATCTTTCCTAAAGTGGGGCACCAAGAACTGGACCCAGTACTCCAGCTGATGTCGCTCCATGCAGAGTAGAGTGAAACAGTTACGTCCCGTGTGTTACATATGGTATTCCAGAATGTTTGCCTTTTATCATAACTGCATCACACTGTTGACTCATATTCAATGTGCTACTCCGGGGGAATTCTGCACCACCACACAATGCAGAATTTTGCTGAAATTAACGTGCACACAGAATTTTTTTACCCCCACAAAAATGGGCTGCAGTGCTGCTAGCTGCCACTGGACTCAGCAGAGCCCAGCTTGCACATAGAAGACACTGCTGGGAGGAGGGAGAGGGAGCTACAAGGTTCCTGGCAGCTGCAGTTCCCAGAATGCCCTGAGGGAAGGAGAGGGCAGCACACAGGAAACTGTGCAAGTCTGGGTTGTTTCTCCCCCTGGATCCCTGGGCTCGGGGTGAGAGGTGTTGGGGGACAGATGTCTGGACAAGGGGGCCCTGCAGCTGGGCTCTGGGGTGGAGGGGTTGAGAGTGTCTGGTCCCCCGGCTGGGCTCTGGGGAGCAAAGGGGGCAGAGAAACAGAAACTGAGTTGTCATGGGGATTTCTTTAACTTTCTACTCCTGGGGGACTGTGTGTTAGTATTATTAGACATACTTGCTGACAGGTATTTTGAAATAAAATTACCAAAATAATTGAAACTGGCATGATAATGTAGTGTTATTTTGACCAAAAAAAAGTCAGAATTTTTGGCAGAATTTTAAAATATTGTGCGCAGAATTTTTTGACGCAGAATGCACCCAGGAGTAATGTGCAATCCTCTATAACCTCCAGATCCTTTTCAGTGGTACTGTCTCCTAGCCAGTTATTCCCTGTTTTGTAGTCAGCATTTTATTTTTATTTCCTACGTGTAGTACATAGAAAACATTCTGCAAATACATTAGAAGCAAAAGGAAGATTAAGGACAGGGTAGGCCCATTACTCAAGGAATGCGGGGGAACAGAAAATATGGAAATGGCAGAAATGCTAAGTGACTGTTTTTGTTTTAGCTTTCACCAAAAAGATTAGTAGTGATTGGACATCTAACATAATGAATGCCAGTGAAAATGCGGTAGGATCAGAGGCTAAAATAGGGAAAGAACAAGTTTAAAACTACTTAGACAAGTTAGATGTTTAAGATCACCAGGAGCTTAAGAAACATACTAAAATACTCAAGGAGCTGACTGAGGAGATACCTGAGCCATTAGCGATTACCGTTGAAAAGTGATGGAAGATGGAAGAGATTCCAGAGGACTGGAAGAGGGCAACCCAGGGAATTACAGACCAGTCAGCTTAACTTCTATACCCGGAAAGATAATGAAGCAAATAATTAAGCAATCAATTTGCGAACACCTAGAAGAAAATAAGGTGATAAGTAATAGTCAGCATGGATTTGTTAAGAACAAATTGTGTCAAACCAACCTAATAGCTTTCTTTGACAGGGTAACAAGCCTTCTGGATAGAGGGGAGTGGTAGATGTTATAGCTTGACTTCAGTAAGGCTTTTGATACTATGACCATCTTATAAACTTCCCGCAGCTCCCATTGGCTGGGAACGGCAAACTGTGGACACTTGGAACTGAGGGGCTCCATGCCTGCAGACGCTCCAGGTAAACAAAACGTTCCGACCCGCCAGCGGCTTATCCTGATGGGCCGGGAGCCAAAGTTTGCCAACCCCTGAAATATAGGGTTGGCTTAAGAAAGGGTCATGCAGTTTTTGCTATTTTTAGCAAACCATCTTGGGGGGTAGGCTTATAAACAAATGGGCTAATGAACGAGTATATATGGTAATTCTTCCACTCTACTCAGTGCTGATTAGGCCCCAACTACAGTACAATTTACAGTTCTGGTTGCTACATTTCAAGAAATATATAGACAAATTGGAGAAAGTCCAGAGTAGAATAACGACAGTGATAAAATGTCTAGAAAACATGACTTACGAGGGAGGATTGAAAATACTGGGTTTGTTTAGTCTGGAGAAGAGAAGATTGAGGGGGGGGACAGTAACAGTTTTCAAGTACATAAAAGGTTGTTAGAACAAGGAGGGGAAAAAAAAAAGTTCTCCTTAGCCTTTGAGGATAGGACAAGAAGCAATGAGCTTAAATTGCAGCAAGGGCGGTTGAGGTTGGACATTAACACCCTGACAGGAAGTTTTTCCTAAACACTGGAATAAATTGCCTAGGGAGATTGTAGAATCTGCATCAAAGGAGATTTTTAAGAGCAGGTTAGACAAACACCTGCCAGGGATGGTCTAGCTAATACTTAGTCCTGCCATGAGTGCAGGGGATTGGACTAGCAGACCTCTCGAAGGCCCTTCCAGTCCTACAATTCTATGATTCTTGTAATCTTCCTTAAAACATATAGGAAGTATAAAATAAAAGCAATTAAAAGAGCAATTTTACAGAGTGCTTTTTTGCTGTATCATTGTAAGGGGGGGGAAGTGCTACGATTAGGACATTCAAAATATTACTAGCCATCAGAATATTTTATTTAACTCTTGTACCATTTTATTCAATTTTGCATAAATCACTGCAAAAATTACAGAACCGTTCTAAATTATTTTCACTGATTATTTGTAAAGGGATCTTATGCTGAAAAGGAAGTTCTCTCTCAAGCCATGAACCAAAGCTCTATCAGAAAATAAGTAAACAAGGAAGATCTTAAATTTAAAAGAGCAAGTGAGTCCAATATCTGGATTTCCTACATGTCAAAACGGCAACTAGTTTGACAAAAATGTATGAAAAGTAAGTGTTATAATGTTATTAATATTAGTTAAATGTCTATAATGTAAATTATGTTTGGGATTGTGATTAAAAACAAAACTTTATCTTTTAAAAGTACAACATATTCAACTCAAATATCACCACAAAGTAGCAATTATCTGCTATTTAAATGATTTTACCAAGCAATGCCATTTGGCAACTGATGCAGTAAGCTCATCACCAGCTGTGTAAAACATCAGAACTGATACTCAGAAAGATACTCTTATTTTTGCTCCCATTCTCCCATCATTTGTATCACCTATTAAAAAGCTAAAATGAAGACTTTGATAACTACAGAATTGTTCTCTTCTGGTTTCCCTGTATAGTTTATTTACTGTTTCCAAAACACAACTGAAGTTTAGGTCCATTTTAAATTGCTACTACACCAATTAAGATGCAGCCTATAGTACTTGTTTACAGAAGTCTTTAGCAAATAGATGGTATTTTTGCAGCTAGTTAGGAAACATATGATACTGTATTAGTAGAATTGGTGAGAAAAGAGTAAACTAGTTAGCTACCCTGCAGATCTAGCAGCAGTTTAATTATTGCACAAACATCAATGATGATGCAGTACAAAGAAAGATAATTTAGCAGAGAGTGCTATACAAGAAGAAATAGTTTAACAAATAGGCATCGTAATTTCAGCTCTCTCCAAAAGCAAGATGTGGGAGATGAAGATAGAAGAAATAATTTTAAAAAGTCAAGCTGGAGGCACGCATTAAACATGGGAAGGGCACGTAACACGCAAGTTAAGCTGATACCATACTAAGATGCTTGGTAAAATTCACATGAATTTTAAGCATTAGCAAGGGTACACCTAATTTGAATATATTTAAACAAAACCTCAATTCCTACAGATTCAATACTTAAGCAAAAAGGAAACATGTTAAAGAATATAAACCTGTAAACAAATACAAGTTCCTAGTGAAAAAGTAGGAAAAGTAGCCAAGATTGTTTCCTCCCAGTAAGAATCCTAAAGTTACAAGCTGAACACCACAAGCCAGAGCTGCCTTGAATAGACAAATCTAAACTAACTTTGCTCTCTTCACTACCTTCATAGTTGTGGGTCAGTCACTTCCTGATGCATCACTCTAAAATATGCCATACAAAGACAACACAACTAATAAAATGCTTCTGATGGAGGACTCCATCTATTTTTTATATTGTTTAAGGATTTGAAATATAAATTAAGTATCACTCATATTTCAAATTAAGGCTTTTTCCATGATGAACTATTGTCCAGGAGTTCTAACACACTCAAATTTTATCCTTGAGTGACTTTCGGTATGTTGTTTTGACCCAGAAGTATTTTTAACCTATGGCTAGGTCTATACTACCCACCTGAATCGGCGGGTAGAAATCGACCTCTCGGGGATCGATTTATCGCGTCCCGTTGGGACGTGACAATCGATCCCCGAATCGGCGCTCTTACTCCACCAGCGGAGGTGGTAGTAAGCGCCGCCGACAGAAAGCCGCAGAAGTCGATTTTGCCGCCATCCTCACAACGGGGTAAGTCAGCTGCGATACGTCGAATTCAGCTACGCTATTCACGTAGCTGAATTTGCGTATCTTAAATCGACTCCCCCCTGTAGTGTAGATGTACCCTATGTCTCTAAAAGTCCACTTTGAGCTATGCTTCTGTATCAAGTGCATAAAAGGAGTGGTTTCTAATTATTTAGTGTTCCTGTTTATTTAAAAATACCTTCATTTTATTAAAAATGTAATATTGTAGACCACTCTCCAATAACGAGGGACTAGTCTATTTGCAAGTCCAGGGGCTGAGAGGTGACCATGATTTTTTCCATTTAGAGGAGTGGTAACCAGCATTTCAACAAATCCTTTCTTCAAAACCATTACATTGTCGAGTTGAAGCTCCCAAAAGCCTGTGAGCTGCAATAGATGCAGAAATATTATTCCAGTCCAGCACTGTGACAAAACTAAATCTTGAATGATTTTACATCAACATGCATAAGTTAAAAACATCTGCAGATATTAGACTGCAAACTAGGAGACACCAACTTAGTTTCTGGTGTCCCACTCCCATAGCTAGAAGACGCTGGGGATGGCTTGTGTTGCTCTACCATACTGCAACCCCTCTGGATGATTACTGAACAGTACTAATGGGTTTCAATGTCCTGTTTCACAATTATCGAAGTCAAACTTTTAGGGACTCAAAATTAAGTGCTGAATAAACCAAAGGAAGAAGTGCCTCCTGAATTACTCCTGAATACAGTTATACTAACAAACAAACAAACAAGAGGTTAATTTCTGCAGTGGACAACTCTGCATGTAACTGATATTGCACACAAAAAAGCTGAGAGGTTAGAGTTAGTGTATGCTGTCACTAGACAAATTATGGTGTCCCTATCTGTATACTAGATTAATTGCTTAAAGATTCACATTTTAAAGATTCAGGTATTGTTCCAGTAACCTCTAAAAAGGAAACACTACTGTTCAAAAGGGCAATTGTCAAAAATTCTAGAAAAGTTATTTTCTTCATTGGTATCACTGAAAGTCACTGTGCTAGTAAAAAGGTCTTAGCAGCTGTGCTGTGTCTGCCATGCAGGAGACCCAGATTCTATATCTGCAATCATATTAACACCATCTAGTCCTGAGGGGGTAGCTGGGACTAATCAGGAAGAGGTGTGTTCAGAATCTGGATTGAAGAATGGAAGAGAGTGCCTTGCATCATTCAAAGTTAGCCACCTACAGCTGTTCATAGAGTTGAATTAATAAACTCCAAAGAGGGTTGTATAGTTTACCTTTATCAGCAAGGTAGTTGCTACTATGTAGGGCTTTGAAGGTAGAGTTGCAAACCAGAGATGGAGACGTCCTAAGGAGCCCCCATCAAAGTGATTATCAGAAGATTATTTTACAGTCTATTAAAGAACGATTTCAGTTCATAAATTAAAAGGAATTCAGAACTATTTCAGATCCTGTTCTGACTATGGTTTATCTTTGTACATCAACATCACAAATGCTTTATACAACTTGGTACTATATGTTCAACATTAACTATGGATAACCTACTGTCTATAATACATGTACAAACAAGTAATTCACAACATGCAGGTGGCTTCTATAGTACAGAGGTAAAGATCTGTCTAGAAAAAAAATGGGGGGGGGGAGATAAATGGGAGTCAGGAGACCTATGATCTCATTCCTGTAGATCTCAGTACTGCAGATGTTTGGAGAGCAGAAAAATAAGGAGAGTTTCCTGGCTCTCTCTGTTTAACAGTCTTGTCATTTGACTATAGCTTTTAAATTGTCTGATACTGCGCTTTTGGGGTGGAGTGATAAACCCTGCATATAGCAGTGCACAAAGAAACCTTCCTTCTGGGAACAGTTACTGCAGAAGCAAATTCCTGATTTCCAATGGAGAAGTGAACACTATTCATTCAAAGTAACATACATGTTAATGGAGACACAAACAAAAAAGTCAAAACACGATGTAGATATTGATGTGGCATTCAAAAGCCTTATGAGCAGAAGATGCACCACACGTCTCCGTTTAAGTAAGCTGGGGTCATCCTCCGACTATAAAAACACCCAACCGAGTTCGAGTCTGCTGGACGCCGCAGGTATTTCTACACCAGTAAACAAACAAGCCAACTGCAGTAGCATCGTCTCTCCGGAGCGGGTGCACGGATTCCCCCAGCAGGCCGTGACGGGAGGGCGGCCGGGGGAGGACACGCAAGCAGCGTTCTCACCCTTTTCCAGACCGTGACCCCATGTTACGAGAGAAAAAGTTTCAGGAGTCCCCAGACCATAAACGAAAGGGAAGGCGGCCGCGGCCCCCGGCTCAGCAGGGAGCCCGAGCAGCGCTGGCTCTGGCGGCGGGATGGGGCGCCCCTAGGTCGCTCACCGTGGGGGAACCGACTGGGGCAGCAAGGGTCCTGCTGGGGGAGGGGTCGATGAACCCGACCCCACCCCACCCTCGCGCGCCATCCCGATCGTTACAGGGGCGCGAGGAAAGGGGGAGGAGCTAGGAAGGGGGCACCCAGCGACAGGAAGCTCCGTCCGTGGCGATGGTCCCGGGGGGGAGGGGGGCTCGGAAGGGCAGGACGGGGAGTCCCTGGCTTAGGTGCCCCGCAGGGCAGGGGGGGTTCTGCCCCAGAAGGCGGCTGGGGGAGAGAGGACCCCCGGGTGTCGGACGGACAGCGGGGCCTTGGGCGGCGATTTCCCAAGGCGCCGCCGGTGGGTGGCCCAGAGGGGAATTGCTCCTAGTCGTGGGGGAGGGGGGAAGGTTGCCTTACCCCGCAGCGCCGCCTCCTCCTGCCGCTGCTCCCGGATCCGTCCCTCAGACACTAGTCGGTGCAAACAGCCCCCCGCGCCCCCCACCAACCCCCGCCCCGCTGGCTGCGGCTCCCCGCTCAGGACATGGTCTCTCCCGGCCTAGCTAGCTCGCTCGGCCGCGGGCGCTCCCACTCGGCGCAGCCGGGGGGATCTGCAGCCCCAGACTCCCGACTCCTCTAATGGCGGCGGCTAGAGCAGCCCAAAGCAAAATAAATCCCCATACGGCAGAGGGCTCTCACGTCAGCGAGCCCGGAGCCCTGCCGCATGCTCATTGGCGGAAAGCGCCCCGTCCACCTAGCCAATGCGAGAGCGCCTCTTTGGGAAGAACTGGTGATGTCATCCCTGCCGCTGTGAGGATGGGGACGTTCTCCCCTCCCCCACACACAACCGGAGAGCGGCTCTCTCCACCCACCAGCCCAGAGAAAGCCCCGCCCTCTCTCAGGGAGGCAGACTCTCCCCTCCCCCATCGGCTCCTCCCCCACTACTTCACAGAGCTTCTCCCTCTCCCTGGCCTGCTCCCACCAGAGGACCACACATCTTGCCAGGTTGCCAGTTTTGATAGGACGTATTCCTGGAGGTTTCATCACAGGACATACTCTTTAATTCAAAATGAATCTTTCATGCCTGGAGGTTCCAGGACAATCCTGGAGGGTTGGCAAACCTCCATGAATAGACCCTATCTCCAACAGGGGAGCAGCCCCAAAGGAGATCTCACCCCAACTCTACCCCACAGTTCGTTCCCCTCCCCTAGGAGACCAGCCACACCAGAGACCCCCCCCACCCTTCCACTCCCCTAGGGCCATAGAAGATCCCCCTGTACTAGAAGGTAAACTGCATTATACTGTTCTGCTACTAGGTGGTGCCACATGTAACACCTGATCTGAGCATGCAACAGATCTACCTGGTAGTGAATTAAAGTGTAGACTTAAAGCAAACACATCTCTGGTGTACATCTCTGGGAAGGAAGCACTGTAGCCAGTCCATATCTGGTACAAACTGCTAATAGCAGCCCTGCAGCCTACTGTGTACAACAGGGGTGGCCAACCTGAGCCTGAGAAGGAGCCAGAATTTACCAATGTACATTGCAAAAGAGCCACAGTAATATGTCAGCAGCCTCCCATCAGCAACACGCCCCCGCTCCCACTGCCTCCCACCCACCAGCAGCCCCACAGATCAATGCCTCCCCTTCCCTCCCCATCAACTGTGGTATGCAGGAGGCTCTTGGGGGTGGGGGAAGGAGCGAGGACATGGCAGGGGAGGGGGAGGGAAGGGGTGGAGTGGGGGCAGGGCCTGTGGCAGAGCCAGGGGTTGAGTAGTGAGCACCCCCCGGCATATTGGAAAGTTGGCACCTGTAGCTCTAGGCCCAGAGTCAGTGCCTTTACAAGGACCCGCATATTAACTTCTGAAGAGCCACATGTGGCTCCGGAGCCACAGGTTGGCCACCCCTGGTGTACAAGGTGTACAACACCACCCTACCCCTCCTCTACTCCAGTGTGCTTCCTCCCTCCCAGAGGGAACTACGCAGGAAACCCTACCCCAGTGTGCTCTTTGTCTCCCAAGGGACAACACAGGAGACTCTCAATTCTGTTAGGATCACAAACAAGAGACCCCAACCCTTTCCCCACAGACCCAAAAAGTTCCCCCTCCTTCCTTCCTGACCAGAAATGAGCCTCCCACTGGTTCAGAGTGCAGGTCTCTTGCTAGGCCTCAGAGCTTGACCCTCACACCAAAGAGGTCTAAAAAGGAGCTGTCACCTTCCCTTCCCTCTCCCACTCAGGGATCCAGAGGAAAGGAAGAGACACATCACATTTTTCCCAAGAGCCAAAGGGGGAACCTGTATCCTCCTCTTGCTGCTACTCTTGCTGGCTCCTTCACAGCAACAGGTGGTTTATGCACCCAGCTCTCACTTTTTCAGTCCTAACGCTCAGGCTGCCTCATACCTAGTTTTTCCTCTACGGATTCCAGGCTACCATTGGCCACCTCCTCCACACGGCCTCTACTTCCTCTTCAACTCTGATCCCCTCTGCCTTCAGAATTTTACTTCCTTTTCCTGTACAGTACTAGACAGTATGGAGCCATCTACTGGTTAGATGATGGACTGGGTAACAGTGTCTTACACAGCTAAATCATTTCCTTCACATTCATTTGAGGTAAGGGAAAGGTACTCAATAATGAATGCACCACAGCATAAATCACTTACGCTAGGAAAAATCCCATTGTCTAGCAGACCAGGACTCCACTCAGGGAAAGCCAAATGTAATTATTTTCCAAGGCTAAAATGAAACTTTGTCTCTCTTTACAAGAAAACTGGTTTGCTATAAACAATATTCAGCAACAGAAGAAAATGGATCATTTGCCCTTCCCAGCCTGCGTCTTCGCTAAATTCTGTCTCCACTCAGCAAGTGGTGCCCTACTCTACACATTGGCAAGCATATCAAGGCTTAATTATATTTAGCTACACAAAAATGAGGACAACCATATTTTCTTGTCACACAGCCAGATATGAGATCCAAGATGAACTTGGACAAGTCATCTTAAAGAAATATTTCTATCCTTAGTGGATTCCGATTTACTTCCTATGGTCTTTGTGATTAGAAGTAATTCAGAAAACTTGCTCTTAGCATGTTAGATAAGCATTTGACAAGGAAGTTATCTAAAAGAATGGTGAATGCTAAGGTAAATCCTTAATACTCTTTCAAATATTTAACCACATAAAAATACAGAAATAACTGTTTTAGATTACACAGGGTGGAAAGATCAGGTTTATATAAAAACAAAAGGAATTTATAGTTTTGAATAAATTATCACTTTCAGCTCTTTCAAGGTATTTCCTAAATCTTTCAGCAAGTTATCCAGCTTTCCATGGAAACAGAGAGATTTCTGGTAAAATATAACTGGATGAACTACATTAGCAGGATTGCAAGATAAATTCTGGATGTGTCTGGAAAGAACTTAATGGAATCTGGAATCAAATCCCTGAAAAGATGAAACAGTAACACAAGGCAGGCACTGAATTTTGTCACACAGAAAAGAGGAAAAATTATGGCAACCGAATTAACAAGTTTTATCATTTAAGGAACTTTAGAAACAGAAAATGATTGTTTTGTAAAATAAAATTACATGGTTATTTTGCAAAATGGAAACATTTCATGTAATAAAGTTGATATGTGTAAACACACTAGCAGAAATGGTTAAATGTATTGTCAGAATATTCCTTTAAATATTGATCAAAAACACTATTATCAAAAGTGAATCCTGCATGTATCTTAAGACCACAGGACCAGAAACGTTTGGTTTTCATTCCTAATCAGAATGAAACCAAATTTTGAAATCCCCTGCAAAATGAAATTACCTTTTGCTGCACAGCTCTGCTCAATTCCTCAAATCTTCAGATGCCCCATTCCTTCAGTCCTTCCAATGCTCACTCTAAGTTTTCTTCCCCACTCCCTCTATCATCTCTCAAGTTCCTGTTCTGATTCAATGTGCTTGTAAATGAATAAATAGCACAGGAATCAATATTTAGGAAGCAAGCATTGAAACATTTTACAATAGAGTATTGTAAAATACTCAACCATGGGATGATGTTGAGAGAAGGACTGCTGAGCAGACATGGGGTCCACCTATGAAGGAAGGGGAAGAGTATCTTCGGATACAGACTGGCTAAGCCTGGGTAGGCTTTAAACTAGGTTCCCCAGGGGAAGGAGAAAAAAGCCCACAGGTAAGCCCAAAACATGGAGACCTGGTGAATGGTCAGAATCTGGAGGGAACAAGGGCAATCCTAGCAGGGAGAAAGGAGAGACAAGAGAGTGCATAGAGGGGAAATCTAATGACCATTTTAGATGTCTATATTAATGCAAGAAGTATGGGATATAAACAGGAAGAACTAGAAATACTACCAAATAATCACAATTATGACATAATTAGCATCACAGAGACTTGGTGGGATAATTCATATGACTGGAATATTGGTACAGAAGTGTACAGACAAAAAAGGCAGGATGTGCTTTCTTGTATATCAAACATGTACACACTTGCACTGAGGATGAGATAGAAGTGGAAGGTAGATCCATTGAAAGTCTCATAATAAAGATAAAAAGAGAAAGAAACAAGGGTGATGTTATGGTAGGAGTCTATTATAGACCACTTTACCAGGAAGAAGAGGTGAATGAGGCTTTTTTTAAACAACTAACAAAATCATCCAAAGCACAGGACATGGTGGTGATGGGGGACTTCAACTACCCAGACAGCTGTTGGGAAAATAATGCAGCAGGACACCGATTATCCAACAAGTTTTTGGAATGCATTGGAGACAACATTTTACTGCAGAAAGTGGAGAAAGCAACCGGAGGACAGGCTGTTCTAGATTTTATTCTGACAAAGAAGGAGGAACTGGTTAAAAATTTGAAGATGGAAGGCAGATTGGGTTAAATTGATCATGAAATGATACAGTTCATCATTCTTAGGAATGCTAGGAGGAAAAATAACAGAATAAAGACAAGGGACTTCAAGAACACAGACTTTAGCAAACTCAGAGAATTGGTAGATACGATCCCATAGGAAGCAAGTCTAAGGGAAAAAAGAATTCAGGAAAGTTGGGAGTTTTTTAAAGAGCCATTATTAAGGACACAAGACTAACCTATCCCAACGTGCAGGAAAGATAAGAAGTATGGTAAAAACCACCCTGTATAAACCAGGATATCTTCAATGACCCGAAAATCAAAAAAGAGTCATACAAAAAGTGGAAAGTAGGTCAAATTACAAAGGATGAATATTGTTGCCTGATTTTTAGGGGATTAATATTATTGTTTATATAATAAAGGTTATAGGCTCTCCAATTGATCTGATCAGAAGATAATAAGGTTCTTGTCCCAGCATCAGGCTACCCAGAGTCTTGCAATGATCCTCGGGTCGTATGACAAGGACACTCAATTTGAGAACAAAATACAGCCTTAAAGACTTTTATTGACATAAATGGAATAGTAATCAAATGGAAAAGAAATCAACTAGAATTAAAAAGGAAATAGTACAGTTCTAGAGGTACATGTGGTATCATTTACTATGGGTATGTCTACACTACGAAATGAGATCAATTTTATAGAAGTCGATTTTTAGAAATCGATTTTATACAGTTGATTTTATACAGTTGTGTATGTCCCCATTAAGTGCATTAAGTCGGCAGAGTGCGTCCTCACTACCGTGGCTAGCATCAACTCACAGAGTGGTGCACTGTGGGAAGCTATCCCACAGTTCCCACAGTCTCCGCTGCTCATTGGAATTCTTGGTTAAGCTCCCAATGCCTGATGGGGTAAAAACATTGTCGTGGGTGGTTTTGGGTACATGTCATTAGTCTCCCCTCCCTCCGTGAAAGTAACTGCAGACAATCATTTTGCGCCTTTTTTCCTGGGTTACCAGTGCAGACACCATAGCACGGCAAGCATGGAGCCCACTCAGCTCACCGCCGCTGTTGCAAGCATTGTAAACACCTCACGCATTATACTGCAGTATGTGCAGAACCTGGCTAAGAGACGGCAGCATGAGGACGATTGTGAGGAGGACATGGATGCAGACGTTCCTGAAAGCACGGGATGTGGCAGTTGGGACATCATGGTGGCAGTGGGGCTGGTTGATACAGTGGAACACCGATTCTAGGCCAGGCAAACAAGCACAGACTGGTGGGACCGCATAGTGTTGCAGGTATGGGATGATTCCCAGTGGCTCCGAAACTTTCACATGTGTAAGTCTACTTTCCTGGAACTCTGTGAGTTGCTTTCCCCTGCCCTGAAGTGCAGGAATACCAAGATGAGAGCTGCCCTGACAGTTGAGAAGTGAGTGGCGATAGCTCTGTGGAAGCTTGCAATGCCTGACTGCTACCAGTCAGTCAGGAATCAACTTGGAGTAGGTAAATCTACTGTGGGGACTGCTGTGATTCAAGTAGCCAATGCAATCCCTGACATTCTGCTATCAAGGGTAGTGACTCTGGGAAATGTGCAGGTCATAGTGGATGGCTTTGCTGCAATGGGTTTCCCTAACTGTGGTGGGGCGATAGACGGAACGCATATCCCTATCTTGGCACTAGACCACCTTGCCAACCAGTACGTAAACCGCAAGGGGTATTTCTCAATGGTGCTGCAAGCAATGGTGGATCACAAGGGATGTTTCACTGACATCAACATGGGATGGCCGGGAAAGGTGCATGATGCTCACATCTTTAGGAACTCCAGGCTGTTTGAGCAGCTGCAAGAAGGGACTTACTTCCCAGACCAGAAAATTACTGTTGGAGATATTGAAATGCCAATAGTTATCCTTGGAGACCCAGCCTACCCCTGGCTCCCATGGCTCATGAAGCCATACCCAGGCAGCCTGGACAGTAGTAAGGAGCAGTTCAACTATAGGCTGAGCAAGTGCAGAATGGTAGTAGAATGTGTCTTTGGACGTTTAAAAGCTCGCTGGCACTGTTTGCTGACTAGGTTAGACCTCTGCACAACCAATATTCCCATTGTTATTACTGCTTGCTGTGTGCTCCATAATATTTGTGAGAGTAAGGGGCAGATGTTTATGGCAGGGTGGGAGGTTGAGGCAAATCGCCTGGCTACCAATTTTGAACAGCCAGACACCAGGGCGATTAGAAGAGCACAGCTAGGTGCACTGCGCATCAGAGGCTTTGAAAACCAGTTTCATGACTGGCCAGGCTACGGTGTGACAGTTGTGCGTGTTTCTTCTCGATGCAAACCCGCCCCCTTTGTTGATTTTAATTCCCTGTAAGCCAAACACCCTCTCCTCTTTGATCACAGCTGGCAAAGGAAATAAAGTCACTATTATTTTGAAATCATGCATTCTTTCTTTATTAATTAAACAAAAAAGGGAGATAACTGATAAGGTAGCCCAGGTGGGGTGGTGAAGGAGGGGAGGACAAGGCCACATTGCTTATTGTAGCCACATTACAAATCAAAACTGTTTGAATGACAGCCTTCTGTTGCTTGGGCCATCCTCTGGAGTGGAGTGGCTGGGTGCAAGGAGCTTCCCTCCCCCCTGCATTCTTGGGCATCTGGGTGAGGATGATATGGAACTTGGGGAGGAGGGCAGGTGGCTGTATAGTGGATGCAGCTGCGGTTTGTGCTCTTGTTGGCTTTCCTGAAGCTCCACCAGACGCCTGAGCATGTCCGTTTGCTCCCCCATTAGCCTCAGCATTGCATCCTGCCTCTTCTCATCATGCTCATTTAATGCTTTCCTGGACTCTGCCACTGAATGCCTCCATGCAATCAGCTGTGTCCTATCAGTGCAGGAGGACTACATGTCATCGCGAGTGCATTTTTTTTGCCTTCTAATCTGCGATAACCTCAGGGATGGAGATGATAGGGGGAGCATAGAAACATTTGCACCTGTGGGGGGATAAAAAGGGAAAGTAAAATTTAAGATGATACATTTCTGAGAACAAAAGGGAGACTCTTTCACAATGAATCAAGCAATTCACAGCAGACAGCACATGTGCTTTAGGTACAAGATCGCATTTTGCCTTTTAAATTGAGCGCCTACCAGTATGGTGACACATCACACATGGCTGGGCAACATAATTTGGTTTCTAGGCAGCCATGGTAAGCCAAAGGGTACGCGGGTTTGGCTTCTAATGCCTTCATAACATGTGGTAATGTTTTCACACTGCAGCACCCTCCTTTGCCATAGCAAGCAATGCCGGTTGGGTTTGCCATTTAAAAGGAGGGGCTGCAGTTTTCAGGTGAATATGCAGCACACACCTCCTCCCACCCCTCTGCGTGGCTATTTGGGATGATCCCATCACCCCTCCCCCCGCCACGTGGCTATTCTCAGGGATGATCCCTTTTAGCCAAGTGCAAACAGCCCAGCATCTACGGGGTCCTTTTACTGTTCCCTTACAAAAATTCCCCTATTTCAACCATGTGACCATGAATGATATCACTCTCCTGAGGCTAACATAGAAAGCTATAGACCGAATGTTACTTGAATGTGACCAAAACCTAGGACCATTCGCTGCCATGCTTTATGCTGCAATGATTCCAGACTACTTGCTACTGGCTTGGCATGGTAAAATGTCCTACCATGGAAGACAAAATAAGGCAGCCCTCCCCAGAAAACTTCTGCAAAGGCTTTCAGAGTACCTCCAGGAGAGCTTCATGGAGATGTCCCTGGAGGATTCCTGCTCCATCCCCAGACACGTTAACAGACTTTTCCAGTAGCTGTACTGGCCGCGAATGCATCCCAAGTCTTCAGAGCAAATCAAACATTAAACACAATTGCTTTTAAACCCTATACTGTAGTTACAAATGTGCACTCATCAGAGGTGCCTTCTCCGCCTTCAGGTTTGGGGATCCCGCCTTGGGAGGGTATTGGCTCCAGAGTGATGAAAAGGTCCTGGCTGCCAGGGAGAACGGATTCAATGCTTGCCTACTGCGCATTCTCCTCCTCCTCCTCCTCTTCCTCATCCACAAAATCCTCCTCCATGTTGCATGAGACTCCCCCCTTGCAGGTGTCCACCGACAGTGGTGGGGTAGTGGTAGGGTCCCCCCATAGAATTCTATGTAGCTGATCATAGAAGCAGCACGTATGGGGCTCTGACCCAGAGTGACCGTTTGCCTCCTTTGTCTTTTGGTAGGCTTGCCTGAGCTTCTTGACTTCCATGTGGCACTGCTGTGTGTCCCTGTTGTAGCCTCTGTCCATCATGCCCTGTGCAATTTTGGCATATATATCAGCATTTCTTCTTTTTCATCGGAGTTCTGCCTGCACAGATTCTTCTCCCCATACAGCAGTCGAATCCAGTGTCTCCTGTTCGCTCCATGCTGGAGCTCGTTTGCGATTCTGGGGGGACTGCATGGTCACCTGTGCTGCTGAGCTCACCATGCTGACCAAACAGGAAATGAAATTCAAAAGTTCCCGGGTCTTTTCCTGTGAATCTGGCTAGTGCATTGGAGTTGAAAGTGCTGTCCAGAGCAGTCACATTCGAACACTCTGGGATAACTCCCGGAGGCCAATAACGTCGATTTGCGTCCGCACTACCCAGCAAGGTCGAATTTAGCGCTACTCCCCTCGCCGGGGAGGAGTACAGAAGTTGATTTTAAGAGCCCTTTAGGTCAACGGAACGGGGTTGCTTGTGTAGACGCATTCATTATAAAATCGACCTAACGCAGCTAAATTCGACCTAACCCTGTAGTGTAGACCAGGGCTATAAAGCTTCCTATATTAATATACTCACTCCCTTCCTTGATAGCCTGGTGGTAAGAGACAAAGGACCAGCCTCATCTCTGGCATGTCAAAAGAGTCCTATGCTCCAGATTCCCCAATTATCGAGTGGAAGATGAAAAACTTAGGAGACGCTAGAGAGCTAGAAAGCTATAGAAAGACCCAAGAAAAACTAACCGAAAACCTAACTTAAAAACCAACTTAACAATATGGTGGTTTGCCCCTCTTTTAGAGCCTGAGCACTATGTGCCTACCTTCCATGTCCAAACTTAATTTCCTGACCCACAATATCAGGGGGTGCTTATGTAACCCACACACCATTGGGGTGTGGCGTTCTGTCCCATCTAGTGGCACTGAGACCACTTAAAGAGAGAGATTAAATGAGTCTGCTCTGCAGCCTTAGCTAACAGCCAGTTGGTTTTTAGCTCATGCAGTAGAGGCTCATGCACTAAGGTCCAGGGGTCCCAGGTTCGATCCCGCCCACCAACAACCAGGGTCTGTTGGTGTTACACTTACTCTATAGGCTGGCATATCTATACATATTAATGCCAAGTAGCTCATTCTCACTTCTGTTATTTCTGCCTGGTTGGTGGTGATTTCCATTTTCTTTGTGGTGTACCTTGTAAGTTTACTGGGGGAACTTGGCTGGCCACTTATCTATGCAAAAGGCCACAAACATATGTATGATAATTAGCTTTAGCTCATACAGGATGTGGCCTGTATAGTCCTTGCATTACCGCCAAAAACACTGTAATACAAAGCTATAAATCTATTATCTATTATAATAAAACAAACAACAAACCAATAAGAAAGGATATAATAAAGGAAGCAAGCAGGGCTACAATATAAAAAAAGCCAACATAAGCAGGTCTGGACAAAATTAGAAAGGTCAAGGCACAAAATGAGATTAAACTAGCTGGGGACATAAAGGATAACAAGAAAACATTTTACAAATACATTAGAAGCAAGAAGACAACCCAGGAGACATAGTAAGCTCATTATTCAATGAGAAAGGAAAGAAAATAAAGAAAACACAACAATGTTAAATGCCTTTTTTGTTTCAGCTTTCACCAAAATGCTTAGCAGTGAATGGACTAACATAGTGAAGATCTGAGTCTACAATAGGGAAAGAAACAGTTTAAGAAGTATGTAGACAAGTTAGATATCTTCAAGTCATGAGGGTCTAATGAAATACATCCAAGAATACTTAAAGAACTGGCTGAAGAGATCGCTGAGCCATCAGCAATTCATCTTTGAGAACTCATGGAGGACAGGAGAGATCCCAGAGAATGGGAAAGGGGCAAATATATAGTACTTATCTATAAAAAGCAGGGAAAGGTCAAGGACAACCCAAGAAATTATAGACTAGTCAGCTTAACTTTGGTGCCCAGAAAGATAATGGAGCAAATATCTGAACAGTCACTCTGTAGCATCTAGAAGATAATAAGGTGATAAGTAACAGTCAACATGGATTTGTTAAGAACAAATAATATAAATCCAACCTAATATCCTCATTTGACAGGGTAACAAGATTTGTGGATGGGGGGGAGCAGTAAATGTGACTTTCTTATAAGCAACTAGGGAACTATAGCCCAGATGAACTGACTATATGGTGGATGCATAACTGGTTGGAAAACCATATTCAGAAAGTAGTTATCAATGGTTCAGAGTCAAGCTGGAAGGGCATATGGAGTGGGGTCCCAAAGGAATCTGTCCTAGGTCTGGTTTTAGTCAATATGTTCATAAATGATTTGGATAATAGCATAGAGAGTACACTTATAAAGTCTGTGAATAATACTTAACTGGGAGGGATTGCAAGCACTTTGGAAGACAGGATTAGAATTCAAAATTATTTTGACAAACTGGAGAAATACTCTGAAATAAATTGGATGAAGTTCAACAAGGACAAATGCAAAGTTCTACACTTAGGAAGGAATAATCAATTGCATAAATACAAAATGGGAAATAACTGTCTAGGAAAGAGTACCGCAGAAAAGGATCTGGGAGTTATAGTGACTCACAAACTAAATATGAGTCAACAATTTAATACTGTTGCAAAGAAAGCGAACATCATTCAGGGAATTTTTAACAGGAGTGATATAAACAGGAAACAAAAAGTAATTCTTGCACTCTACACAACACTGATAAGGCTTCAGCTGGACTACTGTGTCCAGTTCTGGGCAACACATTTCAAGAAAGATGTGGACAAACTGAAGAAAGTCTAGAGGAGAGCAACAAAAATTATTAAAGGTCTAAAAAATATGACCCATGAGGAAAGATTGAAAAAATTTGGTTTTAGTCTGGAGAAGTGAAGACTGAGGAGAGACATGATAACAGTCTTCGAGTATATAAAAGGGTGTTATAAGGAGAAGGGTGATAAATTTGTTCTCCTTAACCACTGAGGACAGGTCAGGAAGTAATGGGGCTTAAATTGCAGCAAGACAGATTTAGGTTAGACATTAGGAGAAACTTCCTAAGTGTAAGGTGGTTAAGTATTGGAATGAATTACCTAGGAAGGTTGTGGAATCTCCATCATTGCAGTTTTAAGAACAGGTTAGACAAACACCTGTCAAGGATTGTCTATAAAATACTTTGTCCTGTCTCAGTGCAGGGGACTGGACTAGGTAATCTATTAAGATCCTTTCCAGTCCTACATTTCTATTATTTCTATGATTGCTACATGTTGCACATAATGCCTGAGAGCTTCGATCAGCTGAAGACAAGTTTGTGCCAGCTTGAGGGTACATTAAGGGAAAAAACAAGTTACTACATTGCTTCCTTCTATACCAATATGGGACATTAGGATGAGATGGAATTGTCTCAGCCAGAGTGCAAGGATTCCATACAGTTAGTGATGCATAACCACAGATTTCTCAGTTACTCATTTCCCTTCACTCTATTTAATACTAGCTGTCAGCCAGAGTGTAGTGATTAGGCAACTCACACCCACAACCAATCACAATGCAGACATTTGTATAATCACCATATGGTTATTTCTCAGTAACCAAGTTGTGAATATGCAAAGCTCCCTATTCTGACTGGCTACTATAATCGTTCTGTTCCAACCATCTTTTTACTCAGAATTTTCAAGCTGTTTGCCTGCAACAAAGACTGACAACTAAACTAATATGCTTAGATGAAAGAGAAGAAAAAGATACCCACCATAAACCAAAGAAAATGAGGTTGTTGACACTATAGTATTGAGAGGGAAACAGTTTTAAAAAAGGTTTGAAGACAGTTTGATTCACTTTCCTCCTTCCCTTCCTCTTGGGTCATCAAGGCTCTTGCCACCAGTGTCCTTCATATGCCTGTGTTTCACATATTGGGAAAATCCCTCTCTCTCCTTCCTCATTCACTTTTAAACAAAAAAATACTGCATTGTAGCTAGAACTTGAAGAATTTGCCAGATGCCTACTACTCAGAGGACTTACTCTGCAAGACAGAGATTGATGGTCAGCTAGTGAAGTCTAGGGGCAATGTCCTGGCTAGAAGACCAACCCCCCTCACCTGCAGCTGTTGGGAAAGGAGACAGGGCAGGGTTTCCCTCAAGGTTGCTGTGCCAGGGACTTACTGTCTTTATCAGCAAGCTTCAGATTTATCAAACTCCTCTTTAACTGCTGAAGGAGAAAAGATCTCCTTCTCCTCAAACACTAGTCTCACAACTATTGAGGAGGAAATAAACACTCCCTAAGGTCCACCCTCATGGCCTCAAGGGGGAGTTGTTTTTGCTATTCTAACCTTCAGTCAGGCTCTATTTTTGGACTGTTCTTGGAGAATATCCTGCAGGAGGGAGTTTTAAAACCACATTTCCCTCTCCTTTCCCAGGCATCTGCTCTCAAAAGTGCCTCTGACTGATGTCTCGGGCATGGACCATCAGATCCTTCCCTCTTGCCTCCAATCTTTACTGCTTGGTAATACAACTGAACTGGAAAAATAAGAGACTATCTCAAGCCAAGGGGCACCAGATTAATCAGGACAGGGGACAAGGGAGAGCAGAGGAGCAATCAGGGTGGGGAAAGCTAAACAATCTTCAACTTTACCTCCCCAGTGTATGTATGCTCCTGTGGGGAAAGCAATGACAGAAAAGCCAGTCACTTTCCCTCCTTTTTCAGAAGGCAGTCAGATGTAGGAGCAGCTCACATGTAGGCTCTAGCAGGAGCCTACTGGCCTAAGTATTTTCTCCTTTTTCACCCACCACAGGATCTGCTACAAAAGCACAAGCAGTGCATGTCCATGGAACCAGCAATGTAGGCTCCTGATCGCTTCAAGCAACATGTAACCCACTAGGGAAGGGGACAGGGGAGAGAAAAAAATTGTTTAAAAAAAGACAACAAAGAACCAAAGGAGATCAAGAGTTAGAAAACTGATATAATGTCAGCTATGCAGAGATGAGGCTTACGGGGATACTTGGCTATCACCATTGGAGCACTGGTTTAGAATATTTTAATACACAATACATTATTCTTGGTATTCTTGTTCGTCCACTGAAATAGAAGGAAAGGAAGTTGGCACAATCACATAATAATAGGGCATCTCAACTCATTGGTTCTTTAAGACCAGAATGACCAGGGATTCCTAGAGTCCTTTCTCATTCTACAGGCAAAGGATTCTGGGGTTCATTGTCAACAGAGAAGTAACATACATAGATACATAAATAGGCCAGCAGGTGCTGGAATCCAGAGTCTGCCTACAATTTGGAGACTTCATGAGTTGGGAGTATCTTCCCATCCCAGATGGCCAGCACAGCATAGATCACTGCAATTGCTCTATGCAGGTTTGTCACAGCAAAATGACAATGGAGGAAAAAGAAGGAGAAGTGGAGAAAAAAGGGAGAGAGTCAAGGAAAAGAAAGGGAGAGGAATCAGAAGATAAAGAACTACAAAAAGGGAAGTTAGAAGCCAAAAATAAAGCAGAAGGAAAAGATAGGTAAAGCAATAGAGAAAGCCTTCCCTGATTTCTTTAAAGGTCAATGACAAGAAGCATTGCCATTAGAAAAGCTGATAAAATAATGTGAACTGGCTGGGGAGGCCTGAAACATCTCCATAAAGGTAAAACAAATAAATCTGCAACTGACCGGAGACAAAATTGTGTAAGGAACAAATTAAAATCCATAAACTAGCTATAACATAGAAGGAAAATCAGGACATAGGAGTCTAGACTCCCTTCAGGTATGGGCAGCCATCAAGCTCACCTCCTTTTCACTATACTACAATACCACCATCCACCAAGAATCAACCAAATATGCCACTACATCAGTGGCAGAGTGATGACAGCATTTTGAGGCTACCTTGATGTTAAATCCTCAAGCTTCTGTTAATTTACATGTTTAAAAATGTTGCATTATGAAAACATTGAAAGGAACAAGAAAATTCTGTTACATCGCTGGCAGTTACATCACCACTCAGAGAGCGCTGAAGGGAAACCACTGTTGTGTGTCAAACTGTCAGCTGCCTGCGCAATAGCGGCGTTCACACTTGTGGCACTTGCAGTGGTATTCAGAGCAGTGCACTCTGGGCAGCTATCCCACAGAGCACCTCTTTCTCTTCTGCCGCTAAGACTTGTGGGAAGGTGGAGGGGGGTTGCGGGGCATCCTGGGTCCTGTCCCAATGCCCCATGATGCATTGCTTTGCATCCTTGTGCTTCCATCCACATTTGGCGCCATCTTTCAATGGTTTGTGTACTGCGTTCTCTGCCCCTTCGGTCTGCAGAAATGGATCCCACACTGTTGACCAATATTCTGCTTGCTCTCACTAATACATCATGAGTGGCAGTGGAGTTATTCCTTAAGCTACAAAGGCAAGAGGAGTGCGACATTGATCTCACCACATGTAGTAGCTAGGACACGAGATTGCTTGTGGCATTCACAGAGGTTCTGACCACAGTGGAACACTGCTTTTGGGCTCGGGAAACGAGCACTGAGTGGTGGAATCATATCATCATGCACGTCTGGGATGATGACCAGTGGCTGCAGAACTTTTGGATGAGGAAAGCCATATTCATGGGACTGTGTGATGAGCTCGCCCCAGCCCTGCGGCGGAAAGACACAAGAATGAGAGCTGCCCTGTCATTGGAGAAGTGCATGGTGATTGCACTATGGAAGCTGGCTACTTCAGATGGCTACTGATATGTTGCAAAACAGTTCGAAGTGGGAAAGTTGACCGTTGGACTCGTGTTGACGGCAGCATGGAGGGCCATTAATCGCATCCTGCTCTGAAAGACCGTGACTCTGGGCAATTTGCGTGACATTGTGGATGGCTTTGTACAAATGGGCTTCCCTAACTGCAGGGGGGCGATAAATGGCACGCATATTCCAATTCTGGCACCAGACCATCTAGCCACTGAGTACGTTAATTGGAAGGGGTATTTCTCAATGGTTCTCCAGGCACTTGTGGATCACTGTGGGCGTTTCACAGACATTATTGCAGGCTGGTCTGGAAAGGTGCATGACGCACACATCTTTCGGAACACTGGCCTGTTCAGGAAGCTGCAAGCAGAGGCTTTCTTCTCAGACTAAAAAATCACCATAGAGGAAGTTGAAATGTCCATTGTGATCCTGGGAGACCCTTCCTACCCCTTAATGCCGTGACGGCAGAGTGGCGTGGGAAAGTTACCCTTAATGGGGCAAGAAACAAAGCAGCTCTGCCAAAGAACCTGCGGCAGCAGATTGCCCATTATCTCCATGAGAGAGATCTTCGTGGAGTCTCTGAGACAGATTCCCGTGAAGTGAGGGAGTCAATCAACACCCTGTTCCGCCACTCAGACAAGGCATGTGGTGGTATGCGCATCATACAGACACAAGCCTGCTTTCTGCAACCGTCCTGCCCCCAATAACTCGCTTCAGCGATTCCCAAAATCAAAGCCATTTACCAGGGGCCTCCTCTCCAGTTTGCACTTTTCCAAGCTCTGACAGCTGTGACTGGCTAGCCTCCTCCGGGGTAGAGAAGAGCTCCTAGCTGCATGCATCTCTGACCTCCGAGTCGTCCTCTGCCTCTGGGTCCCTCTCTCCCATCCACATCCTCATCCAGATTTCCTCCTCCTCGCTTGGTCCACTCTCAACTGGCACATGAGCCACCAAAGTATCCATAGTGGCCTTCACAGTGGAGATGGGGTCGCCCCCCGAGTATCGCGTCCAGCTCTTTGTAGAACTGGCAGCTCGTGGGCGCAGCACTGGAGCGGGGATTTGCCTCCCGTGCCTTGTCATAGGCATTCCACAGCTCCTTCACTTTGACCCTGCACTGCAGTGTGTCCCGGTCATGGCCCCTCTCTGTCATGCATCGTGAAATCTGTCCATAGGTAACATAATTCCTATGGCTGGAGTGCAGCTGGGACTGGACAGCCTCCTCTCCCCAAATGCTGATGAGGTCCAGCAGCTTGGCATTGCTCCAAGCGGGGGATCGCCTGGTGTGTGGAGCAGGCATGGTCACCTGGAAAATGCGCTGAGACCACTGCACACATCACCCAGCAAACAGGAAGGGGACTTTAAAAATTCCCAAGGAATTTAAGGGGTGAGGTTCACAGTTGGTCACCTGAGAGCAGGGCAGTAGAGTTCAATCCGATGACCAGAGAGGCTAGAACAGGCATTGTGGGACACCTCCCGGAGGCCAATTGCAGCGCTGTAATCGACGAGGATGTTGTCGGAGTGGCTTTTTTACAGCGCTGCAACCGTGCAGTTTCTGCGCGCTAAGTGGTTTGGCAGTGTGTACACCTTGGAGTTACACTACAGAAAGCTGCTTTACTGCACAGAAACTTGCCATTGTAGACAAGCCTAAGAGTAGAGTGGTCAGTGGTATGAAAAGAGAGTCAAAGGGGTGAAACACAGAAACCCTAATAGCTTGGAAAGCCAAAGTCAGCTAGAGCAGGCTGCTAGGAAACACTAAGTATTTGTAGAACTGTAAGGCCTTATGTCTAGAAATATAATGAAAGCAGAGTTTTGGAGTTTTTGCAAACATTTGCATATAGAAGACAAAAGAGGTTAATTTGTGTCTTAAGCGCCTTGCAAAGTACTATGACTTTTGACAAATCCGGAACCCTTTTTTCCGGGCTTCTGCAATGTAGGGTTGGCAGTTCTCTAATTCAAATGGTTCACCAGATGTGAGCAATCTGCTGTAACAGATATTAAAAGAAGTTTCACAACAGCCATCTCTGAGTGCAAGGCAACTTCTGCATTTAAACAACTAGTTTAGTCCTCAGGTTCTCCTGTCTTGGGTATGTGGGAACTACACCAAGACAATTTCATTTTATGGTAAAATAATAGAGGTGCCAGGTACAGATCTATTGTATCCCATTTCAAATGTAGACTTCACTCCAGCAGCAACTCTTGAGTGTGGAAAGTAGCACAATGTTTCAGACTCCTCTGAGTTTCTGTTCCGGCTTTTGTCTCGATTCCCTAGCTACACTATGTTGTCTGACTTTGTTGACTACTCTGGTTAAACATATCAATTAAATAATCCCAATCAGATTAACAAAGAGCTGTCTCCCCTAGCTAGTGCATAGGAGAACACAACCATAAATAGATCTTCAGTACAAATATCTATCCGCTCAAACTGAATTCATGTATTTGAACTTGAAGAAGTGGCAACATGTTGGAAAAGAAAAAGAAATCTTGTGACCCAAGAGTTTTCAGAATTAGTAGCTCAAGAAATATAATCCTCTATAAAATACTACACATCTGTCATGTACAGTGAAAATTGTGATACACAGGACCCTTTATTAAGTTGTCTATAACTTCACATATATCCTCTTCTACAGGATTTTCAGCCATTTCTGCACGGAGTATAATTGTTCCATGGCAATACTTCTCCCAGTCTCCATTTATAAATTCATAAAATGTTCCAAACTAAAAAGACATCCTACAATGGATATAACTACCTGCTTTCAAACTATTCTAAACCAGTCGATTCACTTCTCCTTCCTCTCAGCAGGAACCTTACACATAGTGCCAAATGACAGCAGCTATAAGTCTTTGAAGGTTAAAGCATTATTTTATCTTTAAAAATCCCATTTTAAAATCTGCTTTAGCTGTAAAGGAAAGAGAAGTTGGAGGACTCATCCTGGTCCCTAGTGGATATCTATTTACTTCTCAAAATCCTCACATAGGGCCTGACCGGAAGCTAAATTGAAGTCAATAGAAAGACTCCCAGTGATTTCACTGGGCTTTGGCTCAGGACCAAAAAGACCAGTCCCCAAAAGTGTCAAGGATGCTCAATGTCCTGTTGACAAAAGAGTTGCTATAATGCAGCCACCTCCAGGATGAGTAGCAGCAGCTAACTCACTTCCCACAGCACAGCTGTTTAGAGGAAGAAAGTGAAGAAATATACTGTATCATGAAACTGTAGGGGAAATGTAGTTTGAAGATTGTAATTCCCCATACTGAATTCTTCCAAAACAAAACTATTATGCTTCATTATTAAGAATATTTAGCACTTACATAGTATTTTACTTTTTCAAAGGGTTTCATAAATGTTAGCTAATGCCACACTCTTATGACATTAATATTATTATTAATATATTCAGAAGGGGAGAGGGACACAAGACAGTTAAGTGACCTGAGGTCCAACTGAGTCAATGGGTATGTATGTACTGCAGACTTAGCTTGGCTCTTACCTGGGTTTTAGCCAAACCCCCTTACCATCCACACACAAAAACCTTTAACCTCAGTTTCTATTTGCTTTGAATTTGGTGTGCTTGCCCAGCTGGGGGTATAGGTTAAAGAATGGGTTTCACTTTAACATGGGCTCCAACCTGCTTACTTTTCAGTGAGGACACAGTTTATAACCAACGGAATTATCATTATGGAAGATATTACAAGCTGTGGGTTGGCCTTGGCTTCAGTTGAGGGCAGAAGCCATGCCATTTTCCCTAGCTCTCTTCATCCCCCCACACCATGTGTAATCTAAGAGGTATTCCAAGCCGGGGGAGGGGGGGTATTAAACTTGTAATTAGTGATTTAGTGACTTAACAGGTTGCTGCTAACACATTTATTCAAAGCTGGAATTACATACTTAGCAAGCATGAATGCAAATGTAAATATATATACACACACATGCACACTTACACACCTGTTATACCAGTAGTCACATTAAAGCAGTGTCCTATACAGAATGTATTATCAATCCCACTGGCTGAATTATGTAGGAAAGTCCCTTGGTGCTAGCAGTGCTTGATCTTCTGGTGCTCTCGGTTCACAGCATGCTATCTGGAAAGAGGAAGAGGTGCATGTGAGGGAGAAAAGGCAAATCTGTTGTTACAAAGTTCTGCATCCTGTTTATGTTTGCCCAATTTCTTCCCCACTCCTGGTTGATGATGCTTGAGAATTTTTTGAACAAAAGGAACTCAAGGCAGTCAGAGGAATTCCTGGGCTGAGCAACCTTCCCATGTCCACTCCTATAGCTTACTAGCCCTATCCTGAGACCAACAACTACACTGAAAATAAAATATCTCCTTGATATGTATAACCCAGGGGTCTCAAACTCAAATGACCAGGAGGGCCACATGAGGACTAGTTCATTGGCCCGAGGGCCGCATCACTGACACACACCCCCTCACTGTCCCTGGCCCCGCCCCCACTCCACCCCTTGCATGAGGCCCCGCCCCCGCCTCTTCCCACCCCTTCCCCCCGCATTCCAACCCCTTCCCTGAAGTCCCCACCCCAACTCTGCCCCCACCCTGCCCCCAAAGGCAGGGGGCTCAGGGCAGGGAGTGCAGGAGGTGTGCAGGGTGCGGCAGAGGGCTCAGGGCAGGGAGTTGGGGTGTGGGGTGCAGGAGGGGTGAGGCATGCGGCAGGGCGTCAGGGTGCAGGGTGGAGCAGGGGGCTCAGGGCAGGGAGTTGGGGTGTGGGGTGCAGGAGGGAGTGCAGGGTGTGGCAGAGGGTTGGGCTTCAGGCAGGGGGCTCAGGGCAGGGAGTTGAGGTGCAGAAGGGGTGTGGGATGCGGCAGGGGGCTCAGGGCAGGGGATTGGGGGGTGGGGTGCAGGAGGGCTTCAGGCTCTGGCCCGGAGCCACTTACCTAAAGCAGCTCCGGGGTGGCAGTGGCACACACTGAGGACAGGGCAGGCTGCCTGCCGGCCTTGGCCCCGCCCCACTCCGCTCTGCGAAGCAGCTGGATCCATGTCCCTGCGGCCCCTGGGGGAGGGGGGACAGAGCTTGCCACTCCTCTAGGTACCTCACCCAAAGCTCCCACTGGCCGCGGTTCCCCATTCCTGGCAAATGGGAGCTGCGGGGGGGTGGTGCCTGGAAACCAGGGCAACACACAGAGCCCTCTGCCTCTCCCCCCCTCGCTCCCCCCCGGCCGCAGGGACGTGATGCCAGCTGCTTCAGAGAGTGGTGCGGGGTTCGAGAGGGGCAATCCCGCGGGTGTAGTTTGCCCACCCGTGGCCTGGAGATAGGCTGGGGAGGGATGGGTGTGGGGCCCTGTGGGCCGCATGCGGCCCATAGGCCGCGTGTTTGAGACCCCTGTTATAAACAGTTTTCTATCAAAGAGCTGGAAAAATTGTTTCCTCTTCCAATTTGGGATCTCTGGCAAATTAATGTCCTCCAGTGCTACTGGTGCCTGAAATAATGTTAAGACCTTAACTGCTAACAGGTCCCTAGTCTTTTGGCCCTGCCCTCTTCTTCCCCCATCCGTGCCCATTAAGCTTTTCTCAAGATTTTTAAAATAAATTAAATATGAAATACCTACCATAATCTCTGTGGACCTGAGATGCAACTGGCAGATGTACAGAGATGAAATGAAGGCATATCAAGCAAAAGCACATAGAAGTATCAACTTGTGGTCTGTTGTAACACAAAACATAAAGAGGGAAACATTTTTCTTTCTTTCCATGGTCAAAAATATAATATACTTTTTCATTGTGATCCACCTCTAACAGGCTGATTTAGCCATCCACGCCTCCCTGCTCTTGAGCCAGAGGGGGGAAGAAAAAGGTTAATGGATAACCTGCTGCTAGAAGTGCATGACGACTTTCCACACAGGTTGGACAGGCACCTTGAACTTCAGCAGAAACAACTGCAGCAAGACAAGGAGAGGAAGGAAAAACTCGTCGCAGAGTACCTTGAGCATGACCAAAGCAGCAGAGGGAGCTATTTTAATGGTTGCTGTCCCTGTTGGCCAGTAAGCTGCAGATATAAGCACCAGTGTGGACTTTCCTTCACACTACCATGTCCTGCAGCCAATGCAGGCACTGGCCAATTCTGGGATGGACTGGGTTATGCATCAGTCCATGCAGTCAACCCTTGTGACTTCATCAGGTAAGAAAAACCTGATCCACTGACAATGTGCATTTCCATTACCAGTGAAATTTCACTGAGTGGCGTCACTGCTACTACACTTAGCACTTTTTGATTTTGTGGCAATTTTCACACTTTATTTGTTGGCAACTGTGCTGCCTGCATTGGTTCCTGCTGTATTTTATTTATTACTTTAATACTATATAATTTTTATAATAAAGTGCTTGGTTCTACACTACATCGATATGCAAGTGCTTTGGAGGCAAGGAAAAGGCAAAAAGATTTATCCAAAGATTTTAATAGGTCATTCAGAATCACATAAAAGCAATAACAAATTGATAAATTAGTGTGTGTACTAAAACACCACATTGTGCCAGATTTCCCATGCATCTCTCCCTGCAACACAAGGATGTGGGCACACAAGACATCCCTTACTTCCTTTGCTCTCCTGGATCCATCTGGATCCAGGTTTCTGGTTACCTGTATCCAGGGCTGGCTCCAGGCACCAGCTTAACAAACAGGTGCTTGGGGCGGCCAAGGGAGAGGGGCGGCACCTGCGGCAATTCGGGGGCGGCAGGTCCCTCACTCCCTCTAGGAGCGAAGGACCTGCCGCTGAACTGCCACCGCCAATCGCGGCTTTTTTTTTTTTTCCCAATTGCCGCCGCCGATCGTGATCGCAACTTTTTTTTTTTTTTTTTGGCTTGGGGCGGCAGAAATGCTGGAGCCGGCCCTGCCTGTATCAGGCCTTCAAGCCAGCCATGTCTTGAGCCCATTCCTGGTGAAAGCTCTCCTATTTATCCTCACAATTGCTGTGTAGTGTGCAGCATGCCTCAATAATAAGAATGACAGTGGGCACATTAGCATCTGAACAGGTTTGTAGGCAGTGCCATCTTGCCACCAATCAGCCAAATAAACATTTTACCACCTTCCTGAAACTGCTCAGGATTAAATTAAGTAATTAAACTTTCTTCTGACAGGTGCTCTGACATCAGGGTAGGGTTTCATAAGATAGGACAGTAGAGGATAGGTTGGGTTCTCTAAAATAACAGTGGGCATCGAAACCCCATTAATAAGAATATTATTTGGAGGGAATAAGGTCCCTTCTTGTCCAAACAGATAAACGCCAGATCTGCTGAACACCCTGGCATCATGCTTCTTACCAGTGGATAGTGTTCATGAACCTGCCTTTACAGCTGACCAAAGCCTGAAGAATGAACAAGTTGTATCCTCTCTGGCTGACATATCCATATGCTCCTTGTGAGAGGCAAACAATGAGCACGTGTTCCGTCAATGGTCACAAGGCAGCTGGGGAACCCCATTCTCTCAAAGCCAACTATTATTTCAGGAACAAATGTCAATAATCAATAATCACTTCACAAATCACCACCACCACTGCACCAACAGCTGACTTGCCAACACCAAAGTGGTTTGTCACTGACCAATAGCAGTCTGGGGTAGCCAGAGTACAGATGGCAATAGCAACCTGCTTCTGGACTGGTCTGGCCTCCCTCATCTGTGTGTCCTAACACTGAAGGGTGAGAGCAAGCTCCTCATACCGCTCCATGAAGGTGGCCTTCCTCGTGCAAGAGTTCTGGAGCCACTGCTGGTCATCCCAGGTCTGCTTGATGATGTAGTCCCACCACACGGTGCTTGTGAGCCTGTGCCAGAACTCCCAGTCAGCATAGGGGGAATCCACAGCAATTGCAACTACTCACCTGTCTCCACTCAGCCATGGTAATATCCAGTGTGCGTGATCTCCTCACCAAGACTGACTGCTGCTGCCTTCTGAGGGCAGCAAGCCACTGACAAAATGCCCACCACCATGTCTCCGATCCTTTGTCTGCATCCTGGTGTGTTAACAGAGCAACTAAAACCAGGAACAGTTCATCACAAGAACATAAGAACGGTCATACTGGGTCAGACCAAAGGTCCATTTAGCTCAGTATCCTGTCTTCTGACAGTGGCCAATGCCAGGTGCCCCAAAGGGAATGAACAGAACAGGTAATCATCAGGGCTGTCCTTAGGCATATGGCTGCGTAGGGCACCTGAAAATTCAGGGCACCCGCACCCCTGGGTTTTGGAGTGTCCACCCTCCCACCTCTCCCTATCCCTGTCTGACCCTTCCTGCAGGCTCCCACCACAGCTGGCTGGTGCAGTCTGGTGAGTCTTCCTCCAGAGGGGATCTAGTACTTAAAAGTGAAAAAGTCTTCCAGCCTGCCAGACCTACTAGCACTGCACTGAAACTTTTAAAGAGCTGTTCAAGTGGTAATGAAGCCATTTAACAGGCATTTGCCAACCCCCCACACCCCAGGTATATACTGTCAGTTTCTGAATTTACTGACAAAAAACAGTTGTGCATTAATGTAATATTTATTCAGAACATGTTAGTCTACAGGACTTTAGTTTAAAATTTGCTTTAAAAATATTTCATTAGTGTGTTGCTGAAGATTATAAAATCACATCTCTAAAAAAATCCTTGCATAGATTTTTAGATGCACAATCTGAGTAACGGGGTAGTCGTGTTAGTCTGAATCTGTAAAAAGAAACAGAGGGTCCTGGGGCACCTTTAAGACTAATTACTTCTATTAGTCTTAAAGGTGGCCCAGGACCCTCTGTTGTTTTTTACAATCTGAGTATTCATCTTTAGCCTTATATGCTTGAATCTTCAGACATACAGTTTTTTAAATAAATCCTTCAAAAGGCCACCCTTATCTAAAATGCACATGCAAGCCCATGCTGCCATCAGGCATAGGGGCACCAGTTTAATAATACTGCATAGGGCTCGGCTCGGTAATTATCAAGTGATCCATCCCGTCGCCCATTCCCAGCTTCTGGCAAACAGAGGCTAGGGACACCATTCCTGCCCATCCTGGCTAATAGCCATTGGTGAACCTATCCTCCATGAATTTATCTAGTTCTTTTATGAACCATGTTATAGTCTTGGCCTTCAAAACATCCTCTGGCAAGGAGTTCCACAGGTTGACTCTGAATTATGTGAAAAAAGACTTCCTTTTGGTTGTTTTAAACCTGTTGTCTATTAATTTCATATGGTGGCCCCTAGTTCTTGTGTTATGAGAAGGAGTAAATAACACTTCCTTCCTTACTTTCTCCACACCAGTCACGATTTTATAGACCTCTGTCATATCCCCCCCTTAGTCATCTCTTTTCCAAGCTGGAAATTCCAGTCTTATTAATCTCTCCTCATACAGCAGCCGTTCCATACCCCTAATCATTTGTGTTGCCCTTTTCTGAACCTTTTCCAATTCCAATATATCTTTTTTGAGATGTGGTGACCACATCTGCATGCAGTATTCAAGATGTGGACGTACCATGGATTTCTATAGAGGCAATATGATATTTTCTGTCTTATTATCTATCCCTTTCTTAATGATTCCCAACATTCTATTTGCTTTTTTGACTGCCGGTGCACATTGAGTGGATGTTTTCAGAGAACTATCCATAATGACTCCAAGATCTCTTTCTTGAGTGGTAACAGCTAATTTAGACCCCATCATTTTATATGTATAGTTGGGATTATGTTTTCCAGTGTGCATTACTTTGCATATTCATCAATCTCTGTTAGACCCAAACCTTTCCAGCAGCTAGAATGAACAGAAATGGAAAGCACACAGAGTTAGAAGACCTTTTAGTTTGACAGTTGGTGGGCCAAGAATACTTCCACACAGAGGGTTGGAAAGGACAGACAAGTTATCCCACAATACACCTCAAAACAATTCCTAGAGTGCTTTAATTTAGAGAGACACTAGGAAACCTGGGATATGCCCTCCTCTCCTGGAAATCCTAGCACCTAACCTGCATCAATGCAGCACCAGTATGGATGAAGATATGTAGATACAGCTCGAGTGAGGCTCTGAAGTGCGGATGCTCACATGTGGCCTTGGCTAACTAGGATGCCCAGATCCAGATTCCTGGACCCAGGCTAACTCTTCAGTGAAGAAATAACCAGTGATATTGATGGGAATAGGGCCCTGATTCAGCAAAAGGCTTAGGCATGTTTTTAACTTTAAGCATATGAATTGTCTAACAGAAGCTTTAACTTTAAGCACATGCTTGAAATCACAGGGATTACTCATGTGTTTAAAGTAAAGCAGGTGCTTAAGGCTCTGCTGAATCAGGGCCTAGAATTCTGGAATGCCTGGATCCAGCCACTGTTGCTGCCTAATTAAATGAGCTGGTTTTTACTAAAAAGTTAATGTATCTAACCAATAGAGTATAAAATCTATTTAAGCAGTGTGGACTCATTTCTAAGTAGCTTTCCTTTTCTGTGGCCTAAATATCACTCCCCTGGTCTCCTTCTTCCACAAGCCACTCTGTGGCTCACACCACATTACATGCCTGCAATCTTCTACTGCTCCGACCTGTGCACCGTGAAACCTTAATCCTCCTTATGCATTTCTTCTGAAGACAATTTTTAGCCTTCTTTCCAACACAGTCTCTTCACTCCTGCCCTGTTCTCCGACATTGCTTCCTCAAATGACCTGCAAAACTAACATGTGCATGTAATAAATATATCTTGATCTCTTCCTGTCATAGCACTGGTTCTTCCCATAAAACCTCTACTCAGTGCTGGGTTTGTTATCCCTTACTGGACTTAGTCTAAATTAGGCCCTCAACCTGTAATAAGGTCCAGGTGGGTGGACTTCTGTGACTGCAGGCACCTGGCTCTGCACAGACACAGGAGGCCATATATGTGGATGACATTGAAGAATTGGGACCTAAGGCTGTAATATCTCAGTGGCAGGGACCTGTTTTATTCATGTGTGAAGTGACACATACACATACACCTCTGATAGCATATAAATAACAAGGGCACTTATCCTGTAGTCCAGCAGTTCTCAAACTGTGGGTCAGGACCCCAAAGTGGGTCATGGCCTCGTTTTAATGGGGTTGCTAGGGCTGGTGTTAGACTTGCTGGAACCCAGGACTGACGCCAAAGTCCGAGTCCCACCGCCTAGAGCTAAAGCCAAAGCCCGAAGGCTTCAGCCCTGGGCAGCGGGGCTCAGGTTACAACCCCCATCCCACTCCCTGCCAGGGGTGAAGCCCTCAAGCTTTGGCCCTCCTGCCCCTTCCTGGGATTGTGTAGTAAGTTTTGTTGTCAAAAGGGGATCACAGTGCAATGAAGTTTGGGAAATCTGCTGTAGTCTGATCCATGTGAGAGGGCCCATGTACCAGTGAAGAGGACTGCTGGTGTCAAGTAAGACTCCACTTGGGTGTAAGGGACTTTCTATGTGGATCAGATTGCAGGATCAGAGGCAAGGTTAGTGCAGATCATTCAGTGAGAGTAAGAAGTGAATTTATTGTACACCTGTCCCCAAATACCCACTGAATAATAAAAAAAAACAACCACTTGTTCTATTTACAGAGTACTGTAAATCATACCAAATAGAGTCAGTGCCAACTAATCAGATTATTGGATGAGAGAGAGGGAGCAAGACCTTTTTTCAAGTTGCCATAATTGATTGATATACCTCTCAGAGTTCTGAATACATTCACTTCTGTCTAAAACCTCCTAGCCTTTTCTTAATTGCTCATTGAATCTTCTCCTTTGTGTGGGAGGAGACGTAGGATTAAATACATCCAGTAAAAATAAGCAACAGAAATCAGTACATCTAAGAGAGTGACTCAACAGGAGTGTAGGTACTACACAGCTGCAGAATGGTGTAATGGCTGGAGTAACAATGTAACATGAGTTCAATGAGAAAACCAGGATTATTTTGCTGTTGTTGGGGGAGGTCTTATAGCGACAGCAACAGATGAAGTTAAATAATTTCTTTTAAATAAAAATGGCAAGGTCTGGGAAGAGCTGGCAAGGGACATTATCTGGGCAGCACTGAAGTTTTGTGGGGAATATTTAAATGGCTCCAGGCTCATCTAGTTCAGAACTTTTTTTAAATTAATTTAACACAACTCTGTGATTCTAGAAATCGGTGCCATAAAACATCTATAACTTCCCCCAGCATTGATGAACCTACAAGAACTGAAGAGTCAGCAACTTTCACTTTACTCTGATAACATTTTTTTAAATAAAATCCTTTAGCAGATGATTGGACTGAGATGTATTTACTGATACATTAAAAAAAAAAAAAAGAAAACAGCTTAATTTTTTTTAAAAGATTTGTTTCTTGGAAAGACAGTTCTATGATTGGTTTCATTTTTAAACTTTAAAAACAATGTAGCAATTCAGCAATGGCACATTTAACAACTATTGCTGTATCACATCGTTTATCACACAAAGTAGCTATATCTTCATCGGTTTTACATGTTATAATAGAATTATAATAGTAACAGAATAAAATCATTGCAATGAATAGAATATTGTCATGGAATCAGTCTCCCACTTTAGAAATAAATGATGAGTACAACTAAGATGTATAGTTAGTGACAGGAGATCATTAGCGTGTGCCAATGTTCTCTTCCATTGATGTATCCTACTTACGTATTTAGCTCTTCATAGAATCATAGAAGATTAGGGTTGGAAGAGACCTCAGGAGGTCATCTAGTCCAACCCCCTGCTCAAAGAAGGACCAACCCCAACTAAATCATCCCAGCCAGGGCTTTGTCAAGCAGGGCCTTAAAAACCTCTAAAGATGGAGATCCACCACTTCCCTAGGTAACCCATTCCAGTGCTTCACCACCCTCCTAGTGAAATAGTTTTTCCTAATATCCAACCTAGACCTCCTCCTCAGCACCTTCGGATGCATTGCATCCGGCCCCATGGACTTGTGCATGTCCAGCTTTTCTAAATAGCCCTTAACCTGATCTTTCACCATTGAGGGCTGCTCACCTCCTCCCGATACAGTGCTGCCCAGTGCAGCAGTCTGGGAGCTGACCTTGTCTGTGAAGACCGAGGTAAAAAAAGCATTCAGTACTTTCCACATCATCTGTCGATAGGTTGCCTCCCCCATTCAGTGAAGGTCCCTAACCTTCTTCTTGTTACTAACATACCTGTAGAAACCCTTCTGGTTACCCTTCACATCCCTTGCTAGCTGCAACTCCAGTTGTGCCTTGGCCTTCCTGATTACACCCGGCATACTTGAGCAATATTTTTAAACTCCTCCCTAGTCATCTAACCAAGTTTCCACTTCTTGTAAGCTTCCTTTATGTGTTTAAGCTCACCAAAGATTTCTCCGTTAAGCTAAACTGGTTGCCTACCATATTTGTAGGGTGACCAGATGAGATGAAGAAAATATTGGGATACCGGGGGGTGAGGGGGGAGTGGGGGGAAGGAGCCGAGTGCTGCTGGCGGAGCAAAATATCGGGACAAATTGCATCCCGACCAGAGATCGGTTGGGACACGGGACAAACAGCTAAAAATCGGGATGGTCCCGATTTTATCAGGACGTCTGGTCACCCTACATATTTGCTATTTTTTCTGCACATCAAGATGGTTTGTTCCTGTGCCCTCAATAAGGCTTCTTTAAAATACAACCAGCTTTCCTGGACTCCTTTCCCCCTCATATTAGCCGCCCAAGGGATCCTGCTCATCAGTTCCCTGAGGGAGTCAAAGTCTGCTTTTCTGAAGTCCAGGGTCCGTATTCTGCTGCTCTCCTTTCTTCCTTGTGTCAGGATCCTGAACTTGACCATCTCATGGTCATTGCTGCCCAGGTTGCCACCCATTTCTACTTCCCCTACCAATTCTTCCCCGTTTGTGAGCAGCAGGTCAAGAGGAGCATGGTCCCTAGTTGGTTCCTCCAGCACTTGCATCAGGAAGTTGTCCCCAACACTCTCCAAAAACTTCCTGGATTGTCTGTGCATTGCTGTATTGCTCTCCCAGCAGATGTCAGGGTGATTGAAGTCCCCCATGAGAACCAGGGCCTGTGATCTGGAAACTTCTGTTAGTTGTCCGAAGAAAGTCTTGTCTACCTCATCCTCCTGATCTGGTGGTCTATAACAGATGTCCACCATGATATCACTCTTGTTGCTCTCGCCCTCTAAACTTAACTCAAAGACTCTCAACAGGCTTTTCTCCAGTTTCATATTGGAGCTCTGAGCAATCATACTGCTCCCTTACATACAGTGCAACTCCTCCACCTGTCCTTCCTGAACAGTTTATACCCATCCATGACAGTGCTCCAGTCATGTGAATTACCCCACCATGTCTTTGTTATTCCATACACATCATAGTTCCTTGACTGTGTCAGGACTTCCAATTCTTCCTCCTTGTTTCCCAGGCTTCTTGAGTTTGTGTAGAGGCACCTCAGATAACTAGCCGATTGCCCTACTTTCTCACATGAATCAGGAGGCCTCCTCTGTTGCACCCTCCTCCTTGTGTTTCCTCCCGGTATCCCACTTCCCCACTTACCTCTGGGCTTAGGTCACCATCCCCTGGCGAACCCAGTTTAAAGCCCTCCTCACTAGGTTAGCAAGCCTGCCTTTGAAGATGCTCTTCCCTCTCTTTGTTAGGTGGATTCCATCTCTTCCTAGCAATCCTTCTTCCTGGAATAACATCCTATGGTCAAAGAATCCAAAGCCCCCTCTCCAACACCACCTGTGTAACCACACATTTACCTCCACAATTTGATGGTCCCTACCTGGGCCTTTTCCTTCAACAGGGAGGATGGACGAGAACACAACTTGCGCCTCAAACTCCTTTATCCTTCTTCCCAGAGCCACGTAGCCTGCAGTGACCTACTCTTAGCAGTATTACCAGCACCCTCTTTGTAATATGCAATTCCAGTTTCATACAAGATGCCTGTTTGTTGGTTCCCAATTACCCTGGTATGTTGACAGATTCAGATTTTGCGAATCAGAAATATGTAGCCTTTGATATTCCAGCAGCATGATCTGTATTAGTTTATCTTGCCTAATCTCTTTCTTTGAAGAAAGTTTAAGATGCAACAGCCTGCCCTTACATAAAAGAGAATAGCTTTATAACTATCTATTCCAAGGGACTGTTTTAAACTCACCGGGCTTAAACATCAAGGAAATGTAATTCTGTGTTCAAGCTACTATGGGATTATGTGCATCTGTAAATTGCTTAGATACCACAGCAAGTTAGATCTTCCATACAGTAAAAAAGATTAAGGATTTAGTATTGGGGATTCCTTTTTATTTGTCTATTTTACAGTAGCTGGGGGGAGGGATAGCCTCAATCCTTGAGGGGGCCATTTAGGGAACTGGGGTAAAAATCTGTCTGGGGATTGGTCCTACTTTGAGCAGGGGGTTGGACTAGATGACCTCCTGAGGTCCCTTCCAACCCTGATATTCTATGATTCAAAGGGTAAACTAGCTCAAAGGCAGATGTCAGAAGGCAGACAGCTTTATGTGTAATTGTGTATCTTCATGTCACATTAGCAGCCAAGCAAAAGAGAAGCAGAAAGTGGTTGCCATGATGAAAGCACTTGTATTTGCATAATAAAATCCAGCCTAATCAAGTATGACAAAATATTACAAAATTAGGATCCAGTCCAGCGAAGTGCTGAGCACTTTCCCCTCCCACTGAAGTCAATGCAAATTGATGAAGCTGCTCACTCCTTGACAAATGAGGCCACTAGGCTGGAAACACAACTCTCACAGACATGAAGTCCCTGCCTATGGATGCATACACTGTCACTTGGGACATTTTTCTTCCTTCCTAGTGCTTCAGAAGTTTCATGTAACTCAAGCACCACACTACCCACCATTTCTCCATACAGCTGCACAGTAAAACCGACTATCATAGGGAGAGGCCTCAGACAAAACACTTGATCCAAATAATGAAGAATTTTCAGATCAGACTTTTAGTCTTGGGCCATCTTTGAGCAGACAGGAATAGCAAGGTGACTGCAAAGTATACTTAGTGTATCATGAGCTGTATTGTATACATTATCTCTACAGAATCAAAACCACAGGTGGGAAAAAACAGCAAAAAGGTTTTCAATTGACTGGGGCTGGATATGTCACAAACAGAAGAAGCAGCTGTTTGGATTGATGCTCCCCTTCCCACTTTATGTACAGTGACTGAAGTTCTGCCAGTCATTTGTGGGCTATTTTTCTTATTCTTGATCCTATTGGCTTCGAATTCACCACTCCATTACCACTAATATGTTTTTTACCTGCATTGCATATTTCTCAGACAGATTACCCCTTGCCTGTCACTTAGTTAAAAACTCAAGTGTGTCTAATTTGTCCTCATAGCTCATGCCCTCAAACCTGAATCATATTCATTTATTGGCTGCTTCCCTCCCAAATCCTAGAATATTCCAAATAAGGTCTCACTTGCTGCTTATTCAAAGTCAAAGTAGCTTCCCTTATGTAAGCTTGATAACCCCTAGTGAGATGCCACTTAAACTTGGGTACATTTTGAGTGCTGTTGGCCACCTTGGATTTTGATCCTGTTAGATCTCAAAAGCTAAGTAGGGTTATTATAGCACTGCCAACTCTCACAATTTTATCCGGTGTTAGGGCCGGCTCCAGCTTTTTTGCCGCCCCAAACTGATTGAGCTGCCGCCGAATTGCTGCCAAAGACTGAGGTGGGCCAGTTGAGCTGCCGCCAAAGTGCTGCCGCCGCCGATCCGGACATGCCGCCCCAACAACAGATGGAGTGCCACCCCTTTCTATTGCCTGCTCCAGGCACCTGCTTCCTTCGCTGGTGCCTGGAGCCGGCCCTGTCTGGTGTTATTTGGTGTTCTTAAAACCCCAGCTCCTGGAGTCAAGTGATTACAGTACAGACCCGTTTATGTGCGGATGTCAGGAGTCAAGCCATCATGACCGCGTGTTAATAGAGGGCCATGCTGAAATATCTTAAGATATCTATATATACACACATGTATAATTATCTAGGATTACATATGTATTCACAGTGTCCCAAATACTGCAGGCCTATCTGTTAATGGCGCTTTGCAAGAATATAAATTCAAATGTGTAATCTAATAAAAACATTATTATTACTACACAGGGGTGAAAGTAACTCAGGACATTTACCGGTACGGGGTGGGGGCAGTTCTGGCCCATGGAAGGGGCGGGGCCTCTGGCAGAAGGGGCAGGGATAGGGGTCAGCATCCCCCAGCCAGCCCTTCCAGGGCGCCTGGCCTGTGCCGCCCAGGGTTCCTGTAGCAATTTAAAGGGCCCGGGTTCCAGACACCATTGCTGCAGTAGTGGCGTCCGGAGTCCTGGGCCCTTTTAAATCACCAGACCCGGGGCAGCTGCTCTCTTTTCCCCCCCCCCCCCCGCCTGTTGGCGGCCGAGGGGGGGGAAAAGGGGCAGGGACCTTAAAGAGCTGCAGGGTCCTTTGCCACGGCCGTGCTTTAACATTGCTGCGCCCCATCCCCCCATCGGCAGCCCAGCGCTGCTGCGGCAAAGGACCATCCTTAAAGCACTGCCGCGGCAGCGCTTTAATTTCCCTGCCCTTTTTGCCTCCCCTGTTGGCAGCCCTGCTGATAGGGTCCCTACCGGCAGAGCCGCCGACGGGGGTGGGGGTGGGGGAAGAGGCAGCAATGTTAAAGCACTGCCACGGCAGCGCTTTAAGGATGGTCCTTTGCCGCGGCAGTGCTTTTACGTTGCTCCTCCTTCCCCCCCCAACTCGGCAGTAAAGAACAACATGTTTCCGCTCCGCGCTTCCTGTCGATTTCTATGTCAGTGAGTTAGTGAGCAAATCAGTAGCGCTTCATAACACGCGGTACAGGAACTTGCTAACGAGTCTCACATGTTAAACAGGTAGCACTGGGAGGCATGGCGCTACCACGCATTAAGTGGATTCACGCGTAAACGGGTCTGTACAGTACCAATGAATCTCAGATTTCCTCCAGGTTGCAGAGAAAACCTTGACAATGTAACCCAAGCACACTCTAAAAAGGCTCAGAAATCAGAAGGCAAACAAAAAGATAATAAAATGTATTTTTTTAAAATCTCAAAGACAAATCTCATGAGATTTTGGGACCTGACAATTTTTGAATGCTATGGCTTGACAAGATTGTTATTGCCAAGGAGCACCTGCTTGCAGCAGGAATAACTTTGCTGATTCAGCAGATGACACACTTCTCTTTGAGTCCGTACTGAACCAACACCCCGGCCTAGTGTTAAAGAACAATTTGCTGCTGGAAATATTCTCTCCCAGAGTGACATGAATCTTGAATGGTCATTAAAGTTCCTATGGAACATTTCAGGAAAGTAAGGAGCATTAGCCCCAGTGACCGAGTTGAATTCCAGTTTGGGTCATCACATTCTGTCTAGCTAAAAACCCTCACGAGCAGCATGCAAGAATATACTATTCTTTTTCACGTTTTGTCCCAGAACTTGTATATAGTGCTGTTCTGTGCTACTGAACAGCTTACGTATTCCATCCCAGAGATGGCTGGCTGCATTCTAGTGGTGGTTAAAAGGGATGTGTGTGTGTGTGTGTGTGTGTGTGTGTGTGTGTGTACGCGCGCGCATATGCCACATACAGTTTCTACATTGCTTTGGCATTCAACTAGATCAGGGGTCGGCAACCTTTCAGAAGTGGTGTGCCAAGTCTTCATTTATTCACTGTAATTTAAGGTTTCGCGTGCCAGTAATACATTTTAACGTTTTTAGAAGGTCTCTCTCTATAAGTCTATATTATATAACTAAACTATTGTTGTATGTAAAGTAAATACGCTTTTTAAAATGTTTAAGAAGCTTCATTTAAAATTAAATTAAAATGCAGATCTTATCAGTTTACTGTGATCCTTGCCCTTGCTTTTCCTTGATGTGTTTTCCAATGTCTGGCACGTATTTGGATACTTTAAGCTGCACGCAGGCTTCTGAGTGATCAGTTGTTAATCAGCTCCGAGAGGGACAGAGGACAGATTTCATGTGTGAAAATAGCTGTTCACACAGGTATGTGGATCCAAACGCTGAAAGCATTGCAAACGCAGTTTTCTTCAAACGGTTAAATTTCACTGGCAGGTAGTTCCAGCAGGTCAGAATAGAGGCCCCATGATCTCTCTCGGTAGCTTCAAGTGCACTCCACAGATTTTTAAACTTTGAGGCCCACGATTCTTAGCTTTTTAACTGAATGAGCTTGCATTTCGAAATCTTCAACACCCATCCACTGAAATACAGACAAATCCAAGTCGCTTTCGTTGCAGTTTTCAGGTTTAATTAGAAAAGAAAGCATTGGGCCAAATGGCTGGAAATCTTGAAATCTGTCAGAAAATTCTGATTCCAGTTCTTGCATGTACATTCCAATCTCATCGACTCTGACAGTGCAATATGTCGATAGCTCTTTTATGTTTTGGAAGTAGCGGAAAGTCAAAGTTCGAATATCCTGAGAAAAAAATGCTAGAAACTTCCAGGTTTCATAAAGCTCCAGAACCGTTTGCCGTGCACCTTGGAGACGGAGGTTGAGTTGGTTTAGGTGAGCGGTGATGTCAGTTAGAAACATGAGCTTACACAGCCATTTGTCATCATCCAGTTGGGGATAGTTTTGTCCTTTCTCCGACAAAAAGGCCTTGATTGCATCAAAACAGTTTACAAAGCGCACCAAAACCTTGCCATGACTTAGCACCGAATGTTGCTGTGAAGTGGAATGTCGTTATAAGTGCTGTCTCTCTCTTCTAGCAGTGCTTGAAACTGTCTGTGAGTCAAAGCAGATCGAGCAACAAGGAAATTCACAATTTGCACCACTGTATTCATCACATTATTACGCTCTGAATTAGAAATTTTAGCACACAGGTTTTCTTGATGGATGATACAGTGAAATTTGACTGTCGAGCGGCCAATTTGATCTTCAAGTAACTTTACAAATCCCTTCTGTTTTCTGACCATGGCAGGAGCACTGTCTGTTGTCACACAAAATATTTTTCTGATGTCAACTCCTCATTCTTCAAAATGGTTTACAAAACTTTCCACTATATCGTCTTCCTTTGTTGTGCCATGCAGGGGTTTTAGGCAACAAAGTTCCTCTTGGATTTCATTGGAAGCACAATATCTTGCAACAACTGCCAAACATGGAACGTCGTTTATATCCACGCTCTCATCAACTGCAACGCTAAACACTGCTGTGTCTTTTACTGCAGTTGTCGGCTTTTCATTAATGTTTTCTGCCATTTTGCTTGTGTGTCTCTCAACTGCTCTGGCAGAGATGGGCAGTTCTTTTATTCTAGATATGATCGTATCTTTATTTGGCAAATCATTGAATAAAACTTCTGAACTGCTGAGAAAAACTTCTTTTATATATTCCCCATCTGTAAACGGCTTTCTGTTTTTTTGCAATGCACTGTGCAATCTTGTAACTTCCTTCTGTAGCTTGATTTTTACTTACACTTAAGCATTTAAAAACACTGCTTTGCTTCTCATATCCTGCTACTGCCTTTTTGATTGATTCAATCTTGTCTCCTTCGTCAAGAAAGGTTTTCTTGTGCTTCGTTTCAAAATGTCGAACACTTGATGTGCGACACTTTCACAACAGAAAGCACAAACAACACAGTCCTTCTTTTGAATAAATCCAAATGTGTCTGTCCAAGAAGGCTGAAATGAATGGACATCTAACTTTGCTTTCTTAGGAGCTGGCATTTTGTCAAATGTACCCCATAACTCACAGTGAGGAAAAAAATGGCGACGGGGGCACACACAACGTCAAACACAGTGCACTGTTCCATGTGGTCTGATATAAGCAGCAAATCAGGACTTAAAAATATCCCAGTGGTGCAGAAACAATTTTTAAGGTTGGGGTGCTGAGCTGTGCCCCCACTTGCTCTTGTCTGCACCCCTCACTGCCCCAGGCTGGGGCCAGTGGGCCACAGCTGGGGGAGGCTGCAGAGCGCCGGGCCAGCGGCCGGTTTCCCAGGCCAGCAGCAGGCTGAGCGGGGCCGGTGGCTGGGACCCCGGCTGGCAGGGGGCTAGCGGCCGGAACCCCAGACTGGCAGCAGAGCGCCACTGAAAATCAGCTCACGTGCCGCCTTTGGCATGCGTGCCATAGGTTGCTGACCCCTGAACTAGATGAAAGGTACTATATACATGTAAGGATGTAATTTGCCCTAGTTGCCTCCAGAACACATCCTCCTCACTTCTCTTCTGGTATCTATTCTCATTGTCTTCCACGGTCCTGAATTTGCTGAGGCCACATGAAATTAAAGATATTTTCTAGATTTGTGTGCCATTTGAAAGCACAGACCATTAAACCAGACCATCAAGCAAAGTCCAGAAAGCCTCCTTTTTCCAGTGATTATAGTTGGCACAGTTGAATTAGCAGGAAAAAACAGGCTTACCTTATCACTGAAGGAGCCAAGTTGAAAAAGTATAATTCAAAAGACTTTTGCATACAGGTTCATAATACAAAAGGGAGTATTTTCCCCTACCATATGGGGCCAGATCCTGCAAGGTCAATTCTTACTGACTTTGACTGGAAGCTGTCAGCATTCGCCGCATTACTGGCTCTAAAGAACAACCATTTGTTTGCCCGCTGTTCCCAGCCCTTGTGTTTTCTAAATGCTAGAAGTCACATTTTCATCTTCCATTTCTAAGCCATAGTGATCTGATGTGACCTAGTCTTTTAATCCCTAGAGTGACAACATGAAGGGAATATACAGAACTTGCCAAACTGGGCAAGGTTGTGGTAAATTCCACTGAATCTAAGTAAGTTACCTCTCAGGGCAATCTGACTTCTCTGGGGAATATTGAACAGTCTGGTTTCCATGAGATTCACATCAAGCAGATCAAATTTGGACCTGGGTATTTTGAGAGGCCCAATGAAGACAGTTTTTGCAAGAGCGTATGCCAGAGTAAAGATATTTTTTGTCTATTATTGTTAAGATCTTGGGCTTTGAAGAGCATTCTTTCCTTTCTTCATTTCTGCAGGCTATTCTCTCTTTCAAATGTGGAATGTTCTGTGCCAAAGACAAATGCAATTATGATGGTAATGTATGTGGCTCACTGTAGAACAGTTGCAGAGGATACAGAACTATGCACTGTAATTTTATATAGCTACTTTTATATTAACAAATGATTTATACTTTAAAAAGCAGCTATTATATGGTAGGAATGGCAGAAGATTGTTGTGTCTGGTGAAAAGCTGAAATATTCAGCCTTAAGAACAATAACTGAGGGGGAATAAAGAGGGAGATGAAAATAATCTATTCTAGATTATAATAAAATAAGATATTTTTGATACTTTTAGGTGCACACTCTCACAGTCTTAAAATATCTTTTATATATAATGTAAGAGTGATAGCTGCTTCTTTGCAATAATCTCTGACTAGGAGTGAACTCCAAATACGTAGCAGAAAAATTCCTTGGACATACCTCTCAATACTTGTCCTAGTTCCTGTTTTTCTCCAGCTCCCTCCACAGCACTTCCCACAGTAGCAGGAGCTGTTTAATCTGCATGATACCAGATATATTCCTGTACAGTAAAGTAGCAATTTCCCACTGCACCATCCCCCTCTTTCCTTACTGCACAGCTGCATTATCTGCTTGAATTTCTACCTTAAAAAATAATGAGCAAACTAACCTGAGCAAAAACATAGATCTACTGAATCTTAAAGAATAACTTGTCCTTACAAATCAACCACATAAAATAATTTTTGTTCATACTTCAGCATTATGAATTAGTAGGTCATACACTTCTAAATTACATTACAATATGGTAGCATATCCCATTAAATAAACAGTGGATTACATCTCATTCCTGACTACATGGATCTGTAATACATCATATGTGGAACCACACATACTATAAATGTTTGTTTTTTACTGTTTTTACTCAAAATGGCAAGAGTTGCAGCACATACAGCTATATAAATAATTGTAGACTTGTAGCAGCCCACTGGATCACAACATTCTCAAAAGATTCCTGGACTGTCCAAGTTCTTGCAAAAACTTGGAGTAATACATGCTTGACTAACTCAGTTGCCTAAATCTATCTACTGTATAACACCCATTCCCTAGCTGTCTACAAAACAATGAACATGAGCTGCAACATAATTTAATTCCGAACACTCAGCTAAGAAAACAAGCTTTTCCTCTCCCTTCTGGCAGAATTAACTCCCCTCCCCCCACCCCGCAACTAAACTTCTGCAACAAAAAGGTTCCACAAAAATTTAATTTCCCCAATCACTAGTTTACTCAGACGAATTCAAAGTAAACTCTCACAAGTTATATGACAGAGAATTTCCCCCTACTACCCAGGGAAAATCTTCATTTGTTTCAATACTGTCTTTCTGAGGGTATCTCAAGTAAAACAAATGATTTCTTTAATAATCTTCCTGCCTAAACTTCCTTTTTTAACCTCTTCTGGCTGATTTAGAACAAAATTTGCATCAGTTTTAGCTGACCTGGTGCAAAATGTGTGTGTAGACATGACCTAAAAACTCCAGAAGAGAGGATTTCTTTACAAACCTCTGTCCTGACACATGGAAAAGATATTGGAAGTGTGTTTACCTCTATGTTTGCATGGTGCCTGGCACAAAGAAAGAAATGTACAGAGTCCTCAGATGTGTAGTAGAACTTTGACAACTTTAATCACTCCAACAAATTAGATGGCTGCTGTCACCTTCACAATTCCAGTTTTTAAATCCTGAGTTAAATGCCAGCCCTCCTTTAACCCCACATAATGACAAATTTTATTTTTAGTTTGCTCAGTTCTAGATGGTTGTTGGGTTTTATTTTTTGTCAGAGATGTGATGTAAGACCAGTCATCTAGGAGGATTTGTGGTGGCCAGTGGCCAGCCTGGATTTCTGGATTCATCGTACTACTGGTTGCTGACCCATATCTGGAAGAGAGGCAAGGATGAAACACCAGTTCATACAGGGGACTTGAGATCACGCTGAGGACCTATAGGCACTGCCATAATATAAATATAAATAATAAATCATAACAGAGTCCAAACTGTCAGGAGAGGAGAAGAACACATCCTCCTCCACAGTTAGGGGAATACAGCATTCAATGGTGCTTAATGGCTACAGTTTACAGTATCACCTAAGACTTAGTCTCACAGTAAGAGAATCCGCCTAAGACAAACAAACCCCAGAACACTCCTTCATGTCAATGATGCAAGTTTGTTGCCCTTCCATATACCAACCTCTGTCTCCCATCCCCAACACAAGTGCTGAAGTTAGACTGAACACTCTGGGGCTGTCAGGTTGTAGAGTTTACATTGAATCATCCTGTTGAGAGAGGCCAGGTTTACCTTCTTGTACAGAGGGCTGGGGGCATGGTTCTCCAACCCTGCTGTTGTCCCACAGATACTGGGACAAGCCTGTAGATTTGGGGACAATGAAGACAAAGCCTTTTGTCATAAATATAAAGGGAAGGGTAACAACCTTTATGTATGCAGTAACATAAAATCCCTCCTGGCCAGAGGTACAGAATCACTTCACCTGTAAGAGGTTAAGAAGCTCAAATAACCTGGTTAGCACCTGACCAAAAGGACCAATAAGGAAAGAAGATACTTTCAAATCTGGGGGCGGAGGGAGGTTTTGTTTGTGCTCTCTTTGTATGTTCCCTCTCGAGATGGAGAGAAAGACCAGGGCAGGAAAAAACATTTCCTAAAAACATACTTAAAATGAGAATCTAAAATTATAAAAGTTGTAAGTAAGGCAAGGAAATGCATTAGATTATCTTTTGTTTTAGCTTGTGAATTTTCCCTATGCTAAGAGGGATTTTTATTCCTGTTTTTTGTAACTGGAAAACAGTCAGAGGGGAATCCTGTGTGTTTTAAATCTTTTTTTTTTACCCTGTAAAGTTACCTTCCATCCTGATTTTGCAGGTGTGAGTCTTTTACTTTTTTCTTTATAATAAAGTTCTTCTTTTAAGAACCTGATTGATTTTTAGTGTCCTAAAAACCAAAGGGTTTGGTCTGTGCTCACTTTGTTAGCCTATTGGTTGGTCTATTATTCTCAAGCCTCCCCAGGAAAGGGGGTGAAGGGGCTTGGGGCATAATTTGCAGGGCTAGGGCTCCAAGTGGCCCCTCCCTGAATTTTTGTTTAAATCACTTGGTAGTGGCAGCAATACCGTCCAAGGACAAGGAAAGGAATTGGTGCCTTGGGGAAGTTTTTAACCTAAGCTGGTGGAATGTAAGCTCAGGATGTCTTTCATGTGGGTCCCCACAACTGTACCCCAGATTTCAGAGTGGGGAGGGAACTCTGACACCTTTGTGTGGAGGACCCTTTCTGGGGGCTTTCCAGCTGTGCCTGGATCAAAAGCTCTGGTGTGCATGTGACAGCAGGGAGTGGGAGAAATCCTCACGGGTTTGCAGGAAAATGACCTTACAAAAAGCAGTTCTTCCCGGTTCTACACCTTCCCTGCCTAGTCACCTCCCAAAACGGTACAGCCACATGCACCAATGGGCTGCAGCATGATTGGAGGTGGTGTTGCAGGGGTTCGACACCCTCTCTCTGATGGCATGTTGACTAAAGCAACCCTCTCACACGCCTGTCATTTCCCTGCTCCTACCTCTCTCTCTCTCACTGTGATCCTAATGCTCTCTCCACACCCAAGATAGAGATGCATTAAAAGGCAAAACCTAGAACAGCCCAGTGCTGGCCTGGGAGGACTCCCTCTCAAGCTTTCAAGTGCCAGCATATCCCACTACACTCAATTAAGTGAATGGGGTTAGGAGTTGGTTCCAGATGAAAATAACCAGTGCAAATGACAGTACAAAGAAAGTGGGCTATTTGCCAAAGAGCACTTCCAGAGGCTTAATGTTTAGATTACTTAATGTAATATATGAAACATAAAAATCAATATGATATACACGGTTTCCTTCACTGTCTTAGAGCATGAGATTGTCCAGAGTACTTTGCATGCCATTATGGCTACAAATGGGCATTACATTCAATATATGGATACACCTAATGAAGAAAAATCTACTAAGCTATATTTGAAACAGTAGGCCTTGCTCTAGTGAGATTAGTAGTTTAGTATTAGAAAGACTCAGATACTCCGATATCTAATAACTTCAACTCCAGCAAATTATGGGTGCACATTTCACTCACAAGAGCTCCTCTTTTTCAAATGCAAGGTGTTAGAACAGGAAGAATAGAAACAGCCCACAGCTGGGGAAGCCATTGCTTGCCCACATTATTATCCTTGTTGCAGAAGTGGGCCTTGATCCTATGATCAGGTCTGGGTGGGCAGACCCCACTGCCTGCATGAGCTCCCCTGACTTCATCAAGTCTGCTGAAAATGTAAAGCACATTGAGACCTATGGATGATATCACTATATGGGGACTAAGTATTACTGTTATAGCTAGGGGGAGTAAGGATTAGTCACCTTTTTAATTCTTGCAAGGCCCAAACTGTACTTTGTCTATTTGAGAAGTGTAATTTAGTTTTAATTATTTAGGGTGATACCTCATGGCAAATGTTGCATTTCTGTGGTACATGCTGGAAAAGTAACCAAGTCTTCGGCTATGTCTACATGGCCCCGCAGTTCAGACTACGGGGGGGTGAATTTTAGTTCGCACCCATAGGAGTTACACTGCAGCTTGCTACTAGTGCATGTTACAATTCACACCCCTGTAGTCTGAACTGTGGGGCCTGGTAGACAAGCACTTAGTCATGTAAGCTCTACTACAGCCCTCTTGTGTTAAATCTGTAATGTCACTGAAGTCAATAGGGCTCCCCCTGGGAGCAGGAGCCAATTGTTCTGATCGAACTGGAGGATCGTGCTTCTAGATGCTGATTAGCAACTTAGAATAACAAGGGTCTTTTTTACATTACATTTCTCTGCGTGTTTTAAGACATTTTTGAAAATACAGACATTCACAAATCCACAGTGTCAGACCCACCGGGCCAGATCTTCTGCCTTGGTAAAGCAGTGTAGCTTCACTGAAGTTAAAGATTCTATACCACTTTACAACAGCCCGGAGTCAGACTCAAGAAATCTAAGACCGTTTTCTATATAACTACTCTGAGCAAATTGTTCTGTAATGATCCAGTTCACCTGTAAATATCACCCATGATTTTCAGAAAATTGTCTCTGGACCACTGTCCACATGGTCATCATATTTTGCAGCAGCTAAGTAGCACTGAAGATAGTTTACTCTGAATTCTTCATGAACATTTTTTTTCTGAGTATCTCAGTTGTAAACAATGTTACTCAGTAACATGTATGAACTCATTTCTGGAATAGTTTGTTAATTTGCCCAGTTAACCTAAGACCAACAGTCTCTTTCTGCAGTGTTTTGTGAGTCAGACAGCCCAGTTGCAAGAACAGCCACTACTAGGGTGACCAGATAGCAAGTGTAAAAAATTGGGATGGGAGTGGGTAGTAATAGGAGCCTATATAGGAAAAAGCCCCCAAAATTGGGACATCTGGTCACCCTAGCCACTACAGCATTGGAGGAGAGTTGTGAGCATGAAACAGAGAACCAAAATGGCCAAATTAATTAAAAAATATTGGTTAAGTATCTGTAGTGACCAAAATCCATGGAAACACCATTGAAAATAGTGAAAACATGCACATTATTAAGGAGGAAGAGCCCATATTATGGTCTACATGTTAATTGGGAACAGTGAATTGGATGCATTTTTGGTGGAGATATTCCCTTAGTGGGGTGTGTGACACTGGCAGACCAAGTGCCAGCTCATGCCCCAGGCCTCACTGAACACTTACAAATGCATAGCTGGAAGCCAGAACAGTTCACTTGTGCATTAGTAGAGATCAAAGTGATTTTTAAATATAGAAGAATGTATTTTGGGGTGTCTGCCCTGCTTTTGACAGTCTGCCATGAAGTAGGCACTCAGTTGTGAGCCACTCCAGACAGCATGACCGGGCATTTTTGGTCTGTGTTTGCTTATTTTTTGTTTTTATAGAAGCATATATTGATTTATCTATTTTCTTGAACAAAGATACGAACCTGGGCAGCAGACTGTTATTGTAAAGAAAGGTGATGGATAACGAGACTTACGTGTGAGACAAAGGGCTTGTCTTCACTACCGGGGTAAGTCAACCTAAATTACGTTACTCCAGCTATGTGAATAATGTAGCTGGAGCCAATGCAGCTTAGGTCGACTTACCCCGGTGTCTTCACTGCACTGTGTTGACAGGAGACTTTTCTTACTCTTCTCGGACAGGTGGAGTACCAGGGTGTACTGGAGAGCACTCTGCTGTCGATTTAGCGAGTCTTCACTAGACCCGCTAAAATCGACATCCGCTGCATCGATTGCAGCAGCGTCCATCTCCTCAGTAGTGAAGACAAGCCTAAAGTATTGGGCTGGATTTATTGGTTGCTCACTATTGTAGTCTCTCTGTTAAACTAAAGATTATCCTCCCTTGTTTACTATATGGAGATCTTATGTGGATAAAGCTGAACTTCATGTTAAAACGTAAGTCAAACAAAGAATAGGATGACATCTTAGATTTGTATATAATATGAAGACCCTTTCTCCAAATTCTTCCAAATGGAGCAGCTTACATATTGCAAGAGAAACTGGTCTGTCAGAAATAGTTTCAGAACTGTCCTTTGATGAGGAACTTAGTCCCAGCTCTTAAAGTTATTTATGCACCTAATTCCCATTGATTTCAACAGGCGTCTGGCACCTAAATTCCTTTGAGAAACTGGATCTTGATTTATTGTGGAAGCTTTAAATGAATCTTGGGATAGACCTACACTTTATGATTAAGAGTATATATAAACACTTGTGTATAATTTTAGAGATTATTTTAGTCAAGTTTTCACCCTTAAATTGTATAAATGGACATTTCCAATAAACACACGGAGAATTTACAACCAACTATATGTATGGGATTGCTCTATTTTATTCTTCAAAATACATTCTGTCCTAGCTGCTGTTGTGTTTAGCTATTTCAGATAATTGAATCACCGTTCCCTAATGGTACGATTTGTCCCAGCCTTGGAATTAGAATCAGAAACAATTTAATATTTAAAAAAAGGACTGTGGTCCCCAACACTTCAAAGCTTTTAAATTAAATCAAGTTGGATAACTATCATCACCATTTCAAACTGTAGCTCAGTGGGTTTTCTTCCTTTGTTCCAGTGTAGGCCATCTGAATAGCCTTACAAAGCATGCTATGCTGAACAGTGCATCCATAAAGCAAAACATAACCCAAGACATGGGTCATAGTCTGATTCAGCCTGCTCAGCAGTCAATTATTGCAAATCCATTTGCAAAGCCTACTCATCTTAGTTCACCCTATTTTTAGAAAGTCTCCAGCTCATCTGCAAGCATTTTCCTTATCCCGGCTTATCTAAATTGGACATTATTGTAATTTATTACTGAGAAGTTTTTGACAGCATTGGTTACTGACAGGCTCTGTTCTTACTGCAAGATATGTGGTATGGGGGAATGCTTCACACAGCGAATCTTTCTGGTATAGATTCTACAGTTATTGGGAAATCTCAGTGTGCGCTGGAGTGTTGGCCAGGCCCCACATTCTCCTTCCTCCCGTCACTACTCTAGATTGATTGTGTGTGACCAGACAGACAGAATAAATTGAAACAGATCAGCTCAGTATTAAATGGTTCAGGCCTTTCTTGAGTATGGCTAGTCAAGTACCCTCCATATGTGTGAGGGGAAGGAAGGTAAAGTTTTATACTCTTGAACTGAGGGGGTAAAAAATGGGTCAGCCTACTGGCTTCTACCTTCTCGCATTCATGTCCTTGTTCAGCCTCGATCCTGCACGTCCTTGTGCAGAGCACAGTGGGGAGCAAAGATGGTGGTAGTCCAGTCCCAGTACGAGTGGAGGCTACATGGGGGTGTAAATAAAGTTAATCACTAGGGCCTGAGTGGAAGAAAGCCTCAAGCTCCATGGATGACCACTCCCTTCAGGCTTCTCTCGACAAGGATAAAAGGTGTTCTTTCTAAGTGTTAGTGGCGCTGCCCTGCAGACACTCACCAGACTGCTGTTGGATCCCAACACTAAACCGGTGTGCTTTAAGCTTCCCTTGGTCTGTGTAGATTTCAGCAGTCTCTCTTTCTTTGGCCTCTCTGGCACACCTGCTGGGCATAGACTCTGTCTGTTACCCCTAGAAGTGGGGCCTCACAGTCCAGCAAACCTACTGGCCCCAGGACCAGTGCTGACACCCAAGTACTTAGATACATTTTTTCCCAGAGCTCCAGCCTTGTGGGCACTTGGGGGTTACAATTTACCCCTTCATGCACACTTAATAGACACAGATTTGCAAAAGGATTTCTAAACACAATCACTCTTTGCATTAGACAGCCCAACAGATACACAGATCTAGGCAAAATAATAAACATCTGTACACTATTCCCTGCCTCAGCTTCCTTACCCTGTTGAGTGTTCTTTGGGATTTGGTCAGAGTCTCTCTCTGAAGGAGTCCAGGATCTTTCCTCTCCCCCATTCCCTTCTGTACATGGCTTCTCCTCTGGAACATGGAATTGCTATCTGACCCCTGCCTGCCCCCCATATCCCTCAGCTCCTGGCTAGTCCCTCACTCAAAAGGTTCCTCCATGTTCTGGAAATCTGTTTCTTTGTTCCTCTGTGAGTCCCTCCCCAACTTCGCAGCCTCTCGCTTTAGAGGGCTGTACCAACACTTCAGTCTTTCTTTCTCTCCTGGAGATTTTCCACTCCTCCTCCTTTAGAGGAGTACAGAGAGCTAGTCCGAGTCTTCAGCCATCTCATTGTTCTGTTCAGGCACTGTTGGTAAACCCTAAGGATTGTCCCATTCAAAGACGGACACCCAGGCACCACTCCCCTGCTCCTTAGCACAAGAAGGATGATGTCAGAATACAGTAAAAATAATCATAAAGACTTAAACAGAATTCATCAGTTATACATAGAGTCCCCAAATCATCACAGTTAGCGAACCCCTTTTAATGAGCATGTTTCAACACCCTAAAGTAGCCTGGGCAAGTTGTATTTTAACAGGTGTTAGATACCAGCTAACACAATTGTAATGGTATTAAACTGCATCTAATCCAGGTGTTTCCAATGAGGTTAGCTAATTTAAAAATATACTTCCCTCCCCACAGTGTAGTCAGACCCTTATCTTCTAGTACAGAGGGTATTAGAAGGGGCAAGGTGTGGGCAGAGAATGCCCCTGGCTGAGAGAAGAGAAAAAATATCTTTTTTGTTGTGGGTTTTTCTGCTCTCTTTATGCAGCATGTAGCAGGAAGGGCAGTACCTAAAAAACCCAGACAGTGAAATTCTCAGCATGCAAATAGAGTCTTTAGTTATGTGCCCCTCTCTGGCTAGGAGCAATAGTGACTGAGCCACTCACTCAACAGCACTCTCACTGACATGGGGTCAGTTTCCCTTGTGCCCCACTCTGCTCGTCACTTTCTACCCTGCCTTCACATGCACAGCTCTCCAGATATGCACAGCACCTGCGCAATCCCTTCAGAGTTCCTGGCCATCTTCTCCTTTACTCCTTTTTCCTATTTTGTTCTATCTCCCCCCCGCTCTCCTTTGCTGCCATATCAACCTGCTGCCTGTCTATCCAGTGTAGTCAGAAGATGGGAAGAAGGACTCACTCTACTGGCAGTACAAGGAGAGAAACCCACACAATGGCATTTTGAATCATCAGCTACAAAGCTCTTAAGACAGGGTGCTTGTCTTCAGGACCAATTATGTGGAGTGAGTGCATTCAGCACTTTGTGAAATTGGCACTTGGGACCCAATAAGTGCCAGTGAGCAGACTGAACAGTGAGCCCAGGGTAGATATAATCCCTTAATAACCACCTTGAAAAGTGTGCACTTCGGCTAGTTGGTAGGCATGTCAGGAGAGCTGCAATCAAAGCCTGCCCTGGAAAAGGTGAGGCAGGATATTTATTACAATGATTGCACAAGAGAATGACTCAATTAATAAAAGCAGAGCTCTTTTCATAGAGCATTCTTTGAGACACCTCTGAAAGGACCTACCTACTTCGCAGAAGTCAACATTTTCCCATATGTACCTACCCACAGTGTAAGGTACTGCATGTACGGTGCAAAACTGCAGAACTGACTGGATCTGCTCTGTTCTGCTTCCTGTACAGTGTTTCTTGTGCAGCTGTGGAAATGGCTGACATTAGAAGCATGGAAGAAATGGCACTGAGATCCAGTTGGAAACAGAGTCTGAAGTCTGACTTGAATGAACTTTTGCTGTTCCTCCCATGATACTTGGTCCACGGTCTCTCTGCTAGTCCTGTAATAAACTAGGTTTCTAATCAAACCAGCATAGGTCAGAAAGGGTGGGGTGAGGTGCAGAAACTATGCTCAAAATACACCAAAGTGTTTCAGACAAGTCCCACTTCACAATGGTGTGACGCCTCAGTGAGGAGTTATACCAGTTTGATCAGAGGTTGTGGAATGTATTTTACACTGCACAAAATTCTGAGCGGGAACATGTCCCACAGGAATCAGAGCCATCAACTCCTGAATTCTAATCTCTGCTCTGCACCTACTGTGACCTCGGGCAATTCCCTTCTATTCTCTTCTCCCATTAGTATAATGGGAGACTACTACTTACTGACTCACTTCCCAGGGGGATTTGTGAGGTTGAATTAGTGGTCCCAGCAGGATTTAACTGTGTCTCCGGTGACTGCAAAGTCACAGTCAGCAGTATGTCATGTAACTTGAGTGTTCCCAATCAAACACAGATATGTTCCAGGGCTGACAAGACCCCTGAGCCTCTGTCTGAAATTAACCAGGACTTTTCAAAAACCATGTCGGAGCTGTTTCCCTGTTCAAAATCCTAAAATAATTTTAGGTAGCTATTTTAAGCTCTTCCCGGAACAGTTCAGCACAGATACAAACAAAACCTTTCTGGATCAGCCAGTCTCGCTGATGTTTATAAACAGGACAGGGCAGGCCACATTACACAGATAAGCCCAGAAAGTCTAAACTGTGATATATTCCCCTGAAGGTTTTCATTGCTAAACTAAGAGGTCATGCAACTAACCTTTATATTAATCTTCCTACCCCCTCTTACCTAGAAACTGGCACACAATCCAGGTAATGTTACATATTTCCAGGATTTTCTGCTTAATTGACAAATGTACGTCTTCCTAGCTCTTAAAACAGAATTGAGCTATCATGGAAAAGGAGCTTTGCTTGTTTTCAGATTTCAACTGTGTTGTAATAACAGCGCTGAAAGGGTGCTGTCTATTAGTAATCAACATGGAACAAAGATTATTCCATAGGGCCAATAGGCAAAACTAGACCTTACACACTGGTAGGAAATACTAAATAAAAATAATCTGGTCATGAAAAGCAATGACAGAGTATCAGAGGCCCTAGTGCCGTAATGCTGATTGATGTTTTATTCAAAACTTTAACAGACCACTGTACAGATACTAAAAATTTTAAAAACATAAGCTGGAATTACAAAGGGGAATGGCTTCTTGGCACAAGTACTATCCAGGATACAACACGGGCTGCCTATTCAGATCAGGGGAGTAGGAACAAAGATGGATCTATGGCCCCAGTATACGAGGAACCACATTTTTAAACTTAGGTGCACACTTTTGTGATGTGCACATAGCCAGTTAGGCATCTAATGCACATGTGCAATTGTGTGGCCTGACCTTGACAATCCGACTCTGAATACCTCAGCTAGTTATGTGCCACTACTAATATACTATCTCTGCAGCATGTATTGGAGCAGAAGTAGCCATAATGTTTGATATTACATTTCAGTCCACATAGATATACTACGTTTTGGAGTTCTTTATCTTGTCTCAGCCCTGTTTAGAGAGCCTCCCCTCCACACACAGACACCCACCCATACCTTCTGTATTGGGCACATTTCTTCGAAGAAAATGTTTTGATGATTTTTTTGTGCTATGATAATGGAATGTGACATGTTTCCAATGCCGAGAAATTACCTGAAGAAGCAAAATAAGACTTAACTGACATCAAAAAGAAAAATTAACTGGAGGAACTGGTGCAAGACAGAAGGCTGTTTGTAATTTACAGAAGGGCAGTGGCCTACAGAATTATTGGCGCAGAGGTGCTACATTTTGTAGTTTGGCTGCACTGAATAGCATTACTCTGCCCTTGTAAGTAAAAACCATCCATGGGTGTCAGGAAAGTGCAATGTGTTAAATCATTTATTAATATAATGTTAATATGTATGCATACAACGATTGAGTTTCGTTTAAATAAAGTATTTGTCTAGTGGAAACTGAACATAAGTTAAGCACAGAAAGAGGCGGGGGTGTGAGTATTCTGAGTTGTGCCGGGTTTGTTTGGTTATTACGCAAGTTGTACTTAGCAAATAGAGATTATTTCCTTTTATTACATTAAATAGTTAAGATTTTCAGTTCCCTCCCTCTACCTGCTGGATATTTGTTCTGAATCCATTTTAGAAATGACAGCTCAGATAGACTTGTTGCAGAGCCTTTTGTTACTGTAACTAAAAATAGAACGGATAAAAAAATCTCTGTAAAGAAAGTTGAAAGAACAAAAGAGCAACTGAACAAAAGCAGGTGTCAGTCTCTATAGGTATTTCTGGAAAGGCACAGTGCGGGGAAAACAGAGGGTGTTCAGATTAGAGATGTAATGATTATAGATCCTAAAAACATCAGTAGTAGTTACCAATAAGAACTACGATACTTAAAGGTGTAAGGGGATTAACAATTATCACTACAGAAAAATAGGAAATGTAAGGGAGACTAGCATCTTGTATAAGGATGGTTACCTTCAATCTAGCAAACAAAGGCATAACAAGAACCAACGGCTAAAAGTAGAAGTTAGACAAAGTCAAACTGGAAATAAAATATATATATTTTTAACAGTGAGGGTATTTAGCCACTGGAACTATTTACCAAGGTTCATGATGGATTCTCCATCACTGGAAATTTTTAAATAAAACTTGGATTTTTTTCTAAAAGATATGCTCTAGTTCAAACACAGTTATTGGACTAGAAACAGGACTTAATAGAGGGAAATTCTATGTCTTGTGTTATGCAGGCAGTCAGACATTTATATCTGTTTATAGTTACATTTATATCTAAGGCCTGGTCCACACTAACCCCCCACTTCAAACTAAGGTACGCAAATTCAGCTACGTTAATAACCTTAGTTCGAACTTACCGAACAAGTACCTTAGTTCGAACTTACTCGCTCACAGCGCTGCAAGCTTTTCCCCTCGGAGAGGTGGAGTACATACAGCGCTGCGAGAGCAAATACACTCGCGCTTCACAGTGCTTTATCTGGATATCTACAGACTTTATCACAGACTGCAGGTCACAGTACATTTAGAGTTTGCGAGTAGCTCACAGGAATAGTTCATATGGGTCAAGTGACATGATATTTCTCGCATGTCCCCGATTAGCTGAGTCTCAGCTCAGTAGAATCTATTTTCGTTTGGTTTCCTGCATTCGAGTTGAACTGTCTGAGCCAGCTGGAAAAAGTCAGAAAAAAAGCTAATTTTTTCTAGCTGTTCTAATGTCTGGCTGGCATTCCCCAGTTATTAGGAACCGTCTCATATTTACATTTTGATTCATATAATTCTACATGAGCTTCAAAAGGGGAAGATTCCTAAAGTCAGAGTCTTCCGGCGGCATCAGACCTAAACAAGGGATGGGATTTTTCAAAAGCCCTCAGCATTGGCCTCACTCCGGTCTATTACTATTGACTTCACTGGCAGCGGTTAGGTCAATGCTGAACACTTTTCAAAATCCTGCCATCAGTGAATTTCTCACAGAAACCTATAGGCTCCCTGTCTAACTTCCCACTTATTGTGAACAGTCTAGTTACTCTTTTCTTTTTGGGATCATCTAATTATATCTCAGTTCACTGAGGCAACCATACCTGATTTGCCTGTTTGGTCAGTTACTTCCCCAGCTTCTCTGTTCAGCAGACGACTTTCTAAACGGAAGATCCTTTCATGGACAATCTCCCCTCTTGGTTTTTGGTTCTCATAATAATTAGTTCTGTAGACCACTAGGATGGGCTGTGTGGGCCAAGGTGCTTCATACACTATAAACTGAGAACTAACAGTCTGACCCATCACAGCCCTCTGAATGCTAAATTGAGGGATTCAGCTGGTGATTCTGAATGCTTGTTGGATAGTCTCTTCAAATGTTCTTAGGATCTCAGCCACAACCCACCGAAATCCACCAGTGGGATCCTGGCTCCATTAAAGTCAGTGGCAAAATTCCCATTGACTTCAACGGAGCTTGGATTTCACCCCACCTGAGTCTTTCCACTGACTTCAGTGGACTTTGGATCAAAGCCTTAGTCAGCTCCTGTTTTGTTTCTGCCAACTTCACATTGCACAGAAAATGCTCCATAGCTCAGTTCTTCTTCTTCCAGTTAGAGAAAATTTCTAAAGGACGAAGAATTTCAGTCAAAACCCTTGTATTAGGCTAACAGTCACACACCCTTCTTCTTTAAGAGCTATAGCTACTTTAACCTGCTATCGAAGATTACATTTTCTCTAACCCCATACAAACCACTTGGCAGGGGCAGCTACTGATGCCGAAAGGAGCACATTAGAAAATACGATCCCAAGCTTTCCCAGGAACTCTTTTACAGCACTAATCGGCATCCTTCTTGCAGGATTGAAGGGGCACAGAGAGTTACCTTCCATGTTACCATCGGGAGAACCACCAGAATATGCCCCACGAGTTTGTCTCAGTCAATATGGGGAAGCTTTTCTGATGCTAGCCCTGGGTGTGGCTAAACTGATGACTTCAGTCTCCAGCGCTGAAAATCTGTCACCTTTCACAAGCAACAGATTGACTTGAAAGCTGAAATTGAGGAGGTGAGGGAAGGAGATCTTAGGACCCCAGTCTACGAGCGCTTTGGCAGTATAGCTAGACTGGAATATACTATACCAGCAAAGCTCCCTAGTGTGGATGCAACTTACACTGGCGAAAGTGAGTTTTTGCTGGTATAGCCCATTCCATGTCCTCCAAGTGAAATAAACTCTACCAGCAAGAACAGTTTTGCAAGTCTACAGTAGGAATTTCTGCCAGAACAGCTCTCTCAGTCAGAGACCCCATATCTACCCAGTTCTGAGCGACACTGCTATATCAACAAGAGTTTGTAAGCTAGACCTAGCCCTAATCTCTTAATTTACTCGTTTTGGTCATTTCACATTGGTCCCTAACCCTACTCAGAGATGCACACTGATTTGCAGATCTCTGCGATTTATGATGTTTAAATGAGAAATCCCTAGCTTTCTCTCTCTTTCATGCTTCGGGCTTATATTTAACTGTCTGGATACCCTGGAACATACTGCATAGTGCATTACACTTGAGTGCATATCAGCTACAAAGCCTGGCGATTGGGATGAAATGGCTGTAAATTGGCCCCTGGATGTGAGTTACTCCTGTTCTCCTTTCCCAAAGCAAACCTTGTAAAATCAGTTATTGACCTGTTTCCATGGGTGAGACACAGGGCAATGTGCACTCATTTATCCGAGGGAAGGTTGGGCATCGAGCCACAGTGTGAAGTAGTCTGAGCGCATTGCACTGAATGTGTTCTTTGGCAAACATCCCAGTGAAGTGGACATGATGTTATCAGAAGGGACAATCACAAGAATTCCACTGTCATTTTGAAAGCCACTATTTCTGTAAGGACCAGGGCGAAGAAACAAAGCGTTCCACAGACTGAAACGCAACTGCCAGAGCTACATGGTCATCAAGCGATGGGGCTGATGCACAAGCAAAGGAGACTTGTCTTATAAACATGCAAATGATACATTGACAACATTGTTCTTCATACTTGCACTGGGCGAGTCCAAAAGGATTGCAAGGTGAAGGCTAGATGTTCCATCTCACCCTCACCAGACAATCCATCAGCCGCAAGGGGAGCAAAGTGCCAGCTGGAAGAAACAAACAGAATGATGCCAGCCTCCTCTCTTTCTGCTGCAGTGTTAGCCCAACCTTCCTGGCATGAATTCAGCTCATGCACTGAGATTTCAAACCTTTCTACCCTCTAAGCTTGACTGTGCTCAAGTGGCACAGCTCAGAGTAGGGGAGGGTGCAGAGCCGTATCTCCCAACTGGGAACTCAGGAGAGAGTGTGTCTTCAAATGCAGCCTGCTCTTGCCTCCTCCAATCCCCATCAGCACACCCAGTCCTTGCAGAGGAGGGGCACAGGCCATTCTAGGGGTATCCAGAGCACACAGTTCCTGCATTCCCTTCCCACATCCCCCGCACAGAACCAGGTAACAATCAGGGACAAGACCGGCCCTTTTCTCTAGCCTGTACGGTCAGCATCAGTTTTGTTTTACCAGTAGTGACTGTTATGCTCCTGGGTGCTTCCAGGAGAGAGTCAACTGGAATATTATCAGAGGTGGTAGCAGCGAGAGAGCTGGCATTCAATATGAATGTGTGTATAGGCATGTGTGTACTAGCATTTCCCGTCTGTGGGCTGAAGGGGTAGGAGCAGTGTCTCTTTTACACAGTCTCTCTCTCCCAAGAGTTAGGAGTTTGTTGAACAGGTTTTAACACACACAAAGCTTTACAGAGTCTGACAAAAAATCCCTTCCTCTGTCAATTGGCCACGTGTTTCAGGATGTCACAATTCTACCAATTCTCCAGTCTTCCAAGCAGCAGAAACTTGGAAAAACACGGAAGGAAAGCCCTAATATTTCTTAGGTAAAACAACAAGCAGGGAAGAAAAGAGGACCTTCCAGGCCTTTTAAAATGTTCATAAAGCAGCAAGAAGGGCCCATATGCATCCCCCCACCCCTTTCCTTTGCAGCAATAGAGGTAAATCAAAACATCTCTGTTCTTGGTTCTTCATCCCACACAGAACTTCATTTCACACTCTCACTACACTGTCTGAGCAGTAGGTCTGAGGCACTGCAGCCTCCATTTCATTGCTCTCAGAGGCAGGAGATGGGCTCCTTCAAAAACATCATCCATCTTTCATTAACATTCCTGACATCTGCCTGACAGAGACAGAGACTACGAGCAAGGTACAAAACAACTGAATAAAGCATTAAGCACTTGCCTTACAGCTAACAACTGCAGCGCCTAAATGGATCACTCGTTTAAAAAAAAAATCGATTCTCTCAATGCCACTACTTGCAACTGGAGCTAAATTGATACTTCAGAAATCTAGCAGATTATTTTACCACTCTAGCCTTTCACTCAAACCACTTTAAAATTGCATTGCAACACTGGGTAGTCAGAATGTATGATGGCAAACAATCAGTTCTGAAGAAATAAATGAAAATCAAAGTAATATACTTGCAAATTAGTTCCATACACACACATACCAGCCAGTTAAAGTAAATAAATGAACCCAAAACCTTATCATCATTTGTTTAGATGCAAAATTCCACCCCAGCAACAGAAATAGGTCTGAATGCAACCAGATCAATACCTCATAAGTTAGATCCTAGATCACACACTAGTACAAGACGACACTGGTTTTATGCAGTAGTTTTGCTCCTAATTATTCAAGAGGAGCTCTGAAATGCCTGTCTTCCATCTGCCACACGTATGTGTCTGATATCAGATCAGTACTACATCACATGGAGAGGGAAGCAAGGTGACCACTTGTTTGTATTTGTCCTGCAGGACAAAATGATCATGTCATGATGTGACAAATAGAAATATGCAAGACATTCATCCTGAAATCTGAAACATCCACAGCATTGCTGAGGTTAATGAACTTTGTTTTGAGCACACCTGGGCCAAGTTCTGGTTTTGGTTAGAAACTGAGTCAATCACTGGGCAGGCTGTGATGTCTAATAACTTGAGCATATGTCCAAGAGTCAGAAAATCTGTGTTCTAGTCCTAACTCATCCCTAACATATTGGGTGATCTTAGACTGGCCACTTAATGCTCTGTGCCTTAGTTTCTCTCTATAAAATGGGGTTAATATATACCTACCTTTGTAAAGCACATCAAGAACTTTGAGTGAAAGGCACTACCTGGAACTGATTAACAGTGTTGTTAGATATGTGCTTTGCACAATGCTATAGATTAGCCCAAAACTAAAGTACATGCACATGAGCTAAACTGGACCCTCTGTGAATTGCCATGTGTTTATTGGCTAAAAGTGCCACTGTTGCAACTATAATGTTCTAACCTGAACCTGTGTTCCGTTAACTAATTTGGTGACAGAATTTCTCTGGAGATATTTAAGAGTAGGTTAGATAAATGTCTATAAGGGATGGTCTAGACAGTATTTGGTCCTGCCATGAGGGCAGGGGACTGGACTCGATGACCTCTCGAGGTCCCTTCCAGTCCTAGCATCTATGAATCTATGAATCTATAAACTTTATGGAAGAACATCTTGAGATCATCTGGCCTGGCTTCTAAACTGATTAGACAGCCATTGAGATCTCATGCTTTAGAAACTCTTTTCTTTCTTCAATAAAAATAAAGCAATTTCTCAAACAAAACAAAAAATCCTGTTGAGTTTCTTTAATACCCACCAAACAAGCTTTGCTTCACTATCTTCTCCAATAGGAGCGAGAAGACAAAAAACCAACCAAACAAAACCAAAACCCATTGATTCTGAAACATTTCTAAGATCTAGTACATTGGTTCATTATAATAACTGGGGCATCATAAGAGTCTCTGAAGCATGCAGCTAGAAAGGACTCACTAGCAAATTAGAGGTCAGGTTTCCTTTCTTTAATTTGCTGTCTTTTTACTTGTTGTTGTTTAATAAAATAACCCCTAAGATATTTGAAACCAATAGCTATTTCCTCACCATGTTTCTTCATACTGTGTGTGCACACATGCACGGACACTGGTTTCCTGTTGCAGGGGAGATTGGCATTGATTTTGTTTTGGAAAAATCTCATTTGAAGTCTTCATTGTGAGAAAAGATAACACACAAAAATGATACGGGCTCTGCAAGCAGACACAAGAAAAAAAGAGATCAGATTTTGGGTCAGCCAGGGTCAACAGTGCTCTTCAAAGATCCTCCAAGCCCTTTTCATTAGCACATGTTAACAGAATGAAAGTTGTTTTGAAACACTTATAGTTGATTTCCGAATATAGGCCTTGATTCAGTGTAATACTTCAGTATGTGCCTCATTGACTTCAATCAGACTAAACACATGCTTAAGGTTCAGGATGTGTTTAAGTACCCCGCTGAATGAGGGTCATAGACCAGGGGCTAGATTCTGCACTCACTTGTATTGATGCAATGTGTTCAGAGGAAAAAAAGTGAGTGACTCCAGCTGTATAAAGGTATAACTGAGATCAGAATCTGGCCCAGTGTTTTTAAAGCACATCCCATGCTCAAACAGCCGCCATGTACCTTTCAAGAATGCCGTGTAAAGGTTTTGTTGCTGTAATAATATCAGAAGCGAACTTCACTCTTTTCAGGCAGGATTATTGTCCTGCCTTGCCAGCTTTACGTACCATTCGATCTGCCATCACCATGTCTAATGCACATACCAGCGTGACAAACACATGAGATAGCAACTGCTGAATCTGGCAAGGCAGAACAACACAGAGCCGCTCGAGTAAAAATACCCTGCACCATGGCCTATGTTGGTCTGCAGTGGCTCCAGAAGGGAGAGAAGGTTCTAGGAAAGAGCAGTTCTATCTTTAGAATGTTTTACTTTACACAAATGCCAAGGGTGGGGGCGTGGAGAAGGAGCTATTGCAGAAAGATTTGTTTTGAAGAGTTAGTTTTTATTCCAGTGGCAGTCCCACTGTGTCTCATTGCAGGAGTGTTGGCTTACTGGATGGCATGTCAAGAGAGCTCTCTCTTATTTTACACCTTAGATATTATTTCCACTTGGGTTATTTTTACTTTCACTCATGCCAAAGCAGCCATGGCAGGGTGTGGAAGAGGGGTCCCACTCAGATTTTCATTCTAACAGGAGTCCCACACAATGCCCTCTGTGACATGGCTGGTTTCCCTTTAATGTTGTATATTTCTGTGTTTGGAGGAAAAGGCTATATGTGTGCCTAGCAAGAAGCAGGGCCGGCTCCAGGCACCAGCCGACCAAGCACATGCTTGGGGCAGCACCTTGTAAGGGGCGGCCAATCTTGGGGTGGCGGGGCGGCGCTTGGGTTTTGTTTGTTTGTTTTGTTTCGGCAGGGTGGCGCTCGGGGGTATTTTTTTGTTGTTTTTGGTTCAGCGGGGCGGCTCTCAGAGGGGTTGTTTTTGGTTAGGCGGGGCAGCACGGGGGAGGTTGTTTTTGGTTGGGTGGGGCAGCGCTGAGGGGGGTTGTTTTTGTTTTTGTTTTGGCAGCGTGGCGCTGGGGGGGGTTGTTATTGTGGGGGGTTGTTACTGCGGGGCGGTTTTTTTTTTTGCTGGGGCAGCAAAAAAGTTAGAGCCGGCCCTGGCAAGAAGGGCCTGCCTGAAATGCTGGCCCTCTGCTACATGTTTGGGATGCTGTCACTATGTATCTGGGCCAAATGTTTCAGAGGTGGCCTGCATTCTATACAGGGCACCCCCAATCACTGACCGCTTCAGACAAGCCTTAGGATGTAGTCGGATGGTATGTGACCGTAGGGGTTACAGTGATAGAGGGCACCCACAACCCTCCTTCCAACGGGCGCCCACAGCTGACCAATGCTAAACTTCAAATTGGGCAGTGCAGGCGAAGGGGAATGGCTAGGATTGCTGGGGATGTGCTCTCCCAGCCGTCAGGCTAGCAGAGTTCCTACAGAGCCCTCCTCCTGCTCTCCTGGTACCCTTGTCGGATATCAGGGGTGCAAACAGCCTGTGCCCTCCTCCGGGGTGAAAACCCTACTGTGGGTAGAGGTCCCTGCCAGTTCAGAGAGGATGTAGCCTGCCCTAGCTGCTAAGTAATTTGGCTTACACAAAATGAGCTGGTGGTCTCTGCGGACACACGTACACATCAGGAGGATATCCTGGTAGGCAGAGAGGGTTACAGACTGGACAGGTTCAATCACCTCCATAGCACCATTCTCCCCTTCTCTGAACTCCATGGAGCCTCTCCACAGGGTCTAGGATCTACCCACAACTCCCATGTACATATTCCCCACTCAAGCCCCCTGCTTATTCCCCACTCAATATAATAAAGCCCCAGGATATATTATCTTTTGCTCACAGGCTTCCCTAGGGCCCACTGCGGCCTAGAACAGCCATGCTGCTAAGGAGCAGCAAGGGGCAGATTTCCCTCCCTATCCCCTCCTCCCCTGGGTTTTACTGTGGGAGGGGATGAGCTAGTTTAGCCTGGAAGTGATTTCTCTAACTTTAGTCAATAAATGTAGCTACGCAGGTAGCCTCTCCTCCCCATTAGAATTTGTAAGTGGATACTTAGTGCCTTCAGTCACTACCGAGACTGTTCAGCTCTCCAAGGAGAGCATTAGAAGTGAGACGAAATGCCATTATAGACCCAATGAACTACTCTGAATGGCCTTTCAATGTTTTAAGTACACCACTACCCTGATAGAATGCTGTCCTCGGGAGCCAAAAAATCTTACCGCGTTATAGGTGAAACCGCATTATATCGAACTTGCTTTGATCCGCCCGAGCGCTGCTTTCCCGCATTATATCCGAATTAGTGTTATATCGGGGTAGGAGTGTATAAACACTACGTTTTCCATTTCAGATGATGCTCTTGGGTGAACGCATGTAAAACTAACCTTTTTAATGTAATTGTGGCCAACCCATTGATGGCCCACAATGATTAAGGGGAGAGACTTTCCAAAGTGCCTATGTGATTCTGGAGCACAAGTCCCGTGGAAAATTGGGTTCCTATATCAACTTAGGTGCTTTAGAAAAGCCCATCATAGGTATTTAACAAAAGGATTTTAATTGATCAGCTGACTATTAGTCACACACTGCTTTTCATCAGGATTATCCTACATCCCGTCGAGACTTTTGAAAATCCCACCCTAAATAAATCTACTGGATCTATAAAAAGACAAAACACAAATGATGCTTTACTTGTTTAAAGCATGGTACAAATAACTATTCATAATCCTCACACCACCCCTGTGAAGTATATCAGTATTATTACCTTCCAAACAGAGACAAGTAGAAGTGACAAGCTTATGATCACACACCAAATCTTTTGCAGAGATGAGTTAAAATGCAAGCCTCTGGCTGCAATTTCTATGCTTATATAAAAGCAAGCAAAATACACCTTACCCTATAACCAGACCCTAGTCTGTTTCCAGAGTTAACAGATTTGTAGTGTGTGTGTGTGGGGCCGGGAGAATTCCTCTCCTGCAAAAAGAAATATGCCCAACAGTACAGAACCATCATACAACAGACAGCAAGGCATCTCCTAAACTTGCTATGTTCCATTTATAATGAGTTTCAGATAATATGACATTAAGCATCAGGCAGAGAAAAAAAAAAGGAAGATAATACAATCTGCCGTCATGGTAACAAAGGTAGAATATGCTTTCAGTGCCGCTGCATAGAAACCTTTGAGAGTTTCTGAACTGTTGTATCAGGGAATCATTCCATGTACATTTCATGACCTCTGTCTCAGAACTTGCTTTTGTACTCAACAACTACCATATCAATAACAAAAACAATCAGAGGGGTTTGAGAAGCCGTGGGGCAACCACAGAGCTCTCAATGCTGCCCGGTCCCAGTGGATTATTGTGTTTATGCGCAGAAGGTAAGAAGTGATTAGCAGGACAGTGAAAACAGTGACATAATCCTGTATCAATGGGAGTGCTGCTGAGCAGACACTAAATTGCTTCTGCCTAGTGACATGAATAAGGCCTAAGAGGGGAGTTATAAGTAAGTGCTTCTTTAGCATAAAGAGAATTATGAAGAGTCACCCCCTCTCTTCTCCATGCACAGCTCATCTTTTAACTTGGCAGCCCTCAAGGATCATTGTGAAAATGGTTCAGTAGATCAGACCCACATACAAAAGTGGCCAAAGGTCCAAAGTCACCAGAATTATTATTTTTTTTGGTTAAACATCATGGAATCGGTGACGAAAATGCAGCCTGTTTCAAAATGTACAAACTCAGCTGTACCTGAACACTGCAAGGGGCTGCAGTAAGTATACTAATTATATTGTGTTCCAAGGCCCACGCAAATGTGCAGAACACACTGGTCAAGGAGCAGAGGGCATTAACCACAGTAGTGCTGTAAATTCTATCAGGTGAGAGAGAAGGAGTTATTCCAAAGGAAAGGAACTGAAAGAGGAGCGAGCTTCTTGAAACCATAATGCAACTGCAAGGTGCAATACAAGATGCTGACTTTGCTCTATGAAGCTCTCAATGGGTTGGTGTCCTGGATCTCTAGCAGAACCACCTCTTTCCTTCCCCTCTACTGCAGGGCAGAGAATTCTCAATGGAGGGTCTTTGAGTCTGGAACAGTTGTCCCTCGCTGGTCAGACAGCCTGAATTTGACAACCTATCCAGTACACTGCAAGACTCATAACTTGTCTCAAGCTTTTGCCTGACAGAGTGGGAGGGAAGGATGACTGCAGTGCAGCAGAGGCTATGGGTGGGAACTGAGGATTGAGTTGGTCTGTGTGTAATTTTGTGGAGAGGAGGGAATGTGTGTCTTTGACTCTGTTTACTGAACATGATAGTTTTTATGCTACATAGTGTACATGCCCTCAGACACACCATGTACATTCAGTTTCTGAGCTGAAAGAAGCTGTGATATGCAGCCCCATTTTCAGAGAAAAGAAAGATCTCAGAGTTATTGTGGATAGTTCTCTGAAAACCTCCGCTAAGTGTGCAGCAGAGGTCAAAAAAGCTACCAGTGTTAGGAAGCACTAGGAGAGGGATAGATAAGAAGACAGTACATAACATAATATAATTAACTATAGAGATCCATAGTACACCCACACCTTAAATACTGCGTGCAGTTCTGGCCACCCCATCTCAAAAAAGACATATTAGAAATGGAAAAGGTACAGAGAAGGGCAACAAAAAATGATTAAGGGAATGGAACAGCTTCCATATGAGGAGAGATTAAAAAGATTGGGACTTTTCAGCTTGGAAGAGAGGACTAAGGGGGAATATGACACAGGTCTATAAAATCATGAATGGTCTGGAGATAGCCAATAAGGAGGTGTTATTTACCCTTCACATAACACAAGAATCAGGGCTCATCCAATGAAATTAATAAGCAGCAAGTTTAAAACAAACAAAAGGAAGCACTTCTTCACATAACACAATGTCAACCTGTGGAACCTGTTGCCAGTGGATGTAGTGAAAGCCAAAAATATAACTGGGTTCAAAAAAGAATTGGATAAGTTAATGGAGGATAGATCCATCAATGGCTACTAGCCAAGATGGTCAGGGATGCAACCACACGCTCTGGGTATCCCTAAGCCTCTGACTGCCAATGCTGGAACTGGACAAAAGGGGATTGATCACTTGATGATTGCCGTGTTCTGTTCATTCCCTTTGAAGCATATGGAAATGGCCATTGTAGGAAGACAGGATACTGGGCTGGATACACCATTGGTCTGGCCAGTATGTCTGTTCTTGTGTTCTTTCAGAAGCATTCCCTAATTGTGTGTGCTCACATTGAGGCATCTTGTGCCAGATTTTCAGAGATGCTGAAAACTGGATGCCGAGTCTTTTCAGCATCTCTGAAAATCAAGCACAAGGTGCCTCAGTGTGAGCACACACAATTAGGGAACATTTAGCCTCAGTGTCTTCCATGCAGCCATCATCCTGCTAGATATTTGACCATCGCCTTGAAGTAGGAAGCAATTAGCTAAGCTGATACTAAAGAAATGACATGGACAAGAAGAGGAAGAATATAGATCATCATCATGGATTTCTTCACTGTTCTAGCAGGTTAAAGCTCTGACACACAAAATCAGCATTTGTCATCGGAATACAGTGTGCATGGAAAGGTGCGGAGTTGATAGTCCTGGAGATTGGAGTCCTCTCTACAGCAAGTATAGGAGGCAGATGTGGCCAGAAGGAGGTGCTCCAGCGGTGAGTGAGTGCCCTGTGACACCCTCCTACTCTTAACAACAAATAATGAATTGGACTCATTCAGGCCTATCCATTTATTTTTATTTCCTCTTAAATCAGCTTTAATACAGCTTTAGGGAGGATTAGGTTAAGCTTGCAAAACACATTTATTTCCATACGGCTTTGTTTGTTTAAACGCATTCTGATGGTAACACAGATCATTTTGTTTGCAGTGTCAACAGGCTAATAAAAATTACGCCGATAGCTGAGCTGCTGTTGATGTTCTTACTGCATCCCACAGAAGTGATAATGCAGGCCAGTAGGTTGTCGTTTTAGAAACGTCCTGCAAACATCAGCCTAACTGCTGTTTAGGATAAAACAATAATTAGCATACGCAAAAGGAGCTGCAGTTTTGTTTTCTTTTCATTTTTATTGGTCTTTCGTGTTGTCTAAATGACTATGATTAACATGCATAAACCGTTGGGAAAAATCAATTCAGGAAAACTAATTTAACATACAAGATGAAATCATTAGGCACAAATATCTAAAAGCCACTAGTATGATTACTAATTAGAGTGGGTTTCAATCTCTTCCATACTGTGACCTTGTGTTACAATGGAAAAGAATTTGGGGACTCCCAACCCTGATCCCATAAAACTTGCTCATTACCCCCAAGGTGAGTGCTTATGATTTATAATTTTTAGTAGAGTAGAGCCTAGAAGCCCCAACCAAGAGGTAGGCATCCCTGTGCTAGCAGGTGTACAAACGGAATGAAAGAGTCCCTGCTCTGAAGAGCTTATGGTCTTAGTAGACAAGACATTTTAAGGGGTTTTGTGTAGGATGACCAGATAGCAAGTGTGAAAAATCGGGACGGGGGTGGCGGGTAATAGGAGCCCATATAAAAAAAAAGCCCCAAATATCAGTACTGTCCCTATAAAATCGGGACATCTGGTCACCCTAGTTCCGTGAGTGACGCATGTTTACAAGACTGGAAGGGAAAGCTGAACAGGAGGCAGAAAAAGAAGATCTTGGATGGACAGTGTGGAACCCTGGGTGGCTCAAAAGCACTATTCATCCACAGAGATACACAGGGGACTGTACAGAATGGGCTACCATGATTGCAAACCCCTAGTGTGGAGATGCCACATAAGACAAGACAAAGAGCAAAGGAGAAAACAAGCCCAGAGAGGGGAAGTAACTTGCCCAAGCCATCACAGGAGGGCGGTGGCTGAGCAGTCTCCTGGGTGAGTTTGATGCCCTATCCACTAGACCACATTGCCGCCCCAAACGATCTAAAAGCTTATCAACGAAAAAAGGCATTAAAATTAATGGCACTAAGTGACCATAAATCTTTATCCAAGCACAAAATAAATTAAGATGAAAATCAACACCAGTTAGAACATCTATGTGGTATAAGATGCTAATCACCAAAGCCATATGCTGACACTTTCACTCATGCATTCTTCTATGAGTGGTCCTTACTCCTGGGGGAATTCTGCACCACTGAGCACGCACAGAATTTGTGTCCCCTGCAGATTTCTTTGCTTCCCTGCAGAAAAATGACTTTCTGATGGGGAAGCAAAGGGAAGACACAAGAGCGATCATGTGACCCTCCCCAGGACTATGTTTCAGGGGCCCAGGGCAGCTAGTGGAGAGAGAAATCATTGTGGGACAGGAGGCAGGACTGGGGAAGACCTGGCTGATGGCTTCTAACCTGCACTGGGCTCAGCTGCTAGTCCTGGCTGGGCTGGGGAGGACAGAACTTCCTCTTCCCCTGCACGGCATCTGGGGCCGGGTCAGACCCACCCCCAGATTCCTCCTCCGGCTGAAGGAAACTCTGCAAACTCCCCCTCCCCACCCTTCCTGTGCTCATCACTCCTCAGCTGCAGGAGGAGGGATCCCTATAAAGGGAACTGCTCCCCCATCCGCCCAACCCATCCATCCTGACCCCCTCATACCCAGACCCTCCTGCTGAGCCTCACACCCCCACACACTAATAACCCCCCCAATGAACCCCACTCCCCCCGCACCACTCCAACAAGCCATCTGCACCCGGATCCCCACCCCACCAAGCTCCAACCAGCTGCATCTTGGCCCCCAGTGAGCCCCCCTTCACCCATACCCCCCACCAATCTCTATCCCCACCACACCCAGATTCCCCCCTGCTGAGCCCCAACACTTCACCTGGACCCCCCTGCAGAGTCCCATTACTATTGAACCCAGAACCCCCCAACAAGGCCCTGTGCATCTGGATCTCCCACTAAGCCGCTTGCAACCAGACTGCCCCACGCAGAACCCTCTCAACTCACACCTGGATCCCCCCCCACTAAGCCCCTCCACACTTAGATCCTGCTGTGCTGAGCCTGCCTGCTCATACCTGGTGCACCTGACACAGAGGGCAGGGCCCTGGGGTGTTTCTGGGGCAGAGCCAGTCCTTGCACTGTGTCAGAGTTGGATGCAATCTCACTGCTGAGTCCATGTCCCCGGGGGAGCTGCACAGTGCTCTCCTACAGCCAGTGTCCTGTGATCCCCAATGCCATGCTGGAGCCTCCACATTTATTTGACAAATAAAATTTGTAGAATTTTAAAATATTGCATGCAGAATTTTTATTTTTTGGTGCAGAATGCCCTTGGAAGTAGTGGTCCCCTAAAGGAACAGATGAAATCAACTATCCATGTATTTAAGTTTCAATGAAACCTTGAAAGGAGAAGAGTCCTAAACCCTTGTGAAATAGCAGGTATTTTGATTATAGAGTTTCCCCTCAATACATTCTATTACCCATATCAAACACAACTCATGGGCTGATTAACTGTATGCTGTAACTGATTTGATGACTCCATTGTTCTCAATGGAGTTACAGCAAGTTGAGATTTAGCTCAGGAAAAACATTGTATTTTGTAAATCATTGGTTCAAAGGGGGCAATCACTGCAAGATACATAGAATCATAGGACTGGAAGGGACCTTAACAGGTCATGTAGTCCAGTCCCCTACACTCATGGCAGGACTAAGTATTATCTAGACCATCCCTGACAGGTGTTTGTCTAACCTGTTCCTAAAAATCTCCAAAGTTGGAGATTCCAAACCTCCTGAGGCAATTTATTCCAGTGCTTAACCACCCTCAGTTAGGAAGTTTTTCCTAAACCACCCCTGCTGCAATTTAAGTCCATTGCTTCTTGTCCTAGCCTCAGAGGTTAAGGAGAACAATTTTTCTCCCTCCTCCTTGTAATAACCTTTTATGTACTTGAAAACTGTTATGTCCCCTCTCTGTCTTCTCTTCTCCAGACTAAACAAACCCAACTTTTTCAAACTTCCCTCATAGGTCATGTTTTCTAGACCTTTAATCATTTTTGTTGCTCTTCTCTGAACTTTCTCCAGTTTGTCCACATCTTTCCTGAAACATGGCACCCAGAACTGGACACAATACTCCAACTGAGGCCTAATCAGCATGGAGTAGAGCGGAAGAATTACTTCTTGTGTCTTGCTTACAACACAACACATCCCAGAATACATGCACCAGGTTTGAAGTGTGGGGGACAAGTTTGATACCTTGTTTACATAAAATAACCCTTTTAACACTGGATAAGGCCATACCATTTCTTACATGTTGCCAGGGTAATTGCCACCCTGGGGCCTATCAATGCAAAAAGCATCAACTCAAGTAAGTCTTGTCCCTGACTATAGTGATTGTATTTAAGTTATCTAACACTCAGAGTACAAATGTTCTTTCTTTGATCAATATTTTTTTAGTGCTTCATCTGTCTTGAATTGGGAATTGCAAGCACCTTGATAGATAAACTGAGACATGGCATAGCTTTTCTATAGGTTGGATAAGTAACTCAGTATCTACTGCTGAAATGGTTGAGATTTCTCAGAGTCGTGTTCACTGCATTACAACTGAAATTGTTAAGTCTTCCACTGCATCACTGCACTAGAAGAAGCGTCCCACCCTCTCCCCCGTCACTGGAAAGGGTACACTGGTTCCAGAGATCTGCTAGATTAGGGCACCAATGCTAATTAGAGATGGACCTAAATGACAATGTCTGAATTTGGGTACAAACTACCCCAAAAAATATGGATCAGGGATTTTAGTTCAAGACCATCGCTCATCCAAGATGTGGGCTAGACCCCTTCATTGCTGATAACCACCTCTGTGGGAGGTACTTGGAAGAAGTAATATTAGTTTTGTCTATCAGTTGTCAGTCTCAATATGCTTTGATTGTTATTCCTTATTGAAAAGGGAGTTTGACTTTTGGTCTTGAAAGGCTGATAGAGGAACTTCACAGCTGTACTAAAACTGTTGGTTTATTTGGCAAGAGGAAGAACTTGATTTTGTGTGGTGGAGAGAGAATTCCAACTCCAAACCCCCAGAAAACATACAATTGCGTGTCCCAGCTAGATCCACTAAAAACCCTGCCTGCGGTCATCAGGCAGGCATGATGCTATCTTGACCAGCCTTCCTGGAGGAGTAAGTTCTTCCAGAGGCTAGTTTATTATGTTACAATATGTTGAACACAGCTGTGGAGTAGGGTAGCAAATGCTAAATGACATCAGTGCCAGTCTTTGTGATATTCTAAAGCTAACAGTTTTTGGGCCCTGGTCTTTGCTACACAGATGTATAAACCAGTGCCCTCTCTCTTCGTCTGCTATCCCTCTCACTCACTCACACACACCTGAATAAAGCAGCAGTCTTGTACTCAATCCTCTAGCCACTAGAGGGCAAAACTGCTTAATACAATTTAAGTTCTTCTCCAGTGAAGCCCTCCCCCTGACCTGTTAATGCAGAAACATTGAATAATATAGCACTAGGTAGTGGGTCCTCCGCACTGGCTCTGAACAGGCTGGTGCAGAGAAAGCCATTGGGGACAACTGAAGAGGTGGGGGCCACAGGATATGCCATTAGGTGGATCAGGTGGCCCAAGCTCCCCACATACAGTGAGTGCATAAGGGCAGCTGCCATTATTCAAGTCCTTTGGCTGGAATTGCCGCCTCAGAGGTGGTGGTGTGAAGTCCCATTTAGGTGACATGTGTTAATTCTGCTCCCCTGCCTAGTACCCGACACAAAGCACTGTTTCTCTGGTTTTCTGCAGGTAGGGCAATTTTATCCAAGTACAAATGCTGCCCTCTCACAATTAAACACTAGGAGTGGGGAGTCTGGATGGTTCACAGGCTTTAGAATGGGATAAGAAGCCAGCCTTCCATGGCTGGGCACTGATTTGGAACGGATTGGGATGGGTAAGTGACAAGCTATTCCCAATGGATGACAGGTTCAGAGACTTCTGGCACATCATAGTAGCTACTACCATCACTGCTGAATGGTTAATAGATTAAATTGGGCTGGAAACAGGCCAAATTCACTGCTGGCATCTTGGGTGAAAGTCCAAGGATTAAACACTTGTAAGGATAATGAGAACATCCATATAATTATATTAAATTGAAAAAAAAGAGTGTTAATGATATAAACCCTCATGCTTCAGTGCATAAAGCAATGGTGAACTCATGGGAGCAGGAAGAAATGCCCTCTATGGGCAACTTCTTCCACAATTGTCCATCGGAGGTTCTTGTAACTTTCTCTGCAGCCCTTGGTAACTGGCCCCTGCCTGAGACAGGATCTGGGACTAGATGAACAAGTGGTCTAATTCAGCAAGACAAATCCCTATGAGTGGCAGCCATTTATATCAGGGCTGATGTTGGCTTTTTGTCTCTCCAAGTCTGGATTGAAGCACAGGGGGGAAACGTGCGGGAGCCTCAGCTGCTGCTGCTTCTCCTGCTCTAGTGAAGGACATAGAGCAGTGGAAAGCTATATGCCCTTTCACCTGCACTATGCCCACTTTAAAGGAAATGTTATTAAAAGGAAAGGAAATCATTCTTCTCTTGTCTAGGCCTTCTCCATATTGCTCCTTTACTTCCGACCCCACATCTAATAGACTATCCTCTGTCCAGGAGACAATTTCCATTTTATAGCTGAGAGTATAAATTAATGCCAGAGGGTTCTGCCTTTGCAGGGTGTTTTGTATTGTACTCGGTTTTAAAAAAAACTAACCTCCCCAGCACTTCCCTGGGTGCTTTGTAAGCCTCACCTTGCTATTCCAGTACTCTAACAGGAACATTGCTTTTTTCATTTGATTTCTAGTGCTCTCTGTGCGAATGACTTTGAGGTTGATCACAGAAGGCGCACACAAACCCCCGAACAGCTGTTCAAAGAATAAGCTTGTTTAAGAATTACTTACCATATACTAAACTATTATCTAGATAGAAACAAAGGAGAGATTTCTTAAATTAATATGCAGCAAAGAAATAAAGCTAAAGTCTGAGGGAGTAACATAGCCAGTGCTTAGATATGATGGTTGAGTTAGAAAAGCTAGGTTCTAATCCTGGTTTGACACCAACTTGCTGTGTAGCCTTGTGCAAGTCATGTAACTTTCTTGTGCCTCCATTTCCCCATATCCCCACTGGTGAGGTAATACTACTCCCCTGCTTAACAGAGGTGCAGCAAAACTTAATCCCAGGCTTTGTAAATTGCTTTGAGATCGTTGGGTAGAAGACACTGTTGTAACCATTAAGTATTGTTAAACAAAACCTCCGGTGCAACAGAAGAAGAGATTTAGAGTACAGTTCTACTTGTTAAATTAGGGGCTTAGGACTCCTGCATTCTGTTTTCAGCTCTACAAACAATGCATGTGAGCTTGTGCAAGCCAAAACTTCTGCGCCTTGGTAAAATGGGCATACTATAATCAAACTGAACACCACTATGTTAAGAGGCATAATTAATTATTAAAAACTGATTTAGGAGCCTTGGAAGACAGACAGTAAAAGTACAAAATAATAATCTATTTTCTGTATACCCTGGAATTATAGCGTTTCACAGAACAGAGAGAAACCTTTCAAATGAATGACTCAAAAGTATGCCATTTTAGGGAAGTGAATGGTTGAAAGATTTGATTCCCCTTGAAATCTAGTCCCAAGTGAAAGTTACCACCATTTGGTGGGCTGCTTGGTTCATACGTGAAATGCGTAAGTGATCCAACTCTGATTCTCAGCGAACTAACGTTAGCAGTTGGCATCAGTTTGTATCCTCATTGGCAGCCAACATTGAGGCCAAAGACAGACACGCCTAGAGATAGGTCCCTCAATGTGAAAAGTTGAAGCACATTGTTCTGATGGTCACAGTATGGAAGAGATTGAAACCCACTCTAATTAGTAATCATACTAGTGACTTTTAGATATTTGTTTGAAAAAAACAAAACTCACCCTGCTTTTGCCTCTGTTGTCCCTATTATGTAGATATGCTACTCTGCATACTGAAGTCTGACATCTTTCACAGCCCCTATAGAAACACAACTGTATTGGATAGTAATAGTTCAACACACTGCAATACCATTAGCAGAAGTTGTACCACTCCTGTCTGGTTTTTAAAGGAAGCATGGATTCCAACATGTTTGAAGTCCTCAAAGAAAAATGATCAAGATCATTAATGTCAAATGTATGGATTTCTGAAGCAATTGCTTATTGAGTGGAATGTTCTCCCTTACCAGGCAAATGCTTCAATACTCTTATAGTCCTTAAAATTTAGTAAGTTTCAGAGTAACAGCCGTGTTAGTCTGTATCCGCAAAAAGAAGAACAGGAGTACTTGTGGCACCTTAGAGACTAACAAATTTATTAGAGCATAAGCTTTCATGGACTACAGCCCACTTCTTCGGATGCATATAGAATGGAACATATAATGAGGAGATATATATACACACATACAGAGAGCATAAACAGGTGGGAGTTGTCTTACTAACTCTGAGAGGCCAATTAATTAAGAGAAAAAAAAAAAAAAACTTTTGAAGTGATAATCAAGCTAGCCGAGTACAGACAGTGTGATAAGAAGTGTGAGAGTACTTACAAGGGGAGATAGTCAACGTTTGTAATGGCTCAGCCATTCCCAGTCCTTATTCAAACCGGAGTTGATTGTGTCTAGTTTGCATATCAATTCTAGCTCTGCAGTCTCTCTTTGGAGTCTGTTTTTGAAGTTTTTCTGTTGTAATATAGCCACCCGCAGGTCTGTCACTGAATGACCAGACAGGTTAAAGTGTTCTCCCACTGGTTTTTGAGTATTTTGATTCCTGATGTCAGATTTGTGTCCATTAATTCTTTTGCGTAGAGACTGTCCGGTTTGGCCAATGTACATGGCAGAGGGGCATTGCTGGCACATGATGGCATAGATCACATTGGTAGATGTGCAGGTGAACGAGCCCCTGATGGTATGGCTGATGTGATTAGGTCCTATGATGATGTCACTTGAATAGATATGTGGACAGAGTTGGCATCGGGGTTTGTTACAAGGATAGGTTCCTGGGTTAGTGGTTTTGTTCAGTGATGTGTGGTTGCTGGTGAGTATTTGCTTTAGGTTGGGGGGTTGTCTGTAAGCGAGGACAGGTCTGTCTCCCAAGATCTGTGAGAGTAAAGGATCATCTTTCAGGATAGGTTGTAGATCTCTGATGATGCGCTGGAGAGGTTTTAGTTGGGGGCTGAAGGTGACAGCTAGTGGTGTTCTGTTATTTTCTTTGTTGGGCCTGTCTTGTAGGAGGTGACTTCTGGGTACTCGTCTGGCTCTGTCAATCTGTTTTTTCACTTCAGCAGGTGGGTATTGTAGTTTTAAGAATGCTTGATAGAGATCTTGTAGGTGCTTGTCTCTATCCGAGGGATTGGAGCAAATGCGGTTATATCTTAGAGCGTGGCTGTAGACAATGGATCGTGTGGTGTGTCCTGGATGGAAGCTGGAGGCATGTAGGTAAGTGTAGCGGTCAGTAGGTTTCCGGTATAGGGTGGTATTGATGTGACCATCGCTTATTAGCACAGTAGTGTCCAGGAAATGGACTGCTTGTGTGGATTGATCTAGGCTGAGGTTGATGGTGGGATGGAAATTATTGAAATCATGGTGAAATTCCTCAAGGGCTTCTTTTCCATGGGTCCAGATGATGAAGATGTCATCAATGTAGCGCAAGTAGAGTAGGGGCGTTAGGGGACGAGAGCTAAGGAAGCGTTGTTCTAAGTCAGCCATAAAAATGTTGGCATATTGTGGGGCCATGCGGGTACCCATAGCAGTGCCGCTGACTTGAAGGTATATATTGTCCCCAAATGTGAAATAGTTGTGGGTGAGGACAAAATCACAAAGTTCAGCCACCAGGTTAGCTGTGACATTATCAGGGATACTGTTCGTGATAGCTTGTAGTCCATCTTTGTGTGGAATATTGGTGTAGAGGGCTTCTACGTCCATAGTGGCCAGGATGGTGTTTTCTGGAAGATCACCGATGGATTGTAGTTTCCTCAGGAAGTCAGTGGTGTCTCGAAGATAGCTGGGAGTGCTGGTAGCGTAGGGTCTTAGGACAGAGTCTACATAACCAGACAAGCCTGATGTTAGGGTGCCAATGCCTGAGATGATGGGGCGTCCAGGATATCCAGGTTTATGGATCTTGGGTAGCAAATAGAATACCCCTGGTCGGGGTTCTAGGCATGTGTCTGTACGGATTTGTTCCTGTGCTTTGTCAGGGAGTTTTTTTAGCAGATGGTGTAGTTTCTTTAGGTAATCCTCAGTGGGATCAGAGGATAATGGCCTGTAGAATGTGGTGTTAGAGAGCTGTCTAGCAGCCTCCTGGTCATATTCCAATTTATTCATGATGACGACAGCACCTCCTTTGTCAGCCTTTTTGATTATGATGTCAGGGTTGTTTCTGAGGCTGTAGATGGCGTTGTGTTCAGCATGGCTGAGGTTATGTGGCAAGTGATGTTGCTTTTCCACAATTTCAGCCTTTGCACGTCGACGGAAGCAATCTATGTAGAAATCCAGTCTGTTGTTTCGACCGTCCGGAGGAGTCCATGCAGAATCCTTTTTTTTGTAGTGCTGGTAGGGAGGATTCTGTGGGTTAGTATGCTGTTCAGAGGTATGTTGGAAATATTCTTTGAGTCGGAGACGTCGAAAGTAGGATTCTAGGTCACCGCAGAACTGTATCATATTCATGGGTCTGGAGGGACAAAAGGAGAGGCCCCGAGATAGGACAGACTCTTCTGCTGGGCTAAGAGTATAGCTGGAAAGATTAACAATATTGCTGGGTGGGTTAAGGGAACTACTGTTGTGGCTGCTTGTGGCATGTAGCAGTTTAGATAGTTTAGTGTCCTTTTTCCTTTGTAGAGAGGCAAAGTTTGTCTTGTAAATGGCTTGTCTAGTTTTTGTAAAGTCTATCCATGAGGAAATTTGTGTGGAAGGTTGGTTTCTTATGAGAGTATCCAGTTCAGACTCCAAAGAGAGACTGCAGAGCTAGAATTGATATGCAAACTAGACACAATCAACTCCGGTTTGAATAAGGACTGGGAATGGCTGAGCCATTACAAACGTTGACTATCTCCCCTTGTAAGTACTCTCACACTTCTTATCACACTGTCTGTACTCGGCTAGCTTGATTATCACTTCAAAAGTTTTTTTTTTTTTTTTTTTTCTCTTAATTAATTGGCCTCTCAGAGTTAGTAAGACAACTCCCACCTGTTTATGCTCTCTGTATGTGTGTATATATATCTCCTCATTATATGTTCCATTCTATATGCATCCGAAGAAGTGGGCTGTAGTCCACGAAAGCTTATGCTCTAATAAATTTGTTAGTCTCTAAGGTGCCACAAGTACTCCTGTTCTAAAATTTAGTACTATAAGTCCAGACAATCTCATAGTAACAAACCACATGTTTAAGGAGAAAATATTTGGTAAAAGTAATAGATTTTAGTTTCAAGCGTCCAAAGGATTATTTAAAAGAGATATAGGAATCAGAATTCTGAATGTTACTTTTGATGCTGTCTTTCAACCAATAATTATTTTTTATCTTTTGGAGAATGGAGAAGTACCACCAGTGTATCTGAACTGCATCATTTTTAATTATCTTTCTGCGAAGTTTGAATTAGAAACATGTTATTTAACAAAGCTACATTTACAGCAAAAATTCCAGAGATCCTTTATCGTCAGACTACCAATTACACCTTTGTTCCCAGCTTCATTGTGGCACCTACGTTCCCCTGTTGCTCTTGAGAATGTGTTATAAATCACATGCTATTGCGTGGAATTTGACAGAACAGTACATTTACTGCAGCCAAGGATTTCCCCCTCCCCCCCATGACAAATGGTTACTTTTATTTCTAGTTTCCCTAGTCAAGACCAACACTTGTCTGACTACCAAAGTAAAAAAGGGTAGGGGGAAAAATAACTCTCTGGCAAAAAGTTAAAGTGGATCCTGACAAGAAAATATGAAATGTTTTTAAATGGAAGAATTTAACATACCTGTACATTTGTTTTGTCACTATTTAGTCTCAACCTCTGGAATGCTGAAAGCAGAGAAGAGGGTTCTTGACATGCAAATACTTTTGCTTGCTAATAGCTTCCACAATGAAGTAGGAAGCAGTACCTATACACTTCAAATAAACCTCAGCAAGGAAAGGAAATAATAGCTAACAAACTGTCAACATACACACATGCTCAGCTGTCCAAAATACAACTGTGGCTAGCTTAATTTAGCACCTGTTGTGCTCAAGGTATCCTCAAGCGGAGTTACGTGTCGTTAATGCAAGCCACTGAGGCAATCAGCATGTGCTTCTCACAGCAGATCATGCAGCTTTGTTGTATTTAAAAACTGCTTTGGTTGAGAGGAAATGCTAACTAGAATACTAGAGTTCTCCCCTACACCTTGAAAAGGGGCATCGGATATTTAGTATTCACATGGACAGCTGCTAAGAGAGAAGCCAAACGAACAGTGATTTAGCATCTTGACTGATGGGCAACAAATCTTAAGCATGCACTTTCCCCACCCCAGATCTCCACTGCAGTGTCAGTGCTATGTATAAATGCACTGCAGGATGATCTTACTCCTCTCTGATCCCATTATCTATCAAGAGATCCTGAAATGGTTATAATTTCAGGTGCCCTCCTCTCCAGCTCCCAGCAAACACTCCTAAGTGAAGGTAACGTTCCAGGTAGGCACACATGACCTGCTCTAACTTTGACTTGAAGGACTTACTAGGGTGAGATCTAGCTTGCTTGTAAAAGTCTCCTCATCCAGTTCTTCAAATCTTCCAAAATAAAGAGGTGGCCATGTTGCTGTGGTGCTACATCTCACCACGCAGAGGAACCTAAAGTGTAAAGCGAGCTCTTATGAAACCACAGGAGCTGTCACTCTTGCCTAAGCATAGGCGTAGTTTGACTTCTATATATCAGGAACATCTCGTGGGGAGGCATATTCTGTGCCTGCCCGAGACTTACATTTTGAGGAGACAATGCTCCCTCTATTCCCCCCAGCTATGCCCATGCTTGTAATCCTCCCAAATGGAGGATTTAATCTATTTTGCAATAATAATTTGCAAAGCAGGTTTACCACGCCAATGCTTACCCAACAGCAGAAAATGTTACTCTCATTTTTGAACGTCCTTCCTTCTCTGAAGGGAATTCTTTAAAGTTCCACAGCCATTCAGGAAATATCATCTGTAGTCAGAAGGATTCTGAGGCTTTGGAGACAATTAAGGTAGAATTATCTCCAAATTTGTGGGAAAATTAAGAATTTTAGAGCAAAAAGACCCAACAACAACAAACTCCCCTCAGTTATTTCATCTGGAATCATCTGTGCAAAGATGAGAGCAATAAAAGGAAAAAAAGCTCACAAACTTAGTAAGGAAGCAATATATCCACCACCAAAGGCATGCTGATGAGTCAAAAGACTAGCAATTCACTGGAGGGAAAACATCTGCCTCATGCACCGCTGTATTTCTGTTCCAGGACATCCAGGGTCAAATGCAGAGAAGTCATTTTAAAAAACCTATATTATGCCAGGATGAAAAACCAATTGCTTCCTTAATATTTTTTAAATAGCTACAATCTGGATATTGAATATACCAAATCCTAGCTCCCAAAGCAGATGTTTTATTCCTGATTTGGCAGACAGCCTGAAACACTAACTCAGAGAGGTGAGAACTGCCCCATTCATTTCGAAGGGATATCAACTTTGAAACAAATATAATGTAAGCATCGACATTATTATTTTGCTACTGATCGTTTGGGCAGAAAAGCCACAAACATGCTCACCCCACAAACCCAAACTGCTTCCCATGCCACCTCAGTTGACAAAAGCCCTAACTGTCCCGAGCTGCCAAAACCTCCAACTTTCCCAAGAATTTGTATGATGCCAGAATCAACGTGGACCCAGACACATAGTTTAGGGTCCAGCTTCCTGCACAGTACCTGGAGCTTTGGCTCTCAGATCCAAGGAACCCGGAATCAAGGCAGGCCTATCTTCGGCAGCGCACAGTTCCAACGACCCAACAATACCTGGACTGTTAGCTGCCAGACCCAAGTTCTATCTGCTGGTCTGAGCAGCGCACATACACATCTGACCTGTTCTGTGACCATGGAAGACAATGGAACAGAGGTGGTCTTATAAGAAAGTCTCGCTGTGGATCTACATCCCTGCTTTTCAGCAGATCATAGATTGACAGACTTTCAGATCCAAGTACTGACTCACAGGTCATTTTGGAGTGTTTTGCCTACAAAGTAGTTTCAGATTATGAGTGGGTTGGTTCTCTCACAACACAGAGCAGATGAGATGGCTTAGCCCTCGAGGACAGATCTATCTCCACCCAGACCAGTCTTCGCTGCTGTTCTTGCCCAAGGCAGGCCCCTGAAGTGAAGCCAACACCGAGTGAACATGCCTATTGTGCAGCACTTATTCCCTAGTCTCTTAAAACATAAGGCTTAGAGCCTCACCCCTGCTTGGGCTTCAGGGGGTCGTGAGGTTATAACATGGGGGGGAGGGGTCATGAGCTGTCAGCCTCCACCCCAAACCCCACTTTGCCTCCAGCATTTAGAATAGTATTAAATGTATAAAGTGTTTTTAATTCATTAGGGGGGGGTTGTCACACTCAGTGTCTTGCTGTGTGAAAGGGGTCACTAATACTGAGCTAGGAAATATTCCCACACTGCAAGCACTGCAGAAGTCAGCCATAAGGCTTCAAAGACCCCTTAGCAAGCTCTGGTGTTGTGGGCATATCAAGGCAGGGCTGGAGATTTCAGGCAGTGCTACGGACCATCGAACAGCCTTAGGATGCTGCAACTTAAAAAGCCCTAGTCTGTCTAAATTACCCTGGGAGCATCTCCGGCTCCCACAGCAGCCCAGGATCAGGAAGATGAATAGGTGGCTTACAGTCATCTTACCCTTCCTCCCCAGGGGATGCAAATTCTGTGCGGTCTCCCTTACAGTACAGAATCTTGCCCAAGTATGTTGATCAGTCATGGACATTATTGCCACATATTAATACCAACTGAGTACCAGGTTTTCTGTTCACATACCTAACAGCAAAACTTGATGCAACTGTTCTTCTGCTTACAAACTATCCGTGGTAGACATGAACGCCACTTAAAAATACTTTTAGCTTTACCAGAACTAAAATATAAAAGGAACAGGATTGTAACAGTTGAGAGAAATGATGATTCAGAGACTTGCAGTCTTCAGTGACAAGAAAGGATTTGAAGGAGTGTGGACTCATGGTCTCTTTCATAGTTATCCCTTCACCTTGAACTTCTGAATCTGTGAGGGGAACATGGGCCTAACAGTCACTATATATCTAGATAGTTCTGGAAAGTATAGCATCCAGGCATTGGCTGCCATGAGTCGGAATCAGCATATATCAGTCATAATAGAGAACTGACAGGCATTTTGTTCAATCGCTGCAGGAATTGTTCCTGTTTTCTCCTACTCTTGCAATGTAACACCAGATACCATTATGCAATAGTCATTTACAGAAAAAATCATGAAACTAAAAACAGTAAGAAGACAACACAAAGAGAGAATCTACAGCATATTTTCAATCTGCAGAAGCATTCTCCCCAGTAAATATCCAGGCTATGAAATATTGACTGGAGCATTTCATCTGATGAGGGGAAAGAGGATAGGCAAGGCGTGGGTGAGGAATGCAAATAAGATGCAAATTATTTGAGTACTATGTAACCAAGGTTAGAATTTATGCCTGAACGAGATTGCTGTTACAATGTATATCCAAGTATCTAACAGCTTACTAATGAGACTGTGCGCGTTGACTTTTTTTTTTTTTTTAAGTCTACATTGTATTGTAGGTTGATTATTACACACATTTTGAAAAGTAACCCTCACTGCACTAGTCAAGAGAAAGTAAGTGCAAGATTCTGCTAAGGGTCACATCATAATTCTCAAAGCTCACAAACTACCTTTTTAAATCAAAACACTTGGGCAAATGGTAGTATAAAGGCTAAATATTAGCTCAGTCAGATCTTCCTACATGCATGACCTTTTCACTGATGTTTCTCAAACATTTTATACTGAAGTTAGAAACAGGTGTGTGTTTTGGACAAACTGTCATCAAAGTCAGGCTTTGCCAGAAATGCAGCATAAGAGAGGAAGGAAGGAATCTTGCTTTTGGGGGCGGGGGGAGAAATATATATATCTGCAGAGATATCTCTTTTTTGAAGAGCAACAGATGCCAGAACTTTGCATTGAAGCTCATCTGCACATAATTAAAACAAAGAAAAACAGTGATTTAGTGCTCGGTACTTATAATTACTAGCTCATAAACATCCAAGTAATCTGCTTCTAAAACCAATGATGTAAGAAAAAAATAAATTTAAGTTTGCTGAGCCGATGGTGGTTGTTGTGTGCGTGCGTGTGTGTGCGCGCGTGTGTGTGCGTGCGCTTTTAGCATAGACGGAGTGGGGAAAAAAAAAAATAATCAGCAGGAGACAGTCCCCCCCACCCCCACCCCGCCATTTCAGATTGACACATACACAGCAAAAGCAGATAAAGTAACAATATCCTGTTAAACTGTCTTTTAAAAAGTATCAGGACAAGCAACATATAGACATTCTTACGGAGCAAGTGCATCTGAGAACTAAGTGGTTGGAGGGGTTGACAAAAAAATTAAGAACTGAATAATTAAGCTTCAGAATCAACACTCCAGGAAGCTAGATGAAGATGCTCATATTGTGGCTGCCCATGAAGTATTGTTCTGTGGGCAAACATAGGACTTCCTATTACCATGTCATCAATCAAGTCTCTCCATAAGCACTATATTCACTTAATGGTTTCTTTTATCTGTCCAGGTGGAAGTTCTAATTACCACCATTTCCAATATTCATAGATTTCTATAGTCTTTCATGATGAACATTTAGAAAAAGCTGTTCTCAAGCCAAAATTTGAAAAATACAATAATTACCCTAGATTTCGTGAATACAGCTTTGTTAATATGCCGCAAATACTAGTTACGTAGTAACTTGATTTAAACCCAATAGGTGCAGGGATCCACTCTTGTTGATTTTTATTGCCTGCTAGCAAATTACAATTTCTGAGGATAGTTGGGTTTTTTATGCTCAAAAAGGAAGTCTGCATGGTTGAGGCTTGGAAACCTTATGCTTAAACCCCATACATGAAGCACTGATCTCCTTTATGTATTACTATCTCTTCTGACTACTGCATTATGGTCATCATCCAATCCTATTGTCAATAGGAGCATGACACACCTGCAAAGATGACACTTTCTGGTGTCTTTCTGTAGCAAAATATTTACTCTATTTTACAATATTGATCCTTTATGCTTGTTTGAGAGATTACAGTAGCTGAAAATATCCACACAGAAGTGCGAAGAGTTGGAGGGCTCATTATGCACTCTACATTCAGATGTGCGATAGGGTGAAATGAAAATTATTACCCAAGTTGTTGTAATTCTGTTGTAAGAAAAAGACTACAAAATTTTGTAACGCCTGGATGGCGTGTATACAAGAATGGCATACAAACCATAATCTCGTTGTTATAGTCTCTTCCTCTAGCGAATTCCACCTTTTACCTCCACAATAGGCAAAGTTGTTGATCTTTTTAAATAAACAAGTATCTCAACTCTAAATTGCATTTTCACATGCAGATGCATGACTTCACTGAAATGGAATCTAGCTGACAGATATTAAAAATATATTTACAGGATTAAATAAGAGTTTATTATCACATTTAACTGCTTTGTCTGATGTACATTGCAGGTTTCTGTGCAGCATAAAAATAATAATTAAAAAACCCTTTCTTTTATGTGAAAACCAGAACTGATGAGATGGCAACAGCACTTGTTTAGCACACCAGCACTACAACTGCTTGAAGATAACCAGCATTAATAAAACTGGAACAAATCTGTTGTTAAAATGGACTGCAACACTTGAAAACAAAATGCATCAAGTTAAGGCTAATGAGAATAATGTAAAACAGTTAAAACAGATAGACCACTAGATGTTTAAAGGTTGAAATACCCAATAGAAGAGTGCCAATTTTAACATTTCATTTTTCCAAACCCATTTTGGTTAATTTAGTACAGGTAAAGAGAGGCTAATGAACAGATTTTTGCCCAACATATATATTATATAATGAGACTTTAGCCTTTTATAAATCTGAAATATTTAAACATTTAAGCAACTGTTTTGTTTGGGATATTAACCAATCAAAAGGAGGGTTATTCATACTTTAAAGCATTAAATGCATGTGCTATCACCATAAACTGCAGGTTTTGTCATTTACAAGTAAGGGATAAAGCCCAATAGTACACAGACTTTTTAATAGCACAATTTCACATCTTTTGGGCAAAATTAGAATACAAGCAGTAATTAAATAAAAATATAAGTGCATCCAAACATAAATTCTCTAAATATACCACATTTCATGTTTCCAAAATGGCAAATTTCTGACAAGAGCTGCGAGTCAAATTAAAATAAATGTTTGTGTACTTCACCCAGTGGTGAAAGAGTTAATAAACCCAGGTGAATCTCTAAACAACCTTCCCCAACGCAATCCCCGATTTCTTACATAAAATAAACTGTACAGAAGTATAAATTCAATGCACAGATTGCAAAGAAATTGCAAATAGTTTATAACATTTGGAATTTGTAGATTCTAAAGCCCAATTGTGAATTAACTACTGTTTGTAATTTACTAGGTGCACTTCATATTTTTAGTACAAAAATGAGACTGTAAATGAGGCTAGCGTGGCATAGAGCCATTGTAAACCCACCAAAACCAAAGTATGCTTATGACATTCATTTGGATGATTTACCAGTAAGTTTTTCCTACAGAAAAAAGGCAACAGTCATTTGAAATGATATACATTAGGCTAGTACAAAAAATTGAAACAAACCCCTTCTCTATTAAAAGAGCATGTACACAGAAGAAGGTAGACCACATTTGTTCCAATCAGACTTCTTGGAATTATCAAAATTTCATTTCTGGTAAAGATCAATTTGGCTCACCATAGAAAGTTGCTTTGAAGGCTACTGATAAATTGTTTCCCTTTCAAAAACTAAAATTCAAGGCATGATAGTGCAAGAGGTAAGTTTTGATTTTAGAGAACATTGTTATTTGTAGACTAACTGTGCTTAGTCACTAAATCCCAATTTATTGTCTTAAAGAAAATATGGCAACACAAGCTACAAGGTTTCTAGAAATTTCATTTGCCTAAATTTACCAGTACATCCATGAACCTCATCAACATTAACACAACTTGATTATCCTAATGATTCCATTATAAAACTTGCAAAATGCATCACAAGGTGAATAAGCCATCTAGTGCAAGTCTTCTACATTTTCTGTGCACAGTAATCCTCTTTGTAGTTTATTTTCTCCAGGTTAAATCCCCAAAATTTTTCTGTAACAATTATGAAAAAGAGTGCCATGTTGAGTTTTTGTTCTATTATATCTGGGAGGTTTGTGTGTTCCTGGAATCCCCATCAGGATGAGTCAGGGATCGTGAATCCCTTGTCTGTGAGTATTCACTGTCAGATGACTCTGTAGGTTCAAGCAAGTTCTCATAATCACTGTCTTCTGATTCATCAACAATGTCACCAACTGCTCTTTGGGAGGAAGGCATGGATGCGCCATTGCCAGAATACTTCAATCCTGCATTTGTGGAAACGTAATTGGAAGAGCCCACTGCTTGAGGTCGAGGCATGAAAACATTGCTTTCGGAGAGACTATGCCCCAAAGTACTTTCTTGATTGCTCACACTGAAATCAGAATAAGGAGGAGGGGGATCAGAGGCATCTGAGTTTTCAAGTGTGCAACCTTCCACAGCAAATCCAGGGTACGACATTCGTGGAGGAAACATAGATTCCAAATTATCAGTTGACATTTGCCTGGTTAAGATGGCTTGCTGCAGTCCTATGAAAGACAAAAGGAAAATAAACATGTCCTAAATTACACTGAAAAGTGATCTAGTTTTATGTTTATGTTGGTCAGTGTTTATGGAAAATTCAAGTACAGTGAACACATTAGAAAGCATCTGTCTTGTTTCTTGTGGAAAACTGCATAAAACTGGCGAAAAAAAGTGTTCTGTTCTCAGTGACTTTATTTAAACAAACCATTTTATGGATTGAAAAGTTGCTATACTGTGTAAACTTAACTCTCAAGCCTCTGGGAATTAGATTCCTACTACTACTATGTTTCATATAGCTTGTCTTTTTTCAGATTAAAGTGGTGTTTTATGAACAACTGAGGTGAAGCCAAAAGCACCAAAGTTGATTTATATGGAATCATTTAAATAGACAAGATGTTACTCACATAGGAAAAAGGACAAGTTCAAGCACATGGGTTTGGTAAATTAAGACACAATAGGGTTCCATCTTTGACGTACAGTACAGGAAGTGGTGAGATAGAAAGATGAAAGGTTTTTCAGCAGCTGAGAAGTGCATGCAACATAAAACATCAATCACTCCCTTGAACATCTTATTGCACTTATAAAAACGATAGATTTTAATGTTTTAGAAGGTACAAGTCTCAACTGACTTCTCTGCAGCAGAAATAGAATTGACACCTACTTAACAATAATTTCTGAGTATGACAAGCTTTCCAACAAACAGCACTACTATGGGGACCTGAATTGCAGAAACGTACATAGCAATAGCTCCTTTTCCTCCCTGCACAGGGAGCATGACTGATACATGATCAACCCTCCAATGCCAAAGAGGAAAATGAGAAGATAAAACCAGCTACAACATTTAATCTAATGATTTCATGTATGCAGAAGCTGTGTATATACTTTCCTGTCTCACCCTATCTCAAGCAATTCTTGTCTGCTCAGAAACAGGCTCTCAGGAACTGATGCCTGCAGCCCACTGGCAGTCCACGGCTAATGCTGTTCTGTTCTTAGTGCCCAGAATCTGTTGCCACACAGACTGGGTTCAGCTCTGGCCACTCTTGCTATCCACTTTCACCTTCTTGCTGGTTTATGCAGCAGTGGTCACCTGAGCTGCATTATCCCTGGTCAAGCTGGAAGCAGTAATGATTCACAATGGCTGTGTATTACAGGTGGTCAGTGAATAGGTAAGAGCCAGCATCAATCCTCCGGGTTGAAGGAAGGAAGAAGGCACCCTTCAGAAAGTGGGTTGGGAGATCAAACTATTGCTGCCCAAATGCCCAAGCAGTAGTGGGTACCATGTGCACTGCCGTGCTGATTGGAGGAAAGGTCTCTCAATCTGAGTAGCAGAGAGGCCCACTACAAAGCTTGGAATACTCACTAAACAAAACAATTCCTTAATCCCAATCACACATCAAACCACTGAATATAAAGCTGATAAAGGATACTCTTGCTGGCAGTAATGGCAGGGTTATTTTTGTAAATTGTTCCATTAAATGGATGGAAAGAGGCAGTGGCCCCTTCACAGGAATGCTTGAGAAAAATTAAAGAATTATATAACCATGTGTTCCAGAGTGAAACCTCTCTCCAGAGCAGCTTTCTGACCTTTCTGGAACACTGGTGAAAAGTACAACAGGAGTTCAGATGCTTTGTTTTATATTACCCCAAATACACAATTGCCCCATATTCCACTTTGCACTCAAATGTTCTCCTTAACACCTTGTTTATACTTCCTCCCTTCATTTCATACTTCTCTCCCTCATCTCCACTGCCTTATGTCTGCCAAAGTGAATTAGATCAGCACTGTTTCCTCAAATGATGGAGCACTTTACCATACCCGCCTCCTGCTAAGCAAAGGTTTCCTGAAGCCCTATTCAGCTTCTAGGGAAGAGGAACAGTTTGACACCAGCCCAAACATGTTCAAACAATGGATGTGACTGAGCAAGACAATTGTGAAGCAGCAGAAAATAATTGCAAATTAAGCAGTTTTGTTGCTCTTGGATTTTTTTTCTGGTAGCCCTTAACACATGCCATGAAAATTGCGAAATGTCAAAATGGCATAGAACTCTAATGAAAAGATGGATTTTTGATGTGGAGGACATATTTCTATCATAGTAAGCTAAATCATACCCCAGCAAATGAATACAAAGAATGGTATGTTTTGAGAAGCAGTGTAAACAAAAAGTATGTTTTGATACATCGGATCTTAAATCACAAACCAAAATAGAGTTAAGATTGTCCTGTTCTACTTATGCACTGTCTGAAATAAATCAAAGGATGAATGAGTCCAGCTCCAACATAATACCAGATGGCAGTATTTCAGTACTCAAACTAACATTTCAATTACAGAACTAACACGATCAAGTAGGAAACTTCAGTGATATTTGAGAAAGGCACTATGTAACTGTCTATATTCACCAGTGATTACTCCTTAATGTAGGACTGGGTTTGCTGGATTCTAGTTTAACATGCAAAAAAATGATATCATAATTAGGGTTGTCAATTAATCGCAGTTTTAATCACACTGTTAAACAGAATACCAATTGAAATTTATTAAATATTTTGGATGTTTTTCTACATTTTCAAATATATTGATTTCAATTACAACACAGAATACAAAGTGTACAGTGCTCACTTTATATTTTTATTACAAATATTTGCACAGTAAAAATGATAAACAAAAAAATATTTTTCAATTCACCTCATACAAGTACCATAGTGAAGTCTTTTTATCATGAAAATGCAACTTACAAATGTAGATTTTTGTGTTACATAACTGCACTCAAAAAACCAAAACAATGTAAAACTTTAGAGCCTACAAGTCTACTCAGTCCTACTTCTTGTTCAGCCAATCACTAAGAGAAACAAGAGATAATGCTGCCCGCTTCTTATTCACGTTACCTGAAAGTGAGAACAGGCGTTCGCATGGGACTTTTGTAGCCGTCATTGCAAGGTATTTATCTGCCAGATTGCTAAACATTCGTATGCCCCTTCATGCTTTGGCCACCATTCCAGAGGACATGTTTCCACGCTGATAACGCTCGTTAAAAAAATCATGCATTAATTAAATTTGTGACTGAACTCCTTGGGGGAGAATGGTATGTTTCCTGCTCGGTGTTTTATCTGCATTCTGCCATATATTTCATGTTATAGCAGTCTCAGATGATGATCCAGCATGTTGTTCGTTTCAAGAACACTTTCATTGCAGATTTGGCAAAATGCAAAGAAGGTACCAATGTGAGATTTCTAAAGACAGCTACAGCACTTGACCCAAGGTCTAACAATCTGAAATGTCTTCCAAAATCTGATTAGAATGGGGTGTGGAGCATGCTTTCAGAAGTCTTAAAAGAGCAACACTCCAATGCGGAAACTATAGAACCCAAACCACCAAAAAAGAAAATAAATCTTCTGCAGGTGGCATCTGACTCAGATGATGAAAATGAACATGCGTTGGTCTGCACTGCTTTGGATCGTTATCGAGCAGAACCCATCATCAGCATGGACGCACGTCCTCTGGAATGGTGGTTGAAGCATGAAGGGACATATGAATCTTTAGCGCATCTGGAATGTAAATATCTTCCAACACCGGCTACAACAGTGCCATGCAAATGCCTGTTCTTACTTTCAGGTGATACTGTAAACAAGAAGCAGGCAGCATTATTTCCTGCAATTTAAACAAACTTATTTGTCTGAGCGATTGGTTGAACAAGTAGTAGTACTGAGTGGACTTGCAGGCTCTAAAGTTTTACGTTGTTTTGTTTTTGAGTGCAGTTATTTTTTGTACATAATTCTAAATTTGTAAGTTCAACTTTCATGATAAAGAGATCGCACTACAGTACTTGTAATAAGTGAATTGAAAAATACTTTTTACAGTGCAAATATTTATAATAAAAAATAAAGTGAGCACTGCACACTTTGTATTCTGTGTTGTAATTTAAATGAATATATTTGAAAAGGTGGAAAACATCCAAAAATATTTATATAAATAGTATTTTATTTTTGTTTCACAATGCCATTAATCACGATTATTTTTTAATCACTTGACAACCCTAATTGTAATTATTCCAGTTATTCATTCAGATCCAGTTCAATCCAACAGCAAACAGACAACTGATGCTGATCCATAAATAAAATTTAGCAGATATGTGGTAGGCTGACATGTTAAAAGATTAAATGAAGATACCCCAGTCTAATGGATTAAATGCTAGTACACCTCTACCCCGATATAACGCGACCCGATATAACACAAATTCGGATATAACACGGTAAAGCAGCGCTTCGGGGGGGGGGGGGGGGGGAGGAGAAGAGGGCGAGGGCTGTGCGGTCTGGCAGATCAAAGCAAGTTCAATGTAACACGGTTTCACCTATAACGCGGTAAGATTTTTTGGCTCCCGATGACAGCGTTATATCGGGGTAGAGATGTATATGAAATAAAACTTGCAATCTCACTGATGTATGGGCCAGAGATCTACTAGACAATTACTACAGCAGCACTAGAGCTGTTCTGCTAATTATCCCATCAATTAGTTATTCTCTTCACCTCAGGCAATTCTTCCAGGGTGCTTCACTTAACTAATGTTGCTGTATCAGCTTCCCATCACAAAAACCAGGCCTTCAATAATGTACTGATATCTACTAGTCTGAGACTAAGCCTACTAGCTCAGGAGGAAATTTCCCTGCAATTCCCATGCTATTACATCCCCTGCAGTTTGGAGTGATATGCAGTTGAGTACTGTAATGAAATGTAATAAATCATTCAACTTACTATTTACTACCTTTTAAAAAAGGTCTCTCTCAAATAGTTTGTCGTTTCCCTTCCTGGTTTCACTTCACTTCACTTCTCTTTTCCTATAAGAAATCACTATCTGTTCCTGTGTTATTTCCAAGGTCTGTTTCCTCTTTTCTTTTTCCCTCTGTATCCCTTAATATCCTCCCCCCTTATTTTCTGTTTCACTTCCAGCACTACCAGAAAACCCCTCACACACACACAACTTCCCTGCCTTTTCAGTACTACAGATATCTTTTCAAATGGCTACCATCATTTTTCCCACTCTCTCCACATACTCACTCAGACTTCAAAAAAACAAAAAAAAGCTCCTCCCTCATACACAGGAAATAATTAATTTTTTCAAGACCCTTGTAGTCAAACACCAAACAGAGATAAGATGCCCCACTGTGCATGGACAACACCCAGCTGAGAAAAAAAAAAAAAAAAAAAACTCTCTCCTCCAGTGGGTGCTTGGTTTCCTATTAGGTGCTTTTAATGAAAATTTGAACATAAGGATATTAAATATAGTGCAGATCTCACCAACCACAAGAACATTAACCCTGGAGAATCAAAGGACATCTGGCTTTTCAACCGTCTTTCATTAATTGCCAGCTGCCACCACAGGTGATGTACTGTGTGTCCGCTTGTATAAATTGTGGGCCAAGTACTGGCTTCCAGCTCTGCCCTCTCTGCTGTGGAATGTGACCCTAAGAGGGAAGCTGTGGATATCCTTGGCCTAAGGGAAACCCAGAGATGGTATAAAGTTGGCATAGCCTGATATATTAACCTGACCCTAAGGTGTAGGGGGATATTCTTGGGCAGGCTGAGGGTTGGAGGGGTGTGACTGAAGCATGCTGAACTCCAGACAGCTCTGGCTGGCTAGAGCTCTGACTCCATCCCCAAGTGACCATTAGCTGGCATAGTCAAGAGCACCCATCGGGCCACTCTATGTCAAGTGCTGGTTCAGGTTCAATCCCAGCAACACAGAAGCTGAGAAGTGAATGACAGCCACCTTCCCCCTCCCACACGTTGGAGTCCCACACTCAGCAGAGTTCAGCCAGATGTAGGCATCTGGCCCTCCATGCTTCATCCCAGCAATAGTGATACTAGCATAGGTCATTCACCTAAAGGAGAAGCAATTCCCCACCAAATTCTTTATCACAGAAATCAATCTCTCTCTCAGAATGAGTTCTCTTTATAAACTTTCCAAAGAAAAAAAAACACAAGTTAGTTAATATGAAACCCTGCATGCATTTTAATCCTTTGTTAAAATCATCGATGTATATGCTGCACTCTCCCATAGTCACCATGCTCTAGGTAAGATAATGCAAATAAATGTTCTACAGTCCAAAGGCCTGATAGCCTGCATTATTCCAGGTTAATAATATGCATTAACCTATCCCACATCACACCTTTTTTAGGCTAAGATAACTTAAATAATGGAACCTGAGCAAGAATTGAGCCAGGTATCCACAGGAGAAAAATATTAACACGGGTCACTTAGCCCTCTCCACAATTCAGTTTCAAATTCTCAATTTTGCCAGTTCACATATACAACTTTCTAAGATTTTGCTAATTATATATTTTTTCTGGCATAGAGAATGTTGCGATGTGTGTTGCAAGTATTTTCACAAACTAGGAATTATTTCAATCGAAATCTATCACAGGCATCGTAAACATAAGTTTGCAAGAATAGCTATTAGGTTGACAATAGCTGTGCCCCATATCTTTGTTGCAATAAGAAAAACAGGCAGATCATTCTTGTTTTTCTTAAGTCCATGTTTCTACTAAATGTTTTGTCCTTACAGATCCTGGTTGTGAAACATAAGTGTAAGGGAACTTACTTAGTTTTTGCTCCTTTTCGTTTTTTCTTTGTGTTATTTGCCCTTTTAGTTTGTTTACATCAGCTTGGAAAGATTCAACAACTCGTTCACTCTTTTCTACATCTATACACACTGCCTGGGAGAAAAACACAATAAGATAAGTCATACTCAGATTCTCCAAAAATCCATTACACAGTTACACAACTAGGCCAGAGAATACTGCCAGACTAGAAACACTACAAAACCAAGAGGATGCACGGATACTGAACCAGACCATGGAATGAGATGTTGAAAACTGATTTTCACCTACTGATCATGGCCTATGCTCAGTTGTTGCAAGATGGAAAGAACTTCCAAATAGTTTACCACTACTTCTTGTGTGACCCTGGGCAATTCACATAGCCTCTCTGTGCCTCTGTTCCACATCTGTAAAATGGGGATGATAGTACTTCCCTACCTCACAGAGATGTGGTGAAGATACACTAAAGATTGGGAAGCTCTTTGAGATCTACTGATGAAAGAGTTATACAAGAGCTAGGTATTATTAATTATTATTATTATAATAGGAGGAAGCTCCTAACGGAAAGAAGTTACCACTCTATTTTATCATCTGTTACAAGTGATTCAGATAGTCTGCTAACCTTTTCTGCACTCAGTATCAAAAATAAGGCCTCATCCACACTGACTGAAACTGTACTAGCAACAGCCATGTGAGATTACCATGACTGTTAAATATAGTAAAGATCCTTGAACTGTTCAGACTTTAAGATCTTGATAGTGATGTGTTAATGTAACATCTATGCTACACTTTCAACTGTGTTGTAGCTGGGTGACTAGGAGTCAGGAGATAAATGTGTTGTGTCCTGATCTCCTGGCTGTTATACCTGTTGCACAGACAGATTCTACATTCTTCCTCTAGCTATAAATTTTTGATAGTGAACATTAAAAGGTGCAGTGAATAAATGAAAACACAGATCTGTTCTTGCTCTATTAAACACATTTTTGGTGTTTCTAGTTTGCAACATTCTTTGCGAAACACGTGTTTCAAAGTTAACCAACAAAAGGAACGTTTAACACTTGACATAGGATAAAAGAACGAAGAGGTATGTGTGCACAAGCAGAATTAACAGTGCCATTTAGACACCAAAAGACAGCAGGGTCACAATTCTAGGAGCAATAAAGCAGCTCCCCAGGGAAGTTAGTATTTTTCCGTATTTCTCCCAAACACCCTGTTAGCTAAACTCACCAGTTATTAGTGCAGAAGCATACATCTAACTCTACTTAATGCTGGTAAGCAGGAGGTACTATACAAGGCTGTCCCATGAACCCATTTATTAACACATTTGTGAATAGCTGTTCATCTATTTCAAATATGGAGCTTGAAGGCAGCACTGAAACTCCTGGGAAAGAATCTCTCTTTACTCTGAGTGCCATGCTCAGGGCAGCGCTGAGAGCAGAGCTGACGAGGTCCAGAGAAAACAGCATTTGTCCACAGGTTAGCTCAGAGGGAAGGTCGCTCTGATGTTAGTGTGCGCACACGTGTGAGAAAAATAAAAGCACATCCAGCCACCCTCCAAACATGCAAGGCCAAATTGTGACTTGCCCACTGTGAACTACTTACATAACAGGTCACAGTGGGGGCACTAAAGGAAAGCAGCTTCCACAGGGCAGGGTCAGAGATGGCTAGAGCCTTGACTCTGCCTCATTCCCCGTTTTGCATGCCAGCCAGCAAAGCTGAGCTGGTAGAGAGGGGGATATGACCTGCTACCAGTCTATATGAGTAGCACATTACTCCAGGGTGTATATAAAGGGGGAGCCTAAGGTCACAATTCCCAAACGTGTCTGATCCTGAGGCAGCACAGAAATATGCCATCATCTACTCGGGACAAGTTGTAAATCTAGTCCTTAGTTGATTTCTGAAGCCCAGCAGAGAGCCATTTTCAGATGTCACAGATACGATTACAGTAAGAGTAGGGTTTTTTTTAAACTGACCCAAGCATTGTATCCAAAGCACTGTATGTTCCCTGCAAAATATCTGTCAGTTTTATTAAATGCAGAGTTCCCCATAGTATCTAGTACAGAGTGAAACCCCAATGTTGCAATCAGATCCATGTGGGCAGGCCCTTGCACTGCTGTGGTGTCCTACTGACTTCAATCGGGCTCTACTTTGTGGGGGATGGGGAAGAATTCACCCACACGGATCCATTTGCAAGACCTGGGCACTTAAACAAAATAGAAGTTTCTCTCAAATGTTACTTAACATTATAATTACTCTCACGTGAAAAAAAAAAAGGTGGCAACAAAGAGCCAGGATCAATAATGCTCATACTGAGTACTTTTACTTCTAATTTTGTAGAAGTATCTGTTAAATGCAGGTCATGTGGGAAAAGGTATAAGAGAAGCATGAATGTTTAACTAGTAAAGAAATACAAGTCATTTCTCATATTTCCTTAAACCATTTTAAATTCAAAATAAAGCTGGGTTTCCTTATAACTCTGGGCTACCAGAGCTCAGAAAAGAGGAGCCACATGAACGTTAACCAATATTAAATAAAATTAGTTACCTGTACTTTTTCCTGAAGTGCATTATAAACCTGATATATAGCCCTGATGTCCTTCATCACTCCATCTTTATCAAAAAAATCAGTACTAAAAAAAAATATGCAGAAATTAGAAAAGATATCACAACTTTCTCTGTCTCTCTGAGCTGTTTTTCTCCAAATCACTTTAAGATTTGATTTTTATATTTACACAATGAATTAAACCTCATATATTGCTAAATCGTTTCTATCCCAAGGAACCAGTATCCAGGCAACAACATATTAGCTGCAGAGGCTCTTTCTGGAACAAAAGGCAAAACTTGTCGAGTCTGACGCTAACAAGATTAGACTCTAAAAAAAAAAAAAAAAAAAAAAAAACCCACCTCTCTCCAAGCTTCCATGCCGTAACTGGAAAAATGTCTTTGTTAGATACTCAAACCATTTTTAAATGTTATTTTGCAGTGTCTGTGCATTTTATTTAAATAACTATGAAAATAAACATTCTCAAACCATGAGTCAAAGCCTGTAAATCCACCCTACATAAAGAACATCCACTGAAATCAGTGGGAATTCTGCACAGGGAGGGATTGCAGGATTAGGCTACAATTAGTCTAACTTTGATGTTGTTGTAAACCTATAGAATTCAGATCGGTTCATTTAAAAAATATTTTTTGCTGTTTAGAAAATGGTGAATGCATAAAATGGAAGCAGATTATTAAACAGCTTCAATACTTAGTTCTGTTTCTTGCTGAAATCCATATTCATATTACTATTTAGGAGGCAAAAATTGTAGACCGGGGTAGGCAACCTATGGCACACATGCCGAAGGTGGCACGCGAGCTGATTTTCAGTGGCACTCATGCTGCCCTGGTCATCGGTCCGGGGGGCTCTGCATTTTAATTTAATTTTAAATGAAGCTTCTTAAACATTTTAAAAACCTTATTTACTTTACTTACAACAATAGTTTAGTCATATATTATAGACTTATAGAAAGAGACCTTCTAAAAACGTTAAAATGTATGACTAACACACAAAACCTTAAATTAGAGTGAATAAATGAAGACTCAGCACACCACTTCTGAAAGGTTGCCGACCCCTGTTGTAGGCCTTCTGGATTATTCTTAATTTAAAAAAAGAACTCCACTTACCCATGTTCCTTAATAACTTTGGCATAATTCTGAGAAGTATTTGGCACTGAAGAAACTTTGTACTCCTGCTGACTAGTATTGCCTAGATTGGGAATTGCAAGCGACACCCTTTGATTATACCTGTAGAGAAAGTTTAGAAAGAGACCGCTATTATTCTTCCAAAGATTTTTTGCAAGTCTTGGTATGCCCCCACCCAAAGTGGACAGGTCTGTCTCCAAGCAAGGTGAGTACTTGAGGAGCTCAACTCCATTAAAATTTAAGCTAATATAAATTTCTAGGTCAGCTGTATTTTGAATAAACAGTTTGTCATATTCAAAGATGGCTTTTTGTTTTTAAACACATTAATGCAAAACCAAAATTGACCAGCAGGTGGATCTATCTTTCATACCCCCTACATCGTCGACTGTGGACTAACCAGACTATTGTAGGTGCAGAAAGGAAGCCACATTCCCAGCTCAGTAATTTTGGAGAAGCAAAGCCATACTGACTTCTCATTTCTCTTTAGAAACAATTGTTTCAAGGTCTATTTTTAGTCTAAAAAATGTATGGACTAAAAAATAACTTTCCATTGCCCTGACTGAATCTTAGCTTAATTTATGAATTGCTTCCAGAGAAAAACATGCTACCCTATTTTATTATGTATGTATGTATGTAAAAAAACAGAGTTTGACCAGTCGACAATTGCTTTCAATACAGATTTTTTTTTAAATAGTTCTTATTGCTATTAGGAATTTCAATAAAGAGTATAATTACAACCACACTGTGGTAGCTGATGTGAACATGGACTGTTTACCTTCGGTTTGGTCTAAAGAGCACATACTCTAAAGCATGTGTTGAGTTATTTGCAGTCGAGATGAAGCTGAAGAGAAGGAAGACAAGGTCAGGCACTCCAAGAATGTGTGTCAGCTGTTTATGGATGATGTGCTCTCTATATGACATTTGTTGCTGAGTGTTTCTCCTAAATCTGTACCATCCAATAACATTCTGTAATGAAAGTAAAGAAGAAGAAAAACCAAAGTATTAATGGAGACAGAAAAGATTTATAGTTTTATCTGTTGAAAGCCCAAAGTGTGCCTAATGTATTTAAGAAACTGAAATTCTGACAATTATATAATTCTAAATTATTGTAGATTGCTTACATTTTACACAGGCTATCACTAATGCCACATTTGAAAGTTTAAATGGTTTATTGTTATAAACCTTTTTGTACAAGAAAGAATAAATTAATTCTCTTCATGCTATCTAGGAACACACTTATAATGGAAGGTTATATTTTAGAGGCAAGTCTCAGAGCATCTTCTCTTTGTTGCTACTTGCTCAGTTTTCAAACCTGGCAGATTTTTTTCTTTTATTTTGAGGATTGCTGCAACAGACTATTCACTTGTGTTGCACTTATGAGATACATTTTCAATGACATGCATCATAGAACAGAATTGCAAATTTATGTTTATTCACAGGAACTGTGGGATTAATCTGCTGTGTATAGTGCTAAAATTATCCCTTTGAGCATTTAATTGTGACATACTCGTATGTTCTGCAGATAACATCCATCTAGTAATTCACCGATTATACCAAATACGAACATGTATTTAACTTGCTAATTTACATGCTAGTTAACATGAAATAAAGGGACAATAATGCAGAAAGTTAGCTTGTTATCAGAACCTGGTTCAGTAAGAGCCATGAGTACACAGTATTATAAAGAAAACATCCATATATTCAAAAAGAATAAAGTAGATTCCATACATTAACTGTCAACGCACGACACTTGTATTAAATAAAAAAAAACAGTAAGCAAGTCTTACTCAGTCTTTTTACAATAAAACCGCTACTGCTGTGGATTCTGATGAAGCTCAGCTAGCAATCAGCTGAATCCAGGATATTTACTAACTGCATTTTTATTTTAGTTGATGTCCTGGTAACTTAATGGCATTAAGAATCCATTAAATTTAAATCTGGAGTGCTGAGTCACATGACACTTAAAAGCTTTTCCCCTCCTCAAGTCTATCTATTTTCAGATTGCAGATAATGCGTCTTTACTGACAGTCTGAAATTGACCTATGTCTCAACAAAATAAAACTCAACTGAAAAGTGGTGTCTTGATTTGAAAATGTACACTACAGGCTTAACAAAAAAAGAAAAGAAAAGAAAATGCCAGACAGTTTTAAGAAGTGTTTTCTGCTTTATCTCCTGAAGGGGAACTAAAAGACTGAAACTTCTCTCATTCTTTCAACAGTCGAGAACATCTTGTTCCCACACACAATATTTATACTGTTCGGTGCTGGAGTTAGGTGCTTATAGAATCAAATATCTGAGACAGGAAAGACCCATGTGATCATTATTAGACATAAGACATGCTTGAGGCAACTGCTTTTGTTGGCGCAAACTGACAAGAAATAAATGGTTACAAGGAACCAAAAGTAGATTTGTGGGGCAGGAACTGGTACCGAAATAAGTGTTTAGTTTGAACAGATAACTTAGGTCTTATCTTCACTATAGAGTTAATTCGAGTTATAATTTCAGTGTTGCCCCAACTCTAGGCCTGTCCACATACAAAAACTCTTGCCTCACGTTGGCTAGACAGTAAGGGGATATAGGTTAGAGCTCAAGTTTGCACAACTTGCCAGGTGCTAATACAACATTGGAGCTATGAAAAGTAGGTGAGAGCACCCACACTGCAAAATAACCAAGCCAAGTTAACTCAAAAAGAGTTAAGTCTGTATGAAGACACACTCTAAGACAAGGGTACTCAATAGGCTGACCGTAGGGCCAAATCCAGACCTCCAGACGCTTTTGAACTGATCATGAAATCTTTTTGTTTACTTATTATCATTATTGTTATTGCAGTATGAAAAATATTTCTCTGGAGTCTGGACCTTGTCTATACCGTGACCAAGAAATTTGGACCTTGACAAAAAATACCATATATACTCGTTCATAAGCCGAATATTATTGGTAAAAAAGTGACAGAGAGTGGAGGTCGGCTTATAAACGGGTCTACACCAAAATTTGATGATTTTAAACTCTATGGAATCATTGAATTGAATATCTAATACATTGTTGTTTTGTTTACCTGGAGCGTCTGCAGGCCTGGAGCCCTCAGCTCCCTGTGGCCGTGGTTCGCCCTTCCAGCCAATGGGAGCTGCAGGAACTGCGGCCACAGGGAGCTGAGGGCTCCAGGCCTGCAGACGCTCCAAGTCCCAACCCGCCAGTGGCTTACCCTGATGGGCCGGGAGCCAAAGTTTTCCAAACCCTGAAATATAGGGTCGGCTTATGAAAGGGTCACACAGTTTTTGCTATTTTTACCTATCCATTTTGGGGGGAGAGGGGGGGAGGGAGAGGGGTCGGCTTATAAATGAATGGGCTAATGAACGAGTATATACGGCAATTGATTATCCTTGCTCTAAGAATTGCTTATCCCCAATTTGAAGCTCAGTTCTGCTCTTTAGGATATCATATCGGTTAAAAACTTCTGAAACAAGTATTTGCTAATTGTTAAGATACAGCACTAGCAAGTTTTAAATGTGTGTGGAAAATGAACCATTGGTAAGAGATTAATACTCCTCTCTATTGGTTAACTGTAGAAACTTAAAACATTTTTAATGTAGTACTGAATGTGCTAATAGCAAAGTACAGTTGAATAAGGGTACAATAGTTTAATAATAGCTACTTTGTGAGGCAATATTGTTTCAGTTTTAAAATATTTCAGACGGTGGAAATATATGAATTCCAAGACTGTTTGTCAGACCGTTGTAATAAATCTATAACTATTTTTAAACAAGAGTATCTGAACATTTTCACAGTAACTGCTCTGGGATTAAATGAGCATTTCACATAAACTCCCATTTCTGTTGGCCTAAATTGCACAGTGCAGTCATTATTATGCAAGTCTAACTCAGCCATTGGCTGGTGACAGTAGGTTAATACTAGTTATTCATTTCTGGGGACCTGAACTTAAATCTAAGGTTTCATGTGAACGTGAATTTGGTGCTTCTGTTTTTGCCCCTACTTAAAATTAGCAGACTCATAAAATTGACAAAATAATTGGCATGATTGATAGCCTCTGCACAGGATAAGCTTAATCCTGGTATTGCCAAAGATTATGCGAATCAAGATAAACGGGCAGATTTGGAAAAGAAAGCACCTGTTCTAGGCAGTACGTTCAGTTGCTCATTTGTATGAGCCCCAGTTTCCTTTTTTCCTGTATGTAGGCCCTATATGCAATACAAGGGGGAAGAAATAAAACAGAACTGTATAAGAATATAGTGAAACTTACTTTTCTTCGATCTTTAAGAATTCTGTCCAAACTCTCTTCATTAACTTTGCCTGCATAGTCATAAAAGCTTAAACCGAAAAGGAAAAAAATGTAGGTACAGTTTACACACTATTCACATGTCATCTTCGTAAACATACAGTACTTCAATTAATCTTTAGATACTATCTCATAATTTAGCCACAGAATACTAAATCACTACAGCAGCTTTACATTTATCCAATGCAGCAATTTAGCAACGTGGTGCCGAGACCACTAACGGTGAAAAAACAACATGCCTTGTTTTAACTACTGGTTTAAAAAAATCTTCAGTGTTGTTGCACCCAACAGCTAGGTGGCAATTATTTCACTGGCAACCCCTTCTACAAGGAGTATGTAGCTGGATTGCATAAGTTTCCTCTGACTAGCTCTTGAAAAGCCCTATGTTTGGATGTCTGGGTTCTCCACCTGCTAAATGGGAAGGAGAGAAAGAACAGCAATTTTACATTTCAATTAAAAAATATGGAAACACTTTTTCAGGCTGCAGTCCTGCAATCAGATCTACATGGGTGGACCCTTATACCTGTGAAGTTCCACTGAAGTCCACAGTTATCCATGCAAGTGTAAGGGTGTGCCCACGTGGCTCCATTTGCACGATTGGGGCCTAAGTCAATAACAAAACATGAATTCAAATGGTTTACACATTTCAAAACATGAGGTAAACATTTGAAAATAGATTCCTCCTTCACTTACCTGCCAGGTCTTTAGTCTCTTTCAAGAGCTGATATCACTAACTCCTAAAGCAGTGCAGAAAAACACTGTGATTTAGAGGTCTCTGATCTCAACTCTTGTCAGGGAAAAACAAAATCCTGTACTCAGTACTTGGCTGGTAAATAAAGGTGGAACAATATTTTGTTTTAAGATGCAATTTATTTTGAATTTTAAGACTAATATTCCATTACAAATGTGGAATCCTGAATAATGTAATTGCATAATCCTTTCAGTTCACCTTTAAAATGTTTAAGCTTTCTTTCATGTAAAGTGCCATCTAACCCCATAAGTCTGTTTTCTATAGTTCAGGGAATCATTCCCTGTTTTCTATAATTTACAGAATCATCACTCTTACATACAAAGATGATGATACCCAGCAATTATTGTAAAAATTGAGCAACTTCATTTGCAAACTGTTTTGATACAGGAAAATGGCCTTTTTAGAACCCTTATTTTTGGCTCAGTTCCCAACACTTGGGAAATGCACTGCAACCAAACCCACCCTATTCAATAGCAGCAAGGCCGCAGCTGTTCTTTTCCAAGAGCACAGGGTGGGTCAGCTGAAACCTTCCTTATGACTGACTACATTTAAGTCAAGAAGCTTTGGTAGTGTGCCAAAAATGTTTTTGTACGTGACGGTTAAAGGAAGAGCAACACATACTGAGCACCGCTACTGATGAGTAGTATATGCACTTTGAACATCAGAGAGGCCATATTGAGTCTGACCAATGGTTGTTCTAGCTCAGTATCCTGTCTTCTGACAGTGGCTGGTGCCAGATGCTTCCCAGGAAATGAACAGAACCAGGCAATTTGTTCAGTGAGCCATCCTGTTGTCCAGTCCCAGCTTCTGGCCATCAGAAATTTAGGGACAGCCAGAGAATGGGATAGCGTCCCTGACCTTCCTGGCTAATAACCATTGAGGAACCTATCCTCCATAAACTTATCTAATTCTCTTCTGAATCCAATTATACTTTTGACCTTTACAGCATCCCCTGGCAACGAGTTCCACAAGTTAACGATGCACTGTGTGAGGCAGTACTTCCTTTTGTTTCTTTTAAATCTCCTATCTATTAATTTCGTTGGGTGACCCCTATTCACTTTCTCCACAGCATTCATGATTTTATAGACCTCTATCATATCCTGCCTTAGCCAGCTCTTTTCTAAAATGAAAAGTCCCAGTCTTCTTAATCTCCCTTCATATGGAAGTTGTTAGAATTGAAAAAAGTACAGAGAAATGCAACAAAGGTATATTTTCTAATATACCTTTCTTGAGATGGGGCAACCAGAACTGAAGATTGGCTATTCAACGTGTACGTGTACTATGGATTCATATAGTGGCAGGATATTTTCTGTCTTATCTACTTCTTTCCTAATAGTTCCTAACATTTTAGGTTTTTTGACTGCCGCTGCACATTGAGTGGATGTTTTCAGAGAACCACCCATGACTCTAAGAATATTTTCTTGAGTGTTAACTGGTAATTTAGACCCATAATTTTGTATGTATAGTTGGGATTATGTTTTCCAACATGCATTATTTTGCATTTATCAACATTTAATTTCATCTGCCATTTTGTTGCCTGGGCACCCAGTTTTCTGAGATCCCTCTGTAACTCTCCGCAGTCAGGTTTAGACTTAACTACCTTGAGTAATTTTATATTGTCTGCAAGCTTTGCCCTCTCACTGTTTACCCCCTTTTTCCAGATCATTTATGAGTATGCTGAACAGCATTAGTTCCAGTACAGATTCTTAGGGGACCTCACTCTTTACCTCCCTCCACTGTGAAAACTGACAATTTATTCCTGCCATTTGTTGCCTGTCTTAACCAGTTACTGATCCATGAGAGGACCTTCCCTCTTACATCATGACTGCCTACTTTACTTAAGAGCCTTTGGGGGACCTTGTCAAAGACTTTGAATCTAAGTAGACTATATCAACTGGATCACCATTGTCTACATGCTTGTGACTCTCTCAAAGAATTCTAATAGATTGGTGGGGCATGATTTCCTTTTACAAAAGTGGTGTTTACTCTTCCCCAACATATCATATTCATCTATGTGTTGGATAATTCTGTTCTTTACTATAGTTTCAACCAATTTGCCTGGTACTGAAGTTAGGCATAATGTAATTGCCAGGATTTCTTATGGAGCATTTTTTTAAAATTGGCGTTATATTGCTATCTGTCAGTCATCTGGTACAGAGGCTTAAACACTAAGTAACATACTACAGTCAGTAGTTCTAAAATTTCATATTTGAGTTCTCTTGGGTGAACACCATCTGCTGCTGGTGACTTATTACTGTTTAATTTATCAATTTGTTCCAAAACCTCCTCTAACACCTCAATCTGGAACAGTTCCTCAGATCTGTCAACTAAAAAGAATGCCTCAGACGTGGGAATCTCCCTCTCATCCTCTGTAGAGGAGACTGATGCAACGAAGTCTTTTAGCTTCTCCACAACAGCCTTCTCTGAATACTCCTTTAGCACCTCGATTGTTCACTGGCCCCACTGAATGTTTGGCAAGCTTCCTGCTTCTGACGTACTTAAAGTTTTGCTGTTAGTTATTGTGCCTTTTGCTAGTTGCGCTTCAAATTCTTTTTTGGCCTGGCTATTTATACTTTTACATTTGATTTGCCAGAGTTTATGCTCCTTTGTTTGCTGAGTAGGTTTTGACTTCCAATTTTTAAAGTACGTCTTTTTGCCTACCCACCTCTTTTACTCCACTGTTTAGCCATGATGGCATTTTTGTGGTCCTCTTACCCCTTTTTTTTTTTTTTAATTTGGGGTATACATATAGTTTGAGACTCTATTATGGTGTTTTTCAAAAGTTTCCATGCAGCTTGCAGGCATTTCACTCTTACGACTATGCCTTTTAATTTCTGTTTAACTAGTCTCCTCATATTTGTGTAGTTCCCCTTTTTCAAGTTAAATGCTACCATGGTGGGTTTCATTGGTATTTTCCCTGCACAAGTACATTCAATTTAATTACATTATGGTCGCTATCATTGAATGTTTCAGCCATATTCACATCTTGGACCAGATCCTGTGTGCTACTCAGGGTGAATAAAAATCAATGATTTTAAAATAAATAAAAATTGATTTTTTTTTAATTTAAATTGGATTTTTTTGATAAAATGCTTTTTGAGGGAAAAAACTATCTAAAGATAAAGATACATTATAGCTCAAAGATATCATCATGGAATAGGGATTATAAATTCTAATTCTACAGTATGAGACAATATATTCATGTAATGTTTAAGAAAAGCTTTGTAAATGAGTTCCAATAGTTCATGGATTAAGGGCCCAATCTTATGGGGTTCCAGGGGCTTCTGTATAGATTATTTAGGTTAATCTTTCTATCTACCCTATGGGACTCAGTGCTCAGTCTAGAAGATACCATCAGAGATGCTTTGCGGTTCTCAAACTGTGGATTTGTGTCTCCAGAGATAACATGCTTATTAACTGCAAAAATGTTTTTAAATAAATACTATAGAGAGGTGAAAAATAGTTAAATAAAACAATTTAAAATGTCTGTCTGGTGATGTTCTCCTTCTAATACAACATGGGAAGAAAATCCTCCAAATATTAATGGTTACCCTGTTGAATTGAAGATAGTTCACCTCCCAGTGACTTCATAAATATCTGCTTCAATTACCTTTGGTAAATGAAATAACCAGTCATTTTCTGATATAGCTGTAAAACTAACCTGAAAAGTTTTCAAAATAAATCACTTAAAAATGTATAGTGTGTACCTTCTAAAAAAGAAACCTACATCTATCTCTGAATTGTGAAGAATATGTATTGAGGTTATAACAACCAACAAGAATGCACTTTTATGTAGAAATCCAGGATTAAACCGAGTCTTCCCTACTAGTGGTTTAATCATGATTTAAATCACTAAATCCACCTTGGTGCTACTTAGGATTAAATCAAGAACTGCCTCTCCTCTTGTAGGTTCCAGAAGTAGCTCCTCCATGAAATAGTCATTAATGGGGTCTAGAAATGTTATCTTTGCATCCCATTCTGAGGTGACATGCTCCCAGTCAATATGGGGACAGTTGAAATCCCCCATTATTATTAGGTTTTCTGTTTTCATAGCCTCTCTAATCTCCCTGAGCATTTCACAATCATCACCACGGTAATGTGGTCCGCAGCATGTTCCTACTTCTATACTCTTATTATTCAACCATGGAATTTCTATCCAGAGAGATTCTATTATACAGTCATTTAACATTTTTACTATATTTGGGTCTATGCTTTATTTCACATATAATGCCACTCCCTCACCAAAGCAATCCACTCTGTCATTCCTATATATTTTGTACCATGATATACCAGGTCCCATTGATCATCATCATTCCTACCAAGTTTCTGTGATGCCTATTATAGCAATGGCCTTATTTAATACCAGGCACTCAAATTCATCCATCTATTTAGACTTCTTGCATTTGTATACAAGCACTTATTAAATTGGTCAATATTTAGCTGTCTACCATCATGTGATGCAACTGAATGGGACTCTTCACCTGACTGTTCCTCTTCAGTTCTTACCTGTACTTCATCAACTTCTATTCTCTCTTCACTACTAGGATATAGAGTACCACCTTTAATAAATCCGCCAGTAAAGATGTGTCTGTACTTAAGACTCTCTTGGAGCTCAAAAGCAACTGAATATTTTTGTAAAGAAGTCACACTGAAATATACAGGCCTCTGGTCCCTCTCTCACTCAACTATTAGTTGATTGCTAATTGGGAAGATGATAGTAAGAACATGATTTCAGCTTTGATGTATACTGCATAAAGCAGCAGGGACCAATGCATGGTCATCCAAAAAAGACCAGCCAGATACTGAGACATAACCTGAGATATGGAGAATCTTGCACATAAGTCACAGGGATGAGACTAATCCCTTCTGTAATTATCAGATAGCAAATCAGACTGCAGCATCTCTTTCTTAATAGAATAAATGTCAATCATGACACTTGAGGCCCATTCCTTAGTAAATCTGTGGAAATCTCCAAATAAAAACAAATGTGTGGAGCATAACCAGGGATTATTTCTAAAAATGCAACTTCTAAACACATACTATAGATAGTAATTTAGAAGCCATCTTTGCTTAGTAACTGCAGTCTATATGGGAAAATTAGATTTAACACAGCCTGAGTCTTCTAAATGAAGATATATAGAGCTAGATTCCCTTTTACATTCTGGCAGTGCAGAGGGGCCAGACAGCAGCTTGATCTAGCCAGCTGAAAATTCCTCTGGCATGGGAGAATAATTGGCTGATGCAAAGTCATCATTCTTGGCTCCTACACCACCCCCTGCCCTGGTATAGGGGTCATCTGGGGTGAGGGTGACCAGAGTGTGCTGCACATGTATTCCCCAGGTCCCTTTGGGACAAACTGGCATAGGTTAAAGCAGTCACAATGATTCTCCAACCTATACTAGGGTGCAGCTCCACCTCAACTATCAGGGAGCCATGACTGGATCCTTCACTGCCACCACTTTCTAATACATCAAGTGAAAATTCAACACAGGAAAGAATCTGACCATGGTATCTACAAATACTTTGCTGCTATGTGCTTTTTAAACTAATATTCTACATTAAAATGGTTAGTACAGCTTTCAAAGGATGTTTTGAGTGTCACAATGGGTGCCATTTACCTGTATTACTGTAATACAACCACAAAGAGCAGTTGCAAATGTTACTATATACATTTGAAACGCGAATGTATTTCAATGAGCTACTATCTTTATGCGCCGGATTCACCCAACAGTGGAATCAGTACAGTCAAACAACAGAAATAGCTTACCTAAAGAGTTTTGAACAAGGCTCGTGGTCATGGATTTCTGTAATAAAAAAAAGAAAGTGTCTGTCCCAGCAGCTCAAAACCCAGGGAAAACTGTGGTTGTGTATCTTGCACAAGTTCTTCTAAATCTCCAATAATGAACAATATCATAGACAATATACTGCTGTCAGTCTGTGGGGAACTTCTGACAACAAATTGCCCCCTGTAGGGTGAGAGAGTAATCTTCCTGCTAAGAATGCATTAAAATGAGCATAATGAACCTAGGGAACATGTAAGTGAACCTAGTAATCACATTTTAAAATATTCTTCTATGGGTGTTAAGTATCTAACATATTGCTGAGTTTTCATATTCATTTGCTTTTAGATGCAACTTCCTATAGTAGTCTGCTTACGGTTGTTCAGTAATGGTACAGTGACAAACAGAAAAATGTGTAGGAAGCAAACGTAACAGTTAGATGTGACAAATTAACCAAATTGGAGGAAGGGAAATACAGATTAATGACCTAAAAGAGAAGAGGGTAAGCACCACTCTGGCATGACTACTTTCCTGTCACTTTAGCCAATGTGATTACAACTAAACAAAGTCACTGCATTATTTTTTCTTTTGATTTTGAGAATTAGTAACAAATATTACCTAAGATTCACATTTAAGCAGCAAAGGTTATAAAAGATCTGTGCTGTGGGGCAAGTAAGGGAAAATAATCAAAGAGACCATAAAGTTTATCCATCTTTTCAACGTGAATCAAAGTTTGTTTGTTTCTGTGCTTTAGGTACTTGTACCAAGTATCCTTCCAGTTATGACTTTTTAATCAGCTACTGTTTATCATTTATTTATTTTTCTCTACCAATCCTTTCCGGTGCTTTTGTCTTAAGTACTCTTAAATCCCCTATTCTTTCCCTAGATTCAGCAGCATTTATTCAGAAATAATATTTTGAGCTCTGCCAAAGTGAGCATTTAGCAGTAACTTTGCTTGGTACCTTCCTCCCTGAAGAGGAACTCATCACTTGCTGTTCTGAAAGCCACAGAGTTTGCTCACAACTTCAGCAATTTCAGCTCAATCTATCAAACCACAATCTCCAAGAACAGACTTTACACATTAACTTCTCACCATATTCACAAAAAGAAGAACAGGAGTACTTGTGGCACCTTAGAGACTAACAAATTTATTAGAGCATAAGCTTTCGTGGACTACAGCCCACTTCTTCGGATGCATATAGAATGGAACATATAATGAGGAGATATATATACACACATACAGAGAGCATAAACAGGTGGGAGTTGTCTTACCAACTCTGAGAGGCCAATTAATTAAGAGGAAAAAAAAAAAAAAAACAAAAAAAACAAACTTTTGAAGTGATAATCAAGCTAGCCGAGTACTTGTAAGTACTCTCACACTTCTTATCACACTGTCTGTACTCGGCTAGCTTGATTATCACTTCAAAGGTTTTTTTTTTTTTTCCTCTTAATTATATGTTCCATTCTATATGCATCCGAAGAAGTGGGCTGTAGTCCACGAAAGCTTATGCTCTAATAAATTTGTTAGTCTCTAAGGTGCCACAAGTACTCCTGTTCTTCTTTTTGCGGATACAGACTAACACGGCTGTTACTCTGAAACTCACCATATTCAGACACTGCCAAAATAAGTCTTTGCACATCAATGTATGTTTGTGCTTCCAGAGATTTCAACTTGTTTTTGGCTATAAGGATGCAGCTGTGAAAGTTACATTTTTATTCAATTGCAAACCAAAGATGAACTTAATGCCAGCTCCAGATTTACAGCCTGACATTCTTGAGTCTCATGAAAATGATTTGCTAAACAAAGCCAGTAAATAATATAATACCAGCATACAATGTAATTACCTCAAACAGCAGTACACATGCTAGAATTATTGGGAATATACACCTTGTTTTTTTCCCAGCTACATTGTTATATCTAGACCAGATCTAGGGCTTTCTTTAAAAAACTGAAACCGTGTGGTCTACTGGATAGAATTTAAGAGGAAACCAGGAATTCTTAAATTCTAGTTGTGGTTCTGTACAGTGAATAGCTGTATATCTTTGGGATATCACTAAACTCTATGGTAAACTGAGACAATTGATAAACGAGAATGATAAAAATATTGCACAGTAGTGTTACGAGGCTTAGTTTCTGTACACTACTTTCAGGTCTTAATACCAAGTTTTAAGTGAATGTGATTTCTTCAACAGGAATTCACAAATCCTATATTTTGAACTATTATAATATTCAAAAGAGCTTTTGATGGGGCTAATTCCCAATTTTTTTCTAAAATATAAATTACCTTGTTTGTGAATAACATACTGTAGAAGTGTGTCTACTGACAGAAAAAAAGCAACCCATAATGCCACAACTATTGTTGAGTGCAGCTAGTGCTGAAACGGAAGTTATATATTAAGTGTATTGATATGCTCTATTGTCATCGATGACTCAGATCAGTAACTGAATTTATATAATGCAAATTTAAATTTGTCAAAGCAAATATATATTGAGAACAAAATCAACAATTTTCCACTACCATACTTCCCCACCTTTCACACACAAAATAATCTGTCATTGTTCATGGTATCATGTATATCAGTTTAAACATGGACAAAAACGTATGCCCTGTCTTGCAATCAACTCTATCTTAGCCAATCCCTTACACCTGCACAGAACCCCGCTAAAGTCAATGGGGGTCTGCTGGCACATAGATCTGATCGCAGGATAAAGGATTTAGGCTTTAAACACACCTGACATCTTAAAACTGATAGAAATATTTTAATGCATTTTTATTTTGATTTATACATGCATCCATTAAAAAGGAGCACCTCCTTGACAATTCTTAAATATATTGCTATCAAACTGACTACTCCTATTACTGCCCTTCAACCATTAATCAATATACCTACAACAGCCAGCAAAACCCAGCAGCAAAAAACAGATCTTTAAAATCTCCATTAGAATCATCTCATTTTGTCACAGCAAGCAAAAAAAACCCACTAGTCTATTTTCATTGTCTAGAGAAATGCAAAATAGTAAACAGGAAGCCTAAACAGTTAATTAGTTGTTTAAAATACAATTTTATTAGTAACATGGGTAAGGATTTTAAACTTATATGATTATGAATTTGACCATACCCCTGTAACTACATTTTATTTAAAAAACGAACAACAAAAAACCTGAGAGATGGGATGGCCTCAGTATTGATGGCGGATTTTTCGGCTATTTACCAAGAAAGAAAAATATTTTGGTGTCCCATAAAAGAAACCCGAAGTTAATGAAGACAGATACAAGGAGCAAAACATCAAATTTGAAGCATGTGGGTGGAATCATTTCCAACATTAGGGCCTAAATCGTTTCATGTTACAAAATTCAAGCTATTTGTGGAATTTACTGACCGGTTAAGATGAGTTACATTTACTCTACAGAAAGGCACATTAAAAATGTATCCAGCAAAAGGACTGTTCCCTTTCCTCATGCTTCAGCCATATATATACACACACGGTAGTAAAGAAGAATTCTGGATAACACTCCTTGGGAGATTGTAAAATCTTGCCTTACCCTTACAGAAGAATTAGCAAAAATACCTATTTTAAAAAGGAGAAAACTTTTAAAAAGTTTTCTCCTTTAAACAGGAAAAAAAAAATCCTTATTTATTTAAAAAAAAAAGTGAACTAACTAGGCACCTCTTCCAGAATTTCTCAAAGCTTAGTACAACTTACCGATTACTTGCAGAAATTCAGTGTTGCTGATTTGTGAATCACTGATGCTAAATGTCTCCTCTTGTCTTACTTCTCCCAGTAGAAATCCTTCCTACAATTAAAAAAAAAGATGCAGACTAAAAACAGAAAGAAAACACTAGTATAATTTATTCACAAGCACATTTAATAAAAGAATTAAATGTAAGACTGTTTGAAATTAACATGTTGACTTAAGCAACTACAAATGCAATCTATCAGTAAATTCTGCATTGCCTGATTCCAAGTTTCACTTAAGGCCCCTTTATGCAAATCTGGCAGTGTAAAGACATGTTGAATGAGGCAGAAATTGCTTTTGAAGAATACCATATTTTCAATTATAAAACTTGTGAAAGGGCTCTATATGCATTCTGTTAACCGCCCCGGTACAGGGGCCATGTTATGCGCTTAATATGGAAATAGAGGTAGTGCAGCCAGAGAGGACACTGCATCACAGCTATTCTCTCCTTCCAAGGCCCACAGGAAACAGAGTGTAAATTATAGAAGCCCTGAGGTTACTCTACTTACGCCTGACAATGGGGCTGGGCAATCCCATAAAAAGGAAAACAGTGGTGAATTTAGTAGGCAGTAGGTTTCAAAGAAACAAGAGGAGTACTTCTTCACACAACACATAGTCAACCTGTGGAACCTGTTGCCATGTGATGCTGTGAAGACCAAAAGTATAAATGGGTTCAAAAAATAATTAGATAAGTTCATGGAGAATATATCCATTAGCCAAGATGGTCACGGACATAACCACATGCTCCAGGTGTCCCTAAATCACCAAATGTCAGAAGCTGGGACTAGCCACAGGGGGTGCATCACTCTTAATTGCTGTGTTCTGTTCACTCCTGGCCACTGGTGGAAGACAGGATACTGGGGTAGGTGGACAATTGGTCATACTGAGTTAGATCATTCTTTTGTAATTAAAGCCATCTTTCCCTCTCTGTTCCTATCCCAAGCACAGGAGTGGGATAACTGATAATGAAGCGCTATCAATATAAGTAATGAAACAATAGGTTGCCATTTGTTTCTTTACGTTCAGATAAGTAGAGCAAATTTACACTACCTACCACTGGTCTAAAAGCTAATGTCAACAAAGCCTTAAAATGCAAATACATATTGTTGCAATCTGGACTCTAGGTAATATTTTTAATGACCAGTGCTAGCACACTGTGTAGGATAAAGAGGTTTAATCCAGATCCGTATGTTTCCCCACTTTTTACTGTACACCCACCCCAACTTTCAAGTACATGGCATACTGATACAACGCCCTGATCCAACAACAGTCACACAAATGCTTGATTTTATTAGAAAGTACTCACGGAACCAAAGTTAATGACATACATGTTTGCAGAATTCGGGCCTACATCAGACTGTTAGTCAAGCCACACTCTTTAAAATTAAAAATCTACTTTCAAGGGTGAAAGACCTTTGCAGACATTATAAAATCCCTATAATAAATTCCAGTAGTATGATACATTAAATGTAGCTTTTTTGTTTACTTTGTGAAACACAGTCAATAGAAATGTTGATAATGCAACTGACAAACTCTCTTTAAATTTCTGCTTCTTGATTACATACATTTTACAATGAAAATGGAGTGATAACTTGTATTAGGTCAACAAGTAAGTTACAATACTCAAGGGATGGTCATAGTAGGCAGTTTATTTAAGTGAATTGTGATCCAATGTCTATTGTATGCCAAAATGATTTTATGCAAGGAAGAGAAACTATGCACATTGAAGAGAATATTGTAAAAATAGTCTCTTATTTATAAGAACAAAGTAGGCTTTTTAGAGTCATGAACTCAAGATATTAGGCAGCTTTTGGAAGCTAGCTTTTGGTTTAGACACCCATGAATGGCCTTCTGCGACTATGGCACCATACTATCCACCTGGTTCATTTCAGCAGGGACATGTGGGGCAGGCAAGAGAAGATGGAGAACGGGATCCATTTCCTGAAAGTATTCAGACCAGAGTTTAAACGAGAACTGGAACAACAAGAGAAATAAACATCCCTAGAGGCAGGACTGATGCACGACTGATGTCAGCAATGCACTGACATGCAAACGCCTAGACTGGATTGCAACAACACATACCACTTTTAATGCCTACTGCCCTGAGTAGGACCAAGGGGTTCCGTCCACCTGAGCTTCCCCCTTTTCCCTGTACTCCTTCTGACTGATTCGTTAGACCAGCTGCGGGGGGGGGAAACATAAGAGACTCACTTCCCCAAGCCCCTCACACCACGCCCCCCCCCCCCGCCGCCAACTCTGCCCCTCCACTTCCCTTTCCCCTCACCCCACCACCGGGCTCCCCCCTCAGCCTGCCCCCGCGCAGAGGTGAGGCGAAGGCGGGCGGGGCCGGGGGCGCTAGGCCCAGGGCAAGCAGGCAGGGGGTTCCCTGAAGCCCCCCAGCGCCTGTGGTGGTGAGGAGCCCGTCGCCCTCCCAGCAGCCCCGGACACCTACGTGATCCGCGCTGCTGTTGGCGCTGTAGTAACAGACGGAACTGAACGTGTAGCCCGAAATGGAAGCCGCCATGATGGAGACCACCGCCGCTGCCGCTCCCACAAACCACCGCGCCGCCCCCTCTCACTACCGCCCCACCGTCCCGGCTTCCGGGAGCGCCGCGGGGATGCCTGGGAAATGTAGTTCCCAGCTGCCAGGCTCAATGCGCGGGCGCCTGGGAGGGGTAGGAGCTGCTGCCCCAGACGGCCCTGGCTCGGCCACCATGGAACCGATGCGCCCTAGCACAGTGCTGGCGGGGCACTGGCACCCTTATCTGGGCCGTGCCTATCAAAACCTCTCGCTATGCACTACTAGTAATGATTGTCATTGTCTGCAGGGTATCACCAGGCAATGCCCTAGCAGCGTCGGCGCGCACGGTGCTGTACGGAGCACGGGGACAGGTCGCCAGGCAGTGCTCTAGCAGTGTCAATATCAGGGCCGGCTCTAACTTTTTTGCTGCCCCAAGCAAAAAAAAAAAAAACCGCCCCACAGTAACAACCCCCCACAGTGCCACCCTGCCGAACCAAGCCCCCCCCAGCGCTGCCCCACCCAACCAAAAACAACCTCCCCCGTGCTGCCCCGCCAAACCAAAAACACCCCCCCGAGAGCCGCCCCGCCGAACCAAAAACAACAACAAAAAAATACCCCCGAGCGCCACCCTGCCGAAACAAACAAACAAAACCCAAGCGCCGCCCCTTACAAGGTGCCGCCCCGAGCATGTGCTTGGTCGGCTGGTGCCTGGAGGCGGCCCTGGTCAGTGTGCACGGCGATGTACTGAGCACGGAGACAGGTCGCCAGCAATACCCTAGCAGTGTGGGCATGCGCTGCGCTGTATGGAGCACAGAGACAGGTCACCAGTGCCCTACCAGTGTCGGCGCACACGGTGCTGTAAGGAGCACGGGGACAGGTTGCCAGGCAATGCCCCGCGCTGTATGGAGCACAGGAATAGTTGCCAGGCAATGCCCTTAGCACTGTGGGCATGCACAGTGCTGTACAGAATATTGGAATGGCACCAAGCAATGCTCTAGCAGCCTAAGCAGCATCAGAGTACACAGTGCTGTACAGACCAAGGGAAGGTCACCAGGCATTGCCCTAGTAGTGTCAGTACTGTTTGTCCAAGTAGTGTCTGTGCACACAACACTGTATAGACATGAGGCCAGGTCACCAGGCATTGCCCTAGCAGAATCGGTGTACCTGGTGCTGTATAGAGCACAGGGATAGACCCACTCCATGTGCCTTGACCTGACTGTGGTGTCGTTAGATTGTCGTCAGATAACCCATGGACATGTAGACCCCTCTGCCCATGCTGTCTCTGGGCCTCAGACTTAAATATCACAGGTGACTAGACCTCAGTGGGGTAGGGACTGTGCCATTTTATGTTTGCATGGCACCCAGTACAGTGGGGGTCCACATCAGGTTCTCTGGCCACTAGTGTAATAAACATATTTAATAATAATAAAACAGATTTAGTCATTTTAAAATCGCAAAGGTTTCTATTTATGTTTTCATGAATACATAGTACTGAAGGTTTGGTTTTGGAGGCATGGATGAACAATAGTATAAGAAACCAAATTCTATTTCCAGTTACACCTCACGCCAATCCCACCGAAGTTAATGGAGTTACACTAATAGCAAAATCTTCCCCACTGATGGCAACAGCTATTTCCTGTGACAGGTTTCCCACAAAATAATGTACAGGTGACAGTATGATTTTAAGGGTGCAGCTCAGTAACATGTCCATGCAGGGAGATGTGATTTCATCTATAGTTTCATACAAAGTTCAATAAAACTTGTAAATGAGAAGTACAGTAGAACCTCAGAGTTACAAACTGACCTGTCAACCACACCCCCAATTTGGAACCCGAAGTACACAATAAGGCAGCAGCAGAGACAAAAAAAAAAAAAAAAAAGAGCAAATACAGTACAGTACTGTGTAAAATGAAAACTACTAAAAATAAATAAATGGAGCGCAACATTTTTAAACAGCATAGTAAAGTTTCAAAGTTGTATTAAGTCAATGTTCAGCTGTAAACTTTTGGAAGAACAACCATAACGTTTTGTTCAGAGTTACAAACATTTCAGAGTTGCGAACAACCTGCATTCCTGAGGTGTTTGTAACTCTGAGGTTCTACTCAGTGGTGGCTTCAGGCACCAGCGCTCCAAGCGCGTGCCTGAGGCGGCAAGCCGCAGGGGACGCCCTGCCGGTCCCTGTGAGGGAGGCAGTCAGGCAGCCTTCACCGGCTTGCCTGCGGGAGGTCCACCAGTCCCACGGATTCGGCGGCAATTCGGCTGCGGGTATGCCGAAGCCGCGGGACCGGTGGACCTCCCGCAGGCACGCCACTGAAGCCGCGGGACCGGGGACCTCCCGCAGGCATGCTGCCAAAAGCAGCCTGCCTGCCATGCTTGGGCGGCAAAAAAGCTAGAAAGCAACAGAGAGTCCTGTGGCACCTTTAAGACTAACAAATGTATTGGAGCATAAGCTTTCGTGGGTGAATGCCCATGACATACATCCGACGAAGTGGGCATTCACCCACGAAAGCTTATGCTCCAATACATTTGTTAGTCTTAAAGGTGCCACAGGACTCTCTGCTGCTTTTTACAGATCCAGACTAACACGGCTACCCCTCTGATACTTGACAAAAAAACTACAGCCGCCCCTGTTTCTACAGTAACATTTATAGGACCAATCCTGCAAACTACCAAATGTCGGTCAGATGACCATGAATAGTCCATGGAAACCAGTGAGCTTCTCAAAACTGTAAACACTTATTGACACCCTTGAAACTACACAAGATAGTAAGCAGCATCCTTGATAATGTTTGCAGAATGGAGCTTGATATTGTTAAAACTGTTCAAGAGCTGTGCAAAAAGGCTGAGTGAAGGCTGTTGTAGGCATAACTTTTCACTTTCCTGACATTTTCGTGCTTGATTTCTCTGTCTAAATATTGATTTGCTGTATGTTTTTACATTTAATGGACCTGTAGAATCTGATTCCCAAAACCATGTAATTCCTTGTGTTAGAAAAGAAAAAGGCTGTGGCCTTCATCTTGCAAACCATTCCATGTGGGGGAACCCCTGTGATGATCAGATTGAGGTGCTGTGTGGGGTTCTGTGTGGGTCCTCCAGCACAGATGATCTGGTAGTTTCAGGGTTTATCACTTTAATGCGGTGTCCAGCTAGTTACACCCATTTTCAGATTCCTAATTGCTTGTTCTTTGGAAAAGGTGCCAGTCCTGTCATATATTTCTTTGTGTACACTTCTTCCTTTAGGGAATATAAGTATTTATAATATTTATTTATTTGTATATTTGATCTTTATAAAATTATTATTTTTAATACAAGAATCAATACCTTTTCATTCAATACATAGATTTCAAATGCTCAATACTGGAAGATCTTAGGAGAAGCCTTTCAAAACTGAACCAATGTGTGAATGAATAATGAAAGAAAAAACATAGGAGCAAGGAAACTGATTATTATAATCCCTTTAAAGCATGGAACAGATAAACAACAGCAAGGAAAATATTATTTAAAATGTGATGAAAAGTTCCTTTTAAAAGCTGATAATGCTGTGTTTGATAAGCCCAACACAATATAGAACAATGTTATCTCCAGGTCATTTTTAAAGGGAATATATAATAGGTGCAGAATAAAAATAATATAGAAAATTATTATTTTTATTATAGACTTCTAGATGGTATGGCATGGTCACATTAGAAATGTACAGAGAGATTAGATTCTATTTCTTTTCTAATTTAAGGCACTTACATTTTCATTTGCCATAAAACAGCAATTATATTTTTGATTAAGTTTCAAGCCCCATTCACTGTAGGTTATGCACTGTACTCATTGCTGAGTCTAAGAAATGTGTTTATATTTCCTGTCTCTTCACACACTAGTGATCCAAAAGAAATAGCAGAAATCCTTCTGATTCTAATGGTTTTAGATCAGTCATATGGGTCAGATGGCCCAGGGTTCAAAATCTGTTCATTTGGAGTCACATGATCCATTGAAAGCAAGGCTATTTACTGTTTAATCTGTTTAAATGACATGCTGGCATTTGTATATGATGATGGAAAAACAGGAAAATCGTGTCTCTAAAACAAAAGAATCACAGTTTAAGAGACAGACAGACAAAAGAATAGGACTTAAAATTGGAGTCACGCTAAGGATGAATTTGGTCTATTGAAGTACAGTATTAAAATAGCTATGACCTAATCCTGTTTGTGCAGTTAAGGGTTGCAGGAATGGATCTCTTAAGTTTAGTCCTCTAATCTGCTAAAATATTAGTGGTGTAGCATTACTGCCAGGCCTACTGACTTTATGAAGCTTAAAATATAAATACTTTAAAGCTCTTTAAGGCCTGAAAAACTAGGTCTGGAAAAAAGAAGCATATTCCATGGGACTGGTGTGGTTTGTTATGTGAATAACATAGGGTCCAATCCTGTACAATGCTAAATACCTCAAAATAGCACTCAACACTTTGCCAGACCAAGCCCATGTTATCTATAAACAAGCTTGCAGTATTGCTAAAATGTTCTATATGCAAACACAACATGAGAGCTTTCTTGCCTCTGACTTTATTCCCCCATGGACAGACGTGGGGCTGTCCAAAATTTGCCCATCTGAGTGAGGGTCATATTGGCAACTTCCCAGAAGCCTGATCTGCATAGAATAGAGCCCGTTGTATTTGCTTTCATCCTCAATACACAGCTGCTTCTAAGTTGCATGGTTCCAGTCAACCTGTTACAGAAAAGGGGTAGACATACCCAAAGTTCAGAGTGTATCGGGATCTGTTGATTGGTCTGCCCCATGTCTAGCTGCCCAATTTTTGCTAATTTGTAGTCTTCACTGCCTCTGCATCATCTCTTTGCTTCTCCAGCACTGACTGGTTCTCCCTCCCAACAGTCCCACAGAGAGGCAAACCTCATCTTGGGACCCACGTGTTCAGGAGCTGGTGAGAGGATGCAGGACTAGCTTGGAGTTCAGTGAGGACATTTTTGAAGGTGGCAGGGGGGCATGAAAGGAAAGATGGTCCAGTCCAGTGGTTAGGACCTGGGACACCTGAGTTCAATATCCCATTCCATGATAGACTTCTTTTGTGACCTTATTCTGTCTAACTCACAGGGGTGTTGTGAGGGTAAATACATTAAAGATTGTGAAGTGCTCAGACACTACACTGATTGGAGCTATAAGCACCTATCCTGGATTGACTGATGGATGTAGGAGTTTAGTGGAGGACTTTAGCTGAAGGCTCGGCTCTCCTCACCCTCCCTCCCCCACAGAATATCTCTGACACCTTCCTTTCCACTTCATTATTCCCTGCACTATTCCAACACTCCACCTCACTGCTGTCCCCATACTCCCAGCTCAGACTAGCCAAAAAAAAAAGCCAGCCCTCCCACCCCCAGACCCTGATTCCTGGCTCACACAGTGACAGGGAAGACAGGGAGAAGAGCTCAGACTTCTCCCAGAGAAGCCCCTCCCCTCCCCCCAAGATCATACATGGAGAGCAAGGAAAGGGGCTCAGAGGAGGGAGGGGATACCATGGGCTGACAGATCCCCTCCCTCCTCTTGCCAACCAGCCCCAATCCCAATGTCCTCCCCACCCTTCTACTTCCCCTAGTACTCCTGCCCCAGACCTTAAAAAACGGACACTCCAGCAGGAGTGCTATAACCTCCCCTTCCCCTGAAGACCCGCCCCTGCCCTGCCCCTTCCACCCAGGCCTCACCCCTGCCCTGCCTTTTCCCCCAAGGGCCCGCTCCTGCCCTGCCCCTTCCCCCTGAGGCCACGCCCCTGTTTGCTCCTCTTTCCCCATCCCTCCATCACTCACTGCTTTTCCCCTCTGCCCGCCTCCCTGCAAGGGTTGGGAGGGACTCACCTGCAGAGCGTGGGCGGGAGCTGCATCTGCCCGATGCAGATAGGAGGCGGTCCTGGCTGAGTAGGGGCTGGCGTGGGTAATGACTTGGCACCTTCCTGCCTCCCCCACCCGAAGTAACTGGACTTTGGGTGTCAAGTCAATAGATCTGACCGGACACCATCAGGTCCCCTTTTCGACTGGACTTTCTGGTCAAAAACCGGCCACTTGGCCACCCTACTACCAATGCCTTTCCCTTCCTCTACCATTTATCCTCCTCACCATAATCCCTCTCCCCTCACAGCAGCCCCAAAGCCTTCTCCACCTATACTCCCCACTACTCGATCCCAATCCTCTCCCCCCAGCACTGCTCTCACACAGTTCCACATTCCCCCTCACTACTGCAACACCCCAGAGTCCCTAGTTGTGCAGCGAAAACACGTGTCAGAATCGAAAAACATTATGAGCATGTCATGTTAGGGGGCTGTGTAACTGGAGCCCCTTGACCTTAACTAGGGTTACCATACGTCCGGATTTTCCCGGACATGTCCGGCTTTTGGGGGCTCAAATCCCCGTCTGGGGGGAAATCCCCAAAAGCCGGGCATGTCCGGGAAAATCGGGAGGGCTCGGTGGTGCTCGGCCGGGCCGGCAGTGCGGGGCCGGGGGCATGGTGCCGGGCCGGGAACCAGGGTCACAGTGCCGGGTTGGGCGCGGGGCCGGAGGGAGAGCCGGGGGCGCGGTGCCGGGCCGGGAGCCAGTCAGCCGGGCCGGCGGGGAGCCGGTCAGCCGGGCCGGCGGGGAGCCGGGCCGGCGGGGAGCCGGTCAGCCGGGCCGGCGGGGAGCCGGTCAGCCGGGCCGGCGGGGAGCCGGGCCGGCGGGGAGCCGGTCAGCCGGGCCGGCGGGGAGCCGGGCCGGCGGGGAGCCGGTCAGCCGGGCCGGCGGGGAGCCGGGCCCGCGGGGAGCCGGTCAGCCGGGCCGGCGGGGAGCCGGGCCGGCGGGGAGCCGGTCAGCCGGGCCGGCGGGGAGCCGGTCAGCCGAGCCCGCGGGGAGCCGGGCCCGCGGGGAGCCCGGTCAGCCGGGGAGCCGAGCCCGCGGGGAGCCGGGGAGCTGGGGGGTGCGCCGGGCCGCCGGGGGCCGGCAGTGCTGGGCGGGCCGGGGGTGGTCGGCCGGGGCCGGCACCCCAGGGCCCGAGCCGACCCAGGCTGGAGCCGCCGGGGGGCCAGCCTGGGCCGCGCCTCCTCCCCCCCACATTCCCCTTACCTGCTTCAGGCTTCCTGCGAATTAAATGTTCGCGGGAAGCAGGGGAGGGGGCGGAGACTTTGGGGAGGGGGCGGGGTTGGGGCGGGGCTGGGGGCGGGGCCGTGGGCCATGGAGTGTCCTCCATTTGGAGGCACAGAATATGGTAACCCTACCTTAACCCCACTCAATTCCATGGTTCGAGAAATAAGGATTAGATTATCCTTCCTTGTCTTTCATCTTCCCTCTTGTTAAGCAATGCTCAGTGCTGGCTCTCTGCTATAATAGCCCCCGAGACAGAAAAGGGGTGTGTGTGTGTGTGTGTGTGTGTGACAGGGACCCCTTGCTGAAGTGACCCAGGTCTGACCCTCCCCTCCCCTCCCCCCCGGAGGGTACAACACCCAAGCCAGCCTGCCGCTCGAAGGGCACTGAGAAGAGACGTTATTTAAACACACAGCGCTTCACAAGCGCAACTGAGCCCGGCCGGAGCAGCCCCGATCCCTGTACGTGTGGTCACACCGGACACGGCTTCCACGACCCCAACTCCCCTCTGCCCTTACTCCAGCCGCACAGGGCAGAGGAAAAGTCCTCCAGCAGCCTAGAGGGGCTGGCCGCAGGTGTGCTCTAGCCCAGCCGCGCTCTATGGTGCGCGGGCACTTCCGGCTTCTCTGCCGCCTGGAGGATGAGTGTCGCCGGGGAGCGGCCACGTGACTCCTCGGGGCTAGGGCCGGAGTTCGGCCCCTCGGCCCTGGGAACCAAAGAGCAGTGAGTCCCGGGCGGGGCGCGGCGCGGCGCGGCGCGGGGCCTGCCCAGCACCTTGGGCGTCGCAGCCCCTGGCAGAGTCCCGGGAGAGCGCAGGGTTTCGTTCCCTAGTGGCCAGGCCCTGGGTGTGTGTGTGCAACCAAGGGTTGCCCGTTTGGGATGGACGTATTCCTGGAGGTTTCATCACATTGACATGATCTTTAATTAAAGATTCATCTTTAATTCCTGGAGACTCCGGGACAATCGGGTTGGCAAAATTGTCCCCAAGCCCATTGACCTTCATTGGGACCTTGGTTCCTGCTTCCTCTGGCGCTGCTGAGCCCTGGTGATGTCTGCGCTGCGGTTGTGAGGTGTCATCCCCAGCCCGGGTGGGCAGGCTGGCGAGTTGCATTAGGGCATTGAAATAGTGTTGTGGCTTCCGCGATGGCTGGGTATATGTCCCCTGGGGATCAGGAAGGCTTGTACTTGGGTGCTGGCCAGACACTGCCCAAACCTTTGACCCCAGAAAAAAGTGCTGGAACTATGGGTGCAAGGGGAGCTGCCGCAACCCCGGCTTGAAGTGGTTTCCATTATATATAGGGTTTACAGTTTGGTTCATTGGCTCTCAGCACCCCCCCTAAAAAGATTGTTCCAGCATTCCTGGATCATGCTGCCATTTCTAACGTGAGCTCCAGCTAGGGTGACCAGACAGCAAGTGTGAAAATTCAGGACAGAGGGTGGGGAGTAGGGTGACCAGATGTCCCGATTTTATAGGGACAGTCCCGATTTTTGGGTCTTTTTCTTATATAGGCTCCTATTACCCCCCACCCCGTCCTGATTTTTCACACTTGCTGTCTGGTCACCCTAGTGGGGAGTAATAGGAGCCTATATAAGAAAAAGCCCCAAATATCGGGACTGTCCCTATAAAATCGGGACATCTGGTCACCCTAGCTCCAGCAGAGCTAGCATATATCATGTATTCCTGAGCTGGAAATCAAACCTCCCTGCTGATACCATTTGGGCTTGTCTACACAGAGAAATTGACTGCTATAGCTATTCCAGACTAGCTCCCCCTGTGGACACTCTATTCCAGAATAATCAGAGTGTGATTTCAAAGCAGAATAGTTCATTCCTCAATAGCTAGTCTGGGCAATTTCCCCATGTAGACAATTGTAAAGTAAAAATTGTCAGTTTTTTGTAATTTCTTATTAATGACATTTTCCCCAGGCACTAGATCTCAACAAAGTTAGTTGCATCTTGCTCTCCTTGTTTCAGTCTTTTTTCTTTTTTTAATTTGATTGTGGAGTTTAGGAGGAGAGCATGTGACTTTAAGTATGTAGCAATGTGTTATAGGCCTAATATTTTCTCTTGAACCTGAGGAATGAATCCTTAGTAAATTGTACAATTTCCAATTATTCTTCATTGCTGCTACAGAAAAAAAAAGTTGTTTAAAAGAAGTTTTTTGGACTCTGAGAAAAATACATGATAGTACCCGCTACAAAAATTACAATCTTAGAAGTTGGTGGTTCTGAAAGCTTTTTATAATCCTACAACTAGAAATCAGTTCCATTTTAAAACCCAAAATTTAAATATGAGCTAAAATATTTCAAGTTCTAAGCTCAATCTCAGGAGCAGTCAGAAAAATCGAATTCCTCCCCTCCCCCCAATGCAGTTCATATCTAGCCACCTGCACCTTTTCAGTTCACTCTGATCATCCAGCGTTATCTGTACTGTGGACAAATGTTCCACATCAGTTTGTATAATATACAAATAAATCTTTGACTGAGCAATACCATGGAGAATGTAACAAGTTATAACATGGATCATAAAATAACTGAGTATGCCATTCATTTGTGTCTCAGATTTTGTAAGGGTCAGATTGGTAGTGATTTCTTTTATTTTTGCTTGATGTTCTCAGAGTTTGTAAGGAGCTTCACACTTTTGAGTGCTGAAAGGCTCCAGAAAAGGAACATTACAGTTTATGAGTATGACAAACACCATTATAACCTTATTGATCTACCTTGGCATTAAAATGCTTACTGGAACATGCGCTGTCCTTGCAAGACGGAGACTTTTGATGTAATTTGGCAACTTTACACTGTTCCATCCAACGGGATCCAACCACTGGAAACAGGTTTCAGAGTAGTAGCCGTGTTAGTCTGTATCAGCAAAAACAACAAGGAGTCCCTGTGGCACCTTATAGACTAACAAATTTATTTGGGCATAAGCTTTCATGGGCTAAAACCCACTTCATTGGATGTATGGAGTGAAAACAGTAAGCAGAATATATATTATAGCACATGGGAGTTGCCTTACCAAGTGTGGGGTCAGTGCTAACGAGCCAATTCAATTAAGGTGGAAGTGGCCTATTCTCAACAGTTGACAAGAAAGGGTGAATACCAAGGAAGGGAAAATTACTTTTGTAGTGCTAACAAGGCCAATGCAATCAAGATGGCCCATTTCAAACAGTAGACAAGAGGGTGTGAGTATCAGCAGAGGGAAAATTACTTTTTGTAGTGACCCATCCACTCCCAGTCTTCACTGAGGCCTAATTTGATGGTGTTCAGTTTTCAAATTAATTCCAGTTCTGCAGTTTCTCATTGGAGTCTGTTTTTGAAGTTTTGTTGTTGAAGAATTGTCACTTTTAAGTCTGTTATTGAATGACCAGGGAGATTGAAGTGTTCTCCTACTGGTTTTTGAAGGTTACAGTTCTTGATGTCTGATTTGTATCTATTTATTCTTTTGCTTAGAGACTGTCCGGTTTGGCAAATGTACATGGCAGAGGGGTATTGCTGGCACATGATGGCATATATCACATTTGGTAGATGTTCAGGTGAATGAGCCCCTAATGGTGTGGCTAATGTGGCTAGGTCCTATGATGGTGTCCCTTCAATAGATAAGTGGACAGAGTTGGCAACAGGGTTTGTTGCAGGGATTGGTCCCTGGGTTAGTTTTTTTGTTGTGTGGTGTGTAGTTGCTGTGAGTGTTTGCTTCAGGTTGGGGGGCTGTCTATAAGGAGGGACTGGCCTGTCTCCCAAGGTCTGTGAGAGTGAGGGATAGTCCTTCAGGACAGGTTGTAGATCCTTGATAATGCGCTGGAGAGGTTTTAGTTGGGGGTTGTAGGTGATGGCTAATGGTGTTCTATTACTTTCTTTGTTGGGCCTGTCCTGTAGTAGGTGACTTCTGGGTACCCTTCTGGCTCTGTTAATCTGTTTCTTCATTTCACCAGGTGAGTATTGTAGTTTTAAGAATACTTGAAAGAGATCCTGTAGGTGTTTGTCTCTGTGTGAGGGATTGGAGCAAATGGGGTTGTATCTTAGAACTTGGCTGTAAACCAGTGGTTCCCAAACTGGGGTTCATGAAATGTTACAGGGAGTTCTTGGGGGAAAATTCCCTAATGGTGGACAGAGCTGTCCTTAGGGACTCCGGGCAGCATGGGACCAGCAGCCCGGAGCCCTTGGACTTCCAAGAGCTAAGCAGATCAAAGTAAACACATCTATCACACTGAGGAGATTTAAACTTCAAGTCTCCTTATAAGAAATGGAAAGGGAGGGGGATATTTTTTTGCTGTTTTTAAAATTAAATAGGCAGATACTTTTAAAAACAATACTATTATGAAGAATAAGTTTAAGCTTTGCTGTAACGTGTGTTGTTTGCTTGAACTGCTCAAGACCTGAATGCTTGTATAAGAGGAGCTCTTTGAGTTGGCTTCTTAGATACCTTCATGCTGTTTCACATCTGATACTTCTTGATGAAACATAGGAGCCTTGTCTTATAACAAGCTTATTCAAAATGATGCAAGCTACGAAAGTGAGATCTTGGAAGAGTGTTGCCGTTTTCATAATGTAATAACAATACTATAATGATCAATAATAGTAATAATTAGTGTGTAATAAACATGTCATAAAAACAAATTTTATATTTCCAAGATCACTGCTTTTATAATTTATACTCAGGTAAAGGAGAAATTACCTGGAAATACTCATTTTTAGGAGGGGGTTCACGAGACTTGACATTTTGGTGAAAGGGGTTCACAGGTTGTTAAAAGTTTGGGAACCACTGCTGTAGACAATGGATCGTGTGATGTGGTCTGGATGAAAGCTGGAGGCATGTAGGTAAGTATAGTGGTCAGTAGATTTCCGGTATAGGGTGGTGTTTATGTGATCATTGCTTATTTGCACTGTAGTGTCCAGGAAGTGGATCTCTTGTGTGGACTGGTCCAGGCTGAGGTTGATGGTGGGGTGGAAATTGTTGAAATCCTGGTGGAATTCCTCAAGGGCCTCCTTCCCATGGATCCAGATGATGAGCGAAGATGTCATCAGTGTAGCGCAAGTAGAGTAGGGCGCAAGGAGACGAGAGCTGAGGAAGCGTTGTTCTAAGTCAGCCATAAAAATGTTGGCATACTGTGGGGCCATGCAGGTAACCATAGCAGTTCCGCTGACTTGAAGGTATAAATTGTCCCCAAATCTGAAATAGTTGTGGGTGAGGACAAAGTCACAAAGTTCAGCCACCAGTTTTGCAGTGACATTATTGGGGATACTGTTCTTGATGGCTTGTAGTTCATCTTTGTATGGAATGTTGGTGTAGAGAGCTTCTACATTCATAGTGGCTAGGATGGTGTTTTCTGGATTGTAGTTTCCTCAGGAAGTCAGTGGTGTCTCGAAGATAGCTGGGAGTGCTGGTAGCGCAGGACCTGAGGAGAGAGTCCACGTAGCCAGACAATTCTGCTGTCAGGGTGTCAGTGCCTGAGATGATGGGGCGTCCAGGAGTCCCAAGTTTATGGATCTTGGGGAGCAGATAGAATACCCCTGGTCGGGGCTCTAGGGGTGTGTCTGGGTAGATTTGTTCCTGTGCTTCTTCAGGGAGTTTCTTGAGCAGATGGTGTAGTTTCTTTTGGTAACCCTCAGTGGAATCAGAGGGTAATGACCTGTAGAATGTGGTGTCAGAGAGTTGCCTAGCAGCCTCTCGTTCATATTTCAACCTATTCAAGATGACTATAGCACCTCCTTTGTCAGCCTTTTTAATTATAATGTCAGAGTTGTTTCTAAGGCTGTGGATGGCATTGTGTTCTGCACATGGGGCAAGTGATGCTGCTTTTCCACAATTTCAGCCCGTGGGTTTTAGCCCACAAAATATTATGCCCAAATACATTTGTTAGTCTCAAAGGTGCCACAAGGACTCCCCGTTTTTTTAACCACTAGAGAATCTCCCCAGGTTAGCCTTAGCATATAGTCACTCCCATGACACCTCTTAAATCTTGGTTGCTGGTATAGGAAGTGTGGTATGGGATAAAGAGATGTGACTGGGGCTCCCAGCAATTCCTAGCTCCTATAACAATCCATTAGGGCTGTTGGCAGCTAGTGGAGGTTATAACAGTCTGACCTACTCTGGAGGGCTAACTTAATGTGAAGATCAACCCCAGGATCAGGGGAATGCAAAAACACACTGTTGCCCCCTGGCCCATACCCCTCCTGGGTTGTGCTATACACTTCTCAAACGGAGCTGGAAATCTGGCCCTTTGTTTTGATGCATGTGTCTAATTTGGGAAATTCAGTAGCTTATGGGTTGGACAGGGGGTGTATGATATGTGAATGCAGTCTCCACCTGTGCCCTTTCTTCTTGATCATTCATGTAAGTCATTCCTGTGTTAATTTCATATTCTGTCCTCTCTTCCTCTCTAGTTGGGATGCTGCATATGAAAGTGAATTACAGATTTTTCAGGAGAGTGGAGATGCTGGGGAAATTTGGTAAATAAAGAGAATAACTATCAAATGACATATCCATACAATATTTTTATTCTTTTGAAAATATATGGAGTAAAAGCAAAATAAAAAACTCATTGAGTCACTGGATAGTTCAAAGTATTGGTAATATGATATGGAGCTTTTCACCTTGGAGTCACCAATTCCTATTTGGCCCTATTCTGTTGTGACTGAAAATTGTTAGTTACTCCCTGAAAATTAATTGTTGTGTGTGCAGTGAGTTGGTGGTTGCAGTCTGTTTTACCAGTAGGCACATACTCATTTCACCAAGGACATCCATTATTATCATCAGAGACTCAGAATTAAATAGGTAGCCTCGGGAAGCTTCCAGTGCAATCTTTATTTTATGTGGCCATAAAGAGGGCCTTAGTTTCCAGTACTGATAATCCCAGCAGGTTTTAAGCCATTTGGTTTACTTAAAACTTAAACAAATCAGACTTGGAATATGATCTATGTAGGTTGTTGCCTAGATGCTATAGTGACAGGTGCTTTATGAATGCCAGATAGGGAGAGAGATGAAGTACAGTTGCTGCAGTGCCTTTCATGTGTCTTGGATATGTTAATTACTTAAGCCTCTGTTTCTGATAGGTTTGGAGAAGAAAGCATGATTCGTTTAATCAGATGGATGGAAAAACAAAAGATCCCTCTGGACAGCTCTGTGCTTGACATTGGAACTGGAAATGGTGTTTTACTTGTTGAATTGGTTGGTATTTTGTAAAATTACAGAATCAAAGCTAAGAACAGAGAATATAAATGTACTGCAAATGAGAGAATATTTCTCTGTGAAGCTAAGTTGCTCAGGCTTTGACTTCAGCCCTGGGTGGCAGGGCTTGGAGCCCCAGGCTTCAACCCCAGGTGATGGGGCTTCGGCTTTCTGCCCTGGGCCCAAGCAAATGTAATGCCAGCCCTGCTTCTCGGACCCCCTGAAACGTGCTCGTGGCCCCCCCATTGGGCCCCGGATCCCTGGTTGAAAACCACTGGTTTAGATTACAACTTCTTGGGAATGTCTTCTGTTTCTCTGAGCACTTTAAAGGGAACTGTAAATTTGAAGTCTAATCAGTTTCAAAAACTGTTATAAATAATATCTGGTTCTGTACTAGCTTCTGAATTCCCCTGCCACGGTTTGTAGACTTACTGTGATCTTTTCTTATGTTTTAACATGCTTGTCTCTCCTCTATTGCTGTGTGAAAGACCCACAATAACAAGAGAGAGAACTGACATACTGTAGTATATGGGAAATAGTGAAATTGACTAATGCACAAAGGGCTGTCAAATGCACAAAATAGAGATGTTCCCCCCCTTTCATCTTAGTTATACTATCCTTAGCATTACCTCTGAAAATAGTAGTAAAAATATTTTCAGGCAGAAGTGTGGGTTTTTTAAGTTGATGGTATCCCTTTAATTAAAAAAAAAGTGATAATTTTTCTCTTGAGGTGGGAACACAGCATCAGGTATATTTTAAAGACTGATATTGTTATTTCATAGGAGCACAACAGGGCATGAAGTTGAGCAATCTTCAGTAAGTTTAGTTATGAGTAGTTTTGTGTTCCTTTTCACATTTTTGATTAAATGCTTTGGTAGAATGTCTTAGCTGGTTTAGATTGAGTCAGTGTATGGTATTCACCATCCCAGCACTTTTCCATAGGCTTTAGCAGTTACAGCAGAATTTAAGTTTGTGTGCGGCTCTTGTATTTTTTTTTTTTAAGTTTATAGTCTCCATGAATGTGAGCCAATGCTGTCTTGTCTTCCTAAATAGACAGAAACAGTAGCACTGAGAAGTATAACTGCCCCATCTGTCTCATTAGAGATGTTAATTTGAAACCTAATAGTTTTAAATTCACAGTTAACACTTTCACTGCAGAAGAATGTAGTTATTTTGGATCATACTTGAGTATTGTACCATCCTTGAATCTGACCCCTGATGTAACTTGTAAGCATACAATGAATTTTTATTCCATATCAGGAAAGGTAAAGATGATCTGGGAAATCCACTTCTAAAGGCTATTGGCACCGCCTCCCGCCCCCCCCAAAATTATTCCTCAAGTTATAAAGTGCCCCAAAGTACTGTGGTTTGACAAGGAAAGTTATTTAAGTGAAGTACTATTCTGAAAAATGATCGTGATGTTGATTATTTACTCTCAACTCGAGATGAGATTTGCTCAGTTTATAAGAAAAAGCATTAGTTTGTCCAACTGGCAGCTCTGTAATCTCAGCCCAGGATCTGGAAGTAATACTGGGATTCTTCTGGCTCATGCATCATCAACAGTAATAAAATTCTACAGTTGGAAGCTGGGACCTGATATTTCCATAGAAACTGCAATGCTGAAAGAGCCAACATGAAGTTTATTAACTAAATAGGATGGAACATCTCTGGAACATGGTTGTACAGGGTATGTGGTGGGCTATCATCAGAGCAAGAAGAGGTGAAGTGAAGTCATATCTTGGTTCCCAGTGGGAAAGTAGACACATGTATAAACAGTCAGGAGCAATAAGTGGGATTATACAAAGAAAAATTATTCCCATGGTGGTTAATGCTGGTTGAATCATTGTTTACTCCTGTACAGCAGGCTGTATATTGATGAGGCAAAGCTGACTGACAAAAGTAGGTGGCTCTAGAAGAAGTCAAGTAGACACAGAATGCCACATGCCAACATCCCTTAAGCAGGTGCACCACATGAGTGACCATTGTGATGCTAACAGATCCTGATACCCACCCACAGGCCAAAGCACCCCGAAGTGGGTACAGTACTCACATTGTTGTATGTATCATGCAGGCACAGTGGGGAAACTGCCATTCCACAAGTTCCAACAGACAAACTCTTGAAAACTTCCTCTGTCGTCCTTTCCTTTATTTTTCTCCTCTTTTCTTTCTGTCTCTGCTCCCAGTATTTGTTATCCCACCACCCACAATGTTGGGTCCTCTTGCTCTTTGGCATATGTGTATGATGAGGAGCCTGCAGACCTGCTTACTGAGGGTCTAGTGTACTGAATTGCAGAGAAGTTGTGACTTCTCCTGCCTCTGTGTTTGTGATGAGCTTTTCTCATTCAGCTACCTTTTCCTGGATACAGCATCAGGAATATAGCCCATTCACTATTAATAGCTATGGAAAGACTGATAGAGCAGTCAGGCCACCGCTTACGACTCTGACCTTTCTGTTTCCTGAATGGTAGGAGAGCAGAGAACATCTGGGACCCCTACTAACAGAGATTGTCAGTACATCCTTTAATGAGGGAAATCTACCATCTAATTCAGAACATGCAGAAATCTGGCCAACACTAAAGAAACCATTGCTCAGTGCTAGTGACCTCGCAAACTATGACCCATATTTAACCTGCTTTTTCTAAGGACACTAATCAAGAAACCAGCAAAAAACATTTTCCAATACCAACTACCAGTACCATTGGTCAGGGCATGGTAAAGAGACATAATTGGTTGCTTTGGTGTGTGATTTTTTCCTGTCTGTAGAAGAGGGTAGTTAGTCCACTTACGTTCATCTGGAGCACTCTGCAGCATTCAGTATCATTGATCTCCAAACACTCTTGGCCTGTCCCAAGAGAATGTAGGTGAGCAGAAACTCCCTCAAGTGAATCATGTTGTTCCTCAAACACCAAATTGAGAGGGCTGGTATGGGAACTGTTCTTCCACCTCCAAAGCCCTCAACTATGAAGACTCACAAGGCTCTGGAAGCTCTGGGAAGACAACTGGGGTGGAAGTCTTAGCAGTACACAGCTCGTTGCCAAATCTTTCCATGCCAAATGTGAACAACGCAGTCTCTCAGCTTTCCTGATGTTTAGCTAAAATTTAGAACCTGTATTAAAAGCAGCTAGTTAAAGCTGAACTCACAGAGGTTATGCTGTTAGGAAGAAAGTGCTGCAAAAAGCATGTCTTTGTATATCCCCTGCTATCCAGGGCATCAGCCTTCCTATTAAGTCAGTGCATTAGGATGAGTAGAATTGACTTGGATTATACACAGGGAGCAGACCTGCTGAGTAAGGATAGTTTGCTAGTACACTGAGTAAGATTCTCTCTCTTTCTCTAGGCAAAATGTGGTTACACTAATCTCACTGGAATTGATTACTCTCCTTCTGCAATACAGCTTTCTCAAAACATAATAGAGAAAGAAGGGCTGTCTAATATTAAATTGCAGGTAAGTGTTCAGAGGGATTATGTTAAGGAAAATAGAAAGCAATTGAACCTGAGAGATTAATCGAGTCACTTGATTTCAGACACATGTTAATATACTGACTACATTTTTTGAAATCTAATTGTAGTTCTGTTCACTTGAAGGGGACTCTAACCAACAGCTTATTAATACATCTGTATTTACCAGAAGATCTCTTGGTGAAGATTTTACTCCCCTTGACATCTGTGCAAAACTCCCATTTAGGCTAACAAGAGTGTCATCCCTGAGCAAGGGGAGAGACTAAATCACACTTTAAAAGATCAATTCTGTGTTCTAGAATATATACTCTGACTTTCAGGTAAGAAATAGCAGACTAAATATGTCAAACTACAAAAAATTCAACAGTGGTACAGACACCACTGCTTTTCATGCAGACCAGTTCATTGTTACCTTGTTTTCCCCCTGTCTGGATGTTCTCTTTTCTTATACTGAGGGGCAGGTCTACACTACAGTGGGGATTGATGCTCTGAGATCGATCCATTGGTGGTCGATTTAGTGGGTCTAGTAAAGACCCGCCAAATTGACAGCAGATTGCTCTCCGGTCGACCCCCGATGAGAAGAGTAAGGTAAGTCAGTGGGAGATTTTCTCCCGTCGACCCCCTGTGGTGTAGACCCTGCAGTAACTACACCTAAGGGACGTCGACTCCAGCTACGTAGCTGGAGTTGCGTAGCCGAGGTCGACTTACTGCTATAGTGTAGACGTAGCCTTAGAATAGATCATAAACTCCTTGGGCCATGTCACTTTTGTTCTGTTTATATGCTGCCTAGCACTCTGGGACCCAGGTCCATGACTGGGGCCTCTCAGTGCTGCCACACCGCAAATAGTAAATAATAATACCTTAGAGTGAACTTCCAAATACATTAAAGATTGTGAGGTGCTTAAATACTACTGCAATGGAGGCCAGCTAAAGCACTTCAAATAGGTAGGCATGTAGCTGGGCTCAACTAAAGATTTTTGCATAATGCAAAGGGAGAATCAAATTGATATGGCATCAAAATTATGCAAAGCAGTTGCATGGTAACCACTTCCCAAGTAGACCTAGTGTAAGGAACTCATGCAGCCCATGGAGGGATGGACTTGATCCTGTCTGTAAGGTGCTCATACAGCCTGTGCAGAACTTGTAACTGAATTAGTATAGTTTACCCCCTATTGGTCACTGCTCACCAGAGAACGGCCAGGCTGGCTGTATAAGAGCTCAGCGAGTGCCAGTCAGTATCTGCTCAGGGAAATGGCTGCCTGGCTCCTTATCCACTAGGTGCTATGTTGTGTGCTTGGAGGAAAGCCTGAAACTGCTTCAGCTGATTCTGAGTCTGTTGTGAGTGTTATCTTGTTCCATGACACTTAGATGTTGTCAATTTTTGTGCCCTCACAAATGAAAGCACCAGTCTCCATTAGAGATGCAGCACTTCCCAAGTAAAAGATGATTATTTACATACTATGTACACTTTTGATTTAGGTAAAAGACTTCTTGACTCCATCAGCTGAGCTATCAGGATTTCAGATTTGTATTGACAAGGGAACCTTTGATGCCATAAGCCTTAATCCTGACAATGCAGCTGAGAAGAGGAAGCAGTATGTGAAATCACTCTGCACGGTGTTGAAAATGGAAGGTTTTTTCCTCATAACCTCTTGTAATTGGACCAAAGAGGAGCTGCTAAATGAGTTCAGGGAAGGTAAGTAGTGGGGCAGAGTTATCTGCCAACTTGTGGTTGTTTAAGGTTTTGGTAGGTAAATGTTAAATGTCCTTTTATTGCCGTGTTTATTTGATCAGAGTGGGATTAGACATCGCAGCGATAAAACGTGGGTGCGCATCCTCAGCCTTATCCTCAGTACAACTTCCATTGTTGTAGGCATGGGTAGGGAATTCTGGCTCCCACTTTACCAGTCTAGATGCAGTTCAGGAGTTTTATACCTTCCAACCTCAGAGGACAAGAATTGCAGGCAAGTTATTCTGGAGAAGAAGAGAATTATTTACCAGTATGGCTTTTTTCCTCTGGTCTTTAAAATAGATCTCCCATTCACCCACCCAGCTCACTTTTAAAATTGGGATACATTTTTATCTTTTCTCTTAGTCACAAAGGAACTGGCAGTTGTAGGCTGTGACATTCCATGTGCACTCACATGTCACTTGCTCAGTGAACCTCCTGATGGGTCTGAATTCTTTTTCTTGTTAGTCAGCTTCTGAATCTCATGCCTGAAGCTTGAAACCCAAGTGTACTGAGAACGAGAATTGCTGGCAAATTCTTATCTTTTCTGTCATTAGTCTGCACAATGCAGCTAGCTAAGATTTTATTATCTATGGAGGAGTTTCAGCTATATAAAGAAGCAATATAAAACACAGAACTATAAACTTACAAAGTAACTAACTTGCTTGTTTTCCATATGAATTAAAAGTGGTTTGCAAAAGGTTATCCAAGGGAAGAGTAACATGACTTCTTCTTAATAAAAGCATTAATTTCTGTCTGGCAGGATTTGAAATTCTGGAGGAGTTGTCAACACCCAAGTTCTGCTTTGGAGGGAGAATTGGAAACAGTGTAACAGCCTTGGTTTTCCAAAGAAAAAAATAAGGCCATCCATCTTGGACAAATTAGATTAGCTGAGAAAAGAAAAGTCTTCGCTTCAAAGTAAACCTGATGCAAAGGAGAGAGAGGAAACCTCCCCAGCATCTGTGTAAATAACTGCTCACTGAGTACACAATAAAACACAGTGCTTGTGCTGAACTGCAATGGGCCTCCATAAAATTCAGGGCAAGTTATATATAACTGAAATGTTTCTAGGGTAAATTCTGCTCTTGTGCTGTTTCTCTTTGTTATAGCTTCATTTATTTCAACAAAATTGTGTGGGTGTAAGAGGAAGAATGTGGCACTCTAATTTTTCAGAGACCATCTAAAACTATTCACATTACTTTTGCATTTGAAGTGTAAATATTTTTTTCCTATTTAATTTTTATTTTGGTTTCTAGTGACCAGTTTAAAATAAATTTAAGCAGTAATTGAATCATACAAAGCAAGAAGTCTTATTTCTGTGTTTGGCGTAATAATGAACGTGCTTTTGAGATCTAAACACTGGGCAATTTTTTATTTTATTTTTGTAAAGGAAATATGCATGTTACAGTGTAATTTGAAATCGGCCTTTAGTTAAATAAGGAGGAAAATGAGTGTAAAGATTGTAGCACTCGCAAGACATTATAATGTAGTGCTTTAGGGTGGGATTTTCATAAGTGCTCAGAATTGACCTACTTCTACTTCCACCAAAGTCCATTGACTTCAGTGGGAGCAGCGTTAGGATAACATTGAGTGCTTTTAAAAATCCTCCCTGAATCTCTAATATATGCTCACTAATACTGATCAGTACCATCGATCCAATTAAATACTTAAAGATGCTGTTTGGTGTTATTACAGCCTATCAATAGCAGATATGCTTACCTATTTCAATATTAATTAATTGTATGCTAATGTGTTGGGAAGGGCCAGTAATGAACATCTCCTTCTCCAGTGAATTTTGTATGGCATTTTAGTTGCATAATACCCAAACAGAGACGGCAAAACCCCACATCCCCAGCCTAATAACCCATGACTGATTATATTTTTTTTTTAACTCATGTTCATTTATTCGTTTATTATTTTATATTTGTGGAATAATGATATAGCTGCCTGGAGAGAAAGGAAAGAAATATTTCTCTTCCTTTTATGACTTGTTCCACGCACATTTTCAGATGGCAGTAAACATGACATTTCAAGCATCCAACAATTCCTATTAGGCAATTTGTTCTCATAGAAGAAGAATGTCATGTTTGCTCATCAGGGAAATGCTTTCCTAGTTCTCAGTCTGAGCAGGTTGGTTGGGTGCAGGGAATCCTCCCTTCCCCTCTGCTGGTCTAGTGCTCCCCCTCTGCAAGAAATAAGGACCAGAAGAGCTGTACAGTAGGAGATCCTCCATCCTTAACCAGCCCCTAGTGTGGCATTCCCGAATTCCGCACCTCCTTGCACAGTGGAACTGTGCTAGTTCCATTGAAAAATGACCCAACCGAAGTAGAGAGCAGGTTTTGGTCCCAAACAAATAGATTTATTTGTATGCGTAAGCAGCCTAGTATCCTTACCTATGTTCAAAGTTTAAAAAAAAAAAAAAAAAAAGTTAGATGTGGTAATGTTACCATTTGAATAGCCTGTGGGGTAGTACTTACTACATCCCATCTAAAGGTTTCCAGCAGCAGATAGGACTAGCAGTGCATGTAAGAGTTGCCCATCATCAGTTCATACCTTGGATATATTGATGAGATAACAATACATCTTTGGAGAGATGTTCCCAAGCCTTAAAATGTGGGTCTGGATTTTTGTAATAAATTTGGGATCAGGTGGATCCAACACAAGCAGATTTTAATTGACACATACACCATTATGGGGTGTTTGGATATGAGGCTTCTGTAATCTTTGCTAATCTAGGAGTGATATAGGGTTTAAAAGCATCAAAATAAATCAACTATGATCGCAAACTACAGGAAATTCCTTTAATCAACTAACAGGAATTTAACCGTAATTTCTCAGTCCATAAGACTTGCATGGCTTAGGCCTGTTATTGTTTTGTTTTGTTTTTTAAAATGACTGATTTATATTTTTATCCATGCAGACTATATAAAAATATAAAGTCTCTCCAACTATTTATTCAAAGCTTGATTTGAAGAATTTTTACAAATAAATTCAGGCAAAATTGGTGATAGAACTGAAATTGGATCAATCCTCTGACATTTTATTTTATTTTTTCAGCAAAGCTTTTAACAGTAAAGGTTATAACATCTCATCTTAACACTGGTTTGAAGATTTTCTATGGGCCCTATTGTCCACAGTGTGAGAAAGTTTCTTCTGGATGGTTTCCGTGGTGTGGGAAAGAGGTGGATCAGCTCCCCAAACCCATGGATCTTTATAGAAAAATCTAGGCCCTGTGACTCACTCCAGTATTCCCTCCCAGCTCTCCTCAGCAGTATAGCTCGATTGGCAACAAGGCCTGCATAGGTGCTATACACTGCCTTCAAACATCTCCCCCCACCCGCTCTCCTTGAAAGGGAAAGGGGTGGGGAGGGGTTTGGTAGTGCAGAGGAGATGCACACACCTGTTCAAGGAGCACCGTCAACTTGGAAATAATCTTTCCATTTGCAAATGTTGTACCTAGTATTGTTACAATTAACTCCCCCTCCACCCCCAAAAGGTTACCGTAACTGGAAGTGTGTAGAGAGAGGCATTCCCTCCCACCCTTTCCCCCCCCCCCCCCCCCGCGCCCAGGTAGCTTGCTTTGTGCATCTGTAAGCACTCTGTGTATAGTCAGTTTCAATGTTTAATTGATGGTCAGTTGTGTTTCCTTGTCTCGTGTCTTACTCTGGGATGGACCTTACCTGCATGCTGTTCCTCAGGCTCTGCAAGAAGGCGTTTATCAGTAACAAGAGCAGTAAAACTAAAAAGGAAGAATCATTTGACAGGAAGTGGTGGAAGAAATGGGGTGGCCCAAGCAGGTTTGGTGGGGTTGATTAATGGATTTTAATTCTAGAAGGGGCCAGTATGTCAACACAGGCAATAAATCTATCAGAGTGGTTCCTCCATCTAGTATCAAGTTCTCCTGCTCTTGGGCATGCCCAAAAGACTCTTCTAATCATAAATGGAAGCAGAAAACCCATCTAAACTGGGTTTAAAGAGGATTTTTTCTAAAAAGAAAAAAAGAGAACCTGTTTGAAGGATGCTCTGTCAGAAACCTGATTTGTTTTAATATTTGTTTTTTTTAAAAACTGGAGGTTTCCAGTATGTCTTTAGTATAAACTTCATTAGCTTGAATTTTTTCTTGACTAAATGGCTATGGAGATGACTTCTCAGAGACAGCCTCTGTGTCTGAGTCATATGCTGTGCTCTACATTTCCTTACCAAGTTAAAGCCTACAAACATTTACACTCATCAATGGAAAACCAACTTTTTAAAAGGGAGGTTGAGACATGCTTTGGAGCAGTGGTTCTCAACATGTGCATTTACTAGTTCACGGGGTCTTGGCTGGTCACACAGTGCTGGATCTCTTCCTTGTTTCCAGCTGCTGACCCATATTAAAAGAAGCTAAAGATACATTAAATACTTTCCTCCTGTTACTTTGCCAGGTAAACACCTGTGGCAACTACAGCAATTATGTTATGTGATCACTGTTGAATGTGAGGTTTGTGGCTAATCACCGCCCATGAACCGATAAAGGATTAGACCTCAGACTTTGCCTGTGGAACCAAAGTCTGGTTGGATATCACGGCAGGACTGCTGTTGGGGTGTGCGTGTCTTTGGCTGGGTATGTGGTTCAGCAGAAGGGGAACCAGGGAAGGGTTTCTGATACAAAGCCCACTGAAGTCAATGGAAGTTCTCCTATAGACTCCAGAAGGCTTTGCATCTGGCCCAGTGGGCCTAATCTAAAGCCAGCTGAAGCCAATGTAAAGGCTCCCATTGAAGTCAATGAGCTTTGGATCATGCTGTATACAAACAAGTGGGCTGTGAGCAGGGTATTCTCCATGAGGGATCCACAGATTTGGAATTTATTTCCCTCCCAGTCCTCTTGAGCAGTTAAACCTTCAGGGCCTGGTGCAAAGGTGGTATGATCTAGGCATTTGAGGTAGCAGTGCATTAAGGCTTGGAGAGGTTTGTTGTGGGGCTTGTTTTGTCTGCGGTCCTGTATGTATTTTACATTGAGGAAAACCAGACCCTTGCATTTACATTGTACTGGGAAAGTAAACTATCAAGGTGCCAGAATTTGGATGGGGGCCTAATTCTTCATTGACCCTTAGTCCCACCTATGTGGGGTTGGCATTTTGAGTTCTTCTTTTCCATTCCAGTCTGTCTTGAAGCAGTTCTTTGGAAACTCCATAGCTAAATCAAATTCTTTTGTATGACATCCATCCATCTAGTTTTGGGGTCTTCCAACCCTTCTTTTAATCTCTACATCTAAGTTTAACACTCTGTTTACTATATATTCTTCTTTTCACATGCCCACACCATCTAAGCCTGGATTCCTTCAGCTTTTCTATAATTGGTAACACCTTCACACTTCCCCTAATGCGTTTGCTCCGAACATGGTCCACCCTTGTAACGCCAAGTATTCATCTTAACATTTTCATTTCCACCGTATTCAAGGTCTGCTCCTCGCTCTTCCTCAGGGCCCAGGATTAAGAGACACACAAAAGTGCAGGCCTACTTACCATCTTGTAGATCTTACTTTTTCAATTTGATAGGCATTCTCCTATCGCAGATCAGTGCAGTCACTTCTTTCTATTTAGTTCATGCCTTCCCTGTTCTACTAATGGGGGGCAGAGGGGCCTGATTATTTTTTATAAATACACCTCTACCCCAATATAACACTGTCCCCGGGAGCCAAAAATCTTACCACGTTATAGGTGAAACCTCGTTATATCGAACTTGCTTTGATCCGCTGAAGTGCGCAACCCCCCCCGCCCGAGCACTGCTTTACCACTTTATATTCAAATTTGTGTTATATTGGATCGCGTTATATCGAGGTAGAGGTGTAAATGAAATAAGTATGTATTTAAGAGAACAACTCTTGTGGCATTTCTACACATGGGACTCTTTCAGAGCCACTGGGTAAATATGTTCCCCAAAACAATTGATTCTTGGTAAATAAAAATCCCCCTCTTCTTCACAACAAAACACTTAGTTGAAACACTGCAGAAAAGGACCTAGGGGTTACAGTGGACGAGAAGCTGGATATGAGCAGGGCCGGCTCCAGGGTTTTGGCTGCCCCAAGCAGCCACCCAAAAAAAAAAAAAAAGCCGCGATCTGCGGCGGCAATTCGGCAGGAGGTCCTTCGCTCCGAGCCAGAGTAAGGGACCGTCCGCCGAATTGCCGCCGAATAGCTGGACGTGCCGCCCCTCTCCGGAGTGGCCGCCTCAAGCACCTGCTTGACAAGCTGGTGCCTGGAGCCGGCCCTGGATATGAGTCAACAGTGTGCCTTTGTTGCCAAGAAGGCTAACGGCATTTTGGGCTGTATAAGTAGGGGCATTGCCAGCAGATTGAGGGATGTGATCATTCCCCTCTATTTTACATTGGTGAGGCCTCACCTGGAGTACTGTGTCCAGTTTGGGCTCCACACTACAAGAAGGATGTGGAAAAATTGGAAAGAGTCCAGCGGAGGGCAACAAAAATGATTAGGGGGCTGTAATACATGATTTATGAGGCGAGGCTGAGGGAACTGGGATTGTTTAGTCTGCAGAAGAGAAGATTGAGGGGGGATTTGATAGCTGCTTTCAACTACCTGAAGGGGGTTCCAAAGAGGATGGATCTAGGCTGTTCTCAGTGGTACCTGATGAAAGAACAAGGAGTAATGGTCTTAAGTTGCAGTTGGAGAGGTTTAGGTTGGATATTAGGAAAAACTTTTTCACTAGGAGGGTGGTGAAGCACTGGAATGGGTTACCTAGGGAGGTGGTGGAATCTCCTTCCTTAGAGGTTTTTAAGGTCAGGCTTGACAAAGCCCTGGCTGGGATGGTTTAGTTGGGAATTGGTCCTGCTTTGAGCAGGGGGTTGGACTAGATGACCTCCTGAGGCCCCTTCCAACCCTGATATTCTAAGATTCTATGAAATAAGTATTTGCCTATCTTCAATGTCACACAGGTTTTTTTAAAAAATAAGGAAATATAATACAAGAAAGGTCATGAGATAAGCTAACAAACGCCAGGAAATTTGAAATGAAGGCTGATGCTCCCTTAGTTTCTGACTTCCACCTATTTGTAACCATACTGTTCTTTATAAGTAAGGGGATATGTTTACATGATGGTAATTGTCACTTAGTGAGCAGGAACTATCACTTTCAAAGGCGATTATATGCTGCTGGGTTTTGGTGTAATGTTTGTGGAGAGGCTTAGAGGTTAAGGAATTAATATTTGGTTTTTTAGCTTTCAGTATCTGGCCAGACTAAAGTGAAATCATTTTGGAGGGTCTGGGTTTTTAGAAGATATTGGATTACATCATAAAACTAATAGAATTATAGCTCATTGGCTGTTGCTGCTCCATAGAGGGCCAGAAATGAGTAAGCATGTAATTACATCCTTTCTGTTCCTTTAGGAGAATGTTCTTCAGGTTATTACTGAGGGCCCCAGATTAAAACTGCAACTGTTTGCATTGTGCTTGATTTATATCTGAACAAGGGTATTAGGGACTCACTAGATTGATTCCAAAATTAAGATTATGAGAATTTCTGTAAATCCAGAGTTGCCAGCTCTCATGGTTTTATCAAAAGTCACACCGTATTTAGGGATTTTAAAGGCTGCTGTCTTCCAAACATTTCTCATGCACAGTCTCTGCCAAGAAGTGAATATTTTTTTAGAAGTTTGACACTCAGACAATTGAGTATTTTTTAGTTAAAGAGAAAGTGCCCAATCAAAATCACTCTGATCTAAACCCATCAAACTTGTTATAAGCGGATCCTAACTAGCACGTAGGACTATTTTTTCCCAAGATCTAGGGATGACCTGTCCTCCATGTGCATCTATAACTTATCTGAGAAGTTTGGATAATTCCGTAAGTTTCTCTTCACCTGATCTTAACTCACTTTGCTTTTTAAAGAGTCCTGGGCCTTTTAGCACGCCCAGTGCACTTGCTAATGTAAGGTGAGATGGAGTTTGTGAATTTTGTACTGCTATTTCCCAAAGATTGCAGATTATTTATGACTTTTAGAAAAAAAAAATCACATCCCGACTTAGCTGTGCTCTCACCTGCCTCAGTCATCAGCTATCCGTGCCCATACCTCAAGCATTGTCACATACACACACCCCACCACAGACGGTATAGGTATTGGTGGAATCCTCACTGTCATGCTCTCCCCTTGGACCTTTGCTTTTAGCTATAGCCATACTATGGGGTGAAACTGTCAGTTACCCCTCCCACATACAGCCCCTGAGCCTCTGGCATTTCCCATCATTCCTGGCTTCCTTTTGAGCAAAGAGGTGCCTGTCTCCTGCAGTTGCTATTGTATACAGTGACAAAGGGGGCTCCAGGATTAGTACTGCCATGCCTTTTGCTGGGGAGGGAGAAGTGGCTCTCCCTCACAGCATTCTGCTGGGTCAAAGACACCCAAGTCTCTTAAGTTTCTACCTTCCATCAGCAGCCTCCTGTTCCCTCAGATATGCTAATGCATTTTCCCAGCAATGGAAATGTTACAGGGGTCACACAATGGTAGAAATCAATGGAAAATATCTTTGCCTTAAATGTGGTAGTTGGGTGGGACAAAGAGAAAAACAAGAGCAGTGTAAAGGTTGGTACTAGAATCTCAACTACACATTGCCTGAGCTTCTAGGATTTAGAAACAGTACAGCAAAATGCCCATCATTAAAAATAGCCAAAGAAAGCCAGTGAACAACATTGTAGTTATACCAGAGACCAAAGAAGTTGTACAGAATATTTTTGAAAGCTGCAGCTTTAGTTTCTACTTTGTTGGGGGAGTGGTAGATTATTCATCAAAATTTCAGCTCCATACAGTCACAACCTTTTGTGAAGTTAAAGTAGTCACCATGTAATGATCACAGAGACTGATGTATCATCATTAGAAAGTGAGAGGCAATACTGTCCAGTGGGAAGAGCACTGGGTTGGAACTCAAGAGATCAGGGTTCTGTTTGCAGCTCTGCCACTCACCTGCATTGACTAAGTCACTTGATTTCTCTGTGCCTACGTTCCTCATCTCACCCTTTGTCCTGTCTGCTTGTCATCACTGTTAAAAAAGGTGTGTTTTTACCACAGGATAATGAATGTGCATTAGCTCTCTCACAGTAAAATCTTAGTAAAGACTAGGCACCTGTAGTTTCATTACAAGGTAGATAAGCGAGGTCAATCACAGCTGGGGTGAATACATGCTGACCTTACCTAACTATCATGTGGTAAAAAAGACAGGTGCCTTGTCTCTACTAGGATGTTACAGTGAGATAGCTACTGTACATTAGCTATCTCACTGTAAAAACCACCTGATTGGCAGGGAAGACATAGCCTTACGTTGTAAGCTCTTCACAGCGAGAATTGTCTTGTCCTATATTTAAACAGCGTGGCCCTTATCATTGTTGGGCGTCAAGGCACTGCTATAATATAAATAACCAATAACATGCTTAGCTTAGTAATGAAATGAATATAATGCCCATTGTTTAACTGTAATAAGTATATTTAAATGGTTGACCTTTGAGCGCTGCCTTGATGAAAGTTAGAATTGTTGTTGGCTTCCAAATGGGTTTGCTATATTGAAGCAGTGCTATCACAAAGACAGGTCTGACATCCCAGCCTAGTGCATGTGATCTGTACTGCCCTGCAGGAGACCTAGGTTTTGGTTCCCAGGGCACATCTCTCGTATAGGTTTAAGTTCTGTGCTCTAGTTCTCTGAGCGCTAGCAGGGGAGATAGTGCCTTGGGACTCTTAACAAGATGTTCCTCTGACCAATTAAAGTGCCACATTGACAGGTTCAGAAGGGAGTTCTGACTGACAAAAAATCCACTAGGCCTGCTGAACGTTCAGAGGCAAAACAGTTGCTGAAATGTATGTACTTTTTCTATCCAGCCTAGCTTTTTGTGTTAGTGTATAAATATGTATGTGGCTACGTAAAACAGTTACATACTTGAGTTACTAGGGCCGTTACGATGGTTTTATTAATTAATACTACTTGCAGTGAAATAAGAGTTTGAATTGTCCTTGAGTTTAAACATTAAAAAAGAAGGAATGCATGTCTTATTGGAAGAGAAAAATGTCTTGTGTCTAATATGCCTCAAAAACATTATAATGCATCATAGATTTTTGGTACAAGCCAGGCCACTTTTCTGAATGAGGAAGGGACATCTGCAGATCCAAAGGGACTGGAGGCCTGGATGGGCAAGTTATAGCAATTTGCCACAACCACTCTTTTAGAACATGTTGTTTTTAAACCAAGTGTACAAGATCAAACTGCAGCTTATGCAGCCAGGAACAAGGGCTGATACAGACCTTGGCAGCTTCATGGGAATCATTTTTACATAAGGGTGAATTCTTGAATAGTTTTTCCAGTACATTAAGTATAAGCTTGCTTCTCTTCATCAGTGATACTGATATTTTACTTATGTCCTCATCCTGAAAATATGCATATAAACAGTACTGTAGTCATTGCAAGGAAAATTATCTATCTATCTATCTGTCTTTTCTAGGGTACTTAGTACAGGACTGTCAAATTCATGTTATCTAGAGTTACAGAGAAACTGTAAATATAGTAATTAGAAACATGCAGCATTAATTTCTAGTGCTTTTGCACTGAAATTGCTTTCTTAATCTTGGCATGCAACAAAGCAAAGAACACCCTTTGCTACCTCAATAACAGTTTTATTTTATAAGGTGTTTAAGTACTTTAACATATCAAATGATCTTCCATAAAATATACTGAAAGACAAGGGAAAATAAATCAGTCTTCAGGCAGTGCTTTGCATTCCCATTTCTTACTCTCTTGGCTTGGATAAGGAGACAGTAGGATTATAGTGCCCAACTCTATCCCCTTTGGCTAAATCAAGAGGATACTGATGGACTCTGAAAGGACACCTGTGTTATACTGCTTGGCTGGAAGTATGTTCACCATGATCTAGGCCTTGAGGATAGTTAAGTGGGGAAGCATTAATGGATCTGTAGGGCATTGAGTGGGTGTGGGGGGATTTGAGATGAAGTGGCCTCAAGTTGAGGGGAAGAAGTGATCATCAGCATGTGTTCTATAATGTAACTAAAGGAAATGTCAACCCCTTGCTTGATTAGCTAAGTAATAGCATGGGATGGCTTGGAATTTGTGCCCTTCTGATCAGCAGTTTTCTAGGTTACTAGAAATTTAATTCAAGGTCGTCATGCAGAAAAATGATGTAGCCCCAAAGTAACATATAAATGCCGAATAATAGTGAGTGTGCAATTCACTGCTGGAAAGTTAGAGCTCATAAACACTAGTGAGAGAGCAGAAATCAGTTTCAACACAATTTTTCACAATCTTGAGCATTCACTAAGAGTGTCAGATGTCAAGCAGAGATGAGACTGGAAGAATCCGCATTTCTTAAGCAATGTAAAATGTTGCTAGGACTCTGTGAACTATTACCTTTTACTTACAACATAGAGACTAGAAATTCTGATACATACAACAGCTTGATAAGCCACCAGCCATTCTAAAACCTTGATCAAGAAAAGATGAGTTAAAAGAAGGGTTCATTTCTAAGGACCCTACTGTGCAAGGTGTGTTTCTTGGAACAGCTAGAGTCTAAAAAGGAGAAACATGCTGAACCTTGTAATCAGAGACCCAGGTCTGGGTCTTGATCCCTACCACAAGGATCTCAAAATCTAAACCAGATTCCTATTGACTTAAATGTTCTTTGGATCGGACTTTTAGTCAAGAGAGCAAGTAGAATGTTGCAAAATACTAATAATATCTGTAATGACAGTTGAGAAAATTAGGCCAAAAGTTTCTAACAGATGCAAACCAGGCATAGAGCAATTTAAGATTGCCCTTGGTGGATTTAAGATTGTTTATGTGATTTGTTTTCTATTTGGGGTAAATCTTGTCCTTTAAAAAATGGCTAACATTTCTCATTTGCCTGTGAAGTGAAAATCCATGCTGCATGTAGCATGGATTCTATGATAGCAAAAATCCTAAAAACCTGTTTTCCATCAGAGAACTAGCAAATTCCATAATTAAGATAGGATATTTCATGTGTTGACTGTCATAAAAGCAGCACCACTAGCTACAACCCTCTGTGCTCAGCAGCATCTAAATCAGATAGAGTGAGATTAGCTCCTTGATCCAGATTGGTTTTGTGAGGCAGAACATGTTGATCATCTTGTGGATTTACACTAGAATTACAGTAGTTAAGATAGGACACATTTTGCAAGGATACCTGTGCTTCATGCCATTTGGATACTTTCCATTTTAGAATCGCTTCTCACACTGGGGGTGGGATCTGATGTAGGTGTCCATATTTATCCGACTTGGGCATAGGTGCTGGAACTATGGGTGCTGGGGGTGCTGCTGCACCCCCAGGCTTGAAGTGGTTTCCATCATATACAGGGTTTACAGTTCAATGGCTCTCAGCACCCCTACTATACAAAGTGTTCCAGCACCCCAGTACTGGGGCATAGACTCCCATTGACTTAAATGGAGCCAGGATTTGATCCTAAATTTTTGATACCTGAGATTGGGGTTCAGTTCCTGGCTCTGTCACAGAGCTTCTGTGTCTTAACTTGGACAAATCACCTAATTGCATGGTGCCTCAATTTCCCCTCTGGAAAAAGGAGATACTTCCTCATCTGATGGTGGGGTTGGGACATAAACATTAGCAAGTGCTCAGATACTACAGTCATAGATAAGATGTAGGTATAAAAAAATAACACTTCTTCTGAAATGACTATAGATGGCAAATACAGCGTAAATGATCGGTGTGACAAAATAACATTGCATTGGCTCTGCATGGGTGGAAACACTATTATGAATTTTACAAAGCCACAGGACTGTAATTTACTAGCAAAATATTGGGCAACAGCAAGTAAAGAAAATCGCATCTATCTATGGTATTTATCACTGTACTTTAGCTAAGAGCTATAAAAACTATGACCACAATATAACTAGAAAGAGTCCACAAAGGTCCATAACTGTCTGTTTACCAGAGGCCTACCCCTTCCAACCGTTTTCCCTGTAAGAACTTCTAGCTCAAGAATTGCCTTTCCTCTTGTGGGTTCCAGGACTAGCTGCTCCAAGAAGCAGTCATTTAAGGTGTCAAGAAACTTTATCTCTGCATCTCGTCCTGAGGTGACATGTACCCAGTCAATATGGGGATAGTTGAAATCCCCCATTATTATTGAGTTTTTTATTTTTACAGCCTCTCTAATCTCCCAGAGCATTTCACAGTCACTATCACCATCCTGGTCAGGCGGTAACTGACCACCTGACCAGGATGGTGATAGTGACTGTGAAATGCTCTGGGAGATTAGAGAGGCTGTAAAAATAAAAAACTCAATAATAATGGGGGATTTCAACTATCCCCATATTGACTGGGTACATGTCACCTCAGGACGAGATGCAGAGATAAAGTTTCTTGACACCTTAAATGACTGCTTCTTGGAGCAGCTAGTCCTGGAACCCACAAGAGGAAAGGCAATTCTTGAGCTAGAAGTTCTTACAGGGAAAACGGTTGGAAGGGGTAGGCCTCTGGTAAACAGACAGTTATGGACCTTTGTGGACTCTTTCTAGTTATATTGTGGTCATAGTTCTGGAAGCTAGTTCTGGAAGGTAAACATAGGGAGTCATATTTTGTGCTGACTTAATGCTATTCCAATGTCTACAGCCTAAGTCAGCACAGAATTTGGCCAAACAAATCTACAGCCTGTGGCAGCTAGTCTCAACGGGCTCTTCCTTTCTTCTTTCCCTTTAACAAAGAACTGTTATATAGTCCATCAAAACTGGGACTCTGTTTTAATCCTTTTCAAACAGATCTAAAATGGCTAATCCCTAAATTTAAATCATACTATTTAAATAGATTGTTAAATACTGTCCCTGTGAAAGCATCTTTTTATACCTAAGCAAAAGGGTCATGTTCACCTAGACTGATAGCACTACACAGACAACACACCTGTCTTGAAGCATAGAGGGACTGGTGGTAAACAAGGGCTATTTTTTGGATGGAGGTATGAAAATAAACAGAATGCAACTTTCAGTCAGGTTATGGGAAAGTGAAATTGCTTTACAGAGGCTGCGGATAAGTTACCCTGTAAACTTTTGTTACTTATCTGTTCAATTGGGAAACTATAAAAACATGTCTTAAAAATTTGATCCCCATGTTTTGGAAAAGGGGTTTGAGAATGTTTTATTTTTAGTGTTTCTAGGCTGCATATGTGATCAGAAAAGCCTCCAGTTTAACTCAGGTTGAGGAACTGGATGGCAAAAGATCTGCCAGATCATTCAGCCCTTCTTCCTGTTAGTAAAGCACATTAATAATGTTTTGTCCTGTCTAATTTTAAATGTTCCAAGCAATGGAGCTTTCACCACTTCCTGTAAGAGTTTACCTGTCAGGGAAATTTCCCAGATATCCAGCCTAAGTTTCCCTTTCTTAATTTCACCCTATTACTTGTAGTTAGTTACCCCCTTCTGTTATACTAAATTAATATTCTTTCTTGGTGTTTGTTTAGTACACTAGATTGATCCCCAATTCAGCAGAACACTTAAGCTCATGCTAAGAACATGTGAATTATCACACCTTTTCTCGAAGTGTAGACATATCCTTAGTGTGTGTGATCATGTATCCCTCTTGGCATTGGACCTAGCAATGATAATAGCCACCTTCTTCTCTAGCTCAAGAGGCATAGGCCCTATGCTTTAGATGCCAAATGTCTCGGGGTTCGCTCCTTACTGATATCTGTGGTATTTGCATCTACGTGTCCATGGTTTATGAGTATATTCTATGTATATTTTGTAATGGTTCCTACATCTTCTTTTAATTGTTGTATGTAGCCTAGTTACTCATGCATAATATGCATCTTAACTATTTAATTGCATTCTATCCCAGGAAGAAATCCAACTAAATGCTAGATGCAATCCACTTTTTACCAGCGGAAATATTACTGTTAAAACGTGTATTTTGGGGATGGATTTTAAGCAGCAATCTGAGCAGACATATCCTTGAGCCTCTCTAAACCTCTGCTCCTGCCTTCATCTGATGTGTTTCTACCTTTGGATTTGAGCAATGACCACTTCCTGGAAGGAAACACTGAATGAGAGGAAAAATGGAGGGAAAGGAGGGGGAAAACCAGTGTTCTTAACCCCCAATCCATGGGGATTCTGAGTGTTCGTTCAGATTTTCTTCTCTTTTTGGAATCCTCATTCCAGGGTATTAATGTCATGTGGCATATTTCTGAGATGGTCCAGAGGTGAAATCCTGGTCATTTATTTGCTATGGGCAAGATTCTGCTACCCTTACTTGGTGAGAATTCTTCTGTGCTGCCTCACAGAGATTACTCCAGGCCCTTTAACTCAACCTCTTAGTGGGCCTGTTGACTGGAAGACTCCTGTGGTAGCAGATCATCTGCTTCTGCCACAAGTCCACCTGTCCCTGTACACAACTCTGCAAGTGGACTATACAGGGTATGCATGTCCCTTGCGCAGCCTCCCCACAGCCTAATCCCTGCCCTCCTTGCACAGTAGACCATTGCTCTGAACCTTTAAAAGGAGCGATATGCTCTTATCTTAGTCCCCATTTGTGCATGTCAAAAACTATGACATAATTCAGCATTGTCAGTGTCTCTGCTCAAGGAAGATTCAGAGATACATTAGCAGGGGTTAGGACTGAGATATGTTGGCAAAAGGGGTATGGGAAAGCTCGCTAGAGTGACAGTCTGATCTGAGTGATAGTCTGGTATTGACATCTCCTCATCAATTATTGGGAGTGGACCACATCCACGCTGGTTGAATTGGCCCTGTCAACACTCCTCCTCCATTAGGAAGGTAACTCCCTTCTCTTCATGTGTCAGTATATTTATGCCTGCATCTGTAATTTTCACTCCATGCATTTGAAGAAATGGGGTTTTTTTACCCATGAAAGCTATGCCCAAATAAATCTGTTAGTCTTTAAGGTGCTACCAGGCTCCTCGTGCCAGGACTCTCCCTCAGTGGCCTCACTTTCAGGAGCACATAATTCACTCACATATTTCGTTTAGTAAAAGAAGTGGGGAGAGGGAATAGCAAAGGCCTGAATAATTTTCCAGTGCAAAGGAGAAAAATAGTATCCCACTGCACCATATTTAGGATGGATCTGATGAGCCAAATGTTTGCAAGGGGATCAGAGTATGCCAGCAGGAGTCACTCTAAGCCTCCTAATGGAAATTTAGGAAGTTAACAGAAGTCTTCAAAATAATCAAAGATTGAGATGAATCATTTAATTGCAGGTGATAATGAACATTTAAAGAACACCAGTATTAGTACGTTCTGCAGCATTCTTGATCATTTATTAATTTTACTTCTGCATGATATGGTTGCCTTTTGATTTTATTTTATTTTTTAACTCATTTTTAAAAATATAATAAGTAAAGCTATTTCCTGTAACAAAGACTACATCTATCCTGCAGACTGAAAGAACAAAGGTCTGGAGCAGTTTATATCAAGTTGCCTCAAATTTCTTAATCTCATTACCCTGCAGCAATATCTGTTGGGAGTAGTGAGTGGACCCAGGTATTTCCCTACTATTACTTGCTATTCCTAATTGTTGGCATCATCAGTGGGACCCATCTTTAGTATAAGATCAGTGTTAACTCTTAATACTCTGAGAATGATGGATCTAGAATAATAAAAAGATTCCAATATGTGTTGGTGATGGTGTATTAAAATTGTACCAGCACACACAAGTCCAAGACTTAATTGTACAGACAAAGCCTTTAATTTTTTCATTTTACCTTGTGATACAAGCTTCACTGGTTAACTGATTAGACCTCAATGAACAGTCAGAAAAGAGACAAAATAAAAAGGCTGGCCTGTTTGCATTAGTAAATATAATGAATACACAAGTGATCAGAGTGTAATGGTTCAGAGAGTTTTAAATGATAAAAGAGAGTAAATAAAACAGGATTGTGCTTCATAATATAAACTTTTTACTTTAAAAACCCCTCTGTAAAATGTAAAGTTGATTTCATTACCTTGTATAAAGCAAACACAACATAGATCAGAAGAGCAAGTAATGCCAATTTCGAAAATGTGCCTGAAAACATAAATTCACTCATCCATAGATAATTCTAATTAGGAATTGTTTACTATAAATAAAGCCTGGCTGCCCGACCTAAAGACAGCTTATATACGGGTACTTAAAATGTTCTGCTGGACAACAGCAAACAGCAAAACATCACTAACATATTATGAGTGCTGCTTCAGGTTAACAAAAACACCCCCGTTCCCCAGAACTTTAAACTGATGGGGGGAGGGATGCTCAAATACCACGGATCCGAAAAGCCACAACTCCCCCCCGACCCCCTCCTCCTTGAAGGAACCTGAAAAGAACTTTGACTGATGGGTGCCAGGGACTGCGGCTGCCCTGGGAAATCAGAACCGAGCAGCACATTTGGTGTAATGCAATGAGCCACCACCCTCTTGAAGAAAGCCGAGGCAAGTCGATGGCCCAGTTTTGCACCCCGGAACATGCTGCCTGGCTTTGTGGGTGGATGCCCCAGTGCAGCACATTTCCCGACCGGACTCCCTGGAGCTGAGGCTGTAAGTTGCAGAACGCCCTCTAGCCAAAGCCAGGCTGAAGACACTGACAAGCCACCCCGCATCTGACACTGAAAGTCACAATGCTGTTGACGCCAACTGATGAACAGCCTGTAATTGCAATAAAATGTAACCTTGATGAGGCGGCGAGGGCAGCAGCGCAGCCCAGCCCTTTGGTGCGTTTTAAAGGGACTAGTTGAAAACAGTTCAGGAAGTGACAAGCCTATTTCCTCTCTGTTAGCAGATCGGTACGAAGCACTCCAGATCCAGCAGGGGAGTCTTGCGGGCTCCTTCTGGAGACGGATGCTGCCAACCGTACCAAGGAGCAAAACAGCCGGGTGCTGGAGGATGGGGACTTAATACAAAGAGACCGAGTAAGAGATCCCGCCAGATGGGTCGCTTTCTTAATGACATGCTGGGCATTCGCCTTGTCTCCTCTCCCCTTTTCCCCATTCCCCTGCCAGTGGTCTGGCCCTGAGCAGATATTGTTGCAATGTGTAAAATAGTAGAGCTGGGACACTTTTATTCTCTTCTTGGAGAGAGAGAGAGAGAAAGAGAGACTGGCCTGATGGCTTGAGGTGGAGGCTATTTATTTAATAATTTGTTTGTTTGTTTCTCTTTGTGCTTGACTGGCTCGCCTGCAGCTGAAGGGATGGTACAGGGAAGTGCCCGGGTGAAGCCAAACGAAGCAAGCAAGGGAGCAGGGTCCCGCTGAAAGTCAGGTCTTTGCATCCAGAAAAAAGGCAGAGCGAGCGAGCCAGCCAGCGGATGATTGATCCTGCGGTATTCGTTTTTATCCGGTTTATAACTTCATCTTTCTCGGCTGTCATTACAGAGCCGTTGTTAGGGCAGAGCGAAGAGGAGGGATGCGGTAGGGAGGGGGGCGTCAGCTTTCCCAAAAGTTTCGGCATTATTACAAGACGGCGCTTTTGTTGATTGAACTTTGCAGTTTAGCCCAGAGAGCTGGATACTGAGCCGCGCAGTTTTGTTTTGGTTTATTACTTTTGGACAGCTGTGGCTGCTGCTAGCCAGTGGGGGTTGCAACTGGAAGCGTGTTTAGGACCCCTCCGTGGTTGGATTTGTTGCTCTTCTGTTTGTGCTGGTTAAAAATTGCATGCGTTGCATTTGCACATGGCGATAGGATCCGTCCTTGAAAGGTTCTTGTAAAGTCACATTTTTGTAATACGTCATTGATTTGTCAGTCCCAGTGGAGTTTATTCCCCAAGCTTGATGGCTTTTCTCTGAGGGTTAAAAGAAAGAAGTAAATCTGATCATAAACAGGCTTGCAAAGCCGACATGCGTTCTGTTGTCCCTGAGTGCTTTATAGTCCACTCCAGAATAACATTTGTCCACAGTGCTCTATATATGTATGTAGGGCCCACTGAATACTGTAGCAGCAATATTTTCTGCAGCTACTTTAACTGGATATTGTGTCTCTTGTCACTCAGGCGTCACACTGCTGTGCTGAAATACAGCTCCTTAGTTCTTTATGCCTCAGTGTGTATTTTAGACATACTGTACTTTGATGGTGAACAAAGAACAGCTCTTAGCTCCCTATGATAAATGGTATTCGGCCTCCTACAGGCTATACTCTTGAGCATTATATATACATTATGTTCTTTGACTATAGGGTACCACTGATAAACTGTACATTTTAACTTTAGGTGCATGTGTGTCAATGCTTTTGTACAAGCCGGTGTATACGTTCCTATATTCAAAGCAAATTAGCGCTATGGTTGGCTGTTGTCAAATATGATGTTAGGATTTATTGCTCCCTTATCTTTTTTGGGGTTGTCTTAAGGCCAGTACAAATGTTTTCTATATGCTGACAGAGATATTCAAATAGCTTTTCCTCATTAAAACACGATAGCATAGTTCCATGTGACTTCCTTGCATATGTGCTAATAGCTGTACTCCCTGGTAATAGCAGACTGATTTCTTGCTGAGCCTACTTAAAGCAGGCAAATAGATGGCGGCAGCATTAACTGGCCCATATGGTATATGATCTTGTTAGCCGAGAAAATCATGTATGTGAAAACTCATTACTAATGCTGACAAAAGTAACAGCTAGTCTTGTGAAATTATTATATTTGTTGTCAATTTTGTCATAGGCTCTGATTTCATCTTAATTCTAATACACTCTGTGACAAACCTGGTGTAGCTAAGATTTGAGACTGGGTTATTACGTGTTAATACTCTGTGCACTTTTTCCACCATAAAATAAGTTGGGAATGGAAACAAACTGTGTGTGTCTCCATATTTGTATTAAGCAACAGAGAGTCCTGTGGCACCTTTAAGACTAACAAAAGCTTATGCTCCAATACATCTGTTAGTCTTAAAGGTGCCACAGGACTCTCTGTTGCTTTTTACAGATCCAGACTAACACGGCTATCCCTCTGATACTTGACATATTTGTATTCCTACCCATTTTTTGGATCATGGGTATATTATATCCTTGCTGAAATGATGTAAGATTGTGCTTTCATTTGTACTCCCAGCGGTACGGTGCATACAGACTGCCCTGAGTTCAGGAGACTTTAGTGGAGAGTTGGTTATAGAGAAGCTGTATCAAGCTATAGAACCAAGCAAACTATAATGGTGAAGCTGGCATGTGCTGAGAAAATGGCATCCATTAGGTGCTTTAATGTACATTTGTTGCAGGAAAAACGGACAAATTCAAGACAAATTTATATAGCCTAGTCAATGAGGGTTGGGGATGGAGTTACCCTTCAAGAGTTTGGGCTGTAGTGAACAACCGTTTCTCTTGTGTTAGTATTTGTATGCTCTGCCTGTGTAATTTTTTTTCTGAATGTATCAATTTATTCCATTGTCCTTCCAGACTGGGAGTAATGGTTAGCACAGCTGAAACTTGAAAGTTCAAACCACCAGCTACAAAACTCTGATCCACCTAGCTGTACCAGGACTTAAATGCACAGCAGGACGGAATTTGACTGAACGTATTGCATTGACACACTTGCCAGCGCCATCTTTAGCCATTTACAACTTTTCCCTTCAATGAGTCCCTCATTTCTTCACATTATTTCTTCCTGTTGGTAGCCATATTGTAGAATTTTACTTCCTGATACCAGGGGTGAGGGGCTTATCTAAGTATTATTAGGTGAATCGGTCCAACAGAGAGTAATGAAGAGCAATTTGACTACCTTTATAGAGAAGTCCAAAGGAGTTGAATACATCTGGGTTTTACATACATTTAATTGGGTTCTGTAGAAATTATTCTACAATCTCTGAAGTAGTTTAGCCATTCTACAACGTACTATAGCAAGGATACATTTCTCCACTAAATTATATGGGATTGTTCAAAATACCTACAGAGAGGTTATCATTTTCTTTGAATTGTTTAAGACTTTTCTCCCCAGGAGTCTTAAAAGATTTAATTTCCTTGACATCAAATAATATATATGGCGTTTGTAACAGAGTGCAAGGTCATGCACAATGAGTAGTTCAAAGGATTCATTTTCCATGCAGCCAGCATATATATCTTTAGCAGTCTTCAACTGGATTTGTAGTTTGGAAATGTACCCATCTGCTTAAAAATCTCTCTAATGTGACATAAAAAAAAAGGTAGGAATAATTTGTTATATAACATGCTGATAAACTCAGCTTCAGCTGGAGATTCAAACCAGATGTGGATGTTTTCTTTTTAAATGCTCAAACAACAGTAAGAGTATATTCTGACAAATTAAAAGCTACTTGCAAATGGCAAAGGTAACATTATCTTGGAATAACCATTTTTGTAAAAATACTGAACACTTTGAGTGGCTTTACATTTTCTTCTTCTATCCTATTTAGTTCCATCACCTTTTAGCCAGATTCTTCATCCCTCTCTTGAAGGAGCCATTTTCTAAACAGCAGTGATGCACATGGCATCTGCATGGCCTGGCCTGCTCAGCTCTGTCCCTCTCCTAGCAGCACAGCTATGATTTCTGAACAATACACAGAGTATTAGAGTATAGAATGTGTCACTGTAATAGTTCTCAACTAACAAAGTGCCCAATCCTGTAAGATAATGAGTGCCTTCAACTGCAACTGAGCTAGGACTAAATATTTACTAAGTCTGGTTGAAAAACCAGAAAATTTAAGATAGAATTTCTGTAGAAAATTTTTGGGTTGCTCAAAAAACCAAATTCTTTATGAAAAATGTTGTCAACATTTTCAAAATCTGAATGCTTTGATCAGCTCTAATATTTACCTATGTGGGGCCTGAGCCCACTGTAATTTTTGGGAGGAATATTCCACATTTGGAGAGAAAGAGGGAAACATTTTTTTGTCATAAAAAAATTAAAATAAAGGCACAGTGTGTGAAGTGTGTATGTAGGTGAGAGAGAGAAAATTTGCAAGGGGTCGCAGACCCAGCCCCCCGGCCTCCCAAATTGAGCTAGGTGGATGAAGGGCACACTTTAAGCACTGTTTTACCAAAGATGCTGCTCCTAGATTCTGATAGATTCTCCCCCCACACTCCCTTTTTTTCAGACCACTTTAAGCAGCACTGTTAAGGCTGTTTGAAGCTGCTCAGAGGTTTGGAATGTTAGAAGTAGCCCTGATGTAGCTGCATTAATGGGCAGAATGCAGGTGGGGGCAGTCAAAGGTGCATGATAAGTGCCATTTACTACATGCTTCAAACAGCTGCCATTTTTAAAAAAACGTCTGCCATACAAGCGTTTCTTTCTTTCTTTCACCGTCAGAGGTAGAATTTCCCTCCCCAAATTAAACTGGCTTTAGAATGGCTACTGAAGACACACTGTGCTACATACATTCACAGAACGAGATGATCCGCAGCAGAAATTGCTTGCACTCTTTTCCATTTCAAAAGTGGGAAGGCAATTTTTGTTTCTGAATTTCCAGATTCAATTTTTTTGTTTCCAGGTCAGATCTAAAAGAGGAAGGGTTATATTTCCTGGTTCTGGTTTGGTTACAGGCCCGGTTTCAGAGGACAACTTACACGAGACTTCTATCTTATAAGGCAGATATCTTGTGAGAAAATCTCAGTTATGCAGCACTATCTAATCTGAACCTAGACCTGAATCATAGTCCTGACCCAGCTCTGAACCTGATCCCTAGTATAAATGAATCAATATCTGATCCACTGCCCTCTATTGCTCAGAATCAGTATATGTAGGCTGAGCAGGCAGTGTACAACTCAGATCCAGAATTGATTTAGGCTAGGGTTCTGATATTATACAATCCACTACAATTATGTATGTAATTATTTATATAATTTTAGTGTATTTTTTCAATATAACAGGTCGTGATTCAATTTCAACAACTTAAATGGCACAGTAAGGCATACAACTTTTGCCAGAATCAATCTACAATAGATTTGTGAGAACAGGTTTAAAGAAGGATTTTCCAGTGCATGAATAGAGGTGTAACTGTGTTTTATACAATGTGTCCATTTTATATTACTGTTCAAGTTCTGATTTTGTGACAGGCTGCTACATGTTTTGAGGCTGTTTCTTCCATCCTTTCCTTTGTCCCAAAGTTCGACAGGGTTTCTCTCCCTCACTCTGTCGAGAACACTCCTTAGCTATTTCTGAGAGTGGACAAAGGAAATATATTTTCTGTGTTTTTCCTACAAAATCCCAGTTAAAGAAAGAAAAACAAAACAAACTAACAAAACCAATTTGAATGGTCTGATTCTGATTCACACCCTTTCACACCGATGTGAAATTAACTTCATTTGAGTGCTTCGTGATTGACATCAGTCTACATCAGGGCAGAATTTGGACCAAATAGGTGAAGCAGTGAGAACTGCCAAAGTTGTTCACTAGTATTTAAAGGGTTTAGCCAACAGAACCAGCCTAGGGGTTTGGGATCCTCTTGGCATGTTGTGAGAGGGAGGAAATGATCATTCTTGTAAAATGCCTGCATCCAAAGCAACTCTGTATCTTAGGGTGAAAAAACACTGAGGACAAGGTCTTGTTTCTTCTGGTGCAATGGAGAAGGAGGACAGCCACAGTAGCATGAAAGAGCTAGGAGATGTTTGTACAGTGGAAACTGAAGAGTTAAGGGCATCTTTTTTAGGAACAGAGACCTGTGTTGTTGCTTTTTACCCCTCTTTCCCTGACAGGGAAGGGAGGGCGAAGAGTGTGTGGAAGAAACGATTAGGGGAAATACAAATATTTGAAGGGCCCTGGAGGACTTTGCATTTCAAAGGTTACACTTTGTAGAATTTCGTATCATATCACCATGGGGTTTCATTTCTTTAAGGCTTCCCTCTCTCCTTCTTCTGCTGGGGACAATGGCTGGGCAAGCTTGGCAATCTGCACCAGGAACCTGTGTTTTGCATTGCAGAGGTCCTTGCAAAGCCATTTAAGAAATATCATACTAACAGCCTCTCTTGTGTGTCTGATCCCAGGAGAACTAAATATAAACTAATCAGCATAAGAGAAGGGAATTTTCCACCATACTACTCTGGTGAGATTGTGAGTGTATCAGCCACTAACAAGACCTGAACCTGAATGGCTGCAAATAGATATCAGAGCTCTTCATTAGCATGTAGGAAAATTCAGATTTGCACACTATCCCCATGAATATTATGAATGGAATTTTATCAGAGTGCAAATTCCAGGCCTATAAAATTAGTGCTATTCAGAATGCAGACCTACTAGCATGTTTGTTAGACTAGATGCTACAGTGATGTGTGTATTAGAAATGCCTAGGAGAGACAGATATGACATTTCAGAGAGAAATCTAATTCATCTATCTACCTATCTGCTTTTATGGCCCTCTTACCATATGCTCTGGACACCTCTGTAATGATAGAATTCATTATATGTCATGTGGAGCATGGACCTGATTTTGACCAGGCTCACACTGGTGTGAATCAGGAATATCTCCACTGAAGTTGCTGGAGCTGATTCCCCTCTCACACCAGTTTTGCAAAAGTTTTACTGCCTTCCATTGAGTTACTCCTGATTTTTACTGGAGTAAGGAAGAGCAGAATCATGCCCGAGAGCTTCTGTTTTGTTCTCTTATTTTGCATATCAGTAATGTGCATGATATACGCATGATGAGGGAATTTATTGTTTTAAAACAATGTTATGCTACAAATTCAGAGCCCAGCCAACTCTGACCTAGCTATTTGCTTAGGCCAGTAATGCAGAACATGGCTTCGGTACAGTGAACCAGCTAACAGATCATGAGGCTGTTTTGATTTTTTTCATACTTTTATGGGTTGTCCACCTTTAGAAAGACAAAATTTCTAAGCAAGAGTTAAATTTTGAAGTTCAGCCCTGTTGATGTGAACCTCTGGATTCAGTAATACAGAGTTTGCATGCATGCATCTGCAAGTCATCAGCACATTAAATTTGTTTTGAACATTAAGAGCTTGACCCACTCAGAATTCACACCCAGAACTTCCATTGGTTTGAAGACGTTGTTTCATGGGTTCTAAACTTTGGGTATGTCTTCACTACCGGCCAGATTGGCGGGCAGCGATCGATCCAACAGGGATCGCTTTATTGTGTCTAGTCTAGACGTGATAAATGGATCCCCGAGCGCTCTCCCGTTAACTCCTGTACTCCAGCTCAGGGAGAGGCGCAGGCAGAGTTGACAGGGGAGCAGCAGCAATCGACTCACTGTAGTGAAGACACCGCGGTAAGTCGATCTAAGTACATCGACTTCAGCTACGTTATTCACGTAGCTGAAGTTGCGTAACTTAGATTGAGTCCCTCCACCCCACCCCAGTGTAGACCAGGCCTTTGTCTAATAAGATTTGCAGAAGAAAAAGCCTGCTATCACAAGGGCACTCTGGGGAAGAAATTGTTTGACATTAATAAATGCAGAAGTATAGAAACCACAACAAATGCCAGTCATTCTTAATAGTAGAGGGACAAATTCATCCCAGTGTAATTCTGTAGTAATAATTGTATTTAAATTGAAGGTTAAAAATTAGAATAATGAATGCAAAATCTGCTGTGCTCATTTTGTGCGTTGTACCAAAAAGGGCCCAAGCGAACCTTGGTCATGGTTTTTGCTTTCAGAAGATTAAATATAGCAGCAGGATTGGTGTTGCTGTAGTGCAGCCCATTTGAGTCATCCCTTGGGTTATGTAATTCCCTATTTTCATTGAAGTTGGCCATAAAGTTTGCTTTTGGCAGCCAAAGGCTTAGCAGTTTTTAAATTATACTGTGCTGTAGGTACTGGAATGAAGTGAACAAAAAGAGTTTTATGTTTGTGCCATATCTTTACAAATATGAGGCTTTGTTAGAAATGAAATTTGGCAGATGTTGATATAGCAGTTTAAAAATTTGCCAATTCTCTTGGTTGCCAGTTCAAAACCAGCTTAATCGGAAATGACCAGAATCTTTATGATGAGAAATGAGGTTTGGTGAGTGCAGTCACAAAAACAAGCACAACTGGTATAAATCCACAACTTTGTTGACAGTCTCAGTAAAGGGGCTGAGAATTGGCTGGGTGTGAAGGTGAAGCTATCCTTTTACTCCTAAATATAATATCCTTCTAGGTCAGACTTAAAACACATTATTGGAGTCCTGTGGGGAAGCAAACCTTGCAATTGCTTGTGATGTAAGATAGGAGGACTTCAGTCTCCACAGGGGGTTCAAGTACCTTTCCCTTGCACTAAATTTGCATCAAAGCATCAAAATGCTAAGGAAAAGTACAAGAGAATAGCACAAGCATGTAGGGACAAAATGTAGAAAGGCTAAAGCACAAAATGAGTTACATCTAAAAAGAGACATAAAATGCAATAAGAAGATGTTTTATAAATACATAAGGAGCAAGAGAAAGATGAAGGAAAGTGTAGGTCCTCTACTTAGTGAGGTAGGCGAGCTAATAATGGAGGATATCAAGAGAGCCTAGGCATGTAATGAGTGTTTTGCCTCAGTCTTCTTCTTCATCCCATGGCCTTCCAGGCATCCATCCACTCTCCAGTATAAATGAAAAGCAGACTGCTCTCATTTATGCTGGGTGTCAGTAGCCCCAAGGAGCTACTCCCACAGCTGAGGAACAGCCGGGTGAACTGGAGACCCAGCCATGCCTCTTTAGTCAGTAGCCAGAATGTGTGTGTGGGTGGGGAGGGGGGGGGGGAGGGGGCGTTATAGGAGATGCTATGCCAACTCTAAACTACCTGAGGATTCCCTTGTGCCAGTGGAGTGATATAAAGCAATCCAACAGGCCAACCAATCACAACACTGTTGCTTTGAAGTGGCCATTTGATGTGTTTTCAGTATTTCTGTGTTGGAATTCAGTTGCCATAACTAGGGCGTCTCTATCATGAAAGGTACTGGGACTTCTTAGTTCCAGCTCTGGTTCACCCGAAAGATCAGAAAGTCACTTTAAGAGATGTTTTGTTTTGTGTCTGTAATGCACATCTCCAGAAGCTTAGTTATGTGGCCATGTTTTGCCTTTGTTCTGCATGTGGATCAAGGCCTATGGTTCTATTTATTTAGACTGACCCTAACTTACACATTACGGGAAACACTCACAGAGTCTCTTTGGTCATCACCAATGCAACCTTCTACATTATATTTAGGATTTCTAGTTTTAGGTTTCAGGTTGTGGAGAAGAAATGATGAAACTAGTCCAACTCATTTTTCAGAGTTTAGTTTTTAAATCAGCACTCGTGCTAGCTATTTTGAAATATCAAATTGTGTTGCGGCCTGCTGTTCTTCTGCATTGATGCTCCTCATGGTGACGTTATTATGAAAACTGGTTTTAAATCTGGTAAAAGTTTGAGGTATCTATCTCATTTATTTCACATAGCACATATTGTATACTCCACTCATATGCCAACAGGTTGTTTCTGATTGTTTCTGTAAAGGTTTCTTGAGTGGCAATATGTCTGGTATAATCAGAGGTTCTCTAATATGGTTTGGTAGGAGCAGAGAGATTTCTCCCTGTAGACAGCAGTAGTGTTTTATAGGATAGCTTTTAATAGGGAGGCATCGTTGTCTAATGGTTAGAGCATGGAACTTGGGGTCAAGAGACCTGGCTTCTAGTCTCAGCTTTATCATTGACTAACTGTGTGACCATGGGCAAGTCATTTTCCCCCTCTGTGTCTTAGTTGCCTCATCTATGAAATAGGAATAATAATACTTATCAATCTTTGCAAAGTGCTATGGATGTAAAGTTTTAGGTACAAAATCAAGCCTTCTGTGCTTGAAAATAGTCATACATGTCATGAAGTCACTTTAAGTGTATGTTACTAAAACCCATTATGTTTTTTTTTTTTGCCACAGCCATTAAAAAACAATATCATATAACATTTTTGAAGGGGCAAGTTTTAATACTATTAAATAGATGTCAAAACATACCATCGAGTGCAAGAACTGAAAATCCATTACAATTAGGAAGACACAGAAAGCATTAAAAGAAAAATCTACATTAGTCTTTTGTAGCATCTCCATTAACCTAGAAAAGATAACCCATTTATTGAAATATCAGTTGTGTTATAATTGAAATATAATGCAGTAGAGAGTGTTTTGCACAATGAAAGGATCATGTTTAAAGAAGATTTAAAGTTACTGATAGGTTCATTTGGAAACTTATTCACCCACAGTTTCTGTTGCTCATTGTGTATGCTGTTGGTCAAAATTTCTTTTCCCATGGAGGTTTTGGATGAATTGTTATTATTGGACACAGGTCAGGAGGGGCAGAGACTGGGTAAAATTGCAAACATTTTTCATACTTGCTATCTAGAACGCTAAACATTGGCTAAATAATTCAGACTATAGATGCGATCCTGTTTCCACTGATGTGAAAGGGAGTTTTGTCATTGATTTCAGTGGGTGATGGAGCAGGTCCTAGATCTCTATAAAAATTAACTACTCTGGCTATAAACCTATGAAACTAAATGAATGTACATGAATTGCATGTAGGAGATCTACTCTTTGTCTATATATATGTATTGAAGTGAGCAATTTAATAACTCTGAATTCTTTGGAAACAAATTTATCCCAAGACTTCCCAAAAAATTCCATGAATATAATACATACTCTTATATGTTTTGACAAATTAAGTATTTTTAACTTCATTTTTAAAATTCAAACTCTTTTATGTGATTGATTGGTTTGCTAGCACCCTTGTTATATGCAAACTATTGTTTTAGCTGTGTGCATGCCTCTTGTGTACTGTGACAATGCTGTAATTCACAGTCACAATAAGATTACAGATTTTAAAATAATAATGTCAGAACTGAACTGAAAGTCCAAATTACAGACAGCGGGTCTGATTTTTCAACCCTTACTTGTGGTTAGTAGCACTTACACATAGTCCCATTGACTTCACTGGAACACACTACTTTTCAGCATGTAAATTCAAACTAATTAGGGAGTATTAAGTTGAGCTTTATTCCTTTTTAAGGATATCTCAGTATGGTACAAAGCACTGCAAATGGAAGTGAGTCTGTCACACTGACAGAATAGTTCTCAGTTATTGAAGAAACCCTATTTTCCACTCTATGCATCTGATGAAGTGAGTTCTAGCCCACAAAAGCTTATGTCCAAATAAATTTGTTAGTCTCTAAGGTGCTACAAGGACTTCTCGTTGTTTTTGCTGATGCACACTAACACGGCTACCACTCCGAAACCTGGAAGTTCTGTCACCATCATGTGCCTATTAAACTTAGCCATTCTCCACACTAACTTCATAATGTCTACTTGTGTGCATCAAGGGAAAATCCTGATGTCCTTACTCAGTTCTTCCCAACGGTTTCTCCAAGTTGTGACTGAGTAAAACTTCAAGATTGGGCCCACAGACAAACTTCTAAAAGCAACAAACATTAACTATCTATTCTTTGATATTTATAAGAATCCTATCACCTTAGTTCTTAAGAACTTTACCATTTTCCATTCTATGGACAGCAGACACTGACTTTAGCATAAAAACAATGTCTTCTCTTTTAATACTATGTGCTGTTAGTTTTTCCATGCATACTCCTCATATTGACCGTCTAACCTACAAAAATGTGACCACTAGAAAACTCTCTCATGTATTAATTGGCAGCAGATACATGCTAAAAGCTAATCAATAAGGAAGAACTCAAGAGAAGAGTGAAATCATTTTACACGGGTTGCAAGTATGAATTGGGCATTCTGTTGGATATGGGTAGTCCAAATGTTTTCAGAAAACAAGAGGACTCTGGGTAGATGGATTTCTGCTCTGTTTAAAACTGGAGTAGGAGAGATGGAGCATGGTTTGATGTAAGAGTAGAATTAGCTCTAGTGTTTTAAATTATTGGGTTTGTCATGAATGAGCCAATCATCAGTTTCACCCACACAACAGCTTTTAATTTAATGGAATCTTTATTAATCCTTTACACCTGACGTAACTTTTGACACCTAATGTGATAAAAAGTCATATTTTGTGTTCTAACATTTCAGAATAATATCTGTACAATTTTTAAGTAGTTTTCATCCTTAAGGATCTCAAAATACTTCGCAAATTTTTTCAGTAGTGTTCAGCATTTACAGTTGTTAAAAAATCAGTACAGTGTGCATTTTGCATAGACTTTTTCCTGTAATAAATACATCATTTTACTAGGTGTTATTATTTACTTATATGACGCCAAAGGTGTGCATGCTGCTTTACATATATGGAGGGAGACAAGTTCCCTGCCCTGAATATAAAGTATCTTATAAAATGAGATAATCTCTCTAGCAAGAGAACTAATTAGGGAACCCTTTGATATGCACACATAATCCCTACTGTTGCTAATGAGAATTGCATGATTTTATTGAGGGCAGAATATTATTTACTTTTTCTATGACTGAAGATTGATTGAAACATATCCTCAGCTGCTGCCAGCTGGCTCTCAATGGAGCTGTGCTAGTTTACACTGGCCCATTTTTTAAAAAGAGGAAACATGTCTAACATAGAATATGCCCATTCAGAGAAACAGGGCTTCTAATATGCAGAAAACAAAAGCCCATCCAGGAGATACTAGCGCTGAGTCAACTTTCATTATCTTGAAAGAGAGTCAGAAACTTTCCTTTTTCTTTCTCACATACTTTTCTAAGCGAAGCGAGGCCCCTTTAAGAGAGAATCATAATAGTAAAAGTGGGACTAAAATAAAATGAAACATAAATCAATTAACATCAAAAAGCAAAAGTAGCTACAGAACCTAAAGAGGGTTGTACCATGGGGTGAAAGTGCAACACCAGTATTTCATGGGAGGGATGGAACAAACTACCTCACCAGGCCAGAAGAAGCCAAGTTTTAAATGTCCAGTAGAGCTTATAAGTGAGTCTTTTTGCATTGGACAGTGCAGTCACACACAGAATTCTGGAAGGGTTTCTTTAAATCCATGAAGAAGCCAAGAAATGGTTACCAGTATCTGATCATAGACCTTTGGTTTGTCCTTTCTTTGGAAGGAAATACATGCAAATGTTGCTGTCTCTAAAAAGGGGTTGATGCATGTTAATCAAGTAATGTTAGGTAATTACAGTACCGCCAACTCTCGCAATGTTTAGTGTGTTTCTTAAATCCCCAGCCACTGGAGTCAAGAGATTTTAAATGAAAGCTGAGCTTCTCATGCAAAGCAATGCATTATGAACCCAGTCATGGTTGCCAAGGAATGCTTGAAAATGTGAAGCAAGTGCTCCCTAAAGGCTCAGAAACCAGTAGACAAAGGGAAAGAACCCAACATTTAAAAAACAAATCTAATGATTTTTAAGTCAATCTCATGATTTTGGGTGGCCTATCTCATGATTTTCAAATGCTTGGAGTTGGCAGTACTGTAATTAGTCCATGCAACGTGTTGATATGGATTTTCCCATGTAACAGGGATGAGTTTTCTAGCTTCTGTGTTTGCACTGAGGAATCATTCATTGTTGTGCACTGACAAAACAGCTGGCACAGTTGTTTATCCAAATAGCACAGGGACTGTGCTCAGCTTTGAAGTGGTGTCAGGATTCAGCATTGGGTCAGTTCTTCTCAGGATGTTGCTTCGGAAGAGAACTATGGTGAGACCAGAGCTACGCTGGAGGAGGCTCATGGGAGCCCTTAGTTAAAAATCATGGCTCAAAATGGGCTGGAACTTCTCTCTTTTGTTCTTCCCATTTCTCTGCTCCATATGTGAGCCCTGAGGAGTCCGTTTCACTTCTTGATTTTCATGGAGCAGAAGAGAGTGGGGAAGGAGGGAAGCAAGAAATGAAGCAGATGTTCTGTCTGAGGAGATGGCTAGAAGCACTTGTGGAAGCTGCTGCCTCACTTCATACCACCACAGTCTTGCTACCACAGTCTTCTTTCCTCAAAACCTCTCAGAAGTGAGAGGGGATAGAAGCCACCCAGAGAAGGCTGGAGTGTGAAAGAAGGTTGAGAAATCATGGACTAATTATAAACTTCAACCTGAGCCTTAACTTCTTTCTGACTTGATGTTAATATAGACTTCAGAATAATTATTTCTGAATACCATAAGTAGATAATTATTCACTAGCAAAGACTACAAAGTCAGCTTGCTGTTGGGGACATCAATGGGAAAATGCAGATTTTCTCTTTCGTGGACGTGCATGCAATTGTAAATGACTCAACACTGAAGGGAATTAAGCGGTATCTCAGAGGCAGCATTTGAAGAAAGCTGAAAATAAGGTGCTTGGTTCACCTGAATATAAGCAGATATCGGTTCATTTGTGTTTGCTTTTCAGTATCTCTTTCTAACACTTCAGAGGCAGATTAGACTGCTTTACTTGTGTTGGGGCATACTTGCTCAGATGAGTAATCTCAGCAGTTTAATGGACCTACTCATTTGAGAATGTGTGAATAAGAGTTCCCCACTGTGGCCCTCAGGGAACCACTTATGGGTCCAGAATTATATGAGTTCTAATCTCCTGCTGTTTCTACCCTCCAGGAACTGAAATACTATGAGAATACCAGATTTTATATCATTTCACCCCCCTAAAGGGCTCCCTGAGATGTTAAGATGCAAGTGAAACTATAGACATAAATACTAGACCCCCACATATATCTCACTAGAATGGTTTTCAAGAAAGCAACTTCTTCAGGTGGTACTTGGCATTGATTCAAAGGACAGTCATGGCAGGATGTTGCTTTGACTTCTTCAAAGAGGAAGACGTTATGTGAGAAAACATGGACAGGCTGAAGCAGCAGCTACTGTAACTCATCACAAAATTAAACCATTCCTGAATAGACAGATTCTGCCACTTTTATTCATATAGGGTACTGTCTTACTCTGTGAGTCTCATTAAAACAACAAGTCAAATTCTGCCAGTCTTACTCTCACTGTGTAGTGCCTTACTTCTCAAGTGGTCTGACTGAAATTAGTGGAATTACTTGTGACCCTTGGATTTTCCTCATTATCCAAAGACCTGAGAAACTTCTGAAGATATAAGTAATGTTGTCATGCTCATTTGCTTTTGACCTATGAAGGCGTCTGCATCCAATCTGTCCACATAGCTCGGATGGTGGGTCATATGCGACACAGATTTCCTATCAGTCTTTTCATCCTCTCAGTCCCTTACATCCCATCCCTGTTGAAGCTTCACAAAGTTCCATCAGCTCTGATGGATACTCTGATGTTCCAAATATAGAGCTGAGCATTGTAGTGTAGTTGGCAATCGCTAAAGGAAATTGCTTGAGCACTTCCCTCCAAAGCTTCCTTAATTTAGCATAGTGGATGCAAATAGTCATCTCTTTGCACTGATGAATTGTGAAGAACAGGAAGGGAGAGTTCCCTTCCCCTCTCTCTGTATTTCCATATCTCCACTGGAACTATCAATATTGGTTCCTTTGCAGCTTCCACATATAGGAACCATCTTCTGGTAACAGATTGTTGTGTGTTTAATGAATCTGAGGAAAACAAGAAATTTAAAGGCTTCAGGACTACATGAGTTTGCTGTTCAGTCTGCCAAATTCACACTAACTCAAACAACTCACAGAAGTTTGGCTTCTCATTCATTAAAGAGATTTATGTAAGGTACGGGGTTCCAAAATCTATTTCCAGGATTCTGGAGTGGCATTAACTATTTGCAAGCGTGAGATGAAATCCAAGTGGAGCTAACCAGTGTCTTTGTCACTTACACTCCTCATTACCATACAGAAAGGAATAACTGTCCAGACATTACCACCTCTGCAGGGGGAATCAGAGCAACCTAACTGGTAACCTACAGGACCTCAGAGTTATTAACACCAGAGTTACGAACTGACTGGTCAACCACACACCTCATTTGGAACCCGAAGTACGCAATCAGGCAGCAGCAGAGACAATAGCAAATACAGTACAGGACTGTTCTAAAAAAATAAAGGGAAAGTTTAAAAAAAAGATTTGGCAAGGTAAGGAACCTGTTTCTGTGCTTGTTTCATTTAAATGAAGATGCTTAAAAGCAGCATTTTTCTTCTGCATAGTAAAGTTTCAAAGCTGTATTAAGTCAATGTTCAGTTGTAAACTTTTGAAAGAATAACCATAACATTTTGTTCAGAGTTATGAACATTTCAGAGTTACAAACAACCCCCTTTGCCAAGGTGTTCATAACTCTGAGGGTCTACAGTTGTCACTGTATTGGCTCAGTTGCCTAGGATCAGTGGGTTCTTTAGGAATGTGTCCGTGGAATAACATCCACTGTTATAATTCTAAGGCCTATTTCAGTCCACTGCAAGGGCCCTTAGTCAGTCAGTGTAGGGTACTCAAAAGCCATAGGCACAGAGAATCTATATATTCTAAAGAAACTAGAATAGTATTTAAAAAAGCAAGCCCTATTCTTTTCAAGTTGCAAAGAAAGCCTCCGTTGTATAACACTTTGCAGTGCTGGTTATTTTGAGCCAGCAGGCTAAAACAAACATACTAACATATGTGTGAGCTTCACCCACGTATCTCATCAGGAATCCAACTTCAGCTACAGTACCTGGGTGCGGCCAGTGAGATGTTAACACTAGATAATTAACACACTAATGTCCTTCTTAAATTATTGAAATGTACTAATAAGAGCTATAGCTAGTTTTCATTCTGTGGTTCCCTGAAAAGAAAAAAACAAAAACATCTCCAGCACTCCACTACTACCGTAGACATAAGACCCAGCTGTCCTATGCCAGCTGTGTGGTGTCAGAACAAAGATGTATATATTATTGTAATTGATGCGTTTGACCTTTTATCAACATTTATTATGGCATATTAGCTCAACTGCGTGACACTTTATCTGGCTTGCCTCAAATGAATAGCTACATCATTTCCTTCCACCCTTAGATTTAGATAGTTTCTCTCAGCACAGAGTCATTCTAGGCAGCCTTGTTCTTCAAATATTTTCCTTGGGCGGATGAATAGCTTAAAACCCTGTTTTTTGAAAGGGGTGGTTCTTTCTACATCAATGTGTTTTCGGAGGCTTTTCAACCAGTAGCCTAATGGAAAGCTCTAAGCTAACACCTCAGCAGTGGAAAGTGTCACTGAGAACATTCACTGAGAACATTCGCCTGTTCAGGTTATTCAATAACAAAGATTGCCCAATAACACAAATTATGACAATGGCAGTTAAGATTTTTGAACTGTCTCCAGCCCTACGGATTGTAACCATACTGATGGGATCTGTAATGGAATCTATACTAAATAATGGGTTTCGCATGCTTGTTGTGCCTAGATGACATACTTTATAGGTCATTGGGTTTGAGATCATTCTTCATAGGTCACTGGGTCAGATCATTCAGTGATCATTCAGTCTGTTTAGTTCATCTGAGCCATTAGAACTGTAGAACTTTCCTGACTGATCATTTTTCTAGGCTTTACACCAGACTCTACGATCTTAATGTCACCTTGTCACTAAGTCAACAATGCCAGGAGAGCTCTGCCTATCCAGGTTCAACCTTAAGAAAACAGAAAAAGCTGGCTTGCTAACATTGTCCTAACTTTTCCTGTGAAAGGCTGTGTTATCTGGTGGTGTAGGTGAATTTCACTAGTACTCAATCCATCCAGTCCCTCTCTGGTGATCACCACTGACACTGTGACATTGTTATAGGGAACACTTGCATTCTGAGGTACAGTTTTGCAGCTTAAACTTTCTGCAAGACAAATTCCTTCATATAAATCATCAAGAACTCTGAGCAAGCAAGTCCTGAGCCCATCAAGAACTCTCTGCCTTTGGAGCATTATTGCCTGGCTGTAAGTAGATGGACATCATTTCACAAAGGTAGGCATTGACATGGGTATTAGTAATATTCAAAGTGTGTCTATGCTTTGAAAAACGGTTCTGTAAAAATGGCATGGTAGGATTCCATGTCTATTGTTTCTCAGTGACTCTATATCAAGTTTATTCTGTTTATGGGAAAAAAGTTTTTCTATTTGCCAGCTCAATATGGGAAGTCAAAGTCAAGCTGGATTCTTCCTGGCTTGTGCAGCATCCTTAATAATTAAGAGTCTGCAGCCGAAACAATTCTGTAGATGATGTCCTTGGAACAGAATCCACTCACGATCCCATAGCTGTATTGGCTCTGAAGTGTTACTGGGAGTAAAAAGTGGTAAAATTTTATTTTTGTCACCAAAGTAAATAAACCAGACTCTGAATACAGGTCTATTCAGTAAGAAGGTTCCTTTTTACAGTCATTTTTCTGACCATAACTGCACTTTAAGTTGAAATCTCTCAGTGGCTTAAGATATGAGTGATCCCTTTTGTGTCATTATCATGGTCCTCCACAAGAAGTTTTGTGCAGCCTAAATGGTGACCAAGTTACTTCAAGACCTCGTATCAAAGCCACCAATGGGTTTGCCCGTGTCTCCTTTCACTATTTCCAGGTGTCAGTATCATATAGCAAATCAGATATTAGCTGGAGTCCATGATCCTCATGGTCTAGTCAATTAGAAAGCATAACTGCCACCTTTGAGTAGCAGCCCAACACTCTTCTAGTTTGCTGGGTTCTTATCCATCAGTTGGTATTTGCTGCTTGCAGTTACTAATTTTGCTCTTTTTCCCCCTTTTAGTTGCCAAGAAGGAAAATGCAAAATCACTGCCAGCACCATGTCCTTAATCTGAGAAGGAACAGCAACTGAGATGATCGGACAAACCACCTCTGACCCTCTCCTGTCATTTCTCTCTATCCTTTTCCGCTGTTTGTTTGTAAGGGAGTCTTTCCCCTGCCACTCCTATTCCTTAAGAGCAAGGGGACAATAAACTGATGTTGTTTTTCACTGACCCAGATGGTGTGTCATTTTCCTTTAATTGCTCTTAATTCTTTCAGTTTAAATTTGTACCTAGAAATGGGCTCCAACCAAAACATTCAGATCTGGGTCTGTGTTTGGATTTCAAACTCTCCCAGCCTTTGGGGAGATTTGGATTTAAGATTTTGTGTTCAGCTCATTATAAAGATCAGGGCTGTTTGCAAAGTTTGAAGGCATTTTGCATTTGAAGGTTTGCGTTTTGATATCTGCTCACCCAAAGTGCAGGGGTGTTTGGGACCAGGACTTGGTTCAGGCCCATCTCTACTTGCTTTAGTTATTTATTTGTGATTGTGGGTAACAGTTGTTGTTCTTGTGACTTAGGGATAATCATGGAACTCACAAGTGGGGTTGCACGTGGTCATCCCTAATGACTGAAGGCTACCATGTGTTCTATTTACAGGGCAGCTCATGTGATGGTGTACTTGCGGAACTATAACAATAAATCTTCGGCTTTGCCTATAGCTGTCGTTATTATTAGCATAGCTGTAGAGGACAACCGCTTAGTCTAGAACTATCCTGTATTGGCAATTATCCTCCCCACTTGAGTGATATGGGTTTCTTTGACGAGAACCTCTCTCTTGCATTAAGATGTTAAACATAAATGAAGAGATCATGTGGGCCATAGAGCCAAGGAAATCTGCAGAGCTTCTGTCTTCTTAAACACCACCATTTATTACTTTCCCCTTTGTTATATGTGTAGTTTAAGTGTTAAATCCAGGCAAGTCTTTTACTTATTAATTGTGAAAGTGTATCTTTATCTTGTTAGCCAGGCAGAAAGTTAGGGTGTAGCTACCACTGGCAGGAAAACTGGGAGACTTCATAGTCCCGCCTTTTTTTTTTTTTTTATGGTTGAGCCATTAAGTCAAGATAAAATTATATTCTCATGATAGAATCGTTCCTCTCTACACAATTAAAGTGGTTCTTTTTTATTTATTGAAATCTTTCGCAACACTTGACAGCTACCTGAGTTATATCAGTTTCCTTTATTATGTGGTGAGGCTGAATCATTGTTCTGCATGGTCTGTAATAAAGGTTAAGTTGAAGAGGAATTATGTGGAAAGGAGTGTCGCCTCTTATCATAGAAAGAAGTAGTGTCTTGTTTCTTGGCAAAGAGCTACATGCTGAGCTGTAACGAAATGGCAGGAGGATTGTGGTTGCCCTACTATAAATTTTACAACTAAATCCTAGATTTGGGTGTAATAGGTGACTATATTTTTTATAAACTTTACTTTTTCCTTAACATTTTGCTTTTCCATCTAAACCGATTCAGATAAATGACCAAACACACAATAAGTCATGAAGTAAAATGAATTAGAAAAGTGTTTAGGAGAGAGCTGGAACTGGGATTGGGAAAAGATTTATAACAATCCTTTTTCCTTGCCCACTGCCTTTCATCTTTTATCCAAGGCTCTCTGGAGGCCAAATCCAAAGCCCTTGGAAGTTAGTGGAAAGACTCCCATTGACTACTATGAATTTGAATCGGTCTCAATGAACTTTACAAATATTAATCAAGCCTTGCAATATGCCTTGTGAGGTAGATAAGAATTATAGCCATTTCACAGATGGAGAATCCAAGGGCTGGTCTACACTAACTCTGTAAATCGATCTAAATTATGCTGGTTCAGTTACATAAGTTATGTAACTGAAGTTGATGTAACGTAGGTTGATTTACAGCTGTGTCTACACCATGCTATGTTGACGGGTGATGCTCTCCCATCGACATAGCTTCCGCTTCTTGGGGAGGTGGAGTATAGACGTTCATGGGAGAGTGCCCTCCTATCAACTTAGACTGTCTTGACCAGACCTGTTAAATCGACACCGCCGCATTGATCACAGCAGTGCAGATTTAACCAGTAGTGTAGACATGGCCTAAGACTGATACTTGTCTTGGGGTGACGTAAAATACTCTTCTCAGCCCCAAAATGGTGGTAGGGATGTTTTATTGTGGGGTGTAGATTTTCTCCTCTTAAATGAAAACATTCTTAATTAATTATTTTGCAGAGTCAGAAACAGACCTAAATTATGCTAGAAAGGGGGCAAAATACACAGAACTGAGCCCCTATCTTCTCCACAACAGAAGTTAAATTATTTCCTGAAAGAGTGAGGAAATGAGACCACATGTCAAATAATTATTAGAATAATTAAACATACAGTGTTTTCCAAAATATAAAAAAAAAAATGAAGTAAACATCAAAGTGAATATGGACCTCTATCATTTCAGATGCCGCTTCTGAGATATCTAGATTGCACAGAATGAGGATTGATTTGAACTGTAGCCTTTAATATCTCCATTCTTATCAGAATCTCTTTCTATTAATATTTAGTTAGCCCTCCAGTTTTGTTTGAAACCTTCTAGGGAAGTCTGGCTGTTATCACATGGACAGTCTCCCCTGACTGGGCAGAAGTATTACACAATATTTATAGCTTTAATTCTGCCTTTCAGCACATAACTCCTGTCCCATACAAATTTTCTGGAGCAATTTGGCTTACTGTGAGAATGCTGGTTGATTTCTAATTTTTGTTTTAAATCTACAGGATGCGTTGGAACTGGGAATTTTTTTTCTGTTGCACAGCTCTCTGTCTGCGCTTATGCCGTCCTCTGATGACATACTTGATATACTTTGAAGAGTATGTGCCTGATTCTGACACCCTTATTTGCATTGTAAAAACACCTCACGCCCAAAGAGGTCCTGCTGACTTTAGTAGAACCATTTACTGAGTAATGGACTAGTGTGCATGGGTAAGGATATCAGAATCTGGCCATATAAGCAAAGAGAAAATGAAATTTTCGGTATACTGGCCAAATTCTAGCAGAGCACTATGTATATAAAGCACTCTTCCGAAAACCCCCCTACACTAAGGAAAGCTAATCCTGGCAACCCTTCAAAATTCCAGTTAAGAAGCTGGGGCTGGACAAAGTTTGGCCTGCATGCTTTTGAACCTAGAGTCCCATTCCCAGCAGTGGTCTTGCTGCATGTAGAGATTATAATCTGTGTAAAGGGGAGGGGATTTTTGTGTGTACATGGGGGGTCCATTGCCAGTCAGAATATGGGTGTAGAATCTGGCCTAAGGGGATTCGGTCTGGTTAATGAAACTTGTAAATCGTCTAAAACTTGTCAAATAAGATTTGCAAACTGAATAATTGTTCACATACATGCTCTTCAAATTTGTGATTTTCTGCTAGGTGGAAGTGAGGTTTGCATTTTCCACAGTGAAGCCTGACTGCTTTTCCTTTTTGAGAGCCACTGATGTAAAAATTACTTGTTCCGTTCTATGTCTCACATTCATTCATTCCTGTAACTTTACCTGTGGTGCTATTTTCAACAACTGGATTGCACTTACTGACCTCTCTTGCTCTGGTACAAGGACAATGTTGCCTTTTCAGCAGTCTTCTAAATAGTAGCTGCCAAAAGATGAACTTAGCTTGGAGACTTGGCCTCACCTACCCTTGCTTATTGAAGCAGATATTTGAGTTACGGTCTGAATAGTGTTGGACTTGGATATAAAGAGCTATTTTGTCACATTTTGCAGTATGGTCATGTGGAAGCTTTTCACAAGTGGCCAAATTGGTTCTCAGTTACACTAGTGTAGCTTTCTATTGATTTCTATGGAATTAACTCAAGAGTTACATAAAGAGCAAAGTTTTGAAATTTCCCAAAGCTTGTGACAGATTCAGAAGTGAATGGCAATTCTTAGTATGAGCAAAGAGATTTGATTCAGAAATGAAAATGACTGGTTCATTTATTCTTCCCTTTTAACAGACATTGTTATATGTTTTGCAAAGCAAAACAGATGCCTGAATTGATTTTACTGTTGCAGTAATCAAAGGAACATTATAGTGAGAGCATTTCATTCAAAAACTGAATCTTAGTTCAATCACTTTAGCTATGCTAAACACAGCTTTTTCGCTGACTTTTTTAGTAACAGAATTATTAAAAAATCAATGCAGAAATGCAATCTGTAATCCAAGAGCTATCAAATGTTACTGTTTTTGAGATATATAAAAATTCAAAATAAGGATCAATTTCTGATTTTCTGTATCCTCTCCTTACTTATAAATGGATTTTATATTAGACTTTCTACTGAGAGATAAATTATTTGCAGCTGAGTAATTTTTGAATTTGTTCTGTACAGAGGGTCACTATTACAAGAGAGTTTGAAATCTGTGTTTGCTGGTAAAGCACACGTACTTGTCCACATTCTTCAGGATGGAGAGTACAGAGGAGAGTGTGGTATAGGTGTCCGTCATATTAAGTATTGGTCATGCTCCCTTCAGTCATGGCATAGTAGCTGAAATATGTTACAGCTTAATACAGCTCTATGGTTGAGCTGCTTTTCCATACTTTTCATTATGGTTGATGAAGTAGATGCAACTTAGAATAAATTGTACGGTTTTGCCTAGTGTTTAATTGCTGAATTTGGAGCTGTATTCTTTGCATACCCAAAACTTCCATGGAGGCCACAGTAATATTTGCCTGAATAAGAACCGCAACACTAAGACTGTAATCATTACAAGCATAATGTATGGTATTCTTGCATTTACTGGACATTACCTTTTAACCCCATGAATGAATCTTTGACTGACCAACCTGACTATTGCAAATACACAAAAGAGAGCTTCATATCACTTAGGGGCTAAGAAAGGAGCTTCCCCCTGAACTTGTTGGCTGGAAGGATGATGGTGGCCATGACATGGGACTATGAGATTGAGAAGATAGAGCAGGTGTAAATGTGGGATTTTAGGGCTCTAAACTGGACTCTGAGGACTAAGAGGGCAGAGAGGAGAGAATAAAGTATTGTCAGTATTACTATTTTGTCAAAATATCAGTTGCAAAATTGTTCCATAGTTTTCATTCATTCCTATCAGTATGGAATCTAATCTAATCTAATCTAAAAGTCTTTAACTATCTGCCTATAGTATTAGTCTGATTCTCTATCTGCCTCCCATACAGGGTGAAATCCACTTCACCTTTGTAAAGCCCGAGTATCTATGTGGGTGAGTTCACAGATGCCGGGGAGCTGGAATGCACCCCATGCCCAATGCCAGAGTTCAGAGCAGCTGCCATTCCAGTTTATAGGACTGAATAATGGCCATGGCCTCTCTGCACAGTTGCACAGGGTAGTGATGCCACTGGATCTGTGTACAGGTAGATCTGTGGACCAGACCCTCACTGTATAAAGTCCTTAGAGATTTACTGATGACAAATGTTCTATAAAAGAGAACGGTTATATTATTATTATTGTGGCCTTGCACACAAGACTATGTGGGACTGGCTCAGAGACCTTTTTGCAGCATGCAGAGGATGTTCCACCAGTGGATACTTGGTATACCTCTGTTTGGGGCTTATGTGGTGCAGAGGTCCTTTGACTGGCCCTCTGTATCATGGAGAAATCTCTCCCGTAGAGAGCATTGATGGTGTGGTGTGATATCATGTTCAGAATCCTCGTACTGACATGAGTTTGAGATAGTTACATTACTCACAGGTGGCAAAGTTTTACAGGTCATTACAAGTGAGTGCAGATAAAACTTCTGTGCCACACCACCTTGTATTCTATATATGCCACATATGTTACATACTATTTTAGAAATGTTTTAGAAGGGGTTTAAAATGTTTTTGTGCTTTTTTTATCCTTCAACCAGTAAAGCCAGGCTTCCCTAGTTACCAGAACCACTTTGTGCTTCAGTTTCTTCATCTGTAAAGTGGGGACAATAATAGCTACCCAAGTTTGTAGACCACTTTGAGCAGTATGGATGAAAAGAGCTAGTTGTAGTCAAGCAAAGACATGATCCATGAAGAAGGGCCAGTAAATTGTAGGTAGAGGAAATACGTTTTTGAATCATGTAGGAGGTTCTGCTGTGTCTGATGACATGCACAACAATTTATTTGTTCATTAATTAATTTGACAATAATGAAAAATGTACTATTAATTTACAGGATCAACAGCAAGAAATTGTAGATTAGCCTTAAGGAACTCTTCTGGCCATTGATGTTAATTGATAAAGTAATACAAATTACGTATTGTGTTGGCTTCACTTCTAAGTTTCAACACGGGCTACCTCTGTCTTCATACAGCATGAACATTTGTTTTGGTGTTTGATCACAAGACTTAGTGGCCTTACGTGACACTTATCAATGTTGGTTTCTTCTTCTCACAATGCTGTTTACTCGAAGAACAACACTTGGTAGCTGCAATATTGTCCCAGAGAGCAGATCTAAGATAACCCTGATTCTTCCTATAAAACTGTAAGGGCTACTTGTGCTTCCACTCCGTCTGGATTTAGAAGCAATAAATGTGGGGGAAAATTATTTGCTTAATGTTTCCAATTTCCATGAACTTAGTACTGTTGATAAAGATAGTACTAACGATAGAGATAACCATGTCTGCAATATATTTCTAGGTGTGGTTATAGGACCAGTGGTTTTCAATAGTATTCAGCTGGGTGGTAGTTGGGGAGGGACATAATTTATACCAAAGAGTAAATGTGAAGAAGGTAAGGGGAAGATTTGGACATTTTGGTTCATTTGTTCAGCACTATCATTCCACTTCCTGTGTGTTAAAATGGTGGGGACAGTGCACTTATGATAGGCATTCTTATGATAGGCTTACCTGGGAACAGGCAGAGTAAGAAAAGTTCTGATTAAATGCGTGAATTCTGCAAGAACTGATTGTAGGGCCCAAAATGAGTATTACAGACTTAGGTGTTATCAGCAAATAGAGCTAGGCCAAAGTTGGACTGCTGTAGAAAATTTAGCTGTGCTGTAAGTGGATGGAACTTCACTTAAATCAATGGAGTTGTGCCTGCTTACCTCAGGGCTGAATTTAGCTCCTTGCATCTGATTCCATTTGAACTTCAAAGTTGGGTGCAATGGGGTTTTCCTCTTTGAATCTCTGGATCTGAACCCACCACTGCGGTTCTGGTGTATGGCTGGACTCAAAAGTGCAGGAGGCCTTTTTTCCAGATCTATTTCAGATTCAGTCCAAGATGGTGGAAAATGAATGAGATCAACTGGGCCAGTGAGATTTCAGTCAATTTGGTGATGAAATCTCACCAGAACAACTCTCAAGATGTCAGGACTATCTAACTCTAGTTCTGCCTTAAACTCAGCCTAAACCTAATCTTGATCCAGGTATGAATATTACCTCCTCATCCCATTTCAATGAGGAAACTGTATTATTTTAAAATATTTGGTTTTTATCTAAAGAGTGTCCCTTTAGAAACATCGGCCCAATTGAAAACTGAAGCCTACACCTGTGATAGACAAGAAAACTGTATACAAATATATACACTGGCTTCCTTCAAAAAGAGCAAGGTTAATAAAAAGAAGGTAGAAAGCCTGAGGAACTTTCTGTTTCTTGTATCATTGGTTTGCATGAATAGGGCATGACAGGGCATGGCTATGCTCAGGTCACACCATGCCTCAGGAGTGTTATGAGGCAGGACGGGAAGCCAAAGATTACATTTCAGTGGAAAGTTTGACTTTTTTCTTGGTGGGGAGGGTTTTGAAAAGTCTAGCATCAAGTGGTAATTAAAACAAAGGAGTCAGACCTGAAAATAGACCACCCATGAGTGGACAAACTGAGGGGGACCAATACAGAAGGAGAACTTCAGATGATCTTAAAACCCAGTTTAAAAGACCCTATTGTTTCTCTTTTTTGCACATAGGGAGCTTACTATTATTATACTGTTGCCACATTCTGAAATCCTCACTTATGGCCAGACCAAGACGCCTTGGGGGCATGCAGAACAGTGTAGACCATAGTATGTCCAACCAAGGAAGAGTACTTTTGCCTGAACTTGTCATAGTTGCTGCCTCCTGGGTAGTGCAGTCCTAGGTGTGTATAGGAGCTTGTTGCAGAAGCATTAATCATTCATTACCTTAGGGAAAGATAATTATTCGTATAGAAATCATGCCCTATTAATAAGGAACTTTGTTTAACTATTTGAATGTTGCTGAGTGCTCCAGGCACTGTACATCCTAACTTTCCACTGACTTATAATCAATAATAACGATACTTTGCATTTGTATAACACTTTCCATCTGACGATCTCAAAGCACTTTAGAAACACAATGAATTCAACCACATGACACCTCTGGAAAGAGGGAAAATATAGTTATCCCCATTTTATAGTTGGGGGAAACAGATACACAGAGAGATCAAGTGACTTACCTCTGATGACCCAGGAAATTTGTGGCAGAACAAAACCAAAAGGCAAATATCACAGTTCCAAGCCCTGTGGTTTAACCATTCTCGCTTCTCTATGCCTACAGCATGGTAATGGCAGCACAGAGATTAGCAGTGAAAGAGTTAAATCATTACTGTGAGCTGGATCATCTCCTTCCTTGAAGTTTCCCAGGGACTGGTCTCTTGAAGTGGGAGGGATTTATGGAGCTACAGAATGGGTAGGGTCTTTGGCCTCCCAACCCAGTGGATCGTGGTGGTCAGAGAGGTAGGGAAGCTCCAGTCTAGCACAGAGAGAAGACATCCACATGGAAGGCTGGCCACTTTGCAAAATTCTACTAGAGCTGTGGCATTGGCTGAGCCCTCTATGGCTACACAGTAGCAGTCACAGACCGTGGTTAAAGCAGATCAAATTTGGAGGGGGAGCTCAGCAATTCTGGTGGTTGTAAGTCAGCACTGGTGTTAATGTCACGTGGTTAAGTACTATTGCACCACCTTGTGCGATGGGATGTGGCACAGGAAAGAACAAGAACAAGAGAATAAATATACCTGAAAGGTATCATCTATGTCCCTGAGCAGGCCCTGACCCATCCTGGAGGGGATGGATAGCTGGTACCAACTGTCTCTCCCTCTTTCCCTCTCTGCCTCCTTGAGGGGAGGGGAAACCCGAAGGGACACACATCTTCCTGCAGAAGGGAGGCAGATAGGGGAATCCCAGCTTGGACAACTCTTCTCCAATTAGGTGCTGCTCGACCTACTGATGGGAAGGCTTCGAGCCCTATCAACTCCTAGCCAGGCCCCAGCTCCTGCTGCTCCCACTTCAGATTCTCCCACCCAATGAACTTCATTTCACCAGCCACTGAAGAGGCAGGAAGAGGAGGAACTCTGGTGGAGCTCTGCATCTCTTCCCTACCCCCAAGCCCAAAAAAAGAGAGGAAACAGAACTCTCTTCCTTGTGTTAGTGGAGGATGGGGAGCTGTGGCTCTCACATGCTCCCTCTTTCTTTAATGTCTGCTGAGCAACTCCCTTGCTGGTTTGATGCCAACGTACCTTGTTTGGTATCCCTAATGTCAAGGTTCAGGCCTCTGTGAAGTCACTAACTCAGCCACTTCAATATGCTGATCTGATGGTACAGCTCTCTCTGAGGTTTAGCCCCCGTAGCTTGCTGGTCTTTTCTCAAGGGCAGGCCTGTGATGTCACTGACTCAACAGTGCTAGTTTGCTAGTCTGATGTCAATGCATAGGCCTTTGTGGTATCATTGACTCATCTCCTTTAGCTGGCTAGGCTTATGTCAAGGTGGAGGAATCTCTGAGGGGAATGACTAGCTTATTGGTCAAATGTCAGGCATCTGTGGCTTGCCTGCTACTGGAGAAATGCAGAAGTGCACATCTGTGGGTCACAGGCCCTATACTGTGTATAGGTTAAGCAGGTTCTTTTTTAGCGTAAGCATTAGGACGCTGTGCATTTATAGGAGTACTTGAGTTCTATCCCTGCTGTTGACATGAAGTTCTGAACAGTTTGCCGCAGAGTAACAACGGTGCAGACTGCGGCTTTGTTGCCCTATTATTACATTGCCCTGCAATTAGGACTATGGGGTGTGAATAGCAGTGCATACCGAAGTGCTGCACTATAACTCCCCTGTGTGGACACTGCGAGCATGAACTGAAAGGGTCCTACTTCACGTTAACGTAATTCTTCAAACGGGAGTCTGATGTGATTGATTTCTGCGCCTCTACCCACTCTGCCTTTTTTACATTGCACGCCACTTGCACAAATCCAGGCTATCTGTATTACAAATATGTGGTTTGATTTTGGCTAATTATGTGTAATTTTGATTGCCTGAAATTCTTTGCGTTTAGCTTTGACAGTTTCCACCTGGTCGTTCGGTTGGTCACAGATTTATGTGGAAGTTACCAGTAAATTGTACATTAAGTTGACCAATCTAACATGAGAATCTCGAGTCTCTACCATTGGCCCTTTTGAACAGTAAATCATAAGAAAAAAGTATCGATTCTTTCCCCTCCCCACCCCCCAGTTTTGCACTCTGGATGAACCTTGTTCTCACAAGACAATAGTAGGTAATTTTTTTTTTTTTACTAGCCAGCTGGTCTTTAACTGAACAATCTCAGTAACATCCACCACAAACTCTAATCCAAATAAATGAGAAAATATGATTTACAATCTGCAAAGCCAATCAATATCAGTTCATAATGAGTTTCAATGCTTAGCAGCATATTCTCAAATTTTGTTCTTTCATATAGCAATTTATTTTTAATTGCATATTGGGAGATAAGGGTTTTGTGTTTTTCAAATCATTTATATGAATTATTTTTTCAGTTGCTTTAACCACAATACAGCAAAATGGTAAAAGAGGATTAGGGGAATTATTTAGGAAAAACACTGATTTCTATAATCAGATCTGAATTGCAATCTGTCTGGTTTTGAATAGCAGTACATTTGCCACAGAGACTGCCAGAAGCTGAGAAATGATTGGGCTACTATTATTGAATATTTGGTAGTCTGCTCAGTACCATGGAAGCCTTACTTGATTTCTTTCTTTTTAATACACACTGGGGCCTTAATTCTAAAGCCCTTACTCAGTTTTTAGTTGAGTGAAACTCCCAAGTAAAGACTAAAGTAAAAAGTAAACTAAGACTGAGTAAAAATGGAGTGGCAAATTGTGGCCCTCAGGATTTGTGGATGGAGAGCTCTTCCTCTCCCTACATGGAAGGAGGAGTCAGCTAACTCCACCACTCCATTGCCTTCTTCATAAGGGTTTTGCATGGATCCAGGAATCCATGAGGGGGTGGTAAGCAGTGGAGATCAGCAGAGGAAAGTTAATGCAATCAGAAAAGTGCCACTCTGCGCTGGGAAACCCTTAGCTTGGGAGTTTCTAGCAGAGCCCCAGGATGCCCAGAACTGATTTGGAGGCACCAGGCCTTTGTGAGATTGGTCCTGGGACGTTGGTGGATCCCTGTTTCAGAACCTTAATTTCTTCTTTGTAGGGGACAGCGCCTAGTGTCCACTTTTTAATAAAGGAATTCAGAGGAAAGTCCAGAATCACATGGTGTTCCCTGGCCCCATACATGTATTTCTGCAAAGGGACATTGTCTGACCATAAGTAAAAATTTCAGAATTTGGCCTATGGATTTACTGGGTGTTTTGCTGGCATAAGAATTGATTAGAAACTGAGTGAAGATTTCAGGATTTGGTCTTGATAGAATTAAGTCAGAGTCAGAAGCGGTGCTAACCCATTGGGGGTCCTAAGCAGGAATATTCCCCCCACCCCCCCCAAAAACATACTAATAGAGGGGCCCCTTGAGTTGCTCCGGGCCCTGTGCAATTGCTTAATCTGCTTATGCCTAGTGCCAGCTCTGTTCAGAGTAGAGCTCAAGTAGCTACAACATCCCTGGAACTACTGACTAATAATACTTTGTGTTTCTATGGTGCCTTTCATCTGAGGAGCTCAAAGCTCTTATTCATCTTTAGAACAAATACTAAAACTACAGGAAGGTAGAACACACCAGACTGTGTGGTGGAAGAGCACTATATTTAATTTTTGATAGCATCCTAAAATGACTGTGTTTTGTGGATAATTATGTGACTTTTACCTATCAGTGCATGTCATCAGTGGTATAATACCCATGTCTCTAGTTTAGTATAGATATCAGAGCCAAAAGGATTTTAAGAACTGTTAACATATTTACATATTTTAATACTGACATTACTCCATGTCATTTTATTTGCATCTTACATCTCATGACATTTCCTATCATCTTATGTGGTTAAACACAGAGTAAGGTAATGAGATGCAGTGTAACTTGAAAACAGTTTTTAAAAGTAACATGAATTTTAAGTAAATATACCCCTTAAGTAGCCAGGAGCCAAGACAAAATTATTGCAGTAATTTTACACAATTCACAGGCCGATGCATAGCCCATTGTTTCATTGACTACAGCACCTGAAAGTTGTCACATTTTTTCCCATCCTTCCCTTACAACCTTGCACTTAGCTCTCTGGTTTGTGAAAATGCTTTAAAAATGTTTGTGTCTTTCTTTTGTGTATGCAGGGAGTTAACAAGAGTTGGAAACTACTGTCGACCCATCCTGTGAGTGAAGCAGATGGGAGTTGGTTCTGTTGAACTTTTCACTTGGGAAAATGCATTAAAAAAGAAGCTTTGCTGTAACATGGCTGATAGTGACCTTTGCCTGTACTGTAATGGATCCCAATGCATGATTTCATTACCATGGTGATGATCTTAACCAAAACGCTGGAAAACAAAGGTGCTGACTCTGTGACATGCAGGACTGAGCTGGTAAGATATGTAAAATCTTAATTACAAACTATCTTCCTGTTGCTCACTGCACTGTAGCTGTATAATATGTATTTCAAATTTAGGGCCAGATCTTCAGTTGGTGCAAACTGGTATAGCTCCAGACACTTCAGCTGAACTACATCCATTTACACAAGTTGAGCATCTGGCCCTTAGTAAATAACAGGAATGCTGTGGTTTTAGTATATGTGAATCTCAGCAAAGCATTCAATCTAGTGCCATAGAATAAACACATTAAAAAACTGGATAAACACCAACTAGATGAATAGCTTGGATTAGAAGTTGCCTGACTAACAGTGAACAGATGGTCACCAGTAATAGTAAGATGAGCAAGTGGGGAGCATTATTAAGTGGGGGGATGGCAAGGGTCAGTACTGTGTTACTTAACAGTTTTGTTAAGAATCTAGAGAAAAATGCAAATTCACACACCATCAAATGAGCTGACAGCACAGAAAAATCAGAGAGGCAACAAACACACAGAAAGACCAAATTACATTGCCAAGTGAATTGGGGAGAGTGGAACAGTGGGCTGAGTGTACCTAAGGAAAAGAAATAAATGGCACAGATGCAAATTAGGGGCAACTGCCTGGAAAGCAATGAGTGCAAAAATGACCTGGGGGTGATAATAGAGAGCAATCTGAATAGGCTCTCAAAGTGCCAAGTAGTCAATGCTAGTCTCAAACGTGTTTATATATAGTGGCATTCAGGAGAATTATTCACAGTCTAGGAAGAAATTAGAACAAGGTGCTGTTGCCTGGAAAATGCTTTGGGAGCTTCAGAAACGATGCACAAGTACAAATACTCCTCTCTCTCTCGCCCCCCCCTGAGAAGAAGCAGAGAGCTCCATCCCCTTAACTGACAGATTCCCCCAAAGATCAATGCGGATTGTGGGGGACTGCAGAAGGCAACGGGCAGCTGTCTGTTGCACAGCTGATGTCCCCATGGAAGGAGGAGGAGCTTCGGTAGGGTTGGAGGAAGCATGTTGCAGAGGCTGAACTTCACCGTTCTGTGGGCACAGGGTCCCCTCTGAGAGCAATTCAGGAGGCATACAACTCAAATGTCCCCCAAAGAGGAGGTGAATATGTTCTATGAGGGAGCAAAGTCCTTGTCTGAACATATATTGTTTTGGTCATTAGCCAATAAAGGAAAAAATATGAAAAACGTGATGAAATTTAACTGGTCTGAAAGATTCCCCCGGCCAGGGGGATTCTGCAAACCATTGACTAAAGTTCACTTGAAAGTCATTGGATTAAGAGGGTGGGCAAAGGGACGTGACAAAGTGTCATGTACAAGCTACTAATGAGATTTGGTGGCTGTGGGAGATTCACTGGTTTGGGATGAGTATAAATTATTCCGTGCACTATGGATCCACATGGAACCAGACCACTGTAAAATAACAAAAGCAGCCCTTCCATTTCCTTTGCTGGGGGCAGAGTTGTTAGCTTTTGAGATACTGCAGACTAGTTAGAATGTAATTGCCTCGCTGCAGGGCCCTGGGTTATTAATTGTTTGTTAGCACTTTTGGTGCTATGTAAATACAATAATAAAAATGGGTCTGGATATAAATTTCTAATTGCTTGGGATGTTACATTGGTGCAGATGTTCACACAGGGGCTGGATCCAAAGTCTACCGAATACAGTGGGAGTCTTTATAATGACTTCAGTGGGCTTTGGATCCAAAAAGTGGAAACCAAACAATGAAAACTGAATAAAATCTAAAACCACATATAGAAAACAAAAGACTGAAAAAAACCTCCAAAACCCCCCCAATGAATTAGTTCACTGTTTTACTTCCCAGTTTTGATGTAAAACTCAAATCTTATGAAATGGCAATCGCACTTAATATAGGAACATATGTCATTTCAAAATGTTTCTTTCTTCCTCATTTTTAGACCTTAACTTTTGTCTCCGAACAGAACTTGCTCTTCTTTGATATTTGCTAGGCAGATGTATGCTGTGAAAAACTGTTTTTCTTGTGTTTGTTCTCTTTTGAAGTTTGCTCTAGTTTGGCCTTACTTTTGATACAGCTATTTGTCATCTTTGTTCTCTGGTTACTTCATACCATCCTGTAAATAAATTAGGTCCCAATGGATAAATGTTTCTACTTTACCTGGGAAGTGACAGCATGCTTCAAAAAGGTGGCCAAACTTTTACTTACAACTTAAATGGCTTTTTCACATCTGCACAATTGGCATTCTGCCTCCTTAACACCTTATATTATATTGTAAGGTATATGGTGTGCATATTTATTACGATCATTTTCATTAGATTATTTTTATGATGGATTGTCAGCAGTGATCACAGTATTGTTATGTAAGTGGGCAACATTTATAATATTAATTGGGAGAGAAGTAGGTGCATATGCAGTTGCCTAAACCCAGATAAAATGCAAATGTGGCAGAACAGATCACCCTCGAATTTATTTTGGTGCTGGTACTTAAATAAAATTATCATTACTTAAGTAAAGTAGGATGCAGGTGCCGGGGGAAAATGTCAGAAGTAGAATAAGGATATTTTTGGGACAGCAGAAGAATGGTGACGATGATAGGCATTGCTAACATATTCTGCACCTGTAGTGAGCATATTGATTTATTGCGTTTAAAGCTGATGTTTGGTCATGGCAGTTTTTAGGAGAAGGCTTAAGATGATTATGCAGTCAAGGGAAAAATTGTTGGAAAGGGTGTTTAAATAGAAACCATCACAAAGTCACTGGAATTGGTTTGTACCCATATAACATTGATTTTTCCATTTTCAGTGTAAATAAGAAGAACAAACCAAGTGCTGTGAGAATCATTTGAAGAAGAGCTGTAGTGTGGCAGCCCACCTTTGCAAACACAATCCATGTTAAACATGGTCTTTTAGTATCTAATTGGGAAAATTTAGTGAGCCTCTGAGAAATTCAAAATCCCAATAAGTCCAATGGTCTCTTGTTTGTCCCAGCACAAAATTATTGCTGAACTCCCCCTCTTTGTTTAGTTTCCCCGGTAGTTTAGGGACCTGGGTCCAGCCATGAGTAGTCCCTGACTTCAGTGGAATACTCACACCCAGGAGTAAGGGCTTGCGTGACTGGATCCCAGTGCTGCCACCTTGCAGTTCTTAACGAAGTTTGATTAACTGAAGGAAATATGGAGGGAGGGTGGTCGGTTGGTTAATGCACAAGACTGGGTCTTAGGGAATTTCAGTTCTGTCCCCAGCCCGGCCACTTGAGTTCTTTGGGCAAGTCCCTATGGATTGCCACTCTTGCTCATGTTAACTAGTCCCACTGAGTACTAACTCAGCAAGAATAAAGGTGGTGGAATTGGGCCCTAAAGTTCAGAATAACTTCGAATGAGTTAGTCAAGTCTACGAGAAGTGAATAGCTTTTCTGGTTGTTTTCAGCACACTCCAAAGATGAGTCAAGGTCCTACTCTCTTCTCTTGTGGAATTATGGGTAAGTAACAGAAATTTCTTCAATATTTACTGAATCTCTGCTCCAGTCATTTAATCAGTGACCTTTCATAACTGCAAGGTGTAAAGGGAAAGCATTTTGGGAGGGGGGGGAAAGGAAGAAATCTTAGTAAGAATATATCCTAGAATTGTTTCCTACAAGTCACAAGCTCTGTTGCTCTTTTTCTCTAAATTCAATATCTGAACTCAGAAAGGCCCGAGGGCCTTTTACTTTGGAAGCCACGTAGCTATTTGTTTATCTCCTGTATGCTACACCTCATGGCACTCAGGTGGGGAGCAGTGTGTTCATTTCTAGTTGGACAACCTGTATCTTCAGCTATATTAAGCTCAGCGTTGTCCCAAGTAGTAGAATCTACTTAATCATCCATCTTTTCTAATTGTTGCCACGTGCATTTAACTGGGACAGTTGCCAGTGATTCAATGCAAAGCCTTTCGTGACTCTAAAAAATGGCTAAGCGACATAGCCCCTGTGTCTAAATGTCACATCCAGTGCCTGTAAGCCTGGTCAAAGGAGTTCACAGGTAGGAAATAAGTTAGTGTCTGCTGTCATGCACTACCCACCACTTATTCCAGGCTTCATTGGTGGCTGATAAATAAGTGATTTACCTTGTTTTTCTAAATACTTTGATGCTTTTGCTTATTTTTAGAGTATTCATACAGTACATAGATTGCAAATCTTTTGGAGAAGGGACAGTTTTTTTATTCTGTGTTTTGTTCAGTACCTAACACCAGGGGGTCATGGGTCAATGACTGGGGCTCTTAGGTGCTACCACAATACAAATAAACAAAACAAACAAACAACAATATGATCAGTAAAAAAGAATACCTCCGAGCCAAAAGTTTTTGGACAAGCCTCTGCTAGGACAGTTGCTTATTTGGTCCTTTTTTTGTCTCTGCCAAGAGCATGGATTGTATTGTACGACTTCTAATGAATTTTGCACCAGAGTGCGTCACTTTTTATGCAGAACTGCCATTGACTTCCATGGGAGTTTGGTGCATGGACTGACAATCCCGAGGAGCCAATCAGACTGAAAGATGTGGCATTGTATTGTGCTCAGTGGGCTTTGTAATGTGCAGAGTGACTTGCTAGGCACTGGGCTAAGATCTCCAAACCCAAATAAAATTTTAAGTGGCGATTGAGTCAAACTACTTGATATGAAAGCCAGTGCTTTAAAAACAGAGAGGCTGCTCCCTCTATTAACAGACGTAATTCTCATTGGTGTTAATGGGAGCTGAGTACATGCATTAAGGGGAGACATTTCCCAAGCCTCCAGATAACTAGAGCCATCTGAAGGGAGGGGGGGTGGAAAGTGGGTAGATGAAATATTTTGATTTTTCAAATGAAAGTCACAAGATTCAAAGTCAAGTAGTGACAGAAACAGTCAGTTCCCTTTATTCTGCCTGTCAAGAATAAATAAGGAACAAAGAGTACTCAATCAGTTGGGTTAGCCTTGTGATAAGGCATTTACAGAACTGTCAACAAATATGAAGGGGCTAAGCCTAATTGAAAAACAGCTTGTTAATAGCTTTCTACAAAGCCGTTAGGATCTGAGCTACACTGTGCTGGTCTTCCTTGTGTGCCAAATTATCCTGTTTCCAAGGGAACCTAATCTTACCTCCTTGACCACAGCTCACCATGTAATTGTCTTTGTCATGCCCAGTCAAGAAGAGTGAGTCTCATTGGCATGTGAGGGCATTATTTTGTTTTTAGGCATCTTTCCCAATGCATTTCTTGATGTCTTCAAACTTGTGCCAAGATCACAAACCAATTCAGTGTTGAAACTTGTTCTATGTTTTAAGTCCGTTCAGTGATTATAGTGGCATTGAATTTGAAATTGGTTGATTATTTCAGATCAGCTGGCCAGGTTCCTGCTTGTGAAAAGCAGAGAGAGAAATAAATACACTGAAGTTTGGATTGGCAGTAGGGCCAGCAGGAGGCCAAGAATTACAGTCCCATGTAAAACCTCTGGGGATTGGAGAGAACTTGGCTGGATTTCTTGTCCTTTCAGTCAGGGTGTTTTAAAAAAATGATCCTTTTGGATTCCACTGGAGGCAGTGAATGGAGAGGGAGATATTGCTGGCCAATCTGTGGATCAAACTGGCATTTTGAGAAGGAAATCCATGCCAACCTCTTGGCTTCAAGGAAGAGGCCATGAGGTTGACCACAGGGAACTGAAAAGTGTCAAGGAATGAAGTGGTGGAGAAGAGCATGTCCTTTTTTTTCATTTGTCTATACCTCATCTGCAATTTCTTCAGAACTCAAGATCAGCAAGTCAGTTTTTGGATGGGAGCCACAGCATTCAGGGTTGCTGAAAATTAGATGTAGAGAGGAGTGTCATGTTCCTACTGATGGCATTGCAAGCCAAAGCATCTCATGGTCTCCCTTGGCATCTGTACATACACACTAAACACGCTGGGTGACAAGTCAGAATCCTGCAGGATGCTGCATGTGAAAGTCCTTGAGGATGGAGAGTAAAATACTTATTACTATTCTGAAGAGGAAAGAATGAAGCCCAACCTAACTTCATGTATAGTGGCATTAAAGGCTGTGAATAAACCTAATAAAAACATAATGGACACAACTACGTCAGCTGCCAGATGGAGACTGTAAAAAAGAATAGCATTCCCATTCCCATTCCCATATTGCATACCAGTGTCTTAATCCAAACATAAAGGGACTAAGATTTCCCAACATCACTTTATCAGAAATATTTCCCATCAGTAGGAGGTTAGAGACTATGCTATAACTGGAACAGTTTATGGCCATTAGATGCACCATAGTACTTTTCACACAAGTAAGGCTGCTGTTAGTCCTAGTGAAATTCTGATTTGGGTAATTACATTTGGCCTGTGTAAACTGACCAGCAGTTTCAACAGGATATGGTATTCTGCTTCATTTCCTTGCCCTAACTGATGGCTAGTGTTGCTGGGCACTGTTAAACAGCTGCCATGTTACGCCTCAGAAGGTTGACTGCAATTCACTGGTGGATGGAGTGGTATAATATATATATATATATATATATATAGTTTGCAAAACCCTTTAAGATTCTGCAGACTGAAAAGTGCTACCCAACTGGAAGATCTTGTCATTCATTCATGGACCCTCTTTCTTTTGGAAATAAATTATTTTAGATGATTATAACAAATGAATCAATATGAAAACTCACACAAAAGCTTTGCAATTGTCATATCAATACATCATACAAATGTTTTGTGAAGGAGGAAAAGGTACTGAAAACTACCCGGGGGGGGAGGGGGGAGAAGAGAATGAATTAGAGATTGTAAATCTTCTATATAATTTAGATATTTATACAGCACTAAACATTATGAGAATCTATAAGAAACATTAAGCTTTATTAAAGATTCGATAAGTCAGAAAATCTAACATCAAAACCATTTTCCAAATGACCTAAAGAATCATCCTGTTTTTTATTTTGAGATAAACAAGAAATGCTCTCCCAGTGTAATACTACTACTACTACTAAAAAGATTGGTTCTGATCTTTATAGCTTTGCTTTGCTAGAAAAAGGACCAAAGTTGAAAAACCTACACCTATAAATTCAGCCCTGAGAATGAATAATTTCTTGCACCTGCTTGAGTTGTCCTTGAAACATCAGGGAATACAAGACATTTCCTATTATGAAACAGAATTTTTCCATTTCCCTCCCACACAGCCAGCATTACATGCCCACAGTCAAAAGGCATGGAAATGTAATGGAAGTTGTGCCAGAGATAGAAGCCATTTTATTAGAAAGTTTGGTTATTGCCTCTTGATACAGATTTTCTGTATCTGAGGGGGTTGGGATGGTAAAATCTTTTAAAGAGTTTAACAATATAGTAACATCATCAACTAATTCTTCCCAACCAGATATTGAAGGAACATCCAGTATCTGAATGTCCAGTATCAGATACCATTGTGATGGATGGCTGAATAGGAAACATCAGAGCATTAGCCAAATCCAGTCAGCCTTTTATTTTTATTATGATAGCACCAAGTTCTGTATCAGGGCCTCATTGTGGTAGGCACTGTATACACAAAGTAAAGACATCTTACAAAGGGCTTAAGCTCTAAAGAGACAGGACAGAGAAACAGAAATAGGCAGACAAAAATAATAACTAAGTAACATTTCATAACTAAAGAACTCTTTGCTCAGCATAAAATCAGGCTCATAGTTTCTAAAGAAAGTTTATATGTGGTGGTTGCGTTATGCAGTTACTGAAAGGAGAAGGATTTTGCATGAGGAAACTAAATGACAATGGGAGGTGCAAAAGTACAACCCCCAGGTAAAAATAATGTGCTTATTTTTGGTAAGTTTATGCAACTCCTTGTTTTGATTCATCATGTTCAATAAGGATTATTGAATCGTATATTAATTCTTTATAAAATGCACTTTAAAAAAGCAGCCTGCCCTGTTCCTGGAGAATTTACCCAGAATTCATTTCAATTTAGTACTTTGTCAGAAATGAGTCCACAATAAAATATGGCGGCGAAGAAAATTCTGAATTTCGTGCATTCAGCCTCTGACACTAGAAGTGGGACTGGAGCAAAGTTTCTTTAAAATCTATGAGCATGATTCTACTCAAAGTGAATGGAACTGATGTCAGTGGGATTACTTTAAGAAGCAAGCATGCCCAGTGGTGGTGTTAGTAACATGGCTACATGGAACTGGTTCTGAGCTCTACAATGAGGAAAGCCAAGACGTCAAAAGAAAAACTGATAATGAAATAAAAAAATAAACCAAAGCAAAACTCGAGCCTGTAACTTCAGATATCATCATCATCATATTAATCTTATATGAGATGGCAAGGGCGAGGACAATCCTTGTGGTAAGGGCTATAGTAATTTTAAGACTGCTAGTTTGGAAATGTTGCCTTTTTATTGGAACAAGACTGTTTTGCAGCTCTGTTTCCCACAATAAGGCATCATTTTCCCTTCTAATCCACACCTCCTATTTCTGAGCTGCAATTTCCTTTGAAAACAGCTTGTCTGTGGAAGGTTCCATCTAAATGACTAATTGCTGTGTACTTGTAACAGGAAATATTGCTCAGAAAACAGCTCCAACTCTATATGCATTGCCTAGGCTTTGCTTTTCAAGCCAGCCTAACCATGAGAGCTTTGTTCAAATTTGCTCGGACGTGTATTTGTGTGTGCGTGTATGCATGTGTGCAGTGTATCTACTAGCATCTGAAAACTAGAAAAAAGCACAGCTGGGTAGAAGAATAGGGAGACATTTAACTCCACCAAGATTGGGAGAGCTGTATAGAGGGACATATTAAAGAATTAAAGAATTTTTTTGCTGAAAAAGTAGGGACTTTCCCTCTTAAATAAAGACAGTTGGCCCGAATGGTGTGCAGATCACAGACTTGGTTTGTCATGTTTGTTCTGAAGAGAGAGATTTTGGGACTAGCATTTTCATTTCCCACTGAAGCATAGCTGCATGCATCATATTTTAACCTTGTTTGTGAAACAGGAAAGCAGGAGTACTGGTGTGGTTCTATGTCATTGCCATCAACTAATTACAACCATTAAATTTGTTCCACATTTAGAAGCCATCTCTTGCACATAAACAGGGGACAATGGAAAATACAGACTGCCTTTTCCCCTGTGCACAGAATGCAGAAGAGACTAAAATTTAAGTAAAAGAATATGTGAGAAAGTGAATTAAATACAAACTTATCACAAACAAGACATGCACAAAAAGAAGTGTTTGTAAATATGTGTTGTTAAATTGGGATCCAAACAGAATTCATATGCCAATTTAAAAAAAAATTGATTGAAACCCATAATTACTTTACGAGTTGCTGTAATAAATTATTGATTAATGTAAATTATTTCACAGGAAAAGAACATAAAGGAAACATGAGCAGAAGGATCATCCATTATGTATAAAAAGGAACTGTAAAAATATTATAGCAGCACATTTGTGTCACTATAGTTAAAGTTGTGTCAGCATTTTAATTGTAAACCCTTATTTTCTGTGGTTTATAACTTGGTTGTTAAAATTTACACTGTGTCATCTGAGGAACACATTTTTAGTTACACTAATTTAAAAAGCATGTGGCCATTTTGAAGCTGTAGAGGTGGAAAAAATGGCAAAGTTTCCTGTGCTTTTTACTTTGTGTGTGTGTGTGTGTGTGTGTGTGTATGCGCTACAGTAATTCAGAATCAGGTCAGTTATTTCATATGAAATTTTGTGTGACCCTAGTTAGTCTGTAATGTGGATTAAACCCTTTTAAACTGGCCAGCTTAAATTTGGCTACTGTGATAATACAATTTCATATTTTAGATGTTTAAAAAAAGTCTCTCTCCTCCTCCCTGACCCTCATGGGAGTTGAGTGAGTTCCTGCCCAATGAAGTGCCCGCAGAGGAGGAGATGGACTGCTGTATCCATTTGCTGGCTTTAAGGGGTTATTGAGAGGAGCAAAGTCCAGAGCAGTGCTTTCTTTCTCTTTTTTCCCCTCTGGTTGAGAGGTTCTGGAGCTCCAGCCCATGTGGGGCCTCCAATGGGAGTTGGGAAAAGGGGCCTGGGCCACTGCCACTGTGCGCGGGGTCCATCCTGGTTCTCACCACCATCTGCTTGCTGAAGGCATTCCCAGTAGAGTGTCAGCTGCTTTAGAAGAGGTGAGAACCTGGCTTTAGAATATGCATGTTTTGTTATTATTTTGGCAGGCTACCAAAATTTTCATGAGACCTGCAAGAGAGAGATGGGAAATGGCAGTTTTTAAACAGATTCTATCTCAGCAAAAGCTGAACAGAATTTCAGAATTTTTCAGAGAAATGGCATTTCTGTAGCCCAAGTGTATTTCCTCTGCCAACTAACAAAAGATTGCTGCCAACAATGCAGGTGTGAGAAAGAAAAGGTCAAGAGAATCCTTCTTAATGAAAGGTGTGAGGCAATCTAAATATAGGAGTCACTGTCAACTCCCCTTATAATATTGGGCCATGACATGCCATTCCATAGAAAAACTTATAGGAAGGGGATGAGGAGTATGTGGGATTCATGAGGGAAGGAATTTCCCTAGGATTGCTCAGTCAGGGTTCAGCTCTTGTAACCTGTGGATTTCTGGAGATTTACTGCAGTCATGTAATAGAACCACACTAACAAGTTCTCCTGACCTACTGCCCATGAAGGGGACTCTGCTGAAAAGCTCATACATCCTCATGCTGTACGAAATTTCCATAGCTTCCCTAATTGTGATGCGAATCTCCGGAGAACACTGCAGTTTTAAAGGAATCTAAACCTGGCTTCTCATTTTGTGCCTGCAAATTATTGTGGGCACAGTTTCGCAAATTTAACTAAATGCAGGCACTGATAATGACAGTGAAATGTGTAACTGGGGGCACATCCATCTGCCATCATTTGCATCTGCAACTAATTGAACCTACAGTTATATTTCTGGGCACAAAGGGGAGGTCAGGTGTAAAAATCAGGCCCTGACTCATTTGAATTTTTTTGCAGTTTCAAAACACTGTAGAGCTCACCTTTAAATATCAAGTAGGAAATCTCTGCAGGGAAAGAAAAAATCAAATTGGTTCATCTAGTCACAATATGTCACAAAACTTTCCCTTTCATGACGTATAATGGAGGGAAGGACCTCTTGAATTTGCAGTGGAGGCACTGGAAGTGCATTGCAGAGACCACCTTTTGTCTTTTAACAGCGGATAGCATTACAGAATAGTGGAACAATTGTAATTGTGAGCTGATTAACTAAGGCTCCTTGACCCTATAGGCCAAATTTATTATTGGCCCACTCTTATGCCATCAGTGAATTTGTCCCTGAAATATTAATTGACTAAGGGTGAAATGAATAGTATTTAGAGGGCCAGCATAAAGCCTATGTGCCAATTAAGCCCTATCCTACCCTCAGACTGCAATTTTGTTCCCACAATTTTTAACTCCTGCAGTTTAGGTTTCTTGACCATCTAAATAACTGGTTTGCAGGCACAGTAAGTTACTCAGAAAGCCAAAGGATATAAATTGGAATTTCAGTTAGCTTTGCCTGAAAGTTACTTATGTAGAATTGGAGTCCAGCTTCTGAAAATCTGTCCCTGAGGGTCTGAGCGGGATTCCTTCACCCACTTTGTGAGTTTTGGGTGTGCAAAGAATTCAAACTCTTAATGTAGTTTATCAAGGGAACTACGGTGTCCTCTTTTTGGCATTAGGGCTTAATTTCTGCTAGTCCAGATTCTGTTGTCAGAGATTTGAGCATGAATCCCATTGTATTTCATCGGAGTTGGTGTGTATAACTAAGTGCTGAATTTGACCTTAGATTCCAATGGGAGTTATGCTGTTTTATGGAGGAGAGAATAGATTTCACAAATCTCCTAGGAATTCCTAATACTATAGGATTACGGTCATTAATGTATAACTGCATTTCCTTGGGAATCCAGATGCACTGATTATTTTGATTTTAAAAGCATATTGTCAAGGTGTTTTTCATCATCTGTAAGATGTCTGACCTTCTAGAAATCTGTATCCCTGCCAAACAACTGGGTCCCCTCTCCTCACAGGAACGCACCAGTATGCTGGGAAGGTTGCTCATGAGTGGGAGGCCACTGCTGCTGATGTATTTATTTTTATCTTATAAAAATATAGCATTTAATTTATTATGAAAAGAAAGCAAAAAAGTACATAGTCTCTGCAAACAAATATAAAGAAAAACGTGGGACGTTGCTGTTCTAAGTTTGGGCCTTTCAGCTCAGTTTCTTTAAAGAAACCTTGGTAGCGCAGCCTATTGGATTTTTCAGCAGGCCACATTTTTCAGATCTGTTTAAGGATCCTTTAAAGTTCCCTTTAATGTTAATGCTCTAATTTCAGATGATATTTTCGGTTCTGGTAAGTGCTGGCATTTCCTAATTCAAGGCAGATTGAGGGGCCCTGATGTCACTGCAGAACCAGTAAGCAGCACAGCTAGCATTTAGGTAGAAAGCAGCAACTTCAGAAGAGATTCTGTAGTGATGATAACCTAACCCCCTTCAACTGTCATGGCTCTTGCCTCTGAAGCTAAGACCAGGTTAACCAGAAACATGTTTTAACATGCTTTTTGCTAGAATGCATCTAGCACAGTTTTCCTGGTTCATGGACATGTGGATGGGTTGTGTTGCAGTCAGTTTTACAAAACCTTACTGGAGATTAGGGACTAGGGCTTGTTTATAGCAGGATTTTGTAAAATGGTTCATACCATAGCTAGGGCCTATGAAAACTTGGTCCTAGCAACAATCTGATGTATACATAGTTCTGCGTCCTAAATCCAATATGGGGTGTAGTCTCAGCAGTTGATTTGGAGTGGATGAGGAAATCCAAGGGATTGCTCAAAGGCTAGGCAGGCAGTGGTGTTAAGGACCTGGGTGTACTGAACTTGATGCTAAGCAGAGCAGGGGAGATACCTTTCTTATTTAGGGCTACTACTGGCCTTCAGGGGTGCAGAAATCAGCTCCTTCTCCCAGCACTAGCAGCTGCAGTTTCTCCTCTCTCACTTGCGACACTCCTAATGGTGTGAGACTTACGTTATTTTGAAATGACCAGCTTTAGAATGGAAAATGGACAATATTCCTTCTTTTTAAAACAAATTCTGCCCTCTTCAAAATTTGATGATATAAATCTTTACTTTTTGCCTTGAAGGAAAGTTCAAAATATCATCATGGCAATGGCGATTTAACATGTTACCGAAGATCGGTTAAACCATATTTCACATGCAAGCAGTTTCAGTTCCAACTTTCTGACTTGCCTTAGTCTCTGAACAGGAAAAAAAAGGCCAACACACCCTAACATTAAAAGCACAGGATGTGTTGGCTCTAGTTGAGGCTTGTTCGTGGCTTGGTACTTAACAAAGCTAGTGTCAACCACAGTTGAGCAGACAAGTCTTAATATCTGTCAACCACAGCAGATGTAGGTGAAACATTACAATTAATAAGCAGGCCATGGAGAACAATAGTGTAACTACACCTCCAGCATCTTTTCGCCCCCATGTCTGATGTGTTTTCGGTTCTTAGCTTTTTGCAGAAAACCACACCTTTAGGTCTTTAGGTTTAGGTCATGAATTAGCATGTGTCAGAACAAAAGAATCAAGGTCAAATAGGTGCCTGAAGTTTGGGTCATCATGTGACTGTTCTGCTTTGATCCCAAAGGGCTTTGAATCCTCTATAGTTAACCAGGTTAATTTGTGCCTGTATTAAAGGCACAAAGAATATGAGGCTTGAAGACAAACCAGGCTTTTCAAGATTAAAGGAACAAAGCCAAAGCGGTCAGGTTCTAAAATGTAACTTGTGTGACTAAAATGTATGACAATTACAAAGTTTTTACATTTTATGTCTATGTATATTGTGTAGATAGTAGAGTTTTAATCATAAATTGTAAACCTAGGTCTTTTCATGTGTTTATGGTTGCTTTACATGATAATATTTCACCTGTCCCGTTTACGTAACACTTTAAAAATCAGCAAAAGGGTAATATAAATAAAATTTATTAGGAAACAAAAGGCAAAAAACTATTATGTACATAGTTTAGTCCTATTCAGGGTCTACTCGGCACTTCTTGCCTTGTCTCTTGTATTCATTAAATGGAGCATCTTTTGTCACTGTCCAGCAATAGTCTGCAAGCATTGATGGGCTCCATTTGCCCTGATAGCGTTTCTCCATTGTTGCAATGTTCTGGTGAAATCGCTCGCCGTGCTCATCACTCACTGCTCCGCAGTTCGGTGGGAAAAAAATCTAGATGAGAGTGCAAAAAATGTATCTTTAGTGACATGTTGCAACCAAGGCTTTTGTGTGCCTTGAGGAGGTTTTCCACCAAAAACCTGTAGTTGTCTGCCTTGTTGTTTCTGAGAAAATTTATTGCCACTAACTGGAAGGCTTTCCATGCCGTCTTTTCCTTGCCACACAGTGCATGGTCAAATGCATCATCTCAAAGAAGTTCACGAATCTGAGGACCAACACCTTCCTTTATCTTAGTTTCACTTAACTTTGGAAATTTTCCACGGAGGTACTTGAAAGCTGCTTGTGTTTTGTCAATGGCCTTGACAAAGTTCTTCATGAGACCCAGCTTGATGTGTAAGGATGGTAACAAAATCTTCCTTGATTCAACAAGTAGTGGATGCTGAACACTTTTCCTCCCAGGCTCCAATGACTGTCGGAGTGGCCAATCTTTCTTGATGTAGTGGGAATCTCTTGCACGACTATCCCATTCGCAGAGAAAATAGCAGTATTTTGTGTATCCAGTCTGCAGACCAAGCAAGAGAGCAACAACCTTCAAATCACCACAAAGCTGCCACTGATGTCGGTCATAGTTTATGCACCTCAAAAGTTGTTTCATGTTGTCATAGGTTTCCTTCATATGGACTGCATGACCAACTGGAATTGATGGCAAAACATTGCCATTATGCAGTAAAACAGTTTTAAGACTCGTCTTCGATGAATCAATGAACAGTCTCCACTCATCTGGATCGTGAACGATGTTGAGGGCTGCCATCACACCATCGATGTTGTTGCAGGCTACAAGATGACCTTCCATGAAGAAGAATGGGACAAGATCCTTTTGACGGTCACGGAACATGGAAACCCTAACATCACCTGCCAGGAGATTCCACTGCTGTAGTCTGGAGCCCAACAGCTCTGTCTTACTCTTGGGTAGTTCCAAATCCCTGACAAGGTCATTCAGTTCACCTTGTGTTATGAGGTGTGGTTCAGAGGAGGAGGATGGGGGAAAATGTGGGTCCTGTGACATTGATGGTTCAGGACCAGAAGTTTCATCCTCTTCCTCTTCCTCGTCTGACTCAAGTGAGAATGATTCTGCTGCATCAGGAACCAGCAGTCCTTCTCCGTGGGGTACTGGGCGTATAGCTGATGGAATGTTTGGATAATGCACAGTCCACTTTTTCTTCTTTGATGCACCTTTCCCAACTGGAGGCACCATGCAGAAGTAACAATTGCTGGTATGATCTGTTGGCTCTCTCCAAATCATTGGCACTGCAAAAGGCATAGATTTCCTTTTCCTGTTCAACCACTGGCAAAGATTTGTTGCACAAGTGTTGCAGCATATGTGTGGGGCCCACCTCTTGTCCTGATCTCCAATTTTGCAGCCAAAATAAAGGTGATAGGCTTTCTTAACCATAGTGGTTATACTGCGCTTTTGTGATGCAAAAGTCACTTCACCACAAACATAGCAGAAGTTATCTGCACTGTTCACACAAGTTTGAGGCATCTCTGCTCACTTTGGCTAAACAGAAATGTGTCCCTTTGCAAAATCAAGCACTGACAAATAAGAGAGCATGACACTGTATGATTTCTAGAGCTGATATAGGGCAATGTGTTCAGCAGAGTGATGTAAGCTTCGTTATGATTGCATCATCCATGACTTCTAGGAATAACATGATGCAATTCATATCATGTATGATGCAATACTAGCTTCAGATTACATCATTCATTGTTTTGCCTAAAAAGCAAGTACTGTCCAAACCCAGTCATAGATTTATTCATAGATCCAGTCAAAGATGTATTTTAGTCATTTCTGGTTTAAATTGAGATCCCTTCCCTTTATAACTCACTTATCCTCCGCCATTCCCAAGTCAAGGGTCGTATATACTGACACAATAGCATATCTTGAAAACTAGAGCCAATCAACAATTTTAAGCATCATTTTCGTTCTCAGTGACCCAGAATTAGTAAAGTTGGACTATATTTATTTCAGAAGCATTTTGGCTGTAGAACAGTGTTATGTGTCCCTGTATGGCTGGACAGCCTGTAAGGTTGGAACTTCTTTTTAACTTGCTGCTGCTTCATGCCTGCCTCTCTCTTTTGTGCCAGGATACTGCAGTGTGAGTGGTAAGCAATTGTTTTCAGACTTCTGCAACACTCAAACACAAAGACGAGTAAAGGGAAATTATTCATTGTCAGAGTTCTCTGACTTTTGTGGTTGAATGTTACAACTTGAAGGTGCTTACTTGTAATATTTTTATGTCATTTCCTTTTCTTATTGGAGTGTTTAAAAAAGAAAGAAGGGGGGAAGGTTATGGGAGGTCTGAGCATTTCTCTGACCACAGGTTTTTAAAACTTCTATAAAATTACTTTCTGGGTTCTTTTCCCAGTTTTTCCTGTGACCTTGGGCAATTCACTTAATCTCTGTGTGCCTCTGTTTCCCCTCCCACCCTTTGTCTTTTCCATGTAGATTGTAAGCCCTGGACAGTAAATAAGGGACAGTCCCTCATTATGTGTGTTGTAGAGCCCATAGCACAATGGGGCTCTAACCTCAGCTGGGATCTCGAGGTACTACTGCAGTCGAAATAAAAGCTACAATAATCTGTTTGACAATGACGGTCTGTATTTTGGGAGCTTTGAAAGCTATTTCATGATCAAATAGGTGCTACAGAATACATCTGGTATACGCTGTAAATACAGACCTGTAAGATAAAAAAATTAGGAAAAAATGTATTGTACATGCGCAATAAGCAACTTGACATTTTCAGTTTTATGGTTGTAAGTTAAACCCAAAAGTAAGTGGCCTGAGGGCCAGCAGTATTTCTTTTTAACAAACTAACTAACAACGATACCTTTTCAATTGCAGCAGGAAAAAAAAGCACCTGAGATTCTTTTTTTATTTTTTGTAGCTTCTCTCCCATTTATAAATGGGCAAATAAATGTTCCCGAACAAAGCAGTTTGCTTTTGGGTTGAGGTGCTCTCATGATAAATTTTGTTCTGGAACAAATTTCAGCAGCTGGGTAAACCAAATTGAGGTATATAACTTAAAAAAATTAACACATCCTTAACTACAGCAGTATAAAGGGCTCCCCTACAATTAATATCAGGGTTTAGAAGACGATAATCCTGTTCTTAAAAAAACAGCAAAACCCTTTTTCCTTAGAGGGCTTTATTGAGTCATTTAAAAAGAAAACCTCTGCAATATCCTTTTTTTTTTTCCAGTTTAACACCCAGTCAGTTTCAAGGTTAACATTTATTTGCCGTGAAAATAATTTCCTGGGTTATCATGTGATATTTAAAAATAATAATCCGATACTGATGGACTGCAAGCAGGCTAAAACATATGACAGTCTTCATGCTGTAATTCTTCAGCACAGAGAGAACCCTGCTAAATATGGCTGACTGAACATATATTGAATCATTTATATTGGCCACCATACTGTAAAGGACATTGCACAGTAGGAGCATTGCTATAGACTCCTTGGTAGCACACTTCATATGCAAAGACAATTCACACTTTCCACTGGTGAAAAGTACGTTTTGCAAGGTTTGTTCTAAAATGCAAAGGAAAAAAAATCTTGTTGCTCAAGATGATACTGTGCCTTGGATTTTCTTTGTAGTTTTAAAAGATTTATAGCTGTTTGTGCAAAAGTGATGTCGAAAGAGGAAGGTATCCTGTATCCTCTTCTTATAGCTCACCAAGTCCTTTTGTGAAATATGACGTCTAGCACCTGAAGGTCATGGCAGCTTGCCATCAAAAATTAGCTTCTATTTCTGTTTCTTTTGTCTGGTGAACTGACCTGAGAAATCTCTCTGTTGGCTGCATTAATAAGGGGGGGGGGTAATAAAGATCTAAATATAGATGTAATTGTTTAGTGTATATTTCTCACTCTTCATTGTGTTTATTAAAATGAGAAAGACAGCAATGGTTAAAATAGAACTGAATTAATAGCTGTGGTCACAAACAACATTTGGCTCTGCAGTTACTAAGTGGCATTCTCTTAGAATTAGAAATAATAAAACTTGCCCAATGCAGTGAGAAATGAAAGGATGTCAACCTAGTTAAGTGCCAAATTTGACCTCTCTGACTGAAATGATCATTATACCTTGGAGAATAACATACTATTCTTTATTTATTATTTGTATTATGGTAGTGCCTAGACCTGTAGATTGACTATCTAGTTCTTTTAAAATCAGCATTCAATGGCTTATGTAAAAAAAAAAAATCACACTATTTTAATGTGAACACATGAAAACTCTGCAGCAACAGTTAACTGATATATTTTGCCTCTGTTTGCAACAGCAGTCTACAAAAACAGTTGCCAGTCACGCTTGGTTAGGTGATTACTTTTTTCCATCACGGCTGTTGATGGCATAGTTCTAACACGGTTTTCCTGTTGAATGTGAACAAGGATGTTTTTAAAGAACTTCATTAGCCTTAACCATATTGTAGAGTATGGGTCAAATATTTCTCACTTGTGTAATGTCATTGACTTCAGTAGGACTATCTGCATGAAATATGATCAACAGGATTTGCCCCGTGCTCCTAAGTGGTCAACAGCAATATATCTGAACATAGTTGTAACATGATTTGCAACCTTCTTTCGTGTAGCTGCAATCAGTGTTCTAACCGTAACCATATCTGTAAATATTTTCAAACATAATTGTGAGCTGTTGCATGGTTAAGACACAACAAATGCTATTCGCAGAGCCATTCACCAGGCACATGCTAGCTGATGGAGCTGATACATACACATGGAGAAATACTCAACAGGAGGTCATGTTGGCTTTTGTTCTGCTATATTAGAAATGCATTAAAAATTCTAAGTGAGATGGACAAAATTGACAGGGAAAGAAATTTCCTTGTGGATTTGTTGAATGAAAAAGGGGAGGAGGGGACAATAAAAACTAAACACACATTGACGTGTCCCTTTAAATGAAGAAGTATTTAATTGTTACATATTGTCAGGTTTATCACAAAGTGTGAACAATTTATTGCACTCTTTATGACTGAGAATTCCAGGGGGAACCTAAAAGATGTTAAGCACCCATCTCCCACTGAAATGCAATAGGACTTGAGTGCCTAACTCCCTTTGGCTAATTTGAAAACCCCAGCCTATTTACATCATTATTCTCATATGAACATAGACTGAAAGGCTACTTTGAATTCGGAAGAGACTCAGCGTTGCATGCTACTCTCAAAGGAAGGGCCAACATTTCCAAATATGGGTTCACTTCAGTGACAACTTTGGCTACTCAGCAGCTACCATATGGAAATAAGGTCATTTACTTAGGGACTTGATTGTGGATAGAGGTGTCTGATGTGAGGCATCCACGTTTGCAAATTTTGAAATTCCATTACAACAGCTACCTCCCCACATTGATAAGGTCACATGATGTGTTGTTCCTCCTATGTTACCCTGCTCTAAGGCCATTCTTTTTTTAAATAGAAGAGGAGTGAGAGCTATCCACTAGACCTCACTGGAGCTCACATGCACTTACTTCATTAGGATTGCTATCTGAAGGACAACTCCAAAGAAAACCTTGGAGCCAGGTCCGCAGCTGGTGTAGCTTCATTGACTTCAGTGGAGCTACACCAATTTACGCCAGCTAAGAACCTGACCCTGGACATTTAATTCTGATTTTAAGTTTCCTTTAGGCTCTTGTAAACTTGTAAACCTCTCAGGTAATTGTTGCTTACAGAGTCTAGAACTAAACGCATAGTTTTAGATTCTCAGGCATATTTTGTCACGGAGATAAAGTGATTATTGTAAAGCTGAGTTCCTCTTAGCTAGTTCATTCTGTATAGTCTCTTCTTATAGCAGTCTTAGTTCTATATTAAGTTTTTTGCTGCTGCTGCTGCCATTATCTATCTAGCTCTCCGTCCATCCATCTGAAAGCAATCACTTGGCAAGCACTCTGGGAAACCAGATTCCATGGGTTAATTTATATTGGAAAATGTCCCATGTGTTATTTTTAGTAAACGGACATAGAAAATGAACCATATAATTAATTCATGCTAATATGTGTGTGTATAGATATATCGATGTAATATTAATATATACTTTTTTATCATTTTTAAACTAGAAAATGACAGATGGAGAGATCTCAGCAGGAAGTATCCACTTCAAATTGAGCAACCTAGTACCATCATCTGGGACTGTCTGCCTGATAAAAGTGAAGATGGCTCAATATGGCACAGAGAGGCAGCTAACACTTGTTCAGTGACCAACTTGATCAAAGACCTCAGTCTTAGTGACCATAATGGCAACCCATCAGCACCTCCCAGCAAACGCCAGTGTAGGTCACTTTCTTTTTCTGATGAAATGTCTAGCTGCAGGACATCATGGAGGCCTTTAGGGTCAAAGGTCTGGACTCCTGTAGAAAAGAGACGGTGTTATAGTGGGGGAAGTGTCCAGCGCTACTCCAATGGCATCACCACCATGCAGCGGAGTTCAAGTTTCAGCCTCCCTTCAAGGTCAAACATGCTTTCCTCATCATATGACCAGTCTGGATTTAGCAACAAATTTGGATGTCAGCCATGCCAAGGGCTGAGGAAGTCAACCACCTGTGGGCAGGCAGGTGACATCTGGGGTTATGATCACAATTCTGTAGATGGTAACCGGGTGGACATGCAGAGGTCCCTTTCCTGTTCACATGATCAGTTTTCCTCTTCAGAATATTGTGCACCCTCAGCAAACAGCACACCTGCCTCAACACCAGAGCTGATGAGACGCTCCAACGGGCTGTCGCGAAGCCGATCGCAGCCATGTGTCCTTAATGATAAGAAAGTTGGAGTTAAACGACGACGGGCTGAGGAGGTTCAGGAACAAAGACCTTCATTGGACCTTGCCAAGATGACCCAGGTAAGACATACTTACGTTCCTAACAGGCAAACATGGGTGGCACAGACATTTACAGAACATAATTGAACATTTATGTGTGGACAGAACACAACACTAAACAGGCAGCACCAACATGGAGTTATTTTTCAGTCAACAGAAGCCTGAATTTTAATTGTTTCCATTTGGGTTAAAATCTATTTTCTTCTGACTCCGCTGTATTAATCTGCATTAAATAGATGTGATTGTTATGGATAAGTTTGTTCCTTTTGTTAGAGCAGAAAACTTATTCCTGTCCAGCTGGATTTGTAGCATTATTCTTTTAAAACCTTCCTTCTTTTTTTTTCCTGCATGCTGAGGCCTGTAGCACACCACACCAATATTTCCTCATAGTATGTATTTCTATCAGAAATAATTTTTAAAGTAGAATTTGTATAGGAAATGTTTAGGGGAGAGGAGCTTTGAGAGCATGCAGGAGGAAGTTAAGGCAACATCCAGGGTATTCAGCACTAACTTTATTACTAGTTGAATTCTCACTGGTAGGGACTATACGGGCTATTAGCGGGGACTTCAAGCAGTCTTGACTCCTGTAATTTTCCACTCTGGAGATGTTATCAAGTTTAATATTCAGGTGCAAACATAGGGCAAAATTTTCTTCCTCAATATGCAGTGCGAATCTACAGTGCAGATAAGAGATTTGAAGTGCATATCTGAGAGGATTTTGCTCCATAGCCCTCAACCTTCAAGACCCAATTACGTGATATTGGCCTTTAAAAATGTGTGAAAAAGAGTCAAAATGAAAGGCTATATCAAAGAACAGCACTAGCAGCAATTTCATTTTGCATGTATAAAGTTTTCCATAACCACAGTTTTATGATTCAGCGTTTCTAATGTCAATCATTTACAATAATAAACTCTGTGATAACACCAGCTTTGTGTGGTACAGAGATAAATTTGGGTCTAAAGATCCCATGGCTCTTTTTGCAAGAGTAAGGTATTAACCCTGCTGTCCTGGCCAAATTCCAATTTTTTCTATTACGTTCTGCCTGCCAAAAATTTCCCCTAAAGTTTCAACTGGATCTGATCTTCTTCTTCACTCTCTGTTGTGTAATGTTGCTGTTAAACAGCTGTTGCATTTCATCCCAAAGGTGACGGCATTTCAGGAGGATAGTGCATAATAAAGTCTAGTTTATGGTGAACAATAAAACTAGTGACATCTCCTAAGCAGGTACAGTTCAGAAATAGAGTTGCAAATTTCCTTTCCTTCCCGTCACCCAGTGTAATGACTTCTGATGTTATAAATACCTTTTTTTTCTTTTAGAATAATGTGATCTTTTATGACATTTTATGCTTATATGGTTCAATGGTTGCTTGAATGAGTTCATTTGTGTTTGAGGAAGTGACTAGTCTGTCCTCTTCCAAAGAAGCTTAAATGATAAAAAGGGACAGAAACAGTGTTCTTGCGTGATGCACTGTGATCTCCATTTGATAAACTGCGTCAGTTACATTTAACACGCTTAGCTTATTTTATTAGCTAATAAGCTGGATAGGTAGTAAAAGCAGCTTACACATGTTGTTATATTTTATTAGCCACAAGTTGAAATAACACAACTAGCATCACTGAAGTCCTTGTCATTTCCTGGCATTGGCAGAAACATTTTAAAAATACATACAGTAGTTCTGTATATTTGTGCCCACATATATAGGATACTTCATGTGCTCCAGACTGGTCTCCAGGAAAGTGGTGGTGGAAGTTGTAGGAAGAGGTCAAAGGGGCAGCTGTGAATTAAAACACTTCTGCTGATGGCTCAGTGTTCATCAACAAGTCTCTAGGTACATTAAACATACCTAAAAGTGGACAGCAGGGGATTTATAATCCCTTCAGGGAGAACGAGCCTTGGGAGAAGTGGATGCTGTGTGATTTGGAATAATTCTGGGGATTTATATTGCCTGAAAGATACCGGGCTGGCTTGTGCAACCTTTGCATTGGTGAGGCAAGTAGTAGTCTCATTGGCTTCAACAGCAGTACTCACATGGGTGCGTGCTCACCGCCATGGGGAAGGGTTGCACAGTCTGGTTCTAAATAAAGGTTGAGGCAAATTTGTAAAGGAGTGGAGAAGACGGAATGATTGCTGTGCAATTGAAGAAGCTTTTCCCTGGCACTACAGTCTCTCTCTCTCTCTCTCTCTTTTTTTTAGAAAAAGCAAAACAGTGGCCAGCCATGCTACCTTGTGGCCATGCAGTCAGCTGCCTTCCAAGCATGGTCCTTGAACCCAACCTCTCACTCTCAGGCAGGGGCATGTTCAGGAATTTAAATTTGACCCCTTTAGGAGGGGCACCCAGGAGTTCACACCCCTCCTGCCCTGCCCGGCCCTGGCAGGAACTCTCTCTACCCTCCCCACAGCCCTTGCCCTTGCAGGAGCTCGCTCTTCCCTGCCTCTGTGACCCTGGTGCCGGAGAAGTTCTGTGCCCCTGATGATTATTGGGGGTGTGTGTGCCCCTGCTTGTCCCCCCTTGTGCACACCCCTGCTCTCAGGTGGTGGTGCTAAAGGGCGCTGCAGAGGCCGTGAGGGAGGAAGCCCTTTACGTTACTATGCAGAGAACCCTGGGCTGTTTGCAGAACACTGTTGTTAGGGTTCAGAGAGGGCCTTGCGAGCTGGCACAGACAGGGTACCATGCCAAGACAAGAGGCCTCGAAGGCGAAGGAATAATGTGCAGACGATTAGGGGTGGGGAGCCATAGGACTTCGGAGCACATTCTCCAAACCAGCTGAGTAACCACAGCCCGGAAAATGGATCCCACATTGGGAAGAATCCATTTTTCAGCTACCTTTTACTTAGTCCCTTTGTGCCAAATAGAAGACTAAATTCCAATTCCTTTTGCAGCAGCTTCTTGTTTAAGTTTAACTTCAGCCCCAGCTGCCTCTATTTCTGAGTGACGGTAAATGACACACTGGTTTGGGTTGATTATCTGCCTCCAGTGACAAAGACCTTTCAGATCTTCAGGGGCCCAAGAGTCCAGGGTCCGTGAATGGGTAATGTGTGATATTCATTTTAAAAGAATGCAAACAAAAGTTAAGTCATGTACTGCAAGGGAGACTATTAAAAAAATTAAAGTCCCTTTTTGTAAAATGTACCTGTGCCCAGTGAAACAAACCAACCATAATATTCAGTATCCACTCTCAGCTGAGTTCCCGCCTATCTGTGTCATGATTATGCCCCTAGCTGCTCTCTCGGTATTTAAACCTATGTGAAGCTGAAGGTATTTTGTGTGCCCAAAACATTTTGGATTTCAGGTCTGAAGAACAAAATAATAGCAAAAAAAAAGAAAAGCAATGAACTGTAATGCTACACCCCTGGCTGTGTGGCTATAGTATTCTGAATACAGTTTTCACACACTAAAGATTTCTCTCTTCTGACTTCGGTTCCCACGATGGACCCAAGCTCAAGCGGTACGTACAGTCTATCTGACAATAACTAACACTGAAAAGTGCAGTGTTCCTGCAGCTTGCAGGAGTTTGCAGGTTCCTGCTGTGCAGGACAATACTGTACAATAGAAATCCTCTGCAGGAATGGGTAACTGCATCTTTATGACCACATGACCCCCTCGCCCCCACCTAGTTTGGTTTCTTGTGTGATCTTACCATCTGGCATGGAGTGAACTAAGTAAATTCATCCCAAATAATTATCAAAGTAATGAAAAGCCCAACATTTTGGAATGATACAAGGACCCATTCAAGAAATGTAGCCTCTATGTAATTGTAATTATAACCACGCTGTTTCACAGCAGAAGTTGTTTTAAAGCAGTGCAAGGAATCGGTCACATTCCTCTGATTCACATACAAAGTGGTTTCATTTAGAGTTCACAAACAGCTCTTCGCTATAAAAATACCCTATGAAACGGCTTTGACCTATTGCTTTCTGTGTTTAGTTGCAGGACCCTGAAAAATGACACAATATGCGCTACAGTAGGGCAGGGCTTAAACCAATCATTTATTTTTGCAGATTTTTGCAGCTCCAAAAGCATGATCAGTATTTTTCTTCTTGCCACCACGATGGTGACTGTATGTTTCTTTGGCTCCATGAGTAACATGTTCATTGAAAAAAAGGTCACACAGGACTGTGTTTCGGCTTTTGAAATTGTGACGATAATGCAGTGATGCCCACTGACAGGAGATACAGGAGAAAGGAGGAGGAAGGATGTTTCTGCAGATAAGGCGCTGGACTGAGTCAGGAGAGATGCGCTCTCTTTTCCAGTTCTGGAAGTCTGTGTGTGACCACAGGGAAACAACTTCACCTTTCTTGGCCCATATTTCCATAAAGGGAGATTGTGCGACCAAATTCAGCAATATTTGGGAAGCGCAGTGAGATTCTTGGGATAAAAAGCGTTAAAGAGATGCAGAGTATATCACATAAGAAAAAATCTGCTTACAAGGAGCCATGCTTTAGGCCGGTTTTTGCATCCTGGCTTGTTTTGTGTCTGGGTAACTTGCCATGCAGCATTTGCACAGCATCTAACCCTTGGCCTGTTCCATGCTAGATAGGTTCTTCTACGGCACTCATCACAGACGATAAAATGGATATGCACACAAACCTCAGTGCTGTATGCATACATGGGCTGGGCTTGCAAAGCTACCTGATGACATTTTGCTTGTTTTATCCAATGACTTGTGCACGCAAAGTTGGGCATGCCCCAAGTGCCCCATCAGCAACCTCAAAAGGGGGGAAGGGTGGAGGGTACTTAGTTTGCGGTAGGAGGTGCTTGGGACTTTTCAGAATCAGACCCAAATGAAGAGACAGTGCCCCTGGATGCCAAACCATTCCATATGCCTCCCTGTTACAACTGCATTTGTTGCAAGAACAGCTGTTGAATGAATAGAATGAATAAAAGAAATGTTAGTATTTTTATTCCTTAAGTTATTCTGAGAGTCTGCACAAAGGCCTCTAAACTTTCCTCCATCTTCAGCAGGATTTTAGACACTGTGGGAAATGGGGAAAATGATCTGTACAAATCCTGGGGAAGGGGCAGGGACGGAAGGGGGTTGCAGGAAGAGAAGAGGTCAGAATCGGGCAGACCCTGACCACCAGGAGCTATCACTAGTTTGCAGTTTCAGCCCATTGGACATTACAGTAGAACCCAGGATCAGTCAGTGCCATATTTGGCAGTTTGAAAACTACAGAGGGAAACAGATATAAGAATCAAATATCTTAGTCAATGCTTTTTTTTTATTTATATTCTCACTGCAGTTTTCTCAGTGTAATGGCCTGGGCTCTTTTTGTTTGCTTGAGTCTGTACATATGGAAAGTAAGTTGAATTCTTTCTAAATATCAGGACGAGAGAGAGTAGAAATTGAAAGTGTAACTGATTGCTCCAGCCTACACAGTGAGCCCTGGAACAGCTGCTTGGCTACGCTTTAAATACTATGTTAGTAATTGTTGATGGGGCCTGTGTGTGCTAAACAGGGGCGTGCTGTAAAAACAGGAAAGTAGAGAATAAGTCATCTGTCTTGGCTCATCATTTTGTATTAAAATGTGTTAGGCTGCTAGGAAAAGTAAGAGACTCATTGAGCTGTAGGTCTCTGTGTGTGCTGTGCCGTTTGCTGTGGCTTTATGAATTACCCTGCCGTAAGCTGTCGGCGCTGTTATTGCACAAGTAATCTTCCTAAGGTCATGGTGACTGTGAGCTCTGCAGCTTCGATCTCACGTTAAAAAAAATTAATGAGTTTATCTTTGAAAATGCCAATGAAGCAATTTTTTTCTAAGGCTCCTTGCAATTTTCTTCTCTTTAATTGTTGGCCATTTGCAACTAAAGATTCCTAAGAGGCAACAGCCACTGAAAAAGGGAAAAGTAGTATGGCAGATTACACTGTGTCTTCCTTATACAGGGTAAAGAAAGAAATCCTGCTTCCTATGCAAGTGTTAAAATGTAGCTCCAGTCCACCCTTACCGCTGAAGCAGTCTGGAGACCAAAGACATTTGGGAAATTGCTATGGAGAGAGGAGACTTAGTGCCTGGCCCAATGAAGCCAATGGGCATCCTTCTCTTGGCTCAGCTCATACACAAGTGCTCATGGAAAGGCTGCAGAGCGCAGGCCCAGGTTCTTGGAGAGAATGTAGGGAACTTCATACTGGAAGGAAGGGAGGATGGTCTTGTGGTTTAGATGCTGGGCAGAGGAGCAGGAGAGCTGGCTTCCATTCCCAGCTTTGTTGCAAACTTCCTGTGTGATTGTGGGCGACTTACTGAATTATTTTTTGACTCACTCCTCCGTAAAACAAGTATAAAACTTTCCTACCTCACAAGGCGTGTGAGGAGAAGTCCGTTAGCATTTGAGAGGTGCTCAGAGGTGACCAGTGATGAGGGCTGTTGAAGTCGATAGATCGCTATTTGAGAGTCAGAGGAGGGATGTGGTGGAGAAAGGGGGACTCCACACGCAGTCACTACTGGGCTGAGGTTGTAGGCCAAACTGTTGCTTTCCTATTTGATTGCTGGTGATACAAGGCCAGTTTATTTAGTTGTAAATACTTCACTCTGAAAGCTTTTGGGAATAAGAACTGGGAGGAGGAACACAGACCCTGAAAGACTGTTTTTGTGGCTTTTCTTCCAGTTGACCCACCCCATCAGCCGACATCCTGTAATACAAATGCTTCTTAGTTTTTAAATCAGTGCCTAATAGGTATTTAGAAAAGGCAGCAGTTAATACAGATCATTTATCTCAAAACCTTCCAGTCAGCTCCTGTTACTCTATAGAGGTTTCTCTCAGCTGCTGGAGGCTCTGCAGGCATGGCTGAAGTCTTCCAACTTGGCTCTGTTGTTTCTCTGAGGATTTAAACTACTACATTTTTTTGAACCTGAAGCTAGGATTATATACTGCATCCTTTAACCCAGTTCTTCAGGTTTATTTCAGTTTTAGCAAAGCACAAAATACAAACAAGAAGGACCTTGGCTGCCAAATCTCCCAGTTTCTCCAACCTCTGGTGGCTGTCTCTCCCCTTTCCTCTGTAGGAGGGACTTCTATTTCCCCTACTGGAGCCTGTAAATAATGTGTAATATTCCCATCACAGACTGGCAACAGGGTTTGACCATAGACTGTCACTACTGCAGCACAAACCTTTACCGTTTGTGCTAAGCAAAACTTCCATTAACTTCTGCGGGTCCAAGATTTCACTGTAGGTCTCTTTGGTGGAAGCGGTAGTAGGCTGCTATTCTGTCAATCAGCCGAAGCATAACACACAGTGCAAAATGGGTTACAAATGCGTCTCTTGTGCTGATGGGAATGGATGGATCATCATAGCTTCCCCATTGAGAAAAATTAGAAAATAAATCAGCATAAAATCATCTTTATTGCAATTCTTTGTGCCATTCACAGCTATTGCACTAACTGAATTGCTCTTCCAGATGAAAGATGCATGTGAGGCAGCAACTCCAAGGCCCCAGTCTGTATAGTGCAGTGATTCTCAACCTTTCCAGACTACTGTACCCCTTTCAGTAGTCTGATTTGTCTTGTGTACCCCCAAGTTTCACCTTATTTAAAAACTACTTTCTTACAAAATCAGACATAAAACTACAAAAGTGTCACAGCACACTATTACTGAAAAATTGCTTATTTTCTCATTTTTACCATGTAATTATAAAATAAATCAATTGGAATATAAATATTGTACTTACATTTCAGTGTATAGTTTATAAAACAGTATAAACAAATCGTTGTCTGTATGAAATTTTAGTTTGTACAGTACTGACTTCGCTAGTGCTTTTTATGTAGCCTGTTGTAAAAGTAGGCAAATATCTAGATGAGTTGATGTACCCCCAGAAGACCTCTGTGTACCCCCAGGGGTATGTGAACCCCTGGTTGAGAACCACTGGTAAAGTGCACATTTTATTCAGGGGGCTCCAAAGGAGTTGCAGGAGGATTTTGAAGGACAGTCCAGCAGCCACAAGAGAGCACTCAGAGATACTTGCAAACCATCTTCACTTAATGCATGCATGGGATAGATACGGCAACTTAGAATGCCCCACCTAAAATGTTAACCTAGAGCCACCACTGCTTCCATCCAGTCTGACCTGTTCAGAGTGATGGAACATGCCAAATGGGTGTTGTCAAGGCTGTATCCCCACTTTGAACTTTAGGGTACAAATGTAGGGGCCTGCATGAAAACTTCTAAGCTTAACTACCAGCTTAGCTCTGGTTCTGCTGCCACCATTTCAAGGCTAATTTCCTTTTCTGGGAAGCCTTGAAAAACCTTTACCAATTCCCTGGTGAATACAGATCCAAACCCCTTGGATTTTAAAACAAGGAGAAATTAACCATTCCCCCTCCTTCCTCCCACCAACTCCTGGTGAATACAGATCCAACCCCCTTGGATCTAAAACAAGGAGAAATTAACCATTACCCTCCTTCCTCCCACCAACTCCTGGTGAATTAAGATCCAAACCCCCTTGGATCTAAAACAAGGAGAAATTAACCATTCCCCTCCTTCCTCCCACCAACTCCTGGTGAATCAAGATCCAAACCCCTTGGATCTTAAACAAGGAAAAATCAATTAGGTTCTTAAAAAGAAGGTTTTTAATTAAAGAAAAAGGTAAAAATCATCTCTGTAAAATTAGTATGGAAATTAACCTTACAGGGTAATCAAACTTAAAGAGCTCAGTGGACTCCCCTCTAGTCTCAGGTTCAAAGTACAGCAAACAAAGATAAACACTCTAGTAAAAGGTACATTTACAAGTTGAGAAAACAAAGGAAAACTAACACGCCTTGCCTGGCTATTTACTTACAAGTTTGAAATAGGAGAGACTTGTTTAGAAAAATGTGGAGAACCTGGATTGATGTCTGGTCCCTCTCAGTCCCGAGAACGAACACACTCCCAAACAAAGAACACAAACAAAAGCCCCCTCCCCCCCCCCCGGCAAGATTTGAAAGTATCTTGTCCCCTTATTGGTCCTTTAGGTCAGATGCCAGCCAGGTTACCTGAGCTTCTTAACCCTTTACAGGGAAAAGGATTTTGGAGTCTCTGGCCAGGAGGGATTTTATAGTACTGTACACAGGACAGCTGTTACCCTTCCCTTTATAGTTATGACAGGTGTAGAGGTTTGAGGGTGCATGGAGGAAGATGTGGAACATGCATGACTCCTGCAGGGATGCCCTCCCTTGCTCCCCAATACGGAGATAAAGAAAGAAAAGCTGCAATGCTTTTCTAGCACTGAAATGCTTTCAGATTAAAAATGTATGTGGGAGGAACCCTGGATCCATGCTAGTTTAGATATTATAAACCTCCAGCAAATTTAACTCTTTACTTCCTACAGAGGAACAGTAAGTGCCTTTTTGTTCTTGCAGCTGCAGCAGCAAGCATTGACAGAGTTTTCCTTCCTCACTTTCTGTTTTGCAGCATTGCTCTAACCCCTGACATTATACAGTCCGGGACACTAAAGGCGCAGTAGCACAAGAGCTCGGTTTGTTACAGTACTGCACTTGGCAATGAAGTGTAGGCCACAGCCATTAAGGCAAACGAGGCGGTTGCCTAGGGCGCCAAGATTTGGGGGCGCCAAAAAGCGGTGCCCCCAATTTTATTTACAGCGTTCCTGGGCTGGGCTGGGCTGCCTGTGGTGCGCTGACACGTGCGGCTCAGACTTCCTCTCCCAGTGCAGCGGCTGCTCCACTTCTCCCGCCTCCCAGGCTTGCGGCGCCAATCAGCTGTTTGGCGCTGCAAGCCTGGGAGGGGAGGAGAATTAGAGCGGGGGCGGCGTGCTCGGGGAGGAGGCGGAGCAGAGGTGAGCTGGGGTGGGGAGCTGCCGCACGGCTCCCTGAGGGGGGGAGGAGCTGCCACGGGGCGGGGGGGAGTGGGGGAGCTGCCGCAGGGCTGAGGGGGGGGGACGCAAGGTGGAAGTTTCGCCTCGGGTGCGAAACTTCCTTGCACCGGCTCTGGTAGACCGTGGAACTGATGGCATCATCAGAAAGGACTGAGCCTCTCAGCTCTAATAAAATGACACTACTTCTGATGACAGCATTGTGAAACAGGATGAGGAAAGGAGCTTTACTGTCTGTAGTTTCACTGTTGGTCCCGAAGAACATGAGCTCATGGGGACAAAATGGTGGACCTAACAGTCAGTCATATTTTTAAAGGCTACTTCAGATAGATCTCTGAGCCCAACCCAAATCCTCCATATCCAACTCTCAAGGCATTCTAAGTCTGAATTGTGTAGGGTTACCATACGTCCTCTTTTTCCCGGACACTCAAACCCCCATCCGGGGGGAATTGCCAAAAAGCCGAACATGTCCGGGAAAATGGCGGCTCTGCTCCTCCCCTGACTCTTCGGCTCTGTTTAAGAGCCGGGCTGCCCGAGCGCTACCGGCTTTGGGCAGCCCCCATGCCTCCGGACCCTGCACCGCCGGAGCCCAGGAGGGGAAGTGCCCGGCTGGGGGCGCAGGGTCCGGAGGAAAGGGGGCTGCCCGAAGCCCAAGCGCTACCGGCTTCACTGTTTGCCGGGCAGCCTCCAGACCCTGCGCCCCTGGCTGGGCGCTTCCCCTCCCGGGCTCCAGCTGCGCTGGGGAAGCGCCGGCTGGGGGCATAGGGTCTGGGGGCTGCCCGGCAAACCATGAAGCCGGTAGCGCTCGGGCAGCCCTTTCCGCGTGGCTGGGAGTGGGAGGGAGGAGGGGGCGGAGTTAGGGCAGGGAAGGGGCGGAGTTGGGGCGGGGCTGGGGAAATGGGCGGGGCCAGGGCCCGTGGAGGGTCCTCTTTTTTTATTTGTTAGATATGGTAACCCTAGAATTGTGCAAATGGCCCCTATCTTTGTGGTGTCCCAATTGCCTGCATCTGAACTACAGAGGTGTTTGAAATCCAGATCGAGGTTTTGTGGTTTGAGCCCTTCTGTAATTTCATAGTTAGTCTCAGAATCTCTTTCTTGTGTCAGTTTTATCCATGGACCCCACCTAATGCAATAAAGTTAAAAGAGATGAGATCCTTGTTACTGCTGTGCTTGATAAAAACGACACGCTCTGTACATTTTCTAAAAATGAGCAACAGCAGGAAGAGCTCTGCTGTAGGTCTGGAGTGGAGTTTTCCTGTGTGTAGAAGTCACCACCAGTGTTATGGTGTTAGGGTGTCAGTGTTAATTTTGTTTATTCAGATGTCAGTCACGTCGTCTCTGCTCCTCCAATATGCTCTATTTTTAAAGTCTCCTTTCTCTCTAAGAAAGATTTGAAGGTAAAATGACTTACAGAGTTTACCCAAGGGGTCCAATTTTTTCTGATATGACCAGTTTAAACCTACCAATATTGTGAGGTGCTCCTGATACCTTTGCCCTGCTGTGCTACTCAGTTAGATACTGCTGTACGTAAAGAGCTGCACATAAGCTACCATTTGCAGTACACAGCAAATAGTTTTAATTGGCCCTACAAACCCAGGAACATTGTATATTCTTGAGACCCATCGGCCAACACCTTATCTATTAACTATTCACATATACACAGTAAACTTCCTTTCCTAGAGCACTCCTGTAACACGCTGCTGGTCAGTTTCATATTGGGGGAAACTGAGGCTAATGCTTGTGGGGCTAGGAGAGAAGTAGAAATTCCTACTTTGTGAAATCTAAAAATGGACCTGAAAAATCCACCCCATCTCCAACTTCCAAGGATTTTGGCCAATGAAAGCTGATAAAGTGAACAGCCAGCCATAGGAATATCCCACTGATATTTCTGTAGTCCTTTATAAGGGCTGATGTCTTAAAGTGTAACATGATCTTTAATTCTAATTAACTGCTCCTTCTCACACACTTGTCCTTATTCCTCTTTTGCCCCTCCCATTCCCCTAATCTAAAATGCACACTGAGGCAAAAACGAATCTCTGACATTTTTATGTTGGGTTAGAAGCTGAAGAGAACAAATATCACAGCGAAGAACTGAAACTCTACACAAATACAAACTTGATTTGAATGCATTCAAAGTGAGGGTTAATTACTTGTTTTTGGACAAAAGTTGAACAATTCTGCATTTGAAGGCCAGATACAGCAATACCCTGGGATGCTGGACCCAGGGAATGGATCACTTGATGATTACCTGTTCTGTTCTTTCCCTCCTGGGTACCTTGCATTGGCCACTGTCGGATCCAGTCTGGCCGTTCTTATGTTCTTATGCTTTAAAAAATAGTAGAAAAATAACTGAATACAAAATGTACCTCCAACACAATAAGAGCCAGATTAATTTACGCACAAGAGTTATGAGACTGCTATCAATGATACACTGAAGGTTGTTAACAATACCAGCCCCTTTAATTGGCTGGTTACAAAGAAGAACTAATAATAAAGTTTCAAAAGACTTTTCAAATAGTGTAACAAACCTCACAGTTTGACTATAAATCCCCAATCCAATGCCCATCAAATTTTTTGAAATCGGATCATTCCCTAAATCCTCATGCTTTGAGAGAAAAATTAGTCCAGCTGGATTCAGGAAGAAATCCCAACCCCCAACTCCCTACTCTGTGACATGGTAAAGTATTAAACAAGTAGTACATTCCTAACAGTTTACACCTCCCCAGATACATACTGTCACAGTTGAAGACAGATTTCCAGTCTAGATGGACCACAGTTCTGTCTGAATTTGGCAATTCCTACAGTATGTTCCTTCAAAGATGTATCATGTAAACTATGGCCCTTGTTTGTAGTCCCTCTATTTTCAAAGGAGCCTCATATGCACCTTGAAAACTTGTGGTCACTTCCCAGACCAGTGATGGGATGTAAGATTTGTGGAGTTAACAGCACACTGAACCTCAAGGGAAAAATAAGTTTTGTAGTACTCTGAACTGACACAATGGCAGTTGTGCTCTTGGGGCACCAGAGATATTGCCCCACTGGGGAAATTTAAACAAAGTAAAATACATTTACCTCCATCCCAGTTTTGTGTGTTGTGCACAGCTGTCAATTTAAAGGCCTCATCCTTCCATTTTCCAAATGAAGGAACCATATAAGCAGGCTTCAGTACACCATGTTGCGTAATGCAAGGATGCCTAGGGAGGGTGCATCCAACAACTCGACAACACCACAGAGAATGGAGTGGCATTTCAAAAGTACTCCTGGAATGAGTGCATGTGCAGCTAAAGAGAACTACAGTGCCCCATTTAAGTGTCAACTGCTTGCTGGACAGCCAAAGTACCTCGATGGGTAAGAGAGGTGATCTCATCTAGTCCTCCTGGATGCAGGGACGTTGCTGTCACACAGGATTTGAGTCCTGGGTGTAAATAAAGTGGTATCCTCTGCTACTCACTATTAACACCCAAAATAAAACATGGGGATGTATGCATCAGAAGGTAACCAGCATTAGGGACAGTGTGTAAGGATTTGGATCAAAACCTCTTAATTTTAAAAGAATCCAGAATGCAGATCCAGTGAGGAATTTCTTCAAGTCTGACTCCCTTCACATCTTCTCCCTTCTTTTTAACCAATTAAGGGTTAATAAAAGAGTTACTATCATCCGTTTATTGCCTGAGCTATTTTTAGCTGCAGGAGATAGTTCTACAGCTGACAGCACATATAGGAAACTATAGTCAGAAAAGGTCACAGAAGAGGGCAGGATTGAAAACTAGTCTCAGATCAAGAGTCAGTTACAGCGTTTGAGACTGGGGCCTTGCTTACACTGGGGACTTCCGTCATCAGTGACCAGCCATGGGTTTAACAAGGCAGGGATGGGAAAGGCATATTTAACAGTGAGATAATGTTGAATAGAGATTTAAATGTGTTACAGCTTTATCACACTACAGCAGGGCCACTATGTCAGGAACACAGTGTTCACAGAGGGCACTGTACAGTCTTGGTAGAAACTAACTACACCAGTTATGCAGGGAGCAAAAAACCCCTAACCAAAACAGAGGCTAAAGAGATGACTGTTGAGGCTTTTGTGTAAGACACCCAGGAAGCATAACTATTGGTGATTAAATCTTTAAATTGTTCTCTGAAAACCTTGACCTGGCTTCAGGAGCCAACCCAGCCAACGCTCTGGTATCCTGCAGAGAAGACACCCAGGGGAGGAGGATAGCATTACGACATAGGGGGATATAAAAAGGTACAGATAAGAGGAGTAAAATGTGGGCAAGTGGTAGAATTCAAAGCTGAGATGGGCTAGGACTAAAGCATCGGTGTGCTCTCTCTTCAGCTCCATTCCCTCCAGCACATGAGGAACATAGGAATCACCAGAGTGGATCAGACCCCAAGGCCCATCTAGTCCGGTAGCCTGTCTCTGACAGAGGTCAGCACTAGATGCTTCAGAGAAAGATGAGAGAACCCTGCACTTGGCAAATGTTTACTGAATGCCGTGTGGGAAAACCTATCTGTTGGTTAGCTAATGGTTTCTTAGTTGGTTACCTTAGCTAATTACCAGCACAATACATTTCTGGGCTAGAGTAGTGTGGATCCATGCTCTGAAACTAGGAATTCAGTTCTAATCCTGACTCTTGCAGGCCTTGGCCAAGTCATTAGCCTCAATGTTTCAGTTCCCCACAGCAGGGATAATAATTACTCATCTAACCAGGATGTGGTGAGGACTAGTTAGTTAATGTTTGTACAACACTTTAAAAAAGTGAAGCGATTGGTATTATTTCAGTTTTCTTTTGATAGGTATTTGTAGCATGGTTGCATGGATTGCTGTAAAATACTGGCCGAGGGGTAAGAGAGAAACAGAGTTTGTGCTATGTTGCCCAAAGCCCAAGATGATAACACACCTTCCACTTGCTGTAGTGGAAAGGCAAGCGCTGTTCTTCACCCCTGCAGGGACCCAACTGCTCCTCCTCCTTGCTAGGACCTGGCACCTTCTCCTTCAGATTCCTTGTAGGGGTTTGCCACTGCTTCTCTTGCAACCTCTGCTGGGGTGTCTGGCTTGTAGTAAACGTATGCCAAGCAACACTGAAGCAGCACACGGTAGCTCATATTACATTGATGCTTATACACTTTTATTCGGTGGAATTTGAATTGCAAACCCCATAGGGAAAGGATGAAGAACTGTGGGGTGGAGGTGTGGGGCAAGGAAAACAGATTTAAGACCAGGTTTTAGAATTAATTTATTTAAATTGCAGTAATTTTATACCTTACATTTTTCAGGCCAATGGTAGATAGAATTTAGATCTTTTTCAAATTTGGTCCATGTGTCTTGAGTTTTGATAATCAGATGCATTTTATTAATTTTAAAAAAAGTTACGGTACAGATTTAACTGTTGTAGGTGTCAGGAATCACATGACTGGAGTCAGTGTGATGTCACTCTCTTTCCACAGTAGCTACTCTTGAATCATAACTTTTGAGGTGTGATAGTAACTCAAGGCATGGCTCTGTTTTCATAAAAGTTTCCATAGCAAAGTGGCAGGACATTGTGGTCTAACGTTCACAGACCTGTGTGCTGCACCAGACTACATTCTACTATGTGTCTTAAAAGGACTTAGACATACAGTAAAGAGATGCTAATAAGGTCTCAGGAACACAAAAACCAAATGAGAAGTGCGACCAGACAGCCTCTATATTGTCCCATAGGAAGCTCTCCGCTTCCACTGCTCTGTGCTGTGCCTGCAGACCCCCGCAGAGCAAGTCACAGCCAGGCGTATGCTCTCTGACTGCAAAGTGGTGCTTGTGTACAGCAAGCAGGTGTGGATCTCTGGCAACAAGCAGCTCTGCAAATGCACAAGCACATGCATTTTTCAATTCTCAAGCTGCCTGACCTGAGACTGCAGGGAGCACCACGCTTGTCATTTGTAAATTGAGACTGCTGCTGGCTTTGTATCCCTGGTAATATGGTTTGAAGCATGTTGTGGGTGGGGGAACCTTTTTTAAAAAGGTTCCTGGACTTTGTACTAAAGTGTTACAGCTTAATCATTAATAAGGGGCAGGCTTGGTATAGTAAGTGTGAAATTTTCTTGAATGGGCAGTATATCCCAACTCAATGCCAGCAGGGTGAATGTGCTAAGAGGAGGGTGAGTCACAGGTCAGATAGATACACCTGCCCTCCATTGAACTGCCCTGTACACCCATTTGCTTTCTGCCTGACTCAGGGTGTGTGTTATGTTGCTTTCCAATGACTAGCCCACAGAAAGTATAAGGGCATGCCCACACTGCAGTTAGACTCCTGTGGCTGGCCCATGCCTGCTGACTTGGGCTCACAGGGCCTGGGCTACGGGGCTGTTTAATTATCGTGTACAAGTTCAGGCTTGGGCTACAGCCTGAGCTCTGGGACCCTCCCCCCTCGCAGGGTCCTAGAGCCTGGGCTCAGCTTAAGTCTACACCACAATTAAAAAGCCCCTTAACCTGAGCCCCGCAAGCCCAAGTCAGCAGGCACAGGCCAGCTGTGAGTTTTTAATGGCAGTGTAGCCATACCCTCAGAGACTTGGGGCCTGCTCCAAAGCCTACAGATGTCAATGGGAGTCTTTCCATTAACTTCAATAGAGTTTGGATTCAGGCCATTAGTGCTGTGGTAGGTAAGGAGTTCATTAGTTCATGTGCTACAGAGCTTTGTTTTTGCTGCCAAAAGTCTTGGGTTCTGTCCCAGATGCCCCATGTTTGAGGAGCAACTGATAATCATGGTGCAGGTGTGTATGCACCCATGGATTTGTTACACAATGCTGAGCTCTCTGTGCCTGTGTGCAGCTCACTTGATTTCTCTCTCTCTCTCTCTCTCTCTGTTTCCCCATCTGTAAAAAAGGCATTCCTACCATACCTTCTTAGTTAATATTTGTACAGCTCTTTGAAGATTTCATATATTAAGTAAGTGCTAAGTATTGTTACAAGTGAGGAAAATATTATTTTTGTCCTTTGCTACCTATTTTAGAGGTCACGGCTACATATTTAAAGGTGTACTCTCTCAATCCTGTTCCATATCTCCCCAAGATATTTTGAGCTGTATGTCCTTAAGGGGTAAACAAACACTCAGCAGGGCCCCAGTCTATCTTCATATCTTCCTCACTGATCAGAGCCCTAACCACATACAATTCATCTTCAAAACTTCCTCACTAGGTTAATCAGAAATGAGTTTCATAAAGGGGATATTGTACAGTAGGTGGAAATGGTAAAAGGAGAAAAACAGTAAAAGACTAAGAACTAGAGACAACATGGTTTATAACAAGATGGTTGTGGTTATGAAATAGTCAAGATACTAAAAGCAGCAGCGTGTCACTGTAGCAAATGTATTTGGTAATAGAATTTCAACAGATGTGGTGCCGATTATGCAGCATTAGCTGTTTGGCAAGAAACAGGAGATGTAATCTAAAACGGTGTGAGATTAATTGTCACTCACTGGAGGTACAAGAGCGACAGCTTGATTCACACAGAAGAAATAATAGAAAAGTAAATTCAGTGGTGTCAGCCTTAAAACTCTGAAAATCAGGACGATCCCAGTTATGGTTAAAACTCCTACTTGAGTTCATCTTGTTACACCTCTGGTATTGCCACCCATGTGGTGAATTAAATCACACAGCGCTTCCATTTGCTAGGGGAGTAAGTCATTTCTCGTAATATAGAGAGAGTATTCTCTAGTGGTAAACCAGAGGACTAGAAGTCAGAATAGCTGAGTTTTATTCCTAGATCTGCTATTAACATGCTCTGTGACCTTGAGAACGTCACAGTGAAGCAGTCTCTGTTGTTATTTGTTATTATTATTTGTTAAGTGCAGATGTCATCTCTGATTTACAAAAACACAGAAAAAAAAACATTGTCCCTGCCCAAGGAGGCTTACAAACTAAAGGATCAGACAAAACAATAACAGATCTAAACCATTCTGATGAACAGACAGAAGTTACCAGTGTCATAGACTGGTCTGTAATTGGGTATGTAACTGCTTTTCTAACCTACTGTAAGTGGGTTTACACTGATAGTCATTGGTCAGAGTCTGTACATTACTGGCCTATTAAGATAGTTTATGAGTTATGAGTAGAAAAAAATCTTAAGCTACTGAATCCATTTGTGTGTGTATTTTCTTATAACTCAAAACACCACAGCAACCTGAAAATTGTCCTTGTTTGAGCCCCATCACATTGTATGACAGCACAGGGTCTTAATTCACCACTGCACTGGGCCTTCTATCATTTTAGATGCCTGTGCAAGTGGTTACCACGGCAGAATGGTGGCATTTTACACCCACTTTGCCTTGCTGGAAATGACCACGCAAAGTGCAGCAAAGCAGTGGGGAATCAGGGCCATCATTTCCTCTTTTTTGAAGGCAAATCCTGACAAATTCTCCCTCGGCTGCAGTGGTACGAATGGGCCACTGTAATAATTTAAGTCTGAAATATGATGCTGTCTCTTGTTGTCATTGTGTCCTGCTTTGATCAGATACTGTATTTCAGTTCCAAATCAGCAGTTTTTGAAAAATGAATGTTAATGGCTCCTTACTCCTTCTTTGGTTTTGTATTGCATCTCACTTTAGGTTCTTGAAGGACATCTAGGCTAGAAGATGTAATTTTCAGGTCAATAGATACATCAATTAATGTGTAACTTGCATTTCCTACCTTTCCATTCATAACTGGACATTTCCTAACTATAGTTTTGAACCCTGGAGATTACAAGGTGCTGCCAGGATCCTGATAGCTAGTGGAGGGTGGGAGGATGGGGGTCTTTTAAGAATCAAAGCACCGAGAAAGTAGTGCATGTGGATGGAAGCCCCAATAAAAGATGCTCCTGAGTACATTAAGATCATGCTACCTTATTTTGTAACCTGATCGGATCAGACATCCTGATGGCTCTATTCCAGACAATAAAAAATTCTTAATGAAATCTAAATATCATTCTTGGGGTAAAACTGCAGCGCATCAATGGAGAAAGCATCAATTACTATGAATGCTGGAGTCTTGGAGTCAAAAGAGCTGAATGTAGGAGCACCTCTACTCTCCAGTCACGGGATGGCCCATACTGGGTCAGACCAAAGGTCCATCCAGCCCGGTATCCTGTCTGCCGACAGTGGCCAATGCCAGGTGCCCCAGAGGGAGTGAACTTAACAGGTAATGATCAAGTGATCTCTCCCCTGCCATCCATCTTCACCCTCTGACAAACAGAGGCTAGGGATACCATTCCTTACCCTTCCTGGCTAATAGCCAGGACTTAACCTCCATGAATTTATCTAGTTCTCTTTTAAACCCTGTTATAGTCCTAGCCTTCACAACCTCCTCAGGCAAGGAGTTCCACAGGGTGACTGTGCGCTGTGTGAAGAAGAACTACCTTTTATTATTATTAAACTGCAGGAGGTTTGAAAAATCAGAGCTTCCATTAGTTCAGAAAGATACCGTCAAGGTTGACACAGGCCCAACATTTAACTCATCTTCCCCTCAAAATTACACTCATTTGCACAAAAAATATCACTAAGCTAGTGAAAAAGCCCTGTCAATCTGCAAAACAAGGGCTGCAGGGATTGTTGTTCCTGAACTGGAGTAAACAAACCCCACTCTCCATTCAGTCCCAGCCAGTGGTCTTGCAAGACAAGCAAGGTCAGGGAGAGCAGGTGCAGGTTCCCACGCAGCTGAGAACCTTCGGTTTGAGGTTAGGGGAAGATCTGCAAATTTACGCTGTTGCAGCCCTTGGTTTGAACATGAGTTTTCACTAAACCTGTAGAAATTTTATAACCAAAAGAAAAATAAGGCAAGTCCTGCCTTGAGTTGTTTTTTCCCAGCTTTCAGTGATGCCACCAAAAGATTGAGAGCGAGGCTCTTCAGATCAGCAAGAGAGAGGTGCTCACGTATATGCAGTTCTCTGACAATACATATCCCTAAGGTGATGTGGTTAAAGATTATTATTACTGCAGTAAGGCATAGTCCTGGACCAGGACCTCATTGTGCTCCGTGCAGTATAAACACAGAACAAAAAGGTGGTCCCTGCCCCAAGAAGTTTACTATTTAAGTATAAGACAAGAGACAACAGAGAAGCCTAGTTCTTGTCAAATGTTGTGTAGGCCTAACAGAAAAGGAGCATTTGTAAGAAGGATTTGAAGGAGGATAATGAGTTAGTTTAGCATATTTTTAGGGGGAGCTTCTGCTCAATATGCAGGCAGCATGGGAAAAAGCATGGAGATGCTAGTTTGAAAAGGTAACAAGTGAGTGATGGTGGTGGCACCATTGGCATTAAAGGCAGGGATTGACAGCTCAATGGGGAATGAGAAATGATAGGTAGGGTGGGGATAGGCTGTGAAGGGCCTTGAAAGGGTAGACAAGAAGCCTGTTTTTGATGCAATAGAAAATGGGGAGCCAGTGGAGGGATGCAAAGACTGGAGTCAAAGGAACGGGCTACGAAAATGATCTTTGTGGCAGCATTCACCTCTGGCTCCCATGCCACAAGTAGAATTACTGGACAACAACCTTATAGAATAAATTAATTGATCCGTGACCTTGGATATCTCTAGGATATCCTAGAGATATCAACTGAATAACTATTGGACATATTATTTGTCAGCTGAAGTGTGCTAACAAGGTTCATAAAAATAGTAAGATAATTTATAAGTTGCTCCACTGATTCATACATGATTAATCTAAAAAAAAGTCTACAATTTATTTCTAAATTCTAAATTTGTTCTTTCTGGATTTTTAGGGAAACCAGGGGCTACTCTCCAGTAGGAAAGGCTAGTACTGTCTTCTCCTGGTTAATCGCAGGTAGTAAGTTGCTTTGCCCTTATGGTAGCAAAACATGGAAACTAGTCCAGAAGCACCCTCCTGCTTTTAAAGGAAAGTTTCACTCCTGAAATGTTATTATTCCTAGGGCAGGATATAAAGCAATACATAAATAAATGTATAAATAAAGTGGCTTTTAGAATAGCGTTTTAGGAACAATCTGTATTATCCTCAGAGGAGTCTTTCGGAAGTGTTGGTTAAAAAAACAACAACTTTTCCATCATGTCTAATCGAGGATGGCAGTTTGTCAGTGGAAAACAAAACCACCAAGCGTTTGTGCTGGGAGACCCCTCATGAGGGAGAAGAAGTTTCCCTTTCCTCTAGAAGAGAAGAAAGCTTATGCCTGGATTTAGAATATGGATCATGGTTTCATCTTTGACACAGACAGCCAACCCCAAAACAATGAAATGTCTGTCTTTCACTCTTCCAAAAACAACCGAATCCATGTTCCTGGAAAACCAACCGCTTAGGAAATGCTTATGTTCACCTCCCAAAGGAGTAACCACACTACTTACGGGACAGTCATTAGTGCCTAGTATCCTACAAGTTGAAAAAGCTCTTATGAAGCACTGGATTAGATAAAAATTGTTTTCAAGCAATAATCGTGCCAATTTTCATACACTGATACAGATATACCATCTATAAAATAAAGTGGGGGTGATGATCCTAAAAGGAAGCTTTGTCCTTTATTTTTCATCCCATTGCTCTTGATTTCCTTCAACCATAGTATACAGTGGCCTCAAGGCAGGGGCTGTAATGGGAAGACATGACAAGTGAGTGATGGGCTCTGATACAGTTACAGAACTATCCCTCTTTAAAAAAACAAAAGGGTTGTAATTTTACTGTTAAGAAATCTCCCTGCCAAATACTGACATATCACCAAACATCCTGTCATTCTGGGGCTACTGAATTTCCCCAGTCCCCATCACCAGGAAGGCAGTTGTCACTGTAAAGCACAGTAGAAGGCAAACCATATAACCCTAGACAAGGGTACTGCACACTCATAAAATGCAAAGCATGGCTGATAAAGAAGCATGATCAGAGAAAGTTCTCCCTTATCTAAGAGACCGGGGTGCTAACTGTTGCCACACAGCTGGTCTTCCTCCACCAACCCTGGCAACAAAAGTCCCAAGGTCACTTCCAAGCACAGGTCTCCGTTTTTAGGTGCCATGGTGTGGCAGGCTCCAGACATTCTGGCCCTGTCCACTCCATGATTGCAACCATGGTGATGAGCACGCGTTGGGTAGTATGTGAATAATAAATGATAGTAGTAATATAAAGCAACAAACAATGCTTTATACATAGATGTTTCCTGACTGGCTTACAGCATGGCTTCTCTGATGTGGGGATATTTTTGAGAACCAAGGCCTTTTTATACCAGGCTCATGTTTCTGAGAAAAAACAAATCCCTGTGCAGGCTGATCAGTGAACCTATGCTGGAACCCTGCTAGCAACGCGCCTGTTTCAACATGACTGTTGTTTGCAGTTTCAGCCATATTTGCTCCAGGAACAAAATTTTCAAAAGTAAACTATTTTTGAATATTGTAGAGCATGGTTTGGAAAATGATCAGGCTCTAGTCATTATCACCACTGACACCTTCCATCACAGAAGTGGAGATTTTAAGGCCAGAATTCACTATTGCGAACATGTAGTATGACTCCTGCACAACACAAGCCATAGAATTTCACCCAGTAATTCCTGCGTTGCACCTATTCACGTGGGGCTGAACTAGACAGTACCTTTCAGAAAGCGGCATCTGATCTTGACAAAGATTTCAAGAGATGGAGAATCCACCACATCCCTTGGTAAATGGTGCCAATGGTTTATCATTCAGGTCTGCAATCTATGGGTTATGTTCAATTCCTCCCTTTCCCTTGCTCCACATATTCAGGCCCTATCCAAATCCTGCTTCCTCATCTTCCTCAGCATCTTCACCCTTTTCTTTCCATCCCCAGTGACAAGTCTGTCGATCAGGCCACCGTTATATCCCACTTGGACTACTGCAACATCCCTCTTCCTGGCCTTCCAAACACACACGATGCAGCCCTTCAGCCCATACAAAACATGGCCACAAAAATAATCTTTCTTGGCTGTTGGTCTGATCATGTAACTCTCCTCTTTGTGTCCCCCCACTGGCTCCTCATCCTCTATTGCATTGGATTCAAGTGTCTTGTCTCCAGTTTCAAAGTGCTATATAACTGCCTCTCTCTATTTATCCTCTCCTTGTCAAGTTTCACCTCACCTCTGCACATTCCTCTCTGCACCCCCTTTCCACCTGCTGGTTAGCTTCTCTCAGCGCCCAGGCAGAAGGCGTCCATGCTTCCTTCTGTGCCTGGTAGGGCTTCCCTGAGCTCATCTGCAGGGACCCTACCCTATTCACATTAAGTCCCACTTCTAGCCCCACTTCTGTTGGGCTGGCTGCTGACAGTGAATCTGTGGCTATGTTTAAAATAAAATCCCTAAAGATTGTTCTTCTTCCTGTAACTTCTCTCTACCTATCAAGCTTTAGACTGAGCTCCTTGTGCCAGGGACATCCCTTCTCGAATGCCTGAAAAGTGTCTAGCTCATTGTGTGTGCTACCATAAATAAATAATACATAGCAATACAGTGACTTTGTAGCTTTTACTCTCAGCAAATACAGAGTGACTGTATTAACTTGAGCCGGGGGAGGGATAGCTCAGTGGTTTGAGCATTGGCCTACTAAACCCAGGATTATGAGTTCAATCCTTGAGGAGGGGCCATTTAGGGATCTGGGGTAAAAATCTGTCTGGGGATTGGTCCTGCTTTGAGCAGGGGGTTGGACTAGATGACCTCCTGAGGTCCCTGACATTCTATCTCTAGTTTTACACCACTGCAAATGTGAGCAAAATTTGGCCCTCAACTGGTGGTGGAGAGAACACTACAGAGTAACCCTTTACCAATCATAATTCAGGAGTTCTGTCATTGGCCTGAGTAGGAGCAGGACTGTAGCTATAAATAATAAGGAAAAGGACCAGATCCAAGTATGGGCTGGATTTTTATTACTTGTACAGTTCACTTAGGAAAGTAGCCCTGCCAGCTTTCATGCTAAAGTACAGGATATCTTCATGTGGGAGTAATATATTAACTGGCACAGAGCAACAGAGCAAGATTAGGCAAGTTATGTTGAACATTCTTGACTTTGGTGGAGTCGATTTTCATAGGTGAAGGGGATTTTGACACAGCAGGCAAGCAGGGCAGACTCCTGGAGGTAAAAAGAACATAATGTTAGTGACTTCATGCTGCTTGGACAGTGGCAGAAACTGGCATAGCTTTGCTATAGAGCAATGTGCAGTCTAGCACACTTACCATTCCCTGTGGCTGATTCTAATGAGATTACAGGGGTAAGATATGAATTAGAAGACTGGAGGGTTAGATGGTGTCAGATAAAGACACTGAATAATGGCTTGTTGTCTTTATTACTACATGTTTCCTCTGCTCTCCCCTCAAGTTTTGGGGGGAAAAGGCTCTTTGTAATTCCTGGAGTGGGCAATCAAAATAAGCAGTCTAAAAGTTAACAAAATGATGACAGGGGTGTTCTGAATTTGAGGCTCTGGGTTGGCTAGTTACCTTCCAGAAGCAAATTTGTCCTAGCAACAAACAAACGAACAACAACAAAAGTTTAGTATACATTGTGTACTTCTGCCCAAGTTGAAGTAAATTCTGCTGGTCAGTTACCATGCTATGTTGCAATAAAAAAATCTACCTCTTATCCATTACTTTTCTAAATTACTTTTTAAAAAAGCATTGAAGGTTGTTTGCATAAGCAGGGTAACTTAAAAGATGTTCTGCAAATCAAATTGATTTACAGACATATTAAACATTTTTTTCCCCAGAGGCAGAAAAAAAACCCAGAACGATGAAGTGGCAAGAACAGAGCTCACTTAATGGGAAGATAAATAATTCCTTACTTGTGTTAATAATTACAACACTTGTTTGTACAGAGCTTAGATCAGGGGTGGGCAAACTTTTTGGCCCAAGGGCCACATCTGGGTATGGAAATTGTATGGCAGGCCATGAATGCTCATGAAATTGGGAGATGGGGTGCAGGAAGGGGTGAGGGCTCCGGCTGGGGGTGCGGGCTCTGGGGTGGGATCAGAAATGGGGAGTTCAGGGTGCAGGAGGAAGCTCCGGGCTGCGGCAGAGGGTTGGGGTGCGGGGGTGGTGGGGCTCAGGCTGGGGCTGTGAGCTTTGGGGTGGGGCTGGGGACGAGGGGTTTGGAGGGCAGAAGGGGGTCAGGGGTGCAGGCTCCGGGTGGCGCTTACCTCAAGCAACTCCTGGAAGCAGTGGCACATCCACCCTCCAGCTCCTACGCGGAGGCATGGCCAGGCGCCTCTGCGTGCTGCCCAGTCCGCAGGCGCCGCCCCTGCAGCTCCTATTGCCCGTGGTTCCTGGCCACTGGGAGCTGTGGGGGCAGCGCTTTGGATGGGTGCAGCATGTGGAACCCCCTGGCTGCTCCTACGTGTAGGAGCCAGAGGGGGGACATGGCGCTGCTTCCGGGAGCCGTGTGGAGTCACTGCAGGCATGGACCGGGGCAAGCCTCCGACCCCACTCCCTGGCAGGAGCTCAAGGGCCAGATTAAAACATCTGAAGTTTGCCCACCTCTGGCTTAGATACTATTACAGTAGAAATAATAATCAAAATAAAAACTGGAACTGAAAGAACTTTTTTTTTAACTGTTAGGCTGGGGTTTTTGAATTATAATAGCATTCAGGAGCTTAACTCCCTTCTGCCTGGTCTACCCACAGTTTTTGTACTGGTGGAACTATTTCAGTTAAGGGTGTGATTTTTCATTGAAATAGTTCTGCCAGCACAATCCCTGGTGTGGATCCAGCTATAAAGGTGCCTAAGATATAGCTTATTCCCCATCCTATAGAAGAATAGCCGTACTAATACAAAGCACTCTTATACCAATACAGTAACTCCTCACTTAACGTCCTCCCGCTTAATGTTGTTTCGAAGTTACGTTGCTGCTCCATTAGGGAAAATGCTCGTTTAAAGTTGTGCAATGCTCCCTTATAACGTCGTTTGGCTGCCTCCTCTGTCCACTGCTTGTAAGATTCTGTGGAAGAGCAGCGACTTTACAAGGGAGCACTGCACAACTTTAAACGAGCATCCGCTCCTCCCTTTCCCTCCCAGAAAGTCCTAAGCGCCGCCAAACAGCTGTTTGGCAGCAGGGAAGCACTGAGAGGGAGGGGGAGGAGCAGGGACATGACGTGCTCCGAAAAGGAGGTGGAGTGGGGGTGGGAAGAGGTGGGCCTGAAGTGGAGCGGGGACAGGAAGAGGCGGGCCTGGAGCATCCCCCAGCAAAGTCAGCGCCTGTTCTTCTGGGAGGAAACTGCCGCTGCTGCTGCACAAGGTGCTTCCTAGTGTCCTTGCCTGCAGCGGATTGTGCCCGTGTGGGGTAAGCCGGGACATCTCCCAACCACAGTACAGTACAGTGCTGTACAGTATATAATGCCTTTTGTCTGCCCCCCAAAAATGTCCTTAGAACCTAACCCCTTGCATTTACATTAAATCTTATGGGACAATTGGATTCGTTTAACATCGTTTCACTTAAGGTTGGATTTTTCAGGAACATAACTACAACGTTAAGTGAGGGTATAACTGTGTCCACACTAGGCCTGTTGTACCCCATTTTAACTATCCCAGTACAGTTAAAGCAGTACAACTTGTGCATGTGGACAAGTCCTGAGACTCTTTTGAAATCCAGACCCTAATATTTTTGACTCTTTGCAATTCCCTTAGTTTAGACGGGGAAACTAAAACTGGTCCATTTCACTCTGTGACTCTCATTCAGTAACCTAATGCTCCCAGTTTTCCGAGGCTAAATTTAAACAGACAAGAAAAATTGTTTTCATTGAAATAAAAAAACCTACAAAAATACTCCTCTTCTGCATTAGATTTTGTTAACACCTTTTGTTCTCTTTAACCTACATTTTGGTTCTAAAATTAGTTGCCCTGTCTCCTTAAGGAATATACTCTGGGTAAGAACATAACTGAAAATACTAAAATGACAGCAAAGTGGATTACAATCTTGCATAATATAAGTATTGAAAAGAAATCTCACTGTTAGAAGTAAAATGAAAAGTCAGTTTTCAAATCTCACTCCCCAACTCCCTGCCCCCCCATCACCACTGAAAAGGAAAGTTTGACTGGAGTTTGGCTTACTTTCGTTCACTGTGCCCTTTACGCATAAGAACTGCCCTAGATTTCTTATCACAGCAATATTGTTTTTCCTAATGAATGGCAAATATGTCAGACTTGTTGATTTATGCCTAAACCTGAGTTACCTATATAAATCTCATGTATCAGCATATTGGTGCAGATACCAGTGTACTTCTGGTCTAAAAATTGTTGAGCTGTCTAGACAGTTTGAGGTGATAGGTCATTCAGAAGGTGTTAAAGGACTACATGTGCTGTAATTGGATTATTATGGAAATCTGAAACTTAGTCCAGGGTACTTTTAAAAGGGTATGTTTACCAGAGGCCCAAATTAGAATAATAAAGCTGAGTTTCATGAAATTACAGCAACCCAGCCACATAGATTTTTCTATGTAAATTTGAACATTCAAAGTTCAATAAATACATTGTTAGTAGCATGGATTCTTCTGAAATTATCTCCTCAATATCTAGCAAAACAGTTGAGACTACTCATGTGCTTAAAGTTAAGCAGGTGCTGAAGTGCTTTGTTAGATCAGGGCCATAGTTCTCCATTAGCATTTGGCCAAATTCTCACTGCAGAATCAGGCCCATTAAATTGAATTGCATAAGGGAAAACAGAGTCCTATGCATTTAAAATATAATGTATTAGTCATTATTCATTATTTATAAAGCACCATATGTTTATGGTACTTGACTATTCATTGGTATCAATGGGAGCTCCGTGCAAGTTCAGATCCACTGCACATATCTAGGAAGAGAAGTTTTACTCTTAAAGAAGAATCTGAATTTTTTTCCATAAAACCCCCTGTTTCTGTAGAATTGTGCATCACTTTCATTGTATAATTCTAAATACAGAACCAAAGCCTCTTTCTTCTCCTCTTCTTGTTCCAATTTCGTTTTGGGGCTCCTTTTCTGTCATGAGCATCTTTCCATTCATGTGAAGCTCCATCACCCTGCAAAGTCCCTCCTTATCCAAATGACTATCTTTCTAACATGTGAATTAATCCTGCAGCAACTTGCTCTATTTTCTAAATTTAGCTCTATTAGCTTCACAGCTTTTTGAAATGTCTCTCTACCAGCAGGCTGTAATCAAAGATGGCCAGAATTAAGATTTTTCATTAATCAAAAGGTTTATCTTTCAACAAAGTGCTCTTAATGAGCACAGAGTGTGATGAGCACAGAGTATGACATGAGAATTTCCCCCAAGGTTTGAGGGAAAAAAGAGAAGGGAGGTTTCCATGAAAGGGATTATAAAACAGGAAAATAATTCGTGACGGGGTCACCATGTATTGGGGCTGGATTGGAGCCTGCAGCTACAGTTTCATTTTTGCATTAGATCCAAAGCCTAATTTGTATTTTGCATTTCTGGTTCAGATGTATTGGAAATCTTGCAGGAATATCCAGTCTCTTGAGAATTTGGGTCAAGATAAGGAAACATTTCAAAAGCACAGTGAATCCCATGAAATTTTAACCCTCTGGGGCTGAACCTGAACTCTGGCCTGATTCACCTTAGAATCTGAACTCCAATCTCTAGTTTATTCTAGCCCCAACTACAAACAAACATCCCTTCTCAACCCATCTCAAGTCAGTGCAGTAAGAACTGGGAGGAAGGTGTGGATGTTGCATGGTGATGGCACCAGAGTGTTTCGAGCTTTATAGAGAAGGAGAAATTAAGCTTATTTTAACTTTTCACTCATTTGAAAAACAATATGTTCGGCAGTGATTCTGTCAGACCTCATAAACCAAACACAGCTGGACCAGGTTAGTACTTGTATGAGAAACCTCTGGAGTGGCCAGGGCTCTAGGAGGTGGTGTTGGGAAATCAGAAGGTGGAGATCCACTTTCTCAAGCCAGACTAGTGTTAGAGGAAAGTACTGAGGTTCTGTCTTTTTGGTTGAGATGTTAAATTGAGGCCCTGATCACCCTTGGCAGGTGATAATTAATAATCTCTAGGCATTTTTCGCAGTAGTAATGGGTGGTATAATCCCAGTGGCTTGGCCAGTACTACATAGTCTCATTTGGATAGTCAATCCCATACTAGATCTGATTTTGGAAGGTGCTGAGTCCTGGACTACCACAGATTTTGTACTGATATAACTATTTCCATTAGGGATTGGATTTTTTTTAATCAAAATTGTTTGGAACAACCCCGAGTATGAATGCCATTATACTAGTATAAAGGTGCCTTTTACACCGAGGGTAGTTGTAGTTACAACTACCAGTATAATTATATCTGTACAGTTAATTATGCGACTTTTTTGTGTAGACAAAGCTGAAGAGTCCCTAACTAACAATAGTGGGATTTGAAGGCTTCAAGGTGGGGCTTGAAACCTTCCAAGACCAGGTCCTAAATTAGACAGACTGTACAGTACAGACAAAGAAATCATTAGAAGGCCAGATGAAGGCTCAAGATCAAAAATGGAACACTTCTTTAATGTACATTTCCAGAAGGCTAGAGGAAGAATATACATTCCAAACTGCCTTCAGTCATATTTTAGGGGACTTGTTATTTTGATCTACAGGTGGTTAGAAGAAAGTACTAAGGAAGCTGAATTTTGCTTCCAGTCAAATTTACCCTGGCATTGGTTCTTGTTTATAATGCAGGATCTTTGGTGCTGATAAGTTCCAGTGAAAGGCTGTAGGTTTTTAGCTTCTACATGATTTTTTGAGGCATTTTTGGATTAAAGAGCTGTATCTGCCACACTACATTTCAGAATCTCATTACTTTCTCCTCACCAGTTATCTCTGACTCTGACAGCCTCCTGTTTTGCACAGTGATGACTCTCTGTATGCTGGGGAATCCTGACTGGCCGGTAAGGCTAGTGTTCCTCCCAGATAAAACATTCCATTATGATGAAGTGTTCTTATCTGAAAACAAATAATGCAATGAAAATTAAAAATACATTGACATCAATGGGAATTCCACAATAATGCAAGGAGGATTCGCAGTGGAGATATGCCCTGCAGATGGGATATCTGCTGTTGAAATTGGATGGGGGGATTTTGGCCACATTGAACGCTAACTTTGAAGAAGATGAAAATAATAAAACACTTGTAAAGTTTTTATAATAAAGGATTTTGTGCCTGCTGGGTGTCTTTTATGGGCTGAGTGTTGATTTGTTTGTGATATAGGCAATAAAACTCTTCATCTCTGCTTCCTGGCTCTCTCATGCATACTGTGCCATTCATGATGAGATGGCTGTTATGCTAGGAACACATACCTCGACCACATAGATTCATAAATTATATAATATTAAGTGAATGCTATTAAACATATAAATAGACGACTCCTGCATTGTTCAGGATTGAAATAGTAAGGTGTGCTTGATTTACACATGCTTAAACCATGTGCACGTTACTGACCTTTGCATTGAGCACGGAAATTACCCCACTTTCTGCTGTAATTCTTTTCCTTGTTTTATATATATAAGACAGAGAGATCCTCATCTTGGGTATATCAGCATAACTCCATCAACAAGAGGAAGGATGGTTTAAGTATTAGACTGGCCTGTTGGAGACCCATGTTCATTCCCTGCTCTGCCACAGATCCTGTATGATCTTGAGCAACTCACTTAATCTTTCTGTGCCTCAGTTCCCCACATATAAAATGGGGATCCCTGCCTCACAGGAGGTATTGTGAGGCTAAATACAGTAAAGATGGTGGGGTGCTCACATACTACAGTAATGAAGGGGATCAAAGTATCTTAGACAGATGTCAAGACTGGTGTGAACATAGGAGACACCAGAGCTATGTTGATTCACAGCAACTGTGGATATGACCCAAGGATTTAAAGTAGTACTAGGTGCAAGTCAGAGATGGACCTGAGCTGCAGCGTTTGGATCCAGAGCAAAACTTCAGGGATTTTCATATGTGGTGTTGAGTTTAGCCCTTTGTAGAAAATAGGCCCAAATCCAAAGTTCAGTTCTGGATTGAGATCCAAACTGCTTGGGTCTGGTGTTCTGCCCTGAGCCCTTCCCTCATGGTAATCTGATAGGAGCAGATTGTGGCGATGAGAACAACTACAGTTTGTGAGCTTTGGAGAAAGTGGTCCTGAGTATATATTCAGCATATGGCTCTCCACCAGAAATGGTTCCCTCACGTAGACTGGAAACACTTAACAGTTTTGCTTGTGCAATCCAGCTGACTGAATGAGAATGGTGCCCTCTCTTTTACTTTGCAATAATGAACTAACATATACTGAATCTGAGCCCCATATCTGCACACATTGACTTTGCTAATTTGCATACAAGAAAGTAAACAAAAAAGGGGACTGGGTTGGCATGGTCTTTTTTTAGAAGCGTTACATGCATTATTATTGTTGTTTTAAATAAGGGCATTCAACAGGTGAAGACATTCTCCTTACCATACCCACTTAAAAGCTTGAAAACAACACAGATGTTATAATATTGTAACAAATTAGTTGACAATTTCTTTATAACAATATCCCTTACATTGTAAATCTGTAAAATCAGGATAATGATACTGACCACCTTTGCACAGTTCTTTGAGATCAACTGATAGAAAGCTCCACGTAACGGCTGGTTATTATTATTGTTTAGAGTTGCCAACTTTCTAATTTCTGAAAACCGAACCTCCCCCTACTCCGCCTCTTTCCTCAGGCCCCTCTTCTGCTCCTCCTCCTCCCTTAAGGCCCCGTCCCCTGCTCCACCTCTTCCTTCAAGGCCTCAGCCCCCTCTCGCTCCTCTTCACCCGTCCCCCTATCGCTCAATGCTCTTCCTCTACCTTTTCCTCATCGCTTGATCCTCTCCACCTCTCTCCCCCATGTCCCCTGATTGGGTCCCCCTGCTTCAGGGCTGCGATGGGAGCTGCAGCCTGATGCGGAGCCTGCTGCCTGCCCGTCCACAAGATGCAGATAGGGGGCAGCCCCGACTGAACACGGGCTGGTGCAGATTGAAGACCTGGCGCATCCCCCCTCCTGCCCACAGTAACTGAATGTTTGGTGTTCGTTCAGTACATCTGACCAGACACTGGCAGGTCCTCTTTTTGAATGGATTTTCCGGTTCAAAACAGGACACCTGGCAATCTTATTATTGTTACTAAATTCTGGGACCACAAGGCTCTTTCCCTCTCACGTAAAATAAAAAGATCTCCACATAAAGATGTGCTGTGTAAATACTGACAGATTTCAGACTCGCGTTCAGGTTGATCGAAATGATTGGGACAGCAGTGAAAATTTGAGCACTTTTGCACTCAGCTCAAAGTCTCCGGTGGATGGCTCATTGCAGCTGTAATTATACTTGCATTGGTCAGTATAAAATGACTTGATTTCACTTCTGGTACAGCACCCACTGAAATGAATGGCAAACATTGTAAAAAAAAAAAGGTATTGAAGTGAAAAAGCCACAGAGTTTAAATTCCAAATGTATCCCAGGAAATAGTTTGATTCTGGTATAACTCACGAGACAGATTCCAACTTTTAAGCCTCAGAGTTTTTAAAATAAACATGTGTGCAAGACAGTAAAAGTCAATTTGTGGCTTGGTGGGAAAACACATCAGAACTGTATTTCACTTCAAGATCAAAAGGAAATGACATGTTTAAATAGTGTAGAGGATCTTGGAAGCAGAAGGATTTTTTCTTTGGTCAAATCATTACACATCTGGACATAACTATTCATTATCCCTTAATTTTTATTTAAAATCACAAATAATTGAAAAAATATTAAATCAATCTTGGAAATTATGTTTAGATAGGGTTACCATATTCTGTGCCTCCAAATGGAGGACACTCCACGGCCCACGGCCCCGCCCCCAGCCCCGCCCACACCCCCACCCCAACCCTGCCCCCTCCCCAAAGTCTCCGCCCCCTCCCCTGCTTCCCGCGAACATTTAATTCGTGGGAAGCCTGAAGCAGGTAAGGGGAATGTGGGGGGGAGGAGGCGCGGCCCAGGCTGGCCCCCCGGCGGCTCCAGCCTGGGTCGGCTCGGGCCCTGGGGTGCCGGCCCCGGCCCCCGGCCGACCACCCCCCGCCCGCCCAGCACTGCCGGCCCCCGGCGGCCCGGCGCACCCCCCAGCTCCCCGGCTCCCCGCGGGCCCGGCTCCCCGCGGGCTCGGCTCCCCGGCTGACCGGGCTCCCCGCGGGCCCGGCTGACCGGCTCCCCACGGGCCCGGCTCCCCGCCGGCCTGGCTGACCGGCTCCCCACCGGCCCGGCTCCCCGCGGGCCCGGCTGACCGGCTCCCCGCCGGCCCGGCTGACTGGCTCCCGGCCCGGCACCGCGCCCCCGGCTCTCCCTCTGGCCCCGCGCCCGGCCCGGCACTGTGATCCTGGTTCCCGGCCCGGCACCATGCCCCCGGCCCCGCACCGCCGGCCCGGCCAAGCACCACCGAGCCCTCCCGATTTTCCCGGACATGCCCGGCTTTTGGGGATTTCCCCCCGGATGGGGATTTGAGCCCCCAAAAGCCGGACATGTCCGGGAAAATCCGGACGTATGGTAACCCTAGTTTAGAACAACATTTAGTCCGGGGATGAAATCTTAATGTTTCTTCCCTTCCTGTTTCTTTGACAAACAATTCACCCTATTCATTTCACTGGGCTATAACATCATTGGAATCACATTACTGCTCATGTTCACCAAAGAAAAAGGCAGAGTGAGTAGTACTAATGTGGGGTTACTCATTGGCACAACCCACATTTGAAGCTCAATGCATCTTATGACCCTGGGAAAGTGGTTAATTTGCTATAACGAATTTCTCCATGCCTGAAATATTTACTCTGCGTTTATAGATCTTTGTGCAAAGATTTTTTCTACATTGTCGCAAAAAGAAAAAAAAAAAAAAAAAAAAAAAAGAACTTTTGTTAGTTATCATGGATCGGCCTACCTTGTGCATTTCCTTATCAAAGGAAAACTGCATACGTTTTGAATACAAAGCACAGCACACAGAAAGGAAGGATGGTTTGTGGTTAAAGCACTGTATTGGGACTCAGAAATATTGATTCAGTTCCTGGCTTGCCACAGACTTCCTGTGCGACCGTGCCCCTGTGCCTCATTTTCACATCTGTAAAAATGGGGATAACAACACTTCTTTTCTCCCACCATTTGTCTGTCTTATTTAGTTAGATTGTTAGTTCTTCAGGGCAGGGTCTGTCTCTGCAGTGATCTTTACAGTGCTTAGCACAATGGCACTCTAACCTTAGTTCAGGCTTCTGTGTCATTCTACTGCTAATAATAATAATATAGAAAGACTGTCCATTTGTCTGTAAAAGGGCAGTCCGGGAGTACAGTTTGATGGTGACCTACTGAAGCAGGATATCTTTGAGGTTCCGAAAGAGCCTGCAAGGATGTGACTTGTTGTAGTGGGCTCTGTCTTAGTTATAATCCAGTTAGTAATAATATATAACGCAAAGACATACTTTATTTTTACTTCAAAATCAAAACAATCCCATCTACTTGAATTATAATTTGCAACTCTCTTCAAAAAACTTTATCAAATTGGTTAAAAACTAATTCCCATCAGACAAACAAACTGAAGTGGATTTAGGGGCACAGACAGACCTGGTTAACCTTTGCATAATTTAGCCAGATGTTTCTGGGGTAGTCAAAAGATTTCTGTGATATCAGTTTCCTGGCATGTGCTCTGTGCAGCACTGTCTCGTGAACCTGGAATTGTTTTCGATTTTAGTCATTCGATAGTTTTCCCAATGAATTCAGATTAGCTGGGATTTGACCATATAAAATTAACAAGACAAATAACAAAGCTTGTTTTCCTGAATATCTTGGGAGAGCACTCGTATCAAGCCTGAACAGTCTCAAGCCACAGACTGTGTGGTCTAAGCCCAGCGGGCACTGCCACAATGTGTACCCTATGTCTATGGTTCCACCAGGTGGCTAGTAGCTGTGGTAGGAAATGCTACTCTGAAGAGGCACAGTACAGCAGCATTATATGCTGTGTTCTTGGGGGGAAAGGAGGGGAAAACTGGATATTTTGCCAGCTCTGGAAATCTGAGGCCGTAGGTGGCCATCTATCCCAGTGCCCATCTACCCAATGTCTAATGTGAGTATTCTGCATGCTCTCCATACATCCCCTTAACCCAGTAAGTGAGGCCAGAATGGAATTAACGCTTTATTATGGGGCAGACAAAGGCTGATCTATGTCCTTTACTTATATGAATGGAAATGGAGGCAATAATACTCAACCCTCTATTGCCCTTTAAACAATACATGAGGCCCTGTGTTGCCCTTATTTACCTCTGTGAAGTCAGAGGGGTGTGGATAAGGGCAGAGCTGGGCCAGCATGATTTCTGAAAGACAACAGTGGGTCAAGTGTTATGCCCTTGTTTGCACTCACATGACAGGACTGGACTTAAAATACAACAAAGATGTACAGTGTTTCTCTTCAAAATAGAGACAGATTCCAATTGTATCCAAAAGGAATACATCTGAGGTATCATATGTCTGTAATTAACTCTTGAGCATCTGGAGATACCTTGCATACAGTCCCATAAACCAGCTTTTACATAGGCCTAGAGATGTATCCCAAACTTAAAAGCTCAGCATTATCCTATTAAGGTTTCTGAAGCAAACTCATCTTTAAAAGGATACAATAATGTCAATTGATCCATGATTGACTGGAGCCACCTGCAAGGTCTATTTTGAAATTCTTTCAGGAACCCATTGTTTGCCCCCAGAAAAAGATTCTGCTTCCAATTATTGTCAAAACTCTGTTTCTTTAAATGGAGATGGATTGGGCCCATTGTGTGACTTTCTGAGGGAACCACAGAAGGTCTGAATAAAGCTCTGTTTTCTGTCTGTATTCCCGTAAATGCCTGTCACATACTGGCTCAGAATATACCGTTGGTTTGCTCTTCACCCCAGTGAACCACATGCCTTTTTATTTAACATTTTGAACAATAGCAAGGACTGGTTTGCAAACAAGATGGACAGCTCTGTGGATGAAATGTTGAAGGGATGAATTTCAAACTGGGTTAACTCGGGCCACTGTTGTAGCTTCTTTTTTTAAAACTGACAAAGTGTGGCAGATCTTAAAGCCCCTTTAAATCTCCATGGGATATTTTTAGTTATGCATGAATACAAAGGAGTGAAGAGTCTAGGTGGGTCAGGGGCCTTTGTAGCAAACATGGAAGTTGATTTAGATCACATGTGCCATTTCTTTGTTCGCTAAAACTGGCCTTCCCAGAAACACGGCCTGGCATACATTGCTACCCTCACACAACTGCGGCATCTTTTCTGGAATGTCATTTATTGTCTATTGACAGCTAGCTAAATAACTACTGTGTCATTCTGTCATATCATAACCTGGTATGTGACCCGGTCTGAACTCCTATTTACTGAAGTCCTGGGGAGAGGGTGTAGGCATGATCTAGAAAGATAGGCAGCTTAAGGGTGACCTTGTATGTTTTTTTGTAAGAAGCAGGTCACTAGCAAAAGCTCTTGGTTAACCCACAGCAACATTACTGGTTCTCAAAACAATCGTTAAGGAAAGGAAATTTATGGTGTAATGGAGAAATCAGGCCTTTAAAGTCTCTGCATAAGGTTCTGATTTGTGTTTCAAAAGGAATTGTTCCACGCTGAATGCTCTCCTGGCAAGTCCACTAGTGACACCAACAAATCCCAGTTTCAAAGATTGCTAAATTATTCTGAAAGTTCCATAGCTGCTATTAAGATTGTTGCCTAACATAGCACAGTGACTCCTTATAATCTGGGCTGCTTCTTGATGAGCTAGAGGAGTGTCCACTGTTGACCATCCCTTGCTTAGGACTTGAATGGGGGTGATATAGAAAGAGCCTGGCTCTTTAGCTTAACCTGCAGAGACTCACGTTTTTCACTCTGATGATCCTGGTTCATTCATTCAGTGTGTCAGCCAAGAAGGCGGCCATCACAATTGCACGTGCAATAAATTTGTAGGCCCATGTCTTTAGTGAGGAAGTTTGGGGCACAAGTCTGGGACTTGGGAGAGCCCGGGTCTGTTCCCTGCTCCATCAGACTTCCTGTGTGTCTTAGTCACTTAGTCTCTCTGTGTGTCAGTTCCCCAGCCATAAAAGGGGGCTAAATAACACTTCCTTACCTCAAGTGAGTGTGTTGTGAGGAGAATACGTTAAAGATTATGATGCATTCAGATACTATGGTACTGGGGTCCATAGATAGTTTCTGTTTATAGAAAATTAAAACCCTTTGGCAAAGAGTTTCCCACTTCAAGTTAAGGAAATGCTGAGAAAGTTCTCTGCTGAGAAAATTGCAGTTCAAGCTGTCATTGCTAGAACTTTACAGCTAATTGTTGCATTCTGCATCCACCTGTAGCCTGAAGACTGCCAGCCTGAGAGCTTGCTAGGGAAACGTGGCTACTAAATAATGATTGCTTCCTGACTTCTGTCTAATCTGCATACAGCAGCTTAGCTAAGATTGTCTTATGCACTCAGCAAACATGGAAAGGCTCACCTGATCAGAGGTCAGCCTCCTGCTATTGCAAAGACCACCTCAAGCAGGGGACATCTCCTTTGTCTAATTTGGTGCCATCTAGCTGATGATGCCAACTTCAGCTTCGAGCCTTGAGGAGTGTGTGAGTCAGCAAGTGTCATCTATCCTTGCAAATCACAGTTCAGACTCAGTTATAAAGACTGGCTGAAACACACAAGATCTGACTTAGTTTGTCTGTCAGCTGCCAGCTATTTTAAACTGAGTATATTCTCTTTGCTGGCTTGGTATCAAGGTCAGGCAGTGTGTGGTACTTTCTCGCTAGCTACTGCCAGATTCCTGACATACTGACATACTATAAAGAGGCCGCCAACAGCATTTGTTCACCATGTTTTAAGAAATCTAGACAAATATCTTTTTTTGCAGTTTTCTTGGCTTGAGATCCTCATCAATATTTCTGGTAAATATCACAGCAATGCAATCTGAAAACAGTAGTCTGATTTTTTTTCCCCCGGCTGATAATTGTGTCTTCTTTTTCTGTCTGAGGTTGTTGAAGAGAATCAAAGAGTGTGAGAGAGATCAGAAGAGAAATAAACAGACAGTGTCCAGGGAACATGCATGGCAGGGCATTAAAAGAAGATTTGGGATCTTCAGCCAATTTCAGCACAGCTGTCATAACAGCTCCTTTGGGCATGAGATAATGTTACCATGGTCTCCTGGGCAATGTTTTTTTTTTTTTTTTTTTAAAGTATTTTCCAATGGGAAGTTTTGGTAGTCATGGTCAAGCTAGTTCAAGGGGAATCTTGTGCACTGTAATATTTTGGTATAATTTTGATTGTTGGATTTAAAATTTGGGTACTGGATGGTGTTGGTGGCTTGTGATATATGGGAGGTCAGGCTAGACAATGCTTCTGGCCTTAAACTCCGTGACTCTTTTTTGTAGCTCTGTGAAATCATTACAGAAAGAGGAGCTAAATAAACAAAAGAAACGATCAATGCTTCCTGTACCGCAGGGATGCTCCCAACTATGCCCAAGTGTGGGCTGCACTGGAAACTTACCTGAAACCTGAGACTTACATCTAATTTACATAAAATGAAGCAGATGATGACAGTTTTAATGTGATAGTGTGACCCACAAAAACTACAAATCCCAGCATGCAAAGTTCCACCGTAATTTGAGATGCCGGCAGATGATATATGTAGTTATTTAGAAAGATGCGCACGTATGCATACACACATCTTTTATGATTCCTAAAAGCACACAAAAGGCCACTGGAGATAAGTGCTGGGTAATGAATTGTGTTTGTAATTCACATTGCTAAATGTATGCTTGTGCTTACTGGATTTTGTTCAGTGACTCTTAAAGGAGCAGCATGATCTTGTGACTAGTTCATGGGATTAAGCAACAGCAAAGCCTGAAAATTTTAAACCCAACTCTGCTGCAGTGTTGCCAACGCTTGCCATTTTATCATGAATCTCCTGATATTTCGCTATTTTCTTAAAGCCCCAAGCAACTGCAGTCAGGTGATTACATGAAGATCACAGATTTTTTTTTAAAGTAAGTTTCTAGGTTTCATGGTTGTGAAGAAAAAACATGAATACAAATGGCTCAAAAAACCAGAAGGCAAATAAAAAGAACTCCAAAGCTATTATTTTTTAAATCTCATGATTTTGAAGCCAATCTCTTGATTTTTGAACACTCAAAGGATTGGCAATACTTGCTTTGTGGTCTCATACAGGTCATTAAACCTAATGTGTCTCAGCTTCTCTATCTAAAAAATTGAGGGGGATAGTGTTTACCTTACACTGGATTTTTGAGGATAAGTTGTTGTTTATACGATGCTTTGAGGCGGTTGTTTTAATGATAGTAAATTGCCACACTCCAATAAGACACAGTAAATCATTATACATACCACTTATTTTCAAATCACTGTGTAAACAATCACTAATTAAACTTCACAACTCCCCTCAAGGGAGGGAGGTATCATGATTCCCATCTAGCACATACAGAAACTGAAAAAGAAGCCTCGCCTATATGGGAAATTCATTCATGCTTTTCTGCACTGGTGCAGTTTCACAGGCAGTAGCAACATTAGAAGCTGGAGCTTCATCACATCTAGAAAAAGGTTGATGCCTAAAAGTACAGAGACCTTGACCGTGCCTCAGACAAGCAATGCACCTGCTGGGTCATATGGGAAAAGCGGCCACTGAAATAATCTTTTCAAGGGTGTAGTATGTGCTAACTCCTGCACAGAACCAGTTCTGCTGTCTATGAGGAAAAGGGGGAGAATGGGGTTTTGGCCCCATCCCTACTGGTATGGCTAGGGTTGGCAGCCGTGCGAGGCTAGAAGATTGCAAAGGATTCTCAAGGGGGCAGGAAAGCCTCTTACACCCTCTTCTGTAATCCTTGTGCTTCTACTTCAGGCTAGGCATAACAGAGACTTGTGTCTAAATATATGGCAATATAAAGGGAAACATGGGAATGGCGGCATTGTTATATGCAGTACGGTAGCATCCTAAGGCCAAAACTGAGGTTGGGGTCCTGTGGTGCTAGATACTCTATAGACACAGCCCCTGCCTTAAAGAATGTATAGCCTAAATAGATAAGAGAGACAAAGGGTGGATATTCTCTCAGTTTTACTGATGGTACATCTCTCCCAGTGCTCCTGAGGCCAAGGCTTGTCCCTTAACCACAAGGCCATCCTTCCTCTTACCAGATGCAGAGCCCAATTGTCAAACATGGATCGTCAAGGTCTGCACTTGGGTGCTCAAGTCACTACCTAGCCACCTAGCAGATGTTTGTCCAGCCAGATGCCACTGAGAGATGGATGCATATCTAGAAATCTGGCCCACCACACTGTACTCAGAGGCTACTGTCCACCTCTCTACATAGGCCATGAAGGCTAGGTCATGTAGATACACCTTCTCTGTGTGTATACCCAAAGTACCTGAGGTCTATCAGGTTTTTGTTATAACCAATATTGGCATGTGCTGGTGGGAGATGGACTCTGCTCCATAGTTTCTGTGCAGCATTCCTAGTAGTGGTCTGCACTTGTTCCCTGGTGTATTTCAAAATCTGAATAAAGGTCATATTTAAAAAGACAGGATTAGGCATTGGGTAGATCAGATGCAGTTGTTCCTGTCTACAGCCTGAGCTAATGGTCCAGGCTCAGTAGGTAGAGGCTACAACACATTCACATCCTATGCACAGAGGGGGATGTGAAACACACATTGACCAGAGGGTTATGTTTCCACTGTTACGAGCAGCTGTGGAGCTATATTGGTGCTAAGGAAATGGTGCAAAAAGTCCTTCTATTCACATACTCATGGAGTGAAAGAACTGCTGCCTTTCGTAGCTCCTGTTGGGGCACTAGGTCTCTATATCATCCCACTACCATGGGCACTGCTTACAATCACTGCTCTGTCTCCTGCAAATGGAAATCTGATAGCTAATTTGCATGCAACCCTGGATATTAAGAAAACTACCTTCGTTAAGCTATAAATGTGGTTGTACAAAATAAGCAATATGGGAAACAAGGAGATCCCTCTGTGTAAATCACATAGGTCACAGTTAGTATTGAATTTTTAATAGCCCTTTATTTAATTCTTATGGTTATTATTTGTATTGCAGTAGCAACTAGGGATCCCAATTAAGGGATCAGGGCCCATTGTACTAGCTGCTGTACAAACAAGTAAAGTCCAGGCCCCAGAAAGCTCACAGGCCAGGTTTATGACAAGTTACAGCAGGTGGGTGAAACTGGCAAATTTTGGTCGTAGTGGTTGGAAGGCTGAAATAACAATAAAATAAGCAAGTTGAAATAATAAGAAGCAGAAGTTTCAGCTTGCCACTTGCATAGTCATTGCTCAATGGTAGTGTTCATGCAAGAGATGAGTCTTAAGGAGAATGAGGTGGCGTCACCCTGCATGTTGATGCGGAGTTCTTTCAATGTCTGAGGAATGCCATGGAAAAAAACAAAGTTGGCCCATTAACCTACACCAGTGGTTCTCAAACTTTTGTATTGGTGACCCCTTTCACATAGCAAGCCTCTGAGTGTGACCCCCCTTATAAATTAAAAACACTTTTAAAATATTTAACGCTATTATAAATGGTGGCAGCAAAGCGGGGCTAGGGGTGGAGGTCGACACCTCACGACCCCCCATGTTATAACCTCACGACCCCTGGAGGGGTCCCGACCCCCAGTTTGAAAACCACTGGCCTAAACAGTAATTAAAGACTGGATTAATTATTGTGGGTTCTACTCATAAACAGACACTGTATACTAATCCAAGTACATTACTCTAAAAGACAGACTGTAGAAACAATCTCATCTGAGTCTCAGTTTGTCCAATTGTGCGGTGTTGTCCTCTTCCACTAATTCTTGGGAAATCTACTAACTACAGTATGTGACTGTGCAGAATATATTATTGGACAAACTGATGTTGACTCATTTGGAAAATGTTCCACTTTCTGAAACTCTTTTCCACAGCTTCCTTTGATACTCACATTGGCATGCCATGACAGTGCTCCTTTTGCTCCTGGTTATATTTATCCTGCTGTAGACGTAGCCAGCTGTTCAGTCACTGAATCTCCTTTCATACACCCATCTTTGCTATCTCTTGCTTAGTCCCTATGTGGGCTCCCATGAACCTGTGTTGGAGCTTCCTGAGCCCAACAGGGAAAGGCCACTGTGTGGTGGCAGGGTTTTGATTCTGCTATTGATAATATTTTCCTTTAGGAAGGCAACATTAAAAGTTCAGAATGATTGGGCCTGTTTCCACTCTGAATTTCCAGGCACTCAGGTGCTCTTTCCAAGGGTGCATATTGGTGCCAGCCACCCGTGCAACCTTTTCCTACAACACATGGGAATTACCTGGGCAGGGTCATTTTTTTCAGCAAAGCAGCCAGTTGACCATTGATTTAGGACAAGAACCAGAATGTGAGGGGCTGTTTCGTGCAGTCATACATGGTGCATAGGTCTAGAACCAGCTGCTATGCTAAAATAATTGTATTGCCTCCTCTCATGCGGCTCAAAGAACCTAATTAGGAGGTTGGTTCTCTTACTGAAGGCACATTTCGTTATATTCAGTATAGAGAGAGACATCGCCTAGTGGTCTGAGCACGGAGCTATGTGCCAGGATCTCCTGAGTTTTAATCCCCAGGCGGAGACATTGTTTCTCTCTATATCCTCCCATAAATCACTTCATATCTCTGCCCCAGCCTTCCTAGATGGGAAAGTTGTGAAGTTTAATTAGAGCCACATTGTGGTTCTTAGTTCCAGCCCATGATGGGGGAGCGGGGCAGGGATACACTGATTTAGCAGGAGATACTAGAGATAGGCACAATGTGGTGGAGAGAATGTGGGGGTTGGGACAGAGAAATCCCTGCTGCATTCTTTGCACTCCCTCAGCTTCACACTAGCTCTTCCCTTACCCCTCCTCTGCCACTGGCAGAAAGCTTTGATTATAATTGGCCGGGTGGGGAAGGGGTGGTTGTTTGCAGCATTTCTACACCACCCCACCTTGTGGGCCTGCCCAGGATTAGGCACCTTCTAAGCCCTTAAGGGTATATCTATATTGCATCTGGAAGTGAACTTCCCAACCTGGGTTCACAGACTTGGGTTAACGGGGCCCTGAAGACACCTGTGTAGATAATGCTTTGACATTGCGGCTCAAGCTGGAGATTGGGCTCTGAAGCCCCTCCTCCCTCCAGGTGTCAGAACCTGGACTTCTTCCCAAGCTGCAATGTCTACACAGATACTTGTAGCATAAGGGGTGGCCTGTCCATATAGGCGAACTAGGCGGTCGCTTAGGGTGCCAAGTTAAATGGGGCACCAAATTTGAGGGAAAAAATCAAATAAAAAAAATAAAATGAAAAAAATACAAATAAAATAATGAAGAGGTCAGTATTTCAATTCCTGTGCGCTTATGAAGGGAATAGGAATTATAATTCATTTCTCCACATTTCTGAGAATTTATTAGTATGTCAAATCTTTTATTTACTGCAAAAATAAATAATATTTTAGCCATTTTTTTTTTCAATTTGCAACATAGGGTCAAAATGACCCACTCCACAATTTTTATAAGCAATAACTCAGCCACAATGAAACACATACGCCAGCGGCAAGATCTGCAATGCTAGTGTCACCTAACTCGAATATACATCAAGGTCGCATAGCCGGAAATTCATGTAGAGCGGAGATATCGCGAATCGATACATGTCAAACGGTCATTTTAACACACGTCGCAGGTAGATGGTTAAGAATCGAGCCAACGCTGTGTAAAATTGTCTTTCTTGGTGCCAAAGAATAAAGAATAACGTCTTTTAGCATTATGAATCCAAAATGTGAGTATCTTTATGCGTTATTAAACCTTAGCGTTATTATTGGGCTATATAATTATGAACTTTTCTTTGTTATAATTGGGTCACATGTAATAAATAAGGTCCACAAAAGAAAAGTAACAGCGTTACCCAGTGATGAGCTACCAAAATCTTAGAAACCGGTTCCCTACCGGGTCTTTGGCAGCACGGCGGCAGCGGGTCCTTCAGTGCCAGAGCGAGTGAAGGACCCGCCGCTGAAGTGTCGCCGAAGACCTGGTAGGGAACCACCCAGTGAGTACAAGCCCCACCCGCCTCCCAAAACAGTCTATCCCCCCCATCCAACCCCCACCCATGTCCTGCCCCCGACTGCCCCCCTCAGAACCTGCAACCCATCAGCCTCCCCCCCGCTCCTTGTCCCCTGACCACTCCTTTCCAAGACCCCCCACCCTAACTGCCCCCCAGGAACCCACCCCCTACCCAACTCACCCTGCTCCCTGTCCCCTGACTACCCCAACCCCATCCTCCAGCACCCCGACAGACCCCCGGCACGCCCACCTACCCAACCCCCCCGTTCCCTGTCCTCCCAGAACCTCTGTCCCATCCAACCCCGCCCCCCTGTGCCCAGAACTCCCTGCCCCTTATCCAACCCCCCCTGGTCTCAGCCCCTTACCATGCCGCTTCCCCCCTCTCCCGGAGCCTCAGCGCACGGCATCCAGGAGCAGCCCTGGACAGCGCTGCAGTGGCATGGTGGCTCCACCAGGGCCTGAGCTCCCACTGCTCCCCGGCCCGGAGCTCGCAGCTCCACCCCGGCCTTACCACGCAGCTCTGAGTGGGGTAAGCGGCATGGTAAGAGGCCGGGGCTGGAGGGGTTGGATAAGGGGCAGGGAGTCCTGGGGACAGGGAGCGGGGGGGGTGGGGAGTTGGATAGGGCAGAGGTTTGGGGGGGCAGTCAGGGGATGGGGAATGGGGGGGTTGGATAGGGGGGAAGGCAGAGGCGGGGCTGGGGGGGGGAGCCTCAGATTCTCATGGGGGCCCCTGTGGGGCCTGGGGCAAATTGCCCCACTTGCCGCCCCCCCGGGCAGTCCTGGAGCTCGCAGCCCCCCGCCCCTTACCTTGCCAGTAGCTGCTCAAAGTGGCAGGTCTGGGGAGCTGAGCTGCCGGCGGCTCGGCACGCTGTGGCTCTGGGGGAGGGGGGGAAGTGAGGAAGGGGCAGGGGGAGGTCCCAGCTGGGACTCCTGGGAGCTCAGGTGGGGGACAGGACGGTCCTGCGGGCCGGATGTGGCCCATGGACAGGAGTTGTTTGCCCACCCACCCGGCCCTTTAACAGTCGGTTCTCCACCGGTGTCTAATTTTAGCAACCGGTTCTTGTGAACCGGTGCAAACCGGCTCCAGCTCACCGCTGGCATTAACGCTTAATAGACTACGAAAGTGATGATGTCACACTCCAAGCGGGTAACCATGAGGAAAGGGATTACTTTCCAAACAACTGGTGTCGGGTTATAACGTCGAAAAAGGTCATTTGTTTCCATGTAAACGCTGTAACTAACTGTTTTAATAGGTAAGTGAGTGTATGTTACTAATCACTGAACCTTTAAGCCATGAAAAGACGGGTTGGGGTGGCTGCAATGTGGTATAAATCGCCAACCATGTGGTGTGTCAGCCATCCTTAATGCTATAATGCTTGCAGTCGGGAGCACAGTTAGTACATAACAATATTCAAATGCCCCATAGCAGAAAGAGGAAAAAGAAAATTTCTCAGGAGCTGAGTATCGTAAATGAAAGGCTGAGAAGGAAAAGGACCAAGCAAAACAGCAGGGATCCTTTTTGAAATATCTTCTCTTTAATCCAAATAAAGATGGAAGCAGTTCAGAGCATCCAGATGAAGGAATTTTACTTGGAGAGAAGGTTAGCTCATATCCGCATGGAAGCAGATTGGAACATCAAGATGAAGGTATATTACTTCGAGATGAGGGTAGCTCACATCCACAAAAAAGCAGTTTGGAAACTCAAGATGATGGACACTTACTTCTAGATGAAGGCAGCTCACAGCATCAGACTGATATGGAAGTGGAGAAAATGTATTCACCTTCAGAGACACATGCAGAAATTGAAGTAAATGAAGTAGAAGGAAGAAAGGATGAGGAAATTACAAATAAGTTACAGTATGGGGACCCACCTCCATGGCCCAGATGTGATGACAGTGTGCGGCAAATTCTCGTGGAACATGGACCCAAACAAGTTCATGAATTTCCCTTCCCTAAGGATGGAAATAAAAGAAAATTCTCTGCTCAGCATTACAAGAGGAAACTCATTAATGGGGAAGAAATTCATCAAAACTGGTTACAATATTCAGTGTTGAAGGATTCTGTGTTTTGCTTTTGCTGCAAGTTGTTTAGAAATCAAGCAATTGGTACATCACTTACTGAAAATGGTTCGAAGGACTGGAAAAACATATCTACAATTCTCTCTTCACATGAAAGAAGTACAGAACATTTGGAATGTTTTCAAAATTGTAAAGAACTTGAATTACGATTGAAAAAAGGAAAAACTATCAATGAAGAAAATTTATGTGTGATCACAGAAAAAGAAGAATATTGGCAACAAATATTAGAGCGTCTGATTGCTTTAGTGAGATTTCTCGGAGGGCAACATTTAGCATTCTGCGGCCGTGGTAGAAATGAAAAATTATACACTCCGGGTAATGGAAACTTTTTAAAATTTGTTGAATACCTAGCTCTGTTGGATTCAGTCATGAAGGAGCATCTACGTAAAATAACGTATCATGAAACAGAGGTTCATTACTTAGGAAAAAATAAGCAGAATGAACTGATTCAAATCCTAGCAAATGCCATTAAAAAGAAAATTGTAGAAGCTGTCCATTCTGCAAAATATTTTTCAATAATACTGGACCGTACACCGGATGTAAGTCATGTTGAACAAATGACGATGATAATTTGTTTTGTGGATATGGAAAAGTCTGTAGATGAAGATAATGTTGAAGTGCTCATAAAGGCACATTTTTGGGGTATCATACCACTGAAGGAGACGACTGGAGCATTTATGACTGAAACTATTCTACAAGAGCTTGAAACAATGTCATTATCTGTTGAAAACTTACGTGGCCAAGGCTATGGTAATGGGAGTAATATGAAGGATAAAGACAATGATGTGCATAGGAGAATGATGGAAATCAATCCTAGGGCCTTTTTCGTTCCTTGCAGTGTGCATTCTCTGAATTTGGTTGTCAATGATGATGCTAGATGCTGTCCTTGGAGGCAAGAAGTTTCTTTGACCTGGTGCAATGTGTTTATGTGTTTTTCTCAGGCTCAACACGCCGATGGGAGATTCTAACTCGCCATGTGAATTCTCTAACTGTGAAACCACTTAGGGCTTGGCTACACTTGCAAGTTAGAGCGCATTAAATCAGCCTCGGTGCCCTAACTCCTGAGCTGTCCACATTGGCAAGGCACTTAGAGCGCCTGGACTCTGCAGCTGGAGCGTTCCTGGTAATCCACCTCCACGAGAAGCATAAAGCTTGCTGCGCCCCGGCTGAAATGCCCGGGTGTCAGTGTGGACGACGTATTGCATTACTGCGCTGTGATTGGCCTCCGGAAATGTCCCATAATCCCCTGAAGGCAAGTGGTCACTCTTGTCATTGTTTTGAACTCGGCTGCAGGCATGTGGATATCCCCTTTCAAAGCTCTGATTCTGACAGCCGGCATGCTTGTCTGCTCCGGGACAAAGCAAACCATTACTGTAGAATGCTGTTGCTGTGAGTGTCTGTGAGAAAGAGAGGCGGGGTGGGGGAGGAGGGTCTGCTGCTGTCTGAACTTACAAGACAGCATGCTGACACACTCTCTCCCCCCACATACACACAACACACTCCCTGTCACACTCCATCCCCCCCACTTGCACACTGGGATAGCTACACAATGCACTGTTCTTTGTGGCATTGCAAGAGCTGCTAATGTGGCCATGCCAGTGCGCTTGCAGCTGACAGTGTAAACACACAGCAGCGTTTTCTCTGCTGCTGTCTCTGAAGGCTGGTTTAACTCCCAGCGCTCTACACCTGCAAGTGTAGCTAAGCCTTAAGTCAGACAAGATGGGAGAGTTGCATTGATGGTTTGAAGCCTCTTTGCTATGAACTTGGAAACATTTATAATGCCCTAATTGAAATTTCTGATTATACTACCTTTACTGGATCATCTGGCAATACGGCACGTTCAGATGCAGAAGCTTTTGCAAATGGCCTTTCCAAGTTCAAATTTGTGACTTCACTCATTTGTAGGATAATATCCTTTTTGAGATGAACCTCACTAGTAAGCAGCTTCAGGAAAAGAACTTGAACCTACATTCTGCTATTCACAAACTGCAGCAAACTAAAAATATTCTGGAGGAATTCAGAAGTGATGAAGGGTTCGAAAGAACACTGGTAGATTCTCTTGAGCTTGCTGAAGAAATAGACTTTCTGACAGAATTTGAATCAGAGCCAGTTCGAATTCGGCAAAAGAAACAGCAGTGTTCGTATGAAGGACAAGACACACCCATTCAAAACCCAAAACAAAGGTTCAAAGTGAATTTCTGCTTCACAGTCCTTGATACTGCTATTCACTCGGTTAACGAAAGATTTCAACAGATGCAGCAGCTAGTCAGTATTTGGCTTTCTATATGATATCCTCAACTTGCAAAAGAAAACAGCAAAACAGATAAGAGAATTTTGGATAAAACTGGACTCATGAAAATTCAAAAGACATTTATGCTACAGATTTGTGTAGTGAGCTTCAGGCTTTTTCAAGACGACTTAAGAAACATTCCACTCCTGAAGAATTACTGAAGTTTGTTTGTGAAAATAAACTCAGACAGTTTTCCAAACATTTTTATAGCTTTACGCATTCTTTTAACTTTGCCAGTTTCCTTAGCTAGTGAGGAACCTAGCTTCTCAGAGTTAAAATTGATAAAAACATATCTGCATTCAACAATGGTGCAGGAGAGACTTGTTGAACTTGCCACAATGTCAGTAGAGCATGAAATAGCTGGAAAACTGGATCTAAAAGAACTAGTGACTGAATTTTCAAAACTTAAAGCAAGAAAAGTCATGTTTTAAGAGCACAGAGTGTTTTTTATTTGGAGTGTTTTGCAAATGCAGGTTAAAGTTCATTGAAGAGTTTTCTTATTTCTATATTGGATGTGGGGGTAATGGCAGCTAAAGCAGGATAGTGTAATGGCTGATTTTGGATTTCTAATAATAAAAATTATAATTAACATTTTTAATGCATTTTTATTTGAAATTGGACTAGCTGTCGTGTACAAATCTATTCTGAAAATTTTGTGTCTCTATTTTATCTGATCTCAGAAACGTTGGTTGGACAGATGGACGGAAAGACAAACCAAATAATTAAGCCTCTGTTTAAAAAAAAAAACACTTAAAACATTAAAAGGAAAAAAGGGGCAAAATGTTTCCCAGTTTACCAAAAACCTCAGCCTAGATCTGCCCTTGGGGTTTGGCGGTGGGGGACGCCGATTGCATGGTTTGCCTAGGGTGCCGGTGGCTGGCAGCTAGTCTAGGGCTGCCCCTGGCCAGTGTGAGTCCTGCTAGCACAAGTCTGTAGAACCGGACTGGGAGGTTTGCTCCCAGATGCAGTGTAGGCATACCCTTCCTGGCCTGATTTTCAGAGGCACTGAGCATTTATAGCTCCCTTTCAAGGTGCTCCGCTCCCCTGAAAAACAGGTGATGTGTTTCTAAATTGCTTTCAAAGGGGAAAGCACGAAGAATGGGATTTTCAGCTGCCTTTAGCTTTGGCCTAATGCTGCTCCCTTGACATCAGTGGAAGTTTGACCATTGACTTCAGCAGGAGTGGAGTTTGGCTAGCGCTGAGTGCTTTTGTAAATCCCACTCCAGGCTGCTAGGAGTGACCTTTAAAGTTATTGAAATAAATGCAGATAAACAGAAGACACGGTAGGAAGGAGCAGTGGTGCACAAAGGCATGAAATGACATGTAATGAACGAATGTGATTGGTTAAAAGTACATTACTCCAGATGACATTTTCCTCCCATATTTGTTTTTTTAAATCAAACACAACATTAATTTAATGCCATTAGGAAAAGCAAGTTGACATTATTTTGTTACATTAGTTGCTCTGCACTAAGCCTGTATCAGCTACATGCTACAGGAGATGTTGGGTTTGAGAGCTAGTCCTAACTGCATACTCCCTCCCATGCCAGCAAAAGTGATCATCATGTATATGCAGCATGCAGGAATCATGTATGAAATGCACAAGTGCGCCATCTTTAAATATTCATTGCATGTTCCTTGCATTATCCCTTAAATAAATGATCCATCCATATTTTGCATCATCCATGCATGATCCCCTCGCTTGTTTCTGTCCCCTGTGATAAAGACAGTGCTGATGTATGTAAACTGCCTGTTGTAGTAACCGATGCTATCTCACATAGGGCTCTATCTAATTCTCATAGAAGTCAATGGATTTTTTCCCATTGACTTTAACGAGAGCTGGATCAGGCCCGTATTGCATTGTACTATAACACCACCAAATCACATACCATACTCTAGATAGGACTGGGCTGCCATTCATAGTGCACTAAAGATGCCTTGCTCTGGGTATCCCATAGCACTTCACTTCACTTCCATTCCACTGAATCACAGCTTGCCTCATCTATTGTGCTGGATAAATGCTACTGTGCTCCTTGCAGTCGCTCTTGCATATAGTGACACTGCCTTATGCCGTATCATTTAATGCTAATAATTAATAATAATAATTAATAATTAATGGAGATATCCCATCTCCTAGAACTGGAAGGGACCTTGAAAGATCATTGAGTCCAGCCCCCTGCCTTCACTAGCAGGACCAAGTACTGATTTTTGCCCCAGATCCCTAAGTGGCCCCCTCAAGGATTGAACTCACAACCCTGGGTTTTGCAGGCCAATGCTCAAACCACTGAGCTATCTCTCCCCCTGTTTCCTTGCCTTTATGATTGTGTCTTGCCTGCTGCGAAACTAACACCATTTCTCTCCTACATGCTTCTGTAAAGTGTACCATGCCTAAATGAAATTACACATTAATACAATTACATGGTAATATATTAGTACTAGGAATTTATTAGTATAGGGGTTATTTTCAAGGCACTGTGCAAACACTAACTAATTAGCCTTCCCAGCACTCTGTGAAGTAAGTTAGTAAGATATACCACTCAAGTTTTACCACTAGAGGAAAGGAGATACAGAGAGAATACTTGTCATTCATAAGGCCACTCTGTGAGTGAGTAGCAGAACAGAGATTGAAACCCAGAACTTCCTCACTCAGCCCCTAGATCTGACATCGTAGTCCCACTGAACTCACTGGGAGTTTTCCTATTGATTTCAGTGGGGCCAGCACGTCACCCAGGTCTCTAAGACCAGGCTGCCTCACAGGCATGATGATATAACTGGGATTGACTTGCATGGATCTTTATAATTCTGCCCCATTCTGTCCTCCTTCGTATGACTAATGGCAGGCTGGAGTAAAATTGTATTCCTTTATTCTCTGGCAGTTCTGGAAACTGCATTGCTGGGTTATGAGACATTTAGCACACGCAGACGCCAAAGAGGAAGATCCAAACCCATGATGATTGTGGGTTCAGTTGACTCTTCCCTTGTTTTTAGGTTACCCTGCATATACTATTTGTCTCATATTATCGAACTCCGAATTCAGCAACCTGTGCCAGATGGAGACCAGGGCTTTTGGGGCAAATTCTGCTCTCAGTTATAACAGTGTAAATCTGGGGTAATGCCACTGAAATCAGGAGTTACTTCAGATTTACAACGGTGTGACTGAGAGCAGCATTTGGCCCTTTGTACGTATGTTTGTGAAATGGTTGCTACAGAACAGATGGAGGTGAGGGTGGAGAGGACAGGAGCCAACTGGTAATAGCTCTAAAATCCAGTAGTTACGTAGCAACTCTCCTCTGAGGCTTTAGATGCAGACAGTATAATGAACACACATTTCCAGGTTTCCAGCCAGGGCACTACTGTTCTGTCCTGTGCTAGGCCTTAGCCATGTTTCCCTGCTGGCAGGAAAACTTCAGAAGGCTTTTCCCAGAACCATTTAAGGGATCAATTGTGTTTGCATCCAGTTTCTCCATGAAGTGATTCACTGAATCACATTTAGGCTTGAGCATCTTTCTGAACTGAAGCCTGATAAGAGACAAAATCACAGTACATCCGTTGGGTGCTGGATAGGAATGCATTGCTGGCAGATGCAGTAGAAGTAGACATTGCCACAGTATCAGCAATGATTAACAAAGCTGCTTGACTGAACAAGGAGTGAGAAATTAGAACAGACCATGAAATATTTGGTAGTAGAGCTGTGCTTTCCGAATGAGCCAAAAAGAGCTCACAGCCCCTTTAAACTAAATGGACCTAATTCTCCTGTCACTTACGCTGGTGTAAGTCACCAGTAACTCCACTGAAATCAGTAGCTACAATAGCATGAACCTGTGCAAGTAAGAAACAAATTGGGCTGTATGTATTCAATAATGGCCCATAAACAAAAATCCCAGATCAGAGTCACAAGTGAGTGTATGCAAGGGCCTATGTTGAGGAGCTTTACAATGCTTATTCATGTCACAGGAAAGTGCTATAATTCTAAGTGATGTCACCCCTAAAACTCAATGGATCAAATTCATCCCTGGTAAAACTCCATTAAAGTCAATGGAATTACACCAGGGTTTAATTTGGTTCAGTACTGGACAACTTGTAGTAGAAATCAGTTTTTCACTTAGTCTTCATTGGAGAGCTGCTTTCTCTCTGTGCCGAACATGTAAATATAATATTTTCCTTACAGAGAATTTTTCTCCGGTATAGCAATGAAGATTGTTTGAAGCACAGTTTGTTAGCCTGGAGAATTCCACCAGCTTCAGTGGCTTAGGCCAGGGCTTCTCAACCTTTTTCTTTCTGAGGCCCCCCCAAACATGCTATAAAAACTATATGGCCCACCTGTGCCACAGTAACTGGTTTTCTGCTTATAAAAGCCAGGGCTGGCGTTAAGGGGTAGCAAGCAGGACAGTTGCCCCAGGACCTCATGCCACAGGGGGCACCGTGAAGCTAAGTTACTCAGGCTTCTGCTTCAGCCCCTGGTGGTGGGGCTCAGGGCCCCATATTTCATCCCCATGCAGTGGGGCTTCGGCTTTCTGCCCTGGGCCCCAGCAAGTCTAACACTGGCCTTGCTTGGTGGACCCCCTGAAACCTGCTCACCGGCCCCCAGGGGGTCCCAGACCCCTGGCTGAGAATCACTGGCTTAGGCTACATGATGTTTCAGGTTGTGGTAGCTGAATGTAGTCTCATATTAATATTACTGCATGAATGTTAATGATAGAGTTGGTTGAAAATGTTCCAGTGGAACAGTTTTCCACTGGAAAATGCTGATTTGACAAAATTGAAAAATTTGTGGAAATGTATCCATTTTGTTGCATTTTTTTTATGAGAAATTAACAAAATGTTTTGTTTCTACTTTATCATTTTTATTTATATTACCGGTATATTATCTTGTAATAATATAATATAAAAGTCAAACCATTTCAACTTTTATATTTATTCTAAATTATAGCAAAATATCATTAAAATAAAAGGAGAAACAATAACACTGCAATATTTTCAGAATATTTTGTTTCAAGAAAAATACTGAGATTTCAACTTTTCAGCCTGATCTGGAAGAAAATCCTCTTTGATTAAATAGAACCAAAATGTACCAATGCTTTCCACCATGTATTCCTTGAGACAATCGATTCTGCAGAAGGGATCTACTTTTCTTCATGAACAATACTAGTTAATTGCTCCCATTCTGAGTTAAGGGAACAGCTACTGAAGAGTGAAGCCTGGCTTCCTGGGGCTTAGAGGATAACTGGAGGGAATACCGAAAAAACGGCCAGTTCCAAAATGTATGCAAATATATTTTTGCAGCTACTCTGGGTCCAAGAGCTTTAACTGAGCCAGCAGCTTGTTAATTTTGGACATGCAGGACTTTTCCAGAGTGCAATGTTCAGTTTTATATATATATATATATTGTATAGAAAAAAAAAGCACATTACTCAATGAGCCTGCTGTCTATGATGCTTGAACAAAATCGTAGGAAACCGCTTCCCCTGCCTGCTTTTAGTAGATATTAGAGAGCTGCCTGTCTGTCTTTGTTCACAGAAGGTGCCCCTAATCATGCTGCAGGGCTTTTAAGACCAAATTGACTTTGCTTATTCTGGAGCGGATTCAGCAAACTTGGCACTGCTCGTTTGTAGACCAATGCTCTGGGTGCAGAGACACGAAACCCAAACTCAGTGGAATGGGCCAAATTCTGTGCTGATTTAACATTTTTAACAAGCCCAAGTGAAGCCAATGGGATTGCACAGAACATCAATCAGCACAGGGTTTGACCCAGTGTATTTGCTGAACCCGTGGAAGGTGATATTGACATGCCAGAGCACACTCAGACCAATTAGGTGTTTAACAATGAACGCTCCTCTTCCCTGTTATTAGAGCCACGTGCTATGGCTTCCCTGCCTGTGCAGCCTCCAGAGCCTCCCTTTGAGTCAATGTGGCCTTGTGTAGAGAGAGCTCTGTGGGAAAGTGAATACAGTCCCAGGTGCAATCCCCACAGATAGGCATCTGAGTTGCTATTTGTCTCACACTGGACAGCACTGTTGCTCTTACAACATTCATCCTACCTTCAACCTCATCCTCTCCCCCTGGCCTGCCATGCGCTCTTCCCATATACAGACAACAGGAGAGCTTGCTGCAGGTCCCAGTTAGATAGCTTCTCCCATCCTCTTCAGAGCTCTGGGCAGATCCATGCACTGAGAGTCTCTTCTGCTCTCCAATATATGGGACACAGTCAGGCCCCAAATTGGTTTTGTAATCCATGCACCATTCAGTATCTGTGTTATAGAATAAAGGGAAGAATTGAGAAGAAGGCTGGTCTTGTGGTTAAGGCACTGGAATGGGACTTAAGGGATCTGGGCTCTGTCCCAGACCTCATGTGTGACTTTAGGCAAGTCATTTAATCTCTCTTACCTTCAGTTCCCCATCTGTAAAAGTGGTTAATAAACCTTCCTTTTCCCTCTCTTTGTCAGTTCTGTCACTTAAGGGCCAGGACTCTTCTATACACTGTGTGTTTGTACCACTGCCTAGCAAAGAGGCCCTGATTTCTACTAGGGCTTCTAGGAGCTACCATAATTACCAATATCGCTACCAATCTGGTTATTAATACCTGGCATTCCATAGCATCTCCCATCTGAGGGCCTTGCAGAAGTAGTATTACGGTACTTTTCCTTCATGATAATTATTAAAAAACACTTTACAAACTAAAGATGCCCATTAATTTGACTGATGCTTTTTGCTTTATTATTTTCAATTAGAATGGCACATATAGGAGCTGTGATTTTAATTAGCATATTTCGATAATGAATGCTGTGAAATACCAGGAGAGAAATGCCTGTCACAGACAAAGAGCAAACACTGAGCATATACACAAAGTAACCATGGGGATCATGGAGAAAAGGAGCCACAAAAATTCTGGGAATTTTTTTTAAAAATGTGTAATACTTATGGTTTCAGAATGACCTAAATGGGCATATAGACTCCTCCAGCATGCACAGCAATGGTCAGGGGATATAGCCGAAGGAGTTTTCTTTAGCAAGAATGGATGATTTCTCCCCAGTTATTATTATTTGTGTTGCACTAACAGCTAGAGGCCCAACCAAGATTTGGAGGCCCCTCGTGCTAGGCACAGTGTATTGGGAAAAACAGTCCCAGCCCCAAAGAGTTTACAGTCTAAATGGATAAGCTACACAGAGAGTGAAGGGGAAACCAAGACAGGAAGTGACTCATCTAATGTCCTACAACAGATCAGTGGCAGACACCCAGGTCTCCTCTCTCTTAATTCAGTATCCAGCTTGCTAGATCATACTGACTTTCCAAATCTCTGGCGTTTCTTGTTTTAACGTTGTCATTTTAAGAGTTGGCTAGTTGATGTGAATCTGGATTAACTTGATCTTTCTCTTACTACACTCTTCATCCTCTACTATCATGCATATGCAGGCCTATTTTATTCCTTCTTAGTGGGGATGGAACAGTTTTTAAAATGATCTCTCCAAGCTGACACAGATATCAGAAGAGAGTCCTATTGATCGGTAACATAACACCCTCAGGATTTTTTTCTTCCATTCATAAAAACCCATTCAATTCTTCATGGTAATGGGACAATTACAGAGATGGAAAGAAGACGAGAGTAAAATTGCAAACAAAATTAAATACAATCTGCAGGTTCCAAGGCAGTTTTAACGCTAAAGAGAGGCTCAAACACTACAGCATTGGACTGAGACCTGAGGTTTCTTCCCAGCTCTGCCACTGGCTTGCTAGTGACCTTAGATAAGTCATTTCCCTGCTCTGTGCCTCAGTTTCCCCATGTGTACAATGAGAATAATGATACCTTCTTTGTCAAGCACTTTGATGAATGAAAAGCACTATAGAGAGTTATGTATTATGATGAACTATCTAGTAAATAGGAATAATAATAATTAATAATAAAGTATCTAGTCTTTCGAATTCCCCAAGTCCTGCATAACCCAGATGCAGATCACTATGTGACTGGCCAATACATTATCTTAGCAGCAACTTTTCTGAAGAACAAAAAACACTCTCTCTCCCTATCCTCATTCCTCAGCCCATTCTAGAAACTGCAAAGGAAGCCCATAGATTAGAAAGCACAGTTCTGACCCCATCCATGTGTGTCAATTCAGCCAGCAAGAATTTGCTGTGAGTTGAAATAATTCAAAAGGGGTAAACAGGCATTAGCTATTATCGAAAAAAAATATTGGCTGAGTGAGAATTTAATTACCGGACAATATCTGGGCCTGTTTCCCTAGGTATAACCCACCTCAGACTCCAGGACAGACAGAGTATTCTATTTGCATTTCACATATTTTATAACTGCCCTGTGTTTTTTTCCTTGGATATTTCAGTCGTAATTTTTTCTGACACTTCATTCATCACTGGAAGTTTGTTCTAGGAAAAAGTAATGTCAGTATAAAATCTGCATCCTTTCCTCCAGTATGAATGTTGATCTTGGAATTCCTTGGCCTTTTCCTCATTGCCCGAGTATATGATGGCAGTGGTAGCCAATTACCGTTGGTAGAAGTAAGACAGCCACATCTTTCAGCATCCTTTGGAGACAGACTCCAAAGCTCACAGTCATGGTGCAAATTAGAAATCCAGGACAACCAGCAGTTAGAAAGATTATAGAGTCCTGCAGTGGGATTAGCGCACAGAAACAATGCATTGAGATATTTCATTTCAGCTCTGGGTTTAATGAGATTCAGCTATGATTAAAAATCATAGATTTAAAAAAGAAAAAGATTCCCGATTGCTCTTTCTAATCACATTTTGGATAATTAAAACAGAATGCATTCAAGAATTTAACATACTTTTGACTATTCATGATGCCTATTTGTTTATTTCTTAGAGCTTGCACAGTGAAAATAGACTTGTTAGTTTAAATTTAGTCCAAGAATTGTATTATTATTGTTGTCACTTTTACTTTATGTTTTACATGCAGTATTGCAATGTAGCAGGGTTTGAGTTGCAAGCCTGCATGCCTGCTTGCATCTCAGGTAAAAGCTCACTCAAAATACTCTTTGGCCTAGGAGACAGGAAAGCTTGGATTTGCCTCTTCTACCAACTCATGTTAATATTTCTCTGCAGTTCACAACCCTTGCTACTGAACAAGGTCTCAGTGCCCTTTCCCTAGGAGGCAGGCAACTCTTCCCTGCCAATTTTTAACCAAGGTAATTGAGAGGCTGCACAAGGTCACAGTTGGTAGAAATGGGAATAAGACCTAGCTCTCTAAGGTGACATATGAAAGTCTCCATCACTGTGCCATATTCAGTGCGACAGTGTGCCTTTGGCCCAGCCATTACTAACATGTGGTGCATTAGCTGCATCATCCTACGAGTAGTCCCCTGAGGGATTGTGACAGAGAGGAGGCGCTGACGTTGCACAGGGTCACATCTGGCACAGGGGTAGGACACTGCTTCCTTTTCCTCATGTGCCCAGTGCCAGCTAGCTCCACTTGAATGGGGTGGGGAGGAGCAATGGCTCTGCGTACTATTCCCTTTCGCTTTCCCCTTCCACCTCCACCCTAACCACTTGCCTGCAGGGGGTGGGGAGGGAAGCAGTAGCTATGCAGCCCTCATGCTCCGGAAAGATGATCCTGGCACATGTAACATGGCCAGGCATGGGGGTGGGTGGGGTCTTACAACCTCATGTGCGTACCAGGGTGTAAATTAGCCCTAATACATGGTGCAGGTGTGGATACTGTGTACGTTCATAGACTTGGTATGGCATACACATAGTACTGCAACATACAAGATGCTACACCCATGTAGAAAATCTCTATGTTAAAATGTAGTTATAGGTGAAGACTATTGTAATATGTACAATAGGGCAGGCAGAGATAACAGACTGTTCATACAACCTTAATATAAAACTTGACTTAGTTTTTTTAAGCCATTTCCTGGGTTTTGTGAAAGAAAGCCGTCTCAGTAGATGTTCTGTGCCCTGGGACTTGGCATTAGCCCTGCCTGGTGCACAGCAGCTCCTCTTCTCTAAAAAACAACAACTATTTATTTATTTAGGAAGTTTTAACAGGTTTACAAGTCCTTGCCATGTAACTATCAGGGGCAAACCAATAATCATTACAATAGCAAGCGTTTGTTTATACAGTCATATAATCATCAGCCTCTCTGTTTAGCAGGGTGCTGCCATATTGCAGAGGGAGCAGCTTTATACTATCCATGACATGCTGTTTCTGATGATTTTATTAAATGAGTGAAATCTTTGCTTACACATATTTAAGAAACCAGGCATTTCTAAACTCCTTCACCTTTTAAGGCCTGCACAGACTGAACCATCAGTATACTCTTCATTACGCAGCTAAACTATGCAACGCAGCCTACATTAGCCAAAAAAACCTCTGTGCAAATGCACTGTGCATCTCTACAAGGAGTTTTCAAGAGCCACAACTCAGTGAAATCAATAAAAAAATATCATCCAAATTCTCCAAATGTATTTCTCCTTAGTGAGAGTTATTTCCATGCCAAATTTCAGCTTTCTTCTCCTAGTCGTTTCTGATGGAGGTCTGTTCAAGCAGAGGTGGTTATTATCATTCTCTTTATACTAAAACATTGCTGAAACATTTTGGCTCAAACTTTCAGACATGCACACACGCAAATTACCTACAGGCTATGAAACCAAGTCTCAAATACAGTGGCCTTGTCAAGGCTGGATCCCCACTTTGAACTTTAGGGTACAAATGTAGGGGCCTGCATGAAAACTTCTAAGCTTAACTACCAGCTTAGCTCTGGTTTCGCTGCCACCATTTCCCAATTCTAGATTCCCACCCTGGGAAGCCCTGAGAAAACCTTTCACCAATTCCCTGGTGAATACAGATCCAAACCCCTTGGATCTTAAAACAAGGAGAAATTAACCATCCCCCCTCCTTCCTCCCACCAACTCCTGGTGAACACAGATCCAATCCCCTTGGATCTAAAACAAGGAGAAATTAACCCTTCCCCCTCCTTCCTTTCACCAACTCCTGGTGAATACAGATCCAACCCCCTTGGATCTAAAAACAAGGAAAAATCAATCAGGTTCTTAAAAAGAAGGCTTTTAATTAAAGAAAAAGGTAAAAATCATCTCTGTAAAATCAGTATGGAAATTAACCTTACAGGGTAATCAAACTTAAAGAGCTCAGAGGACTCCCCTCTAGTCTCAGGTTCAAAGTACAGCAAACAAAGATAAACACTCTAGTAAAAGGTACATTTACAAGTTGAGAAAACAAAGGAAAACTAACACGCCTTGCCTGGCTATTTACTTACAAGTTTGAAATAGGAGAGACTTGTTTAGAAAGATGTGGAGAACCTGGATTGATGTCTGGTCCCTCTCAGTCCCGAGAACGAACACACTCCCAAACAAAGAACACAAACAAAAGCCTTCCCCCCCCCAAGATTTGAAAGTATCTTGTCCCCTTATTGGTCCTTTAGGTCAGATGCCAGCCAGGTTACCTGAGCTTCTTAACCCTTTACAGGGAAAAGGATTTTGGAGTCTCTGGCCAGGAGGGATTTTATAGTACTGTACACAGGACAGCTGTTACCCTTCCCTTTATAGTTATGACACGCCCCGGGAAACTTTCCCGGGAGAGTGCATTAGCCACTTTGTTAGAAGCTCCCGAAATGTGTTGTATTTTAAAATCAAAATTTTGGAGAGCTAAACTCCACCGAAGAAGTTTTTTGTTATTTCCCTTGGCGGTATGAAGCCACTGTAGCGCAGCATGGTTTGTTTGTAGTTGGAAACGCCGTCCCCAAACATATGGGCGTAGCTTTTTTAGCGCGTACACAATGGCATAGCATTCCTTTTCGCTGATTGACCAATGGCTTTCCCTCTCAGACAGTTTCTTACTGAGAAACACGATAGGATGGAATTCTTGATCCGGTCCTTCCTGCATTAAAACTGCTCCCACGCCTCGCTTTGACGCATTTGTGATTACTAGGAACGGTTTGTCAAAGTCTGGGGCCCTTAGCACAGGGTCAGACATGAGTGTTGCCTTAAGCTGGTTAAAGGCCTTTTGACACTTATTAGTTCACTGAACTGCATTTGGCTGTTTCTTTCTGGTTAGGTCTGTCAGCGGGGTGGCGATTTGGCTGTAGTGGGGTACAAATTGCCTATAATATCCAGCCAAGCCTAAGAAGGATTGGACCTGTTTCTTAGACTTTGGAACCGGCCACTTTTGGATAGCATCCACTTTGGCCTGTAGGGGATTTATAGTTCCTTGACCCACCTGGTGCCCCAGGTAAATCACTCTGTTTTGGCCTATTTGACACTTTTTAGCCTTAACAGTTAGTCCTGCCTGCTGGATGCGCTCGAAAACTTTTTTCAGGTGCTCCATGTGCTCTGCCCATGAATCAGAAAAAATGGCCACATCATCGAGGTAGGCAACTGCAGATTCTTCCAATCCCACTAGGAGACCATCTACAAGTCTTTGGAAGGTGGCGGGTGCATTTCGCAACCCAAAAGGGAGTACATTGAATTCATACACCCCTGCCTGGGTGACGAAGGCTGACCTTTCCTTAGTGGGTTCATCTAGTGGTACTTGCCAGTACCCCTTGGTTAAGTCTAAAGTAGAGATGAATTGGGCATGTCCCAATTTCTCCAATAGCTCATCTGTGCGTGGCATTGGATAGTTGTCAGGACGAGTTACAGCATTTAGCTTATGGTAGTCCACGCAAAACCGTATTTCCCCATCTGGTTTGGGAACTAGGACCACTGGAGATGCCCATGCATTCTTAGAGGGGCGGATTTTACCCATTTGTAGCATGTCCTGGATCTCCCTTTGTATAGCAGTTTTGGCATGAGGTGACTCCCGGTAGGGTGGGGTTCTAATAGGGTGAGCATTACCTGTGTCAATGGAGTGGTATGCCCGTTCGGTCCATCCTGGAGTGGCTGAGAAAATTGGTGCAAAGCTTGTGCACAGCTCCTTGATCTGCTGTCGCTGCAGACGTCCAAGGGTCGTGGAGAGGTTCACCTCTTCCACGCCACCATCCTTTTTTCCTTCGTAGTAGACACCTTCAGGCCACTCCGCGTCATCTGTTTCCTGGGCTGTAAACTGGCAAACGTTTAATTCTCTGGAATAAAAGGGCTTAAGAGAATTAACATGGTATACCTTAGGCTTTATGTTGGAGGTGGGGGAGGCTATGAGATAGTTAACAGCTCCTAGGCGCTCCTGGACCGTGAATGGTCCTTCCCACGATGCTTCCATTTTATGGGCCTGGAGCGCCTTTAAGACCATGACTTGGTCTCCTACTTTGAAGGACCGTTCTCTGGAATGTTTATCATACCAGGCCTTTTGCTCTTCCTGAGCATTCTTTAGGTTTTCTTTAGCAAGGGCCAAAGAGTGTCGGAGGGTGCTTTGTAGGTTGCTTACAAAGTCTAGAATGTTAGTTCCTGGAGAAGGCGTAAACCCCTCCCATTGCTGCTTCACCAACTGTAATGGCCCCTTAACCTTGCGGCCATACACAAGTTTAAATGGTGAAAACCCTAAACTGGGATGTGGTACAGCCCTGTAGGCAAAAAGCAACTGTTGCAACACTAGGTTCCAATCATTGGAGTGTTCATTTACAAATTTACGTATCATGGCCCCCAAAGTTCCATTAAACCTCTCCACCAGGCCATTGGTTTTATGGTGGTAAGGGGTGGCAACCAAGTGATTCACCCCATGAGCTTCCCACAGGTTTTCCATGGTCCCTGCCAGGAAATTAGTTCCCGAATCTGTAAGGATGTCGGAGGGCCAACCTACCCTGGCAAAAATGTCTGTTAATGCCTGGCACACACTTTTAGCCCTGGTGTTGCTTAAGGGTACTGCTTCCGGCCATCGGGTAGCAAAATCCATGAAAGTCAGTACGTACTGCTTTCCTCTGGGTGTCTTCTTTGGGAAACGACCCAGAATATCCACAGCTACGTGCTGAAATGGGACCTCAATTATGGGTAGTGGCTGGAGAGGGGCTTTAACCTGGTCTTGGGGCTTTCCCACTCGTTGGCACACCTCACAAGACCGGACATAATTAGCAACGTCCTTGCCCATTCCCTCCCAGTGGAAGGACTTCCCCAACCGGTCCTTGGTTCTGTTCACCCCAGAATGGCCACTGGGATGATCATGGGCTAAGCTCAAGAGCTTTACCCGATACTTAGTGGGAACTACCAACTGTCTTTGAGGATGCCAATCTTCCTGGTGCCCACCAGAAAGAGTCTCCTTGTATAAAAGTCCTTGTTCTACAACAAACCGGGATCGGTTCGAAGAGCTGAGAGGTAGTGGGGTGCTCCGCGCCGCCGCCCAAGCTTTTTGAAGGCTGTCATCTGCTTCCTGCTCGGCCTGGAACTGTTCCCTTGATGCTGGAGACATCAGTTCCTCCTTGGACTGTGGACTGGGGCTTGGTCCCTCTGGAAGCGATGCAGGTGCTGGGGCTGTTTCCATTGACTGTGAACCGCTGTCCGCTGGTGCACTATGTGGTATCTCAGGCTCTGGCTGAGCCTCTTGGGTAGGGTTATTTGCTGCTTCCACCAGGTCAGGCTCGCTGGTGCCCTCTGGCATTGGAGTTGTAGACGGGTTTGCAAGCGCTGGACTCAGTGCTGGCAATGGTTCTGGTGCTGGTTGCGTTGCCAGTTCCGGTTCTGGGACTGGCTTTGGCTGGATCTCTGGGATTGGATCCACTACGGCTGTTGCAGTCGTTGGCAGGGGATCTGGTTCTACCACTGTTGTTTGGGTCTCTGGTAACACAGACGGGGCCCTGGTGGACGGCTCAGGAACAGGGATGGGGGTGAAAGCTTGCTTAGCCTGGCTGCGGGTGACTATTCCCACCCTCTTGGCTAGCTTCACATGGTTGGCCAAATCTTCCCCCAGCAGCATGGGAATGGGATAATTGTCATAGACTGCAAAAGTCCACATTCCTGACCAGCCCTTGTACTGGACATGCAACGTGGCTGTAGGCAAGGTTACAGACTGTGACACGAAGGGTTGAATTGTCACTGTAGCCTCCGGGTTGATGAGTTTGGGGTCCAGTAGGGATTGGTGGATAGTTGACACTTGAGCCCCAGTGTCCCTCCAAGCGGTAACCTTCTTTCCGCCCACTCTCAAGGTTTCCCTTCGCTCCGAGGGTATGAGAGAGGCATCTGGGTTTGGGGATCTTTGGTGTGATTGGGGTGTAATGAACTGTAATCGGTTGGGGTTCTTGGGGCAGTGAGCCTTTATATGTCCCAGTTCATTACATTTAAAACATCGCCCTGCTAAGGTATTACCGGGACGATGTTGGTTGGTGGAGACTGGTGTGGTGGGGTGAGAAGGCGTCTGGGGTTTCCCTTGGGATGTGGGTGGGGCCTTGGGTTGTCCCCGGTGGTAAGGTTTTGTTTCGGCTTGCCCCTTCTGATATTCGCTCCAACTGCTAATAGTTTTTTTCTTTTCTGCCACCTCCACCCATTTGGCTCCAATCTCCCCCGCCTCAGTTACAGTTTTGGGCTTCCTATCTAGGATGTACCTTTCTATTTCCTCAGGAACACCCTCTAAAAACTGCTCCATTTTTACTAGGGAAAGCAGATCTTCCAGAGATTTAACATTTGCTCCTGATACCCAGGCATCACAATTTTTGTCAATGTGGTAGGCATGACGGGTAAATGACACATCGGGTTTCCACTTTAGGGCTCTGAACCGCCGACGGGCATGCTCGGGTGTTAGCCCCATTCTGAGTCTGGCCTTGTTTTTAAAAAGTTCATAACTGTTCATGTGTTCCTTAGGCATTTCAGCCGCCACCTCTGCTAAGGGTCCACTGAGCTGCGGCCTCAGCTCTACCATGTACTGGTCTGCAGCGATGCTGTATCCAAGGCAGGCCCTTTCAAAATTTTCTAAGAAGGTCTCAGTATCATCGCCTGCCTTGTAGGTGGGGAATTTTCTGGGATGGGAAGTGGTACCTGGAGAGGGGTTGTTGGGATGGGCTGTTGTATCTGGCTTAGCCTTTGCTACTTCCAGTTCATGCTTCCTTTCTTTTTCTCTCTCCTCCATCTCTTTTTCTTTTCTCTTCATCTCTTTTTCTTTCAGCTCCATCTCTCTCTTGTGGGCCTCCTCTTTGGCTTTTTCTTCTCTTTCTCTCTGCTCTGTCTCGAGTTTTGTTAATTGAAGCAGTCTCTGATGTTTTCTTTCATTTTCTTCTGCTTCTAGTTTGGCCAGTTCTATTTTTTTAGCTACTTCCTTGGTAGTCATTTTCCTGTTTTCTTGTGCTGGGTCACTCCCTCTGCAGTTGGCTGAAACTGGAAAGCTCTCAGCTTTGGCTGCTGCTGAGTTAACAGGGACTTTCTAACTAGCTACTCCCGAGGATGTAAAAAGAAAAAAAACAATTCAGCTTGTAAATTCCTTCTACCCTGTCTTTTGTTTGCTCATTTGAACACTTCTCTTAACAAAGTACCTTGTTAAAAAAAACTTAACACCTCTGCCTTCAGGCAAGGAGAGATAAGATATGCATCTATCTACCTCCAGCTCGGCTTTCCAAGCAGCTAGAAGGAAAAAAAAATCTCACTGGCTTTTGGGTTTAAAATGATCCCACCGCTACCACCATGTCAAGGCTGGATCCCCACTTTGAACTTTAGGGTACAAATGTAGGGGCCTGCATGAAAACTTCTAAGCTTAACTACCAGCTTAGCTCTGGTTTCGCTGCCACCATTTCCCAATTCTAGATTCCCACCCTGGGAAGCCCTGAGAAAACCTTTCACCAATTCCCTGGTGAATACAGATCCAAACCCCTTGGATCTTAAAACAAGGAGAAATTAACCATCCCCCCTCCTTCCTCCCACCAACTCCTGGTGAACACAGATCCAATCCCCTTGGATCTAAAACAAGGAGAAATTAACCCTTCCCCCTCCTTCCTTTCACCAACTCCTGGTGAATACAGATCCAACCCCCTTGGATCTAAAAACAAGGAAAAATCAATCAGGTTCTTAAAAAGAAGGCTTTTAATTAAAGAAAAAGGTAAAAATCATCTCTGTAAAATCAATATGGAAATTAACCTTACAGGGTAATCAAACTTAAAGAGCTCAGAGGACTCCCCTCTAGTCTCAGGTTCAAAGTACAGCAAACAAAGATAAACACTCTAGTAAAAGGTACATTTACAAGTTGAGAAAACAAAGGAAAACTAACACGCCTTGCCTGGCTATTTACTTACAAGTTTGAAATAGGAGAGACTTGTTTAGAAAGATGTGGAGAACCTGGATTGATGTCTGGTCCCTCTCAGTCCCGAGAATGAACACACTCCCAAACAAAGAACACAAACAAAAGCCTTCCCCCCCCCAAGATTTGAAAGTATCTTGTCCCCTTATTGGTCCTTTAGGTCAGATGCCAGCCAGGTTACCTGAGCTTCTTAACCCTTTACAGGGAAAAGGATTTTGGAGTCTCTGGCCAGGAGGGATTTTATAGTACTGTACACAGGACAGCTGTTACCCTTCCCTTTATAGTTATGACAGGCCTAAAATGAAAGTTTGAGAAAATTATGGTTGACTGAAAAGGGAGTTCGACTGGAAACTTATGGAACTGAAATATTAGCAGTTGGTGCTGATCCTGCTATAATTAAGTTTAAAAAATCCCTAAATCTAATGTTTTGGTCTGAACCACCTGCCTGCACCGCTTTCCCTTTATTGCAAATGCTTGAGTAGCAGCTGCTATATTAAGGAAAAGGCTGATGGAGTTGTTCCATCATAGCAAGATTTCTCTGCCGCATGAGAAGGCGGAATACTTTCCACCCACAGGTCAGTTTTCAGTTTCCTTCTCACAGATAGTTATTTTCAGCCCTATGAAGAAACTGTAGCACCGTGTGTTAATTTAGTAGGTAGGGTTGTTATTGTCGACAGCTTGTAGCATTACACCTTTAACAAGAAAATTGCAGCAATTACCTAACTGAGGGGAAAAGTGTTTGTGCAAAACCCATTCCAAGTGTTTCACCTTGGAGACTATAGTTCTGTTAATATTTATTCTAGCATATTTACTTGGGGATTTCTTATTTGAGGGAAACATTTTTAGAATTTCATTGGAGGAAAGAGTTTATGTTTAAGTTTTACCTTTTATTGGGGCGGCAGAGAGTTTTATGAAGAAATATGTAAGGTGAATTTCTTTAGCTTTTGCAGTGGTTAGGTTGCCAGTGTTCCATATTTATTCTTAATATGTAACTCTGTGTGTTAGATACAAAAACAGTGGCTGGAGGAAATTTAAATTTAAATTGTAAGTACCTGGTCCAAAGCCCATTAACTCAATGGAAAGACTTCCATTGACTCCAGTCAGTTTTGAATCCAAGCCTAAATTAGTGACCTGTCACAGAAGAGACGTTGCATTGTAAAGTTGTCTTGGGATTGAGTGCTTGATTTGCACATCTTGGAAAATATTTAAAATGTAGTTAAAGGGTCGACAGCTGCATCAGGATGGTGCAGATAGAAGCTGAGAAATCCAGCCAGCCCCTATATGGTGTATGCAAGGTGGTCATGAAAGAGTTATTTTCCTAAGAATTCAGGCCAAACATTTCCAACTTGTGTGCCTAAAGCACAGGCACCAAGATAAGTCAGTCAGTGACCGCTGAAGTCAGTAAGAGCTGCACATGTTCAGCACCTTTGAAAATCAGGTCACTTTTATGTATGTTCCTACACCTAAGTTTGGCTGCCTGAAATTTGACAGTTTTGACCACAGAGCTCCGTTGTGTGTTCCTTGCATGTCCAAAATTCTCACTGAAGTTAATGGTCCCAGCTACTCTATAATTACTGCTCCGCTAAAGCACCCAGCTTCAGACAAGAGCCCAATCCTGCAAACCCTATAGTACACGAGGAGCTTCATACTGATGGAGTAGTCCCATTGATGCCAGTGGTACTACTCAAAGGCCTGATACAAAGCATGTTGTAGTCAACTGAAAGACTTCCACCGACGTCAGTAGGCTTTGGGTGAGAGTGTTTGCAGAATCAGTGTGTCGTGCCACATATTTTAAGACATGTAAGAAGTCCTGATTCGTTGTTTAAGGGTAAATCTGTTGGTTCCCCAGAGGACAGGAAGAGGTGCTACATGCTAAAGAAGCAAAAATTCAAACAATAACACATTTTTCTCCTTTATTAACCCTGATCCCAAATGCCTTGTTCATCTGTTATAAGCATTTTACAATCATGCATACAGGTGGTATCACTTCTATCTGAAACCAAGTGAAAACAAACACCAAGAGCCAGTTTCTATTGTCAGTTACATAGGGTCATCTCCCACTGAAGTCAATGTAGACTTATCCTTGAAAATGACAGCAGAATTTAACTGCAAGAAAACCATTTAATAATTCACAAAAAAGGAATAGCTCTGTAAGTTAACAAAATGGATCAACTGACTGGAGGAAAAAGTAGATTCTATAATAGAGCTACTGTACTTTAAATAGAAAACATTATGTTAGAAGAACATTCCCAGCCTTGTTTAAACAGACTGAATCAGAGAAGGGCAGAGATAAGGCCAGCACAACTTGCCCAGGCATGTCTAGGCCTGTTTGGGTAATGCAGAACATGTATAAATGTGTACTCTAAACAAGCAATGCTCTCCGAGCTGTACAATCCTGATTAACCAAAGGTTGGATTAAAGATGGAAGGATGGAGGTTAGGGAATATGAGAAATGCCCTGAAGTGCAAACAGCTCCTGGGAATCCCAATCCATAAAATTTAGATTAATTAAAACCTAGATGAAAAATGCCAGTGCAAATACAAACAGTTAGACCAGCTAGAGAATTAAGTGTGCTCTGTGATGTTCAGATAAACATTGCACGTTTTTATTCCTCCTCAGGTATGTGGATCGTATTGCTGCCTATTTGGAGGTATTTAGACATGTAGCTGAGAGTGCTTCTGAGATCATCTCTCTTGCTTGAATTGTTCTGTGCTTCAAGCTTCCCACAAGGGAGGCCCCTGGATGGGGGCACAAGAGTAGACAGCAAAAGGCAGAATAGAGAGCAAATAGGCACCCGAGCAATCCCTGTGTAGGGCATAGATACTCACAGGCAAATTGACAAGATCAGAATAGGCCTTGAAACCAAATAAAGTATCATTTCCCTTTAGAATATATTAGACTCATTGGTCTCTGCACTGTGCTTAGTTTCAGAAGATTGGACCGGCACAGAGTAAAGTGCAAGTCAAACAAGAGTGTGTGTGCTTTATATAGCATTTACAGTGGTCATACAAGAGGTTTTGGACAGTGCTAAAGGATCTGCCCTGAGGGTGGTCTGGTTTGCAAGAACAGAGGTTGGCAGCCTTTATCTCCCCAGGTTGGTCTTGCAGATTTGCATTTTTATGGCTGTTCCCCTGCAGTTTGACCTTTTGGAGATGTCAGCAGCTCCTTAGTTCTAAAGCTGCTAGAAGAAGAAGAAGACGAGAGATGTAGAAGTTTTGCTTTTTAGGCTTTTCTTACATTTATTTAATTTTTATGGCACTGTTGTTTGTTTAGCAACTTCTTACTTCCCTCCCATATATGTAGATTTATTAGCACTCTCTCTTTGGGCACCTAAGATTTCATATTTTTGGAAGGGATAACTGAGAATAAACTGAATGGCTCACGAGATTAGAAATGCACTATAGAGCCATTCACTGGTTCAGATTCAGCCTACATATTTGGTGACTGAAAGTTATTAACACCTGATGACAGTCCAGAGGGGAATATGAACCCAATTTAGTGAAAACAATGGTCCCAATTACCCACTAGTAATTATCTTACTGAAGCACCCACTTACAGACTGGATGTGCAGTGATGAACGCAGCCTTTTTCAAAGTGGATGAGTTTCTACATTACAAAATCCACCACCACAGTAGTCACTGAAGAAGCCAAGGGCTGAGTGGGTGTGGAAAATGAACTACTACTTGTGAGGCATTGTGGGGAAGCTTGCACTGTTTCTGTCGATGATATATCTGTCTGGCAGATATAGAGAACTTTACTCTCCAGAGTTGCCAGTCCAGCACGTTTCACAAGCACTAAATTCACCCAATAAATGAACAAAACAAAAAAATCCAGATGAACGTAGAACAGATGGTGCAGTGAATATAGCATCTGATTCACATCTGCTCACCAGGCAGCTGAGACATCCAACAGCAGGTGAAAATATGGGCTTCATCATCACAAAAATATTGCAGATCCTTGCTCAGAAAGCTTTTTCCATACTACCATATTCAATAACCTCACTAGTGTGTTCAAGGTTCCTATCAAAGTACAGTTATTCCATTACAGACTCAAAATGAGTATGAAAAAGCACTTTTCTTCTAGAACAACACATGAAAATGAGTGAGTGAAGCTTTTGTTGTATATATTTTACATAACATATAGCTATAGATATATAATTAAGTTTGGAGAGTTTAAAATCATAGTAGAAGAGATCGTATCTGTTTGACTGCACTGTTCATGTGTACACACAAGTCCAATTCTGTATCATCCGCACCTCCTTTAAAGTTTGATGTTCTCGGTCTGAGGAAAGTCCCTTTAATCAAATTTGGAAGTAGACGTCTTAGCGTTCTCAAAACAAATGAGGTGTTTTTCAAGGTGTTTTTCTCTGTTTCTGTAAGAGTATCTAATAACTGTACTAAATACATTAGAGCCCACGGGCTGCTCTAACTTATGCCCAGAGACCGCCTTGCACTTAGCAGTCTCTCAATCAGTGGAGTGCAGTGTTGTGCTTGATGCTATTCCCTGACAATGCACTGTGTGAACCTGATGCAAAGCCTATTAAAGTCAGTGGAATTCTTTCCACTGACTTCAATGGGCTTTAGATCAGGCCTTAAATTCCTTGGCAGTAACTGAAGATGTGGCCCAATATGACCCTGCATATCATGGCTAATTCAACTCAGGGCTTCTATCTGAGAAAATATATATGAATCAGTATATGAGAATCAGGTTTTTTTTTGGGGGGGGAGTTCCTCCCATTTAACCAGCTCTGGTCCTTACACAAGCACATTTCACTGGCAGCTTTGCATGTGCGAGGTGTACAAAATTGAGCTCTACGGTGTACGGTACAAATGCATATCTGCAGCTAGGTGGCTTGAAAGAATGTTGTGCTTGCGGAGGGTGCATTTACTTTTGTTAAAAGGAAAATTCTATTAATGCCAAAAGACGGGAAAGGGAGGTTTCTGACTGAGTCTACAATGTAAGCAAGACAAACAAAATGTTTGTTTTGAAATTGTGCAAGAGTGAAAAGGTCCTTTGAGGACAAGGTGTGATACATCATTAATCCTAGAATGCAGAGGAGATCATCTCCTTCAGGCACGAAGAACTTCCATTGCAACACTGTTCACAAACTTAATACCCCTCATCTGTTACCAGGTAACTAGAGTATCACAGATCCCGCCAATGTTTATGACATTAAGATTAGGAAGGCTTCTGTTCCTGTTCAAACGGACAGCTGCAACAACCTCAGAATGCCAGCCAAATGAATTGTCATAGGGCCATCTTTTCCTCACTTTACCCTCAGACCAATGCAATGAGGATTAGTAACACAGAGCATTTCACAGAAACTCAGTGCCTGGGAAAACTTGCTTTCTAAATCGAGTGCTGGCAAGTCAACTTTATAAACACTGTCTCATTTATAAAACTGCATGTCGTTCCAAAATAGCAAGGCTCTTCCTTCATTAGGCATGGCAACAAAATATACAGCAACCCAAGAGCATATGAGCATTTCATCAGCTTACACATGAGCCTTCTATGTAATGGTCTGAGTAATCTTTGTCAGAGGTTGAATTGCAGCAGATGCAAATCTAATTGTGGATGTTATAGGACAATGAGAAAATGACTCGCTGCAGATACAGGCCCAGATCCTGAAAAGGTATTTAGGCCTCTAACTTCCACTGAAATCAAGAGGTGTCTCAGGGGGACTTCCAAATCCTGCTCCCAATACTTCCCCTTCCATTCACCATTACATGGACCACCTCCCCACTTCTTTAAGATTGTATGGACACCTCCCTCCCATTCATGATAATATAGAATCCCTGGAGCAACTGCAGCATTTGTTTTCATGGACAATTAATAGCAGAAAACCATTAGATTTATTTTAGCAGGTCTTTTAATACGAGTTGACAGGTGGAGGAGAGTTAGCACCATGGGCAACATTTTCAAAAGTGTCTAAGTGACAGGAGTAGAGCTGAATGAAATTTTTTTGTCTGAAACTTTTTTTTGGTCAGGGGAGGGGTAAATAATGCAGATTCAACATCATCATACCGTTTTGCAAATTCATATCAGTTATGTGTTGTAAAAAATAAATGTTGAAAAAAACAGAATGTTTAGTTTACCATTTTGGAAATGAAACATTCCAGTTTTTCAGCACACAATAGCTTTGTTTCAAAATTTCCTTCACGTTTATTGAAAACAACTTTAAAATGTTAAATGCTCAAAACCCCCAAACAATTTTTTCCCAACTTTTCAATTGACTAAAAAGTTTTAAAAATTGTTTTCGGTTCAAACTGAAACTAATCTTTTCCCCAATTTTTTCCAAAATTGCCAGTGAATTGAAAAATCCACTTAGGAGCCTAAGTCCAATTTAAAAAATGACTTGGCATTTAGGAGTCTAAGTCTTATTGGCTTGCAATGAAACATAGGCTTCTAAGTACCTAAGTCACTTTTGAAAAATAGGCTTTAGGCTGTGACCACGAGCAAGAGCTCCACCAGTGGTCACACACCACATTTTGAGAATATTGAAACGACCTCTTTGGCACTGGGAATTTCATATGTGTTTTACATAGACCCAGGATGAGAATATTCCTGTCAACAAATGATATATGAAAGCCATTGCAAGGGAAATAGGATATGAATAACTCATTGCAAAAGCACTATGCTCAGCATGCTAGTATACTTCAGCTCTCCTGCAGCTTCCTAGGGATGAACGGAAAAGTCTGCATTTTCAGACAGGAGAACACACATCACAAACCAGTTAGAATGCCTGGCCTTTCATATGTGCCATCTACCACTTTATAAAGGATAGTCCTTGGGGCAGAGAGTCTTTGCTGTGTGCCTTGTGCAACACAAAGCACATATTCTGAATCTTGACAAATGATAATTAGTAGTAATAATAATTAATGACTATCAGCTCCATGGTTTACACCAGGGGTCGGCAATGTTCGGCACGTGGCTCGCCAGGGTAAGCACCCTAGCAGGCCGGGCCAGTTTATTTACCTGCTGACGCGGCAGGTTCGGCCAATCGCGGCCCCCACTCGCCGCGGTTCGCCGTCCCGGTCCAATGGGGGCGGCGGGAAGTGGCGCGGGCCGAGGGATGTGCTGGCCGCGGCTTCCCGCCGCCCCCATTGGCCCTGGACGGCGAACCGCAGCGAGTAGGGGCTGCGATCGGCCGAACCTGCCACGTCAGCAGGTAAATAAACTGGCCCGGCCGCTAGGGTGCTTATCCTGGCGAGCTGCATGCCGAACGTTGCCGACCCCTGGTTTACACTTTCAGCAGGTTTTGAGAGGTTTTTGTTTTTGGCCAAGTTCTAGTTATTAAGAAGGTTCATAAAGCTGTTAGTCCTTTATATGGACTAATACCTAGTCTTTTATATGAACTAGTGCCTTTTGATACTTGGAGGGTTTTATTTTAAAGAAAAGAGCTATTTCCATTTGAAATGCAGCCACTGAACTTATGGACTAGCTACTATTTTTCACAAACAGGCTTCCAAAGAAATTCACTCATATGGCTCAATGCGCTGCAGTACCCAAGCACCAGGAATGATAAGATGCTGTCATTGTTTTCTGCCCCCCCTAACAAAAGACTGTTCCGGGCTGAATGTCTGTGGCCCATATAAAAAACATTTCTTATTTCATTTGCCTAGTTGACACTTGCCTACAGGCAAGTTCAGACTTGATGTAAGCAGGTGTGGTGAGGGGGTTTACCAAGCCTAACGGGAGTGAAGGAGCAGTACTGTGAGGCATGCTCCAAATGGAGGATCTGCTCAGAAAAAGACTGACAGTCAAGCAGGGAGGGAGAATGAAGGAGAGACTGTTTGAAGGGGGGAAGGTAGTTTGCAGCTTCTGAGGACAAAGCAATCCACAGGAGAGGGTCTGGTAAGGCCCAACTGGGAGGGTAGAGGCCTGCCCCTTTTCCCTCCACACACCCTGCTAATGGAGCATAACTGGAGACTAGGAAGAGAGCTGGACTGACTGAGCTTCTGGGACTGATTGGGTACTCCAACTGTGCAGGAAAGCAGGCTCTGACCACATGCCAAAGAGAAGAGAATGCAGGGAGGTAGGAAGCAGCCCAGGAGAGGCTAGTCAGGCGCACCAGGAAGAGGTGACAGGACAGTCCAACTCCTCTCCCCATTGGGCCCTGGGCTAGGACCCGGTGCAGAGGGAAGGCCTGGGTCTCTCTATCTTTCTCAATCTGTCCAGGAGAATTCTGGGGTACTGGGAAATTGATGGGCCATGGCCTGCCTGCTGGCCCCAGAGCGAAACCTGCTATGGGGTTGAAGGACTGTCAAGCCATGGCCTGGCCACTAGGCATTGCTGGCCCCCAAGTGCAATTCCATTTAACTTACTGGAGCTACTCTGGATTTATAATAGTGTAAATGAGAGCAGACTCTGGCTCTCTGTCCCTTGAGTTGGAGTTGCAGGGACTCCTAGTGGAAGACTGAATCACAACAATGTATTATATATAACTCTGCATTTGCTTGCAGTGACTTGTTTTATTATGATGCTTCATTTAACATAATGCTCAAGGACGTCGATTAAAGCATTTCAGGAGATGATCAATTTGTATACATTTAGTGCCAGTGCCTTAAGTTTCTGTGTTTTAAAAAAATAATTGAAGCGTAAAGGAGCTGAGACACTGACACCAGATTACTCAATAGATATTTGGGGTCTGACTCCACTCTCATTGCGATGAGGCTTACACTGGTGTAAATTACTTCGATTGCGTTACTCCCGATGTGAAAGGAGCACCAGAGACAAATCCCCAAACAAACCTGTATAGAGTACTGGAGAATGCCAGCCATCAGCTTCACTTTGAAAATTGGGTTTTTTTAAAATACAAATTTCTAATAAAAAGCCACAGAATTCTTTGTTTGTATAAGCAAGTGAGGCTCCAATGAAGTAAGGCTGTGTTACCCCAGTGGTGAATTTAGCCCATAGTCTTTAAGAGAATACAAATGCACATATAAACACAGTATGGAGACAGCACTATTTTCTCCTTTTTATCTCTGCTATCACTGGCTAATATACACATACAAACCATAGTAATGGTGAGTATGAAAAATCAAGCTACTTCATCATTTAAACTCAGGGATCTCATGACCTGCCACCCTATTGAATTCCAGATATGCTACAGGTTTATGTCATATGCAGTTCCCACGTAGAGAAGTGAGAGTTTGTGGGGATGAGAGAGTTTGAATCTAATCAGTTGTTTGTTTGTAATGCATTTATCTGCTTCAGCTTCTAGTTCTTTCAGAAGTGTGTGTCAGATGATCGTCTTCATCTAGAACAGATACTTTCTTCTGTGGGCACATTTATTAGATTCATATTCTAAACAGCTAAACCTGAACATTGGTGGCTACATAGCAGGCTACTTGGCCCATGAAAACCCCCCACATGTTTTTGCTGAAAAGGTCTACACATCTGGTTTTCATCAGATCCTTCCTCCTTTGGGAATCAAAGCCTTCCTCCTTCTGTGATGCAAAAGCAAGAGATAGTCGTATGGAAAGGAGAGAGAACAAGTCACAGGAGATAATAATTTACACAAAGAGAGAGCATGTGTAGCCTTTGCCCTGTGGTTTTACATAACATTCACTCAAAATGGGATGCTAAAACGTTTGTATTGGCTGTGGTAGTCCTTTGGTTATAGAGTAACTGAGGCAAGTAGCAACAAACTTTTGCATCAGAGTAATTGAAGTAGCTGTAGCTTCTAGCGTACACTTTTATTGCTGCATTAAGTCGTATTGTGGATCCCTATAAAAACGTAGATTTTGTTACCCATTCCCTTATACGGATGTACAGTCGAGCACATTTATTAGCTCTCGATACTCATCAGAACATCTAGGGAAGATTTTTCCCCCTCATGGTCCAGACTACGATTAGGAAAAATGGAAGTAGAGACAGTTCCTCAAAAGGCTGTCCCAGGTATTACATGAAGATCCAGTGCATGCTGGGATAGGAAGCTTGTGGAGTGAGAGTCAGTTCTTTGAAGACAATGAGACAGGTTGGATGTGTTGCATATGGCTAAGGGGGAGGAGGGCGGGGGGGGTCACATGTCTGCCGAAATTTAATGAGCTCCTGCTGTTTTGGTCTGAGAGCAACATTTGCTTAAAATCAAGTCTGAGCTAAATGGTGTTTCTAGCCAGAATAATTCATGTTTTGCTGGATGCGGGGGGAATAGGGCCTCAGTAGCAAATTGAAGGGTAGTCTCCCCACGTGCTCCCCCCAGAAACCTAGTAGCTGGTGCATTCTAAAGCAATAAAAGGGAAAAGATGTTTCTCAGCATTATTTTTATGAATCATGGATATCAGTAATCCTGGGAGGGGAAGGTATGTCCCTAGCAGTATGGTCCCATCGTCTCCCCCAGGGACAGGCACATCACTTTACTCACCCTTTCAAACCACTGCATCTAGCACTGCTCAGGTAGTGTGTGCACACCACATTGCCAGAAAGTGTCATTAAAAAAAACTAGATGTGGCCATGTAAAAGGGCTGTGTGGTCTTTGGTGTCCTCTTTCGGAAAGTTTGTTTATGGAATATAAGTCTTGATATCCTCTCTATGGATGCAATGAGTTTATTACACCATGTAAATTGCATAGGAAACAGCCCATCTATTACATTCACACATGTATGCATGGGGGTCATCTAAGTCAGTCAATTTCGCTTAGACCAGTGGTGAGCAACCTGCGGCCTACAGGCCGCATGCGGCCCATCAGGGTAATCTGTTGGCGGGCTGCCAGACTGTTTGTTTACATTTGCACGGCCACCTGCAGCTCCCAGTGGCTGCAGTTCGCTGTTCCCAGCCAATGGGAGCTGCAGGAAGCAGCGTAGGCCTGGCCACCACTTCCCGCAGCTCCCATTGGCCGGGAACGGCAAACTGCGGCCACTGGGAGCTGAATATGTTGGACAGCATTGGTCCCAGTACAGATCCTCGGGGGACCCTGCTATTTATTGCTTTCCATTGTGAAAACTGACCAATTTTTCCTTCCCTTTGTTTCCCATCTTTTAACGAATTACTGATCCATGGGAGGACCTCACCTCTTATCCCATGGCTTCTTATTTGCTTAAGAGCCTTTGGTGAGGACCTTTTCAAAGGCTTTCTGAAAGTCCAAGTTTACTATATTGACTGGCTTACCCTCGTCCACATGCTTGTTGACTCCTTCAAAGAATTTTAATAGACTGGTGAGACGTGATTTCCCTTTAAAAAAAACCTTGTTGACTCTTCCCCAACATACTGTGTTCAGCTGTCTGTCTGAGAATTCTATTCTTTACTATAGTGTCAACCAGTACTGGTACTGAAGTCAGGCTCACCAGCCTGGAAGTGCCAGAGTCACCGCTGGACCTTTTTAAAATGTCCTCCAGTCATTTGGTACAGAGGCTGATTTAAGTGATAGGTTACATACCACAGTTAGTAGTTCTGCAATTTCGTATTTGAGTTCCTTTAGAACTGTTGGGCGAATTCCCTCTGGGCCAAGCCTATAATAGGGTCCAAAAAAGAACTAGATACATTCATGGGATAGGTCCATCAATGGCTGTTAGCCAGGATGGGCAGGGATGGTGTCCCTAGCCTCTGTTTGCCAGAAGCTGGGAATGGGCAATGTGATGGATCGCTTGATGATAACCTGTTCTGTTCATCCCCTCTGGGGCACCTGGCATTGGCTACTGTTGGAAGACAGGATACTGAGCTAGATGGACCTTTGGCGTGACCCAATATGGCTGTTCTTATGTCCTGGAAATGCACTATTGTTTAATTTATTAATTTGTTCCAAAACCTCCTCTACTAACACCTCAGTCTGGGACAATTCCTCTGATTTGTCACCTAAAAAGAATGGCTCAGGTGTGGGAGTCTCCCTCACATCCTCTGCAGTGAAGACTGACACAAAGAATTCATTTAGCTTCTCTGCAATGGCCTTGTCTTCCTTCAGCATGGATGCCTGAACAATTTGTAGAGTGGGGGTGCTGAGAGCCATTGAACCAAACTGTAGACCCTGTATATGATGGAAACTGCTGCTGCACCCCCAGCACACCTAGTTCCAGCACCTATATACTTGAGTGCCCCTTTAGTACCTTGATCATCCACCTTGCCATTAAAGCCTGCCTGTGAGATGTGCTGAATCAGTGCATTTCCCAGGGCAACTGATCCATTCGTCCGTGGGCAGCCCCTCCCACTTTCTAAATCACACTCAGGAAGTGTAACTGAAAAGGGACCAGACTGTGAACTGTGCTCTTTTGAAACGCCATATAGGTTTTGCAGTCCCCCATGGTGCACCATCATTACCAGTGAGCCCAAACTGTACATCTGGAGGTGACTCAGAAATGTGATTGGATATTCTTGTGTCAAATTCATGCTGAGTATTATCATCTGACCAGCAGTGTGGTTTGTGTGATACTCCTAATATAATGGGGATTTTTCACACCAGCATTCCAAAATACATTGAGCAGATTAGCAGCGCCCGCTTGTAGTATAACATTGGTCTGTTCTGAAAGCTAATTATAACCCTAGCCTTGAATTAAAATAATCATGGTTCTACATGAGGATACATCAACATGAACTAAACATGTTAACCACCCTTATCTGACTATAGCTCTGATACAGCACTCAGATACAGTGCTGAGAGTATAGCAATATGTAGCTAGAGAGCTTAGACAGGATATGGCCAGACCAGATTTCTGTGAAATGAGTTAATGCTTACATTATAGCATCACATGGTTGGCTTTCATTTTGGGAGAAGTGTGCACAAACCGCTGGATAGCCATGCATTGCTTTAACTGGTACTGTAGATGCCAAGGATTTTTAGATTCATGGGGCACAGATGGAATTACCAGAAACTACTCATTAGTAGTAGGCTACCTTTCAGTGTTAGCAGGTGCAAGGGCATTTTGTCAGTCTGAGGGGAGCGACATTATTTCCTGTAATATTTTCAGTGGTCACTTGACTTCTTAAAGTTATCTTTGTGCTTTCTTAAAGTCCTTGTTTAACTCAAAAGGTATTTGCTTTCATTTCTTATCATCAGCTAATGTTAGATTTCCACAGGTCTTTGTTTTTGTGAGACTTCCATCCCTTTCCCTAGGTTTTGCACCTTTGCATTGCCTCTCTCCATCTGTCTTTCTGGTCTCTCCCTCTTCAGTTCTTTTTGCCTCTTTTCACAAACCACTGGAAAATTCAGATCAGGGATTTCCTGTTCTACTGCAAATTGCACTGGTCCCTGGGTATTCCTTGTTGCACTACGTGCTTTGCTTACATAGTGAACATCAGGAGAGTGGCAATTTATTCTAATTAAGATAAGTGATTAGAATTTTGTTTGTTTCTTTTAAAAAGTGTCTCTACAAATATGTATGCATGTGCAGTCAGCAGTATCTCCAGGGACGAGAATTGTCATGTCATACATACCGTAACTTAACATGAGCAATTCTAAATGCCGGCAAAGATCTCATCGTTGTCAGTGTTTTGAAACCATTTTGATCTGACAGTATGTGAGCTAAATAAAGAGTTTCAAGAAACTACAACCAACCACAAAGCCTGTTTCATACAGATATGAGCGATACAGAGATCTTGTGTTCCCCTTAATAAACGGGCATGGTACTGAGATACAGTGCTCATCACTGTAGCATAACCACAAAGGCCCCAATTCAGAAAAGCACTTAAGCACATGCTTAAGTCCTAAAGACATCAATGGGTCTTAAGCACATGCTTTAAAATTAGGGTCCTAATCCATATAAAATGGAGCCAGTTCTCCATTCTCTACTACAGAGGTGCAGTCTGCAGAGACTACAAGCTTAAAGGCTTTCCTCAATCTGGCCATAGATTTAAACAATTTGTAATGAGAAAGACGTATTTAGGAGCAATACTGCAAGCGCTCCTATGAAAGGGAGAAGTCTCCTTGCTCAGTAGCTGTGATCCTTTTATGCATGATATTTCAGTTATATCAGCTTGTCCAAAATGTCCCATCAAATGGCAGTAAATGGCTTTTAAAAAAATAAATTCATTTAGTTACAATTGGATGGATCTGTGCTGAATGAGTTCTCAAATCTCAAGGTCCTAAAGCAGCCAGGCTGGGATAATGTGTAATATATCCAAAACTAAGTGGAAAGAAGAACAGGAGTACTTGTGGCACCTTAGAGACTAACAAATTTATTAGAGCATAAGCTTTCGTGGACTACAGCCCACTTCTTCGGATGCATATAGAATGGAACATATAATGAGGAGATATATATACACACATACAGAGAGCATAAACAGGTGGGAGTTGTCTTACTAACTCTGAGAGGCCAATTAATTAAGAGAGAAAAAAAAAAAACAAAAAACTTTTGAAGTGATAATCAAGCTAGCCGAGTACAGACAGTGTGATAAGAAGTGTGAGAGATATGCAAACTAGACACAATCAACTCCGGTTTGAATAAGGACTGGGAATGGCTGAGCCATTACAAACGTTGACTATCTCCCCTTGTAAGTACTCTCACACTTCTTATCACACTGTCTGTACTCGGCTAGCTTGATTATCACTTCAAAAGTTTTTTTTTTTTTTTTTTTTTTTTTTTTTTCTCTCTTAATTAATTGGCCTCTCAGAGTTAGTAAGACAACTCCCACCTGTTTATGCTCTCTGTATGTGTGTATATATATCTCCTCATTATATGTTCCATTCTATATGCATCCGAAGAAGTGGGCTGTAGTCCACGAAAGCTTATGCTCTAATAAATTTGTTAGTCTCTAAGGTGCCACAAGTACTCCTGTTCTTCTTTTTGCGGATACAGACTAACACGGCTGTTACTCTAAAACTAAGTGGGTACATTTGCATCCAGCAGACATTACAGAAGGTGGAAGAAATGCAAGAACTACTGCAAAGGGAACTAACAGTAGGCCTGGATTTCCAGCATGTAAATTGCTGCTGCTGAGAATACCGAATTCTTACTGGCAGATTTGGAGAAAGTAACATATTAAGTCTTTGAGGGCTTTAGAGAGACAGGTTGTCTGCTCGATCGGTTTGCTGATGGGATTTTTCTTTTTCACAAAGGGTTTACTAAGTGTAATTATTATCTTTTGAGAGACTTGAACAGCATTCTCTGCACTGGCTTCTGAAGACTCTAAAGATGAACATTTCAATTAATCATTTTGAATGCTGTTGGAATTCACTTATAGATCTCTGAGGCCAGAAGGGAATTTTAGATCATCTAGTCTGACTTCCTGGATAACACAAGCCTTAGAATTCCATCTGTTTACTCCTGTATGCAGCCCAAACCCAATAAGTTTGCCTAAAGCATATCTTCCAGCAAGGCATCCTGTTTCGATTTGAAGACAAAAAGAGATGGCGCATCCACCACTTCTTTCGTAGCTTGGTCCAATATTAATTTATCTCTATTAAAAATTGGGCCTTATTTTTATTATGAATTTGACTGGCTTTATCTTACAGCCACTGGTTCTTGTTATGCCTTTCTCTGCTAGTTTAATGAGCCCTTTAGTGCCTGGGGTATTTTCTCCCCGGGATATTCCTTAGAAAATATCTATGTCATGAAATGTCCATGGTGGAGTGGGGGGGAGGGGGAAGGAAGGGGAGAACACCAGTAAGTGTTCAATAAGGACCAATTTTGCTCTCGCATGGAGATGTCTTAGGTGAAGTAGCACATTTTTCCCTCTCTCTAAATTCAGCTGATTCTCTGACCTTGTTTGTGCAAACTGAATGCCATTGTTTCATGTGCCTGTTTTCTGTTCCCTCTGCAGAATCGTCAAACCTTTAACAGCCTTAGCTGCCTTAGCACCACAGTGGACGACTGCGCTCAGCAGAGTCAGTTCTGCCCTGGTATCAACAGCCCCAAGTCATGGACAGCATCTCCTTCCTCCTCTGATGTCATGCCAGGCAGGACACCAGCCTGCACCCCCGTGCCAGAGCCACACTCGAACGCAGAAGAACGTAGCGTTAGCAAAGACGACCTCTCTTGGGAAGAGTCAGACTATTGTGCCACGGAAGACGAGAGCAGTAGAAAAGAAGATGAAAGGGCTTCATGGAAGAGTAGTGGAACAGGGGGGCGGAATGTCTTTCCACTAGATGGCGAATTAGACATTGAGCAAATAGAAAACAATTAAAGAATATTGTTTGCGTCAGGGTTTGGGGATGTGAATTAAGAACAGTGAGTAGTAAAATCTCCTAGGTGTAATACTTGGGTTATACTGTATTTAGGCATAAAAGCAAATCCATGTTCTCGTCCTATCAGCAATAGGAGACAAAACCAGCCTTGCCAAAATTTCATCAGGTATCCTGAGCAATTTTTTTTTTTTAAATCTTGAAATTCTATGTAACTACTGTAGCCAGATATCAGCTAGTTTGGTTAAAATAGCCCATGGGGCTTTGGAAAGAAGCATTCTAGAGATCTCCAAACTGCATTTTCCCCCCCTCCACCATTAAGTCAACAGCTTTTAGTAAACTTGAAATTGCAGGTATTGGAGTAGCTGCAATTTCTTAGTGAATATGTGTGTTTAGATTTTTTTTTTAAGGACTGGAAAATAAAGTACTGGTTTTGATTCACAAACTAGGTACTGTCTAGTACAGAGAGCCAGACTGAGAGAGGCTATGTTATGCCTCAGTGGGACCCTCCCTCATCAGCCTGGGCTTTCTGGGCAGCAAGCTATAAGGAATGTTTCATTTTAAGTGATTCATACCCCTTCTTCTGATTTCATACTGCACCTTAGACACTAGGAGAGGAGAGATTGCAAGGGGGTGATGAATCCTTAGTTTAACCTTTCATCCTGGAGATCTTTATTCAGCTCAAGTCCGAGTGAACGATCTTATAACTGAAACCCGGCAGTCTTACTTAGGCAACACTCCTACAGTCATAACCACAGAATCATCCCATATTGCCTTGCCATAAAGCCTTTTTAGACCTGCAGGCATCAACAGAGCCATGAGAGGGAAATCACAAGCGTAGTGCTTGACATTTGATCATGATCACAGCAAAGGATTTATATTTTCAGTTTCCTTAATTCAACGAAAGCAGAGGGTAGGGAATGCACAATAAAAACAAACCCCCTGGGGCCAGATCAACAGCTGACATGAGTTACCTTTGACATCAATGGCATTATGCCTGCTGAGGATCTGGCCCAGGTCTCAGTGTTTGGGAACTTCAGATCAGTGTTAGAGCTGTGCCGGGCATTAGCATAAGAGCAAATTCTGATGTTTCCAAAAGAAGTTGCTAATAGACACAGCTGCTTTAGTGTTCTTCCTTTCAAGCCCCTCTTTTAGCCCCAGTGGAAAAATAGTCCAGCTTTCTATTGGGCTTGTGAAAGCAGGGCTTTTAGAAGAGGCGGCTCAGTGTTTGGCAGGTAACATGAGTTCTGATGGTGACTGTTCTGATCTCGCTGTCATACCAGCGTCAATCTGAGTATGTCCATTGTAGTCAGTGGAGCGAAGCCAGTAGAAAACTGGTATAAGTGAGATCAGAATTGGAGACTTAACAATAAAACAAAACAAACGTCCCAACAGGCTCAGATTTTCTTAGATGTCCTTGTCCAGTGTGATAAGAGTACATTTATTAAAGCCTTTGTGCTTGTCGGGCACATCTGGCAGGCAACATAGGGTGAAATTCTGAGCCAGTGGCAAAACTCAGTGGCTTTAATGGGAGGGGGGGGGCAGGATTTCACATTTAGTTTTGCTGAAGACTGAAGGTTCATTACTGTAGGAGAGTCCAAGTGAGTCATTTGCCTCTTTTTGAAGAACTCGTGTGAAAGCCCTTCCAAGGTTTCATACACCAAAACCTTTTTTATTATTCCTCTGCTTCTACCTACATCTTGCCAGCCTTTTCTCCAGTACTTCTTATTCAGGGATGTGATATTTTTTTCTTTCTTTTAAGGGTTCATTTTTTAAAAAACACACGTTTGTTTTAAATTTGGCATGGAACTCATAATGACTGTGAGCTGACGTACAGAACACGGCCGGCACAAAGCATCTGGTGCAGCACTCGCCCTGTCTAAACTGATGGACAGTTTGATCTTACTGCGCTTGAGGAGTTCCACAGCGCCAATGCTGTACAGGGCTTGTTGCCAATGGTCATCCATGTTGTTAGGGTGTATGCAATAGGTGAGATGAGAAATCGCTTTCCGATCACTTAGAATTGGATTTATCCTGTGATTTACCAAATCACAGAAATAAAACACATTCATTCAGAGAGGGTTTAACCCCTGTCCCGCTAACAAATCCAGATTTTCCGTGCTTTCGTTTGGCGTGTTTTACTGTGAAATGGTGTGATATAAAATGCAGTATGATTATTTGACAAAGTAAGCTCTCAAGATGTTGAAAAGCCAGGTAGCAGCACTGAAAGCTTTCCCTTTCCCTGCCCCCATTTTTAGCAATGATGAAGTGGTGAACATTACATTTATACAATTTATTATACCTTTTACCTTGGTAAAATAAGCTGTTCACTTGCTAACAGGTCTATGAGGAAACAATCTTTTCTTTTCTTTTTTACTTATAGGAGAACAATATCCTAGATATGGAATTTTAATCACATCTTCTTATGTTACTGCACTTTTTTTCTGCAGTGGTTCAAGATGTGTGTGGCATCTAGTATCACAGTGGAATCCATCCAGTTGTATAGCTTTATAAAGTGTCCAGTCAAATTGCACAGAGTGTTTTGTTTGTAACAATGTTAATTTCAGCTCTCTCTCTCTCTAGATATGATGCTGGCACAAAGTGGAAGCCAAACAAGTAATAATTTTGGGGGGATAGGGATGATTTTATTTTTAATGTTCTGGAATTACACAGCTCTGTGAAAACAATATTTTGTTCCATGAATTAATCAAGAAAACACACCTTGTCTAAATCCTTTAGGCACATCATTTTGAAAGTGTGCATTCAGACGGTTGTATGCCCGAGTTGTGGATGCATAAAGGTAATCATGCACACATTGAACCTTGCATTCAGAAGTGCATTCTGTGACCTATGCACAGTACTACCTGGGACACGTGCACTTTTGTGTGCACACTTTTTAAAAGACACTGACAAAATATCAGTTTTCTCAAAAGCAGACTATCTATACAGTGAAACCTCTAAAGCAATGGGTCTCAACCAGGGGTACATATACCCCTGGGGGTAGGCAGAGGTCTTCCAGGGGGTACCTCAACTCATCTAGATCAGTGTTTCACAACCTGGGGGGGAGGCGTGGATTAGGGGGGTTGCAAGTGCAAAGTAGGTGTTAGGGGGTGGCAAGCAGGGCAATTGCCTGGGGCCCCACACCACAGGGCGCCCCAGAAAGCTAAGTTACATGTTTAGCGGCGCTCAGGCTTGAGCCCCAGGCAGCAGGGCTCAGGCATCAGATTCCTGAAAGGCGTACAAGAGTCTGGAAAGGTTGAGAACCGCTGCTCTAAAGGAACTGACAAGAATAAGATGCTTTTGGGTAGTGCCCTTCTCATAAAGAACTGCTACTCAGTTCAGTCTGGGATGGTCTCTTCTGCTGGAAGATTGCCTAAGAAGGGTGGTTTCTTCACTGTATGAGAGACTATTTTGTTAATGTTTTAGTGTCTATTTTACCTTTTATAGCCACAAATCATACCATTTGGCTTCAGTGACTATTTTGAGTCTTCCTGTGCAAGTGAAATGACTGGTATTTCCCCTCAAATGATATTTCCTAAGCTCTGCTGGTGGCGTAGCTCTGAGACATCATTAACATCAAACCAGCTACCAGTTGGACTGATGGAACAGTGTGCAAATGCTCCCAAAACCTTTACTGTCAGTTCTGGCTCCTGAACTGTTAGTACTGCCCCAACTTCTACAGCACCAATCTTGTTCCCATTCCCTCTCCTCTATCAAGAGGTTGCCTCTCTACTGTGTATCCCGCTGCTGCAGCCCCTTCTTTCTGACCTCTACAGCTCCCCAGAGGTCAATATTCCTAAGCCTGACAGATGCAGTGGTGCAGTGGTTTACAGATGTAGTGCATTGGACCATCACCACAATGCTTCTAGAGTATCTCTCTAGAAGTATCTAGAGTATCTTTTGCTATGCTGATTTGTGAAAACCTGGACTGACTTGTTTTTTAGTTGTTTTCTTTTAGAGCTATAGAAGCACTCTGGTATTTACATATCTCCGACTTTTAATTCATAAGGGCTTTTATTTTTTAAAGGGCTGCTATGCCATGTTAAAACATGCACAGTAGGAAAGTGACCAAATGGATCACTCCCCAGCTGTATTCAACATAGCAGTAGCATACAGTTTACATTGCAGCACAACCTGTTTGCCTTACTAAAGATGCTTCTACAACGAGCAATGGCCTTAGATGGGCACATTAGCATAGACACAAACTACAGTTAGCAACAATTTTAGGCCACAGCGGTGTTTTGTTTTGAGGGTTGGTTTTTTTGTTTTGTATGATTTTTGTACTGATTTTCAGGTTAATAAAGCCTTACTTTTTAAAAAATTTTCTGTAGAGGTAAAACATTTCCGGATTTATATGTATATTAAAACAATTAAAAAAATCTGAACTAGAATATAGTATGTGCCTCCGATTCCGGGGACATCCTGTTGATTGTAAAATTAGAAGGTGTGTTGCTCTTCAGAACATGATGGAAGCTCAGCAAGATCTTACACATGCAGTGACACCAGCTTAAAAACCATGGATCCCTATGGGGAGGATTTCTTAGCTTTTTAGGACTTCACCAATATTACACAGATGCGTTGAATAACCCGTACTTCGAATTCCTACCATATGCAAGAGTCTAGCACTATGGAGCAAATGATTTTATATGCTAGGTAATTAATAGTCTAATCATCATGGAGATTGACAGTGACTGATTTGGAACCTGGATCAATTTGGACTACAGACATTTAATGATGACAGCAAAATATCAACAGCAATAAAATTTCAGCATTCAATAAAATTATTTTTAAAAAGTATATTAGTGGATAAAGTCCTTCTTGTTAGCACTGGTAACATACTCACAGGGAATTTGCTGTGTATTTGCAGGTATAGCTCATGGAGGTTGTTCTATGAAAGATTGCAATACATCTTCATATGGAAAAAAGAAGACACAAAGGAAGTATTTGTAGAATAGATTGTAATTTCTCACATAATAGCCTATTTGGCCAATAAAGTTGTGTTTCAAGTGCATTGTTTAAAAATCCTGGATGACAGGACAATGGACTTATGTAGGACGTTTTAGGATTGTAGCAGTGTTTTACAGAGTCTGTTTTTGATGTTTAAGAATCGAAAGAAGATGACAGACAAAAAAAGCCTTCTGAAAGCTATGAACTGAAGTAAGAGTCTCTCCATGTTAATTGCACAAATGCAAATGTACGTAAATGTATACAAAGTTGGATTTGTAGAAGGTGTAATCTTTGTTCAAAGACTGTTCTTTCACCTGAAAGTCAAGAAGACTGCTGATTTGTACTCTCTCAATGACTTTATTGCACTAGAGCAACTCAGTCTCAGGAATTTGCTTGTTACTTTTACTATGTAAATAAAGCTTCCTGGTTCAATAACCGGCTGCCCAGCACTGGTCTTTGTTTATGCTTTGCTATGTTTCTCCATTACCAGGGTACTGCTGGTGTTGACAGAAGACTTCCTCTCCTGCTATAAAGACACGGAGCTTTGTGCTGTGGTTGTTCGGCTAGGTGGGCCTTACCAAAGGCAACAAATACCTTTTAAATCTCTGGGAATAACGATGGTGCCTGAAAAAAACAAGATCCCAAATAATCTCCCTCACATCTGTACACAAACAGGACCCTCCACATGAATTTCCTTCCTGTCCTGCATGGAAAGAGGTTGGAGATCAGCCACCGCTGTGATAGCTTCACTCTTTTCTCTGGACCCCACAGACACACCTATGCAGATCCAGTTCTACAGTGGGGGAGAGGCAGAGACTAGGTAGAGTGGTGGATTGTTGCCCTAACCACCCTGCAGAAATTCCACTAGAAATTTATCACAGTCTGGGACTACTCTATCTTTTCCACAGGAACCTCTGGAGCAGCCATGGTGATGGGAAGCCATTGACCTCTTCCACATGGACTGCATTCATGAGCCTCCCAGTAGTCTATGGATCACAACCCTTGAGTAATGGTGCTGCCCACACATACCATGGTAGGGCTAGTATTTCTGTGCAGTTTTACAGAAACAGACACAAATTTACTGTTGATGAAGAAAGATAACAATTGAGTCTGTTCCTTTAAAGGAAAGGAAATCTAGTAACCTCCCCTCAAATAATAATTAGTTATCTATATTTGGGTTTAGAAGGGCATGTTTAACTTTTGCCCCCACTGAACCTTAATATAACATACATATGTTCATTTTTCTTACAGCATTAAAGTACAATACTATCTTTCCTCTGATTTGCTGTGCATTTGTATCATATTTATGTAATGATTTAAGAGATACGAGCAAAAGAAATAAGGAATTGATGCACAGAACAAATGGATAATGGAAAGACATATACAACACATACACAATTTGGTTCATAATTTTTTGGGTGCCAAAAATAATTAAACCTTCTTTATAGTAGATGATCTGTACTACTTAGAGCCACTAGATAATTCACTGGTTCAGTGACACTTTTGATCGCTATCTTTAATGAGGGTTTATGTTGCCCATTACCAGGAATTAGTACCAGTCAAGCTGGCTTAAAAAAAAAAGTCATATATGCAACAACAGCATAACATTAGTTTCACTGCGCACTTGTGGGGTTGTTGTAGTTGTATCATCATGAGATCAGGATGCAAAAATAAGGTGAATGGGTGAGTACCAAAACCGTCCTCGGACCGCTGAATTGAAGGTGCAGATAATAATAATATTGGTGGGCTTATCTTAGGCCGTATTCATCTATCAACATTAGGGCTGTCAATTAATCACAGTTAACTCACATGATTAACTCAAAAAAATTAATCGTGATTAATCAGTTTTAATTGCACTGTTAAACAATAGAATCCCAATTGAAATATATTAAATATTTTTGGATGTTTTTCTACATTTTAAAATATATTGACTTCAATTACAACACAGAATACAAAGTGTACAGTGCTCATTTTATATTATTTCTTATTACAAATATTTGCACTGTAAAAATGATAAAAAAAAAATAAATAGTATTTTTCAATTCACTTCATACAATACCATTATGCTGAGGGCTTCTGATTTTTGGTTTTAACCACTAGTAAACCCCCCTCTAATAAAAATAAAGATAGGTGTTTGTCCATTAAACACTGGAAAAGATTACTTGGATTGAAGGGCTTGTCTACAAGGGGCAGCAATGGAGGTGTGATTTCTAAGGCGCACTAATGTGGTGCACATTAGTTGGTCCGCGTAGACCCTGCTAATGTGCTTTAACATAGTGCTGTTTGACACCACACTCGGGAACATTACAAAGAGATTACTTGTTACACTGTTTACTATTGTCATGAGTAATGTACATAATATGCAGTATTACAGTATGTACAAAGAGGCAGGCCTGAAATGCCCTCATATGACAAGTGCAATAAGAAAGGGCCACAGCACACCAGCTGCTTAGGTTCTGGCATTACAAAAAAAATTATACTTCGCACTTATAACCCAGGGTCTTAAAATGGTTTATAAGCACTGCTTAACAAATCCTCATCACCCCCTTTCCATGTATTATTACTCCCATTTAACAAATGGGGAAACTGAGGCAGAGAACATTTAAGTGACTTGTCCAAGGTCACTCAAGAAGCCTGAGGCCCATTAGAACACAAATCTTCTGCATCTCAGTCCAGTCTAAGACACAAGCTCATTCTTATGGTTAAAAAGCAAAGGGAATTTAGGATTTGCCTATTAATTCACAGTCCTAAATCAAGGCTAAAGGATATTTTTTGAGTGTGACAAGCTAATTCCTGATAATTGCAGCCATACAACCAGACAAAGCAGGCAGCAGCTGACCTAAGGCCAAGTTAGGAGGAAGTTCTGAGGCAGTGAGTGACGCAGTTCAGTACCAGTTCTGTATGATTAGATGACACATTCTTTCTCTAAAGCTGTTTAGAGGCGGGCATGGAGTTTCTATTGTAATCAGATGAAAGTTCAGGAAGGATTGGATTTGTAAGAGTTTGTGTGAAGCAAAGTTTTGTTTTGTTTTTTAAATAGTTACTGATGTTAAGGAAATTGTTTTTTATGCCTATAATCCCAGCTGATCAGAGACGTCAAAGAGTAGGGACAGTTTTTCTTAACATAATGAGATGAGAGGTGGGGAGGGGAGAGAAGGCCTGATCTTTAGGGTTTTAAAGAACTGCTTTCTTTGGTATTGAAACCAAAGCCAGCTTCCATATGGGGTCCTGATTTTCAGAATTGCTGAGCCCCCTGCACTCCAAACAAAGTCAGTGGTAACTGCATGTGCCCTGCTTCTCTGAAAATCAACCCTGTGAATTTCTTTTAAGAAATGCTCACAGGAAGCTCTAAAACAAGTGGAGGAGAGAATTAAAATGAGCAGGAATTCAAGCAACTTGCCCCTCCTATCCTTTTGTATTCTGATATTGACTAGGTGTTAGCAGCTGAGGCATTCTACAGGCAGTTGGGATATTAAATATCACGGGGCAGTGTTTGAATATTATAAAGCCCTGGGTCAGTGTGTGACTGATTTAAATAAAGTTAATAATGCTTAAAAAGAGGTCTAGGGAGTGGACACTGGCTCCATTTTAGCAATAAATATAGTAAACTCAACTTAGCCCTTCTCAGCAGCCATATTTGCTGCGTAGATGCAGCTGGGCTGCAAAGCGAGGCATTTGACTTGGAGTGCCCTTAACATGACATTTACCGCAACATGCACTGTGCTATCTCCAGTAGATCTCCCACGGGGAAATTTATCAAACAGATACGGGTCAGAGGGTTCAGGTAGCTACAGTAGTTAGGGTGTGGTGTGGGTGTTTGGTATCCAAGAGAATTGGAAACGAGCATAGAAATAAATACTGCAAAGGAAACGAAGGTGATTGAAAAGTCCTATTTATAAAGTAGTCCTGTGCCTTCCTGAGGAGGTAGAGGTGCTGATTAATGCATCTGCAAAATATTTTTAACTCCACACTACAGTATACACCTATTTTAGTTATCTGAGCTATGCTCTGCGCGCTCCACTTCCTATCATGATCTGGATTGGTTTGTGTTCTACAACTCTGTTTTCTTTAATCCGCAGTTAAAGAGAACTGTAATCCACTCTCCTGAAAATCAGTGGCCGCTCTCCCAGAAGCCTGAGTGAGACTTTGATGAAAGGTTTGTCAATGCAGTGAGACTGAATAGCGATAGATAACACAGAGATATTCATTTAGAATATGGCAGGAGCATTACCATTCAGTTATAAAAGCAGCCCTACCCCCATTCTGAAGGTCATGAGGAAGTGACAGTACTGAACTTACAGTGAAACTTTAGCACCATTTATAGCCAGGGCAATTTCCCCAGCAGAAAGATATACCCTCCCCACAGTGCAAGAATGGAGATCGTGTATAGAGCATATTCACAGTGCTAAGACTTGACTTTCAGGTCCACAGCAAACATTGCAACCTACAGAGGCAATAACACCAGTAGGTTATCACAACATAGCTTAAAATCAAATATTTTACAGTGACGGCTGGAGGACTAGTAGAGCCCAATGCTCAGCTGGTATTTTACAGTAAGTCTGCCCCTATTGACTCTGGAGATTTAAGGCACAAATGACAGCACCTGGGAGAACTGAAATGCTTGGGTCAGATTTTGGTAGCAGGAAGAGAACTAACTTTTTCCTTCTGCCCACACCCCCCACCCAAAGCTACTCCAATCCCACCAGCTGCCTGCATTTGCTACTCGTTAGTTGCCAACACCTCATTAGTGTTTGTTACCTAAATTAATTACCTTTTCTGTTACAGGTTGTTCACATGCTAAAACCTTAAAGTATTTAAACCAGTTCTTTGGTAGTTAGAGCCACTGCTCTTGAATGAAGATGAACAAGAAACAGTCTAGGAAGGCAACAAGAGCATACTTGCTTATTTTTACTAACTTGTTGAGCTGAACTGATTTGAATGCGATTACATTAGACATAACCCCACACATCCCCTGGCCCTATAATAGCTGTGTCATTCCACTGTATCTGAACATGTATTTGTACAATACTGTGCTAAGTTTGGTGGCTCTCCAGAGTTTCTAACTATTTTCACTCATTCTTCTGTGGTTTGTCACCTTCTCCAATATGGCAAAGAAGGGCTCATACCTGCATGATAGGTTCTGGGACTAGTGCTGAGAAAAGGTTGTGGCGCAGCATTTTAGCACCAAGGCCACACAGAGTCAGTGGGAGAGCTCAGATTAGCTCTCGAGGTGATGACCTGACTCACAACCTTCTGCTTATTCCTCCAAACCCCACCATTTTACAATCTTCAAGCTCCCCCCATTGCTGTCTAAAGCCTCCCCACTGACCACTAGGTTCTTTTCTGGTGCATTAGAGCTTACAGATGTTTTCTTCCCTTATTAAGGCTCTTATAAGAACTTTGGATAACACTGCTGCACTGTGTGTGCAGATGGGTAAAGCTTCATATTGTGTGTTATATGAAGAGTTTATAGAAATTGGAGCTAGAAGAGACCTGTTACATCAGTTAGTCCTTTCCCATCTAGCAGCACATAACACTCCAAGGAGCAGATTTACTAGTGGTTTGTCCAGGCTAGTTTTAAACATCTCGAGCAATGAGGTTTCTACCACTACCCTTGGGAAATTATGCCACAATCACCTAGATAAAAAAAGATGGCTCCACAAAGTCTCATCTTCCCCCAAAAGGGAGGCATGTCTGTAAATAACAGGCCAGGTAAGGAATTTGCCATAGGGTAGCAGAAGTCCTGTCTCTCCCAGTACTAAACACTCCCTCCCCCATAAAAAGGCCCACAACTGCCTGAGTGCAGCTTCTTATGCACCCACTCATTCACAGCTGGGTGACTGACAGACTGATTAGGGATTTTGGCTGATTGCAGCTTTTTTAAAGGGGCAATTCACAGGCCCTTCAGTTGAGTTCCTAAGGGACTGATCTTTTACTATGTATAGACAAAACCCAAGGATGCTGTATAATAGATCTGTGTGTGATGCCATGCTGGTCACTTGTTGTTGGGAGGTACTATCTGTACATTTAGGGGAGACAAAAATCTCCTCACTTCCACTTCCAACTCCTTTTGATCTCACCTAAACTGCTCTCACAAGCACATTCTTGGAGAAAAGAGGCAGCAATCATTTTAATGTGGCCAGTACTGCTTTATCTAGAGGGGAATGGGAAATAAATACAACTCTGTGTATCTGTACAACCCTAGAACCCCCTCCCTAAGGAACGGAAGAGTTTCCATAATACTACAGGCCAATAGCATTTGTTTAACTAGCAGACATGCAACAGTAAATTTCCTCTCTGGCTCTCTAAAGGGACTGGGTCCTCTGGTAACAAGGACAGTTTTGATCACAGTTGAGTTAACTTCTCAATGACCATTATCTTTTAGTAGCCAGGGCTTTCTGGAGACCTTCTATTCTCCTGTTGGCAGAGATCTCTCTGTGGTATGTCTGTTGTCCCCTTGCACATTACCAGCAGAGGATATTTTGACAGGAAGGGAAATCCCACATAACAAACCATCTGTTCTTAACTTAGGGCATTTTCCCTTTAACTCTTTCACCCCAACATTTCCTCCCCCCCCTATTATAAGCTTGAGTTTGAAACTCTTTCTTGGTGTGGATCTAGGCTGAAAGGAAATGCTTTGAAACCATGCTTTACTATTGAAAATGCCAGCACTAGTCTCTGTGTGCATTTTTAACCCTCTCTTAGCTTTTTCTTTAACTCATAATTTCTTTCATTGCCTTCACTTGCTTTTACTCATTATACCCTAAGTTGTCTGTCTGATAAGGATTGGTAGAATAAATTCTCACTCCGTTCTCAGGGCCCAGTCACGTTAACACCGGCTTGCAAGTCCTTCAGTAAAAGAAGCAAGCCTCAAAATCTTGATGACCCCTCTCAACCCCCAAATTTTCCCCTGTGAAATGATCTTGGGGAGACTTTAAAGGTAAAACTCTGAAAAGAGAAATGAGAGAACCCACTGTTAGAACCCATGTACGTGGGCTTAAGGGAGACAGTGTGGCCTAGGTTAGCACAGCTGAACTAGACTAAGACCCTGGGTTCTATTCCCAGTTTTGCTCCTGACTCTGTGTGACCTTGGGTAAATCACTTAACCTTTCTATGTCTCTGCCTCCACAGCCGTAAAGTTCACTTAATGTTTCTTGCCTTTGTAACATGCTCTCCTGAGTCCCAGTCCAGTGCTCTATCCACTAAGCCACATTCCCTCCCATAGTACATGCTTTGAGCCTTTGAAAAATCTCCCCATGAATGATTCTGAGTGGAAAGAATCAGTGTGATGTGACCGAATACATAATGTTCTCACTTGTAGTCACTGGAATGATAGGACAAGGATCTTATATTTTCTCTCTTTTAGTTTGTGCTTTTTGGCAGCTGTTTCCACCCAGTTTGACAGGTAGAAAAACAGCTGTTCATGTTCTTATTTTCCTCGAGCTATTTGTGCACAGGAACTTTGATGCTTCAAGACTTCTGCTGAAGTGTGTTTCCCATCCTCATCTTTGCCAAAGATATTCTTGTTCTGTTGTATTTTAAAGCATTTTTTCCACGGTACCTCTATAACAATATCATCCTGGCATCCAGTGAATTCAGACTACCACTGGCATCAGCAGTGAATCGCCTATGTAACATGGTGTGCAGGGGCCCTTAATGAACTTAAGTTTGCAGGCACAGATAGTTGGGAATGCACCACATATTATCTCTTCCTGTATTCTTAGAGAATCCCTAAGAAATTGCCGTAGGTGCATAAAGGACAACTTGGTTGGCTGAAAACAACGAAAGAGTCAGAATCACAGTACTTGGGTTTATTCATTCAGTAAGTCAGCCACCAAAAGACCCCCTGTCAATCATGTTATTCCTCAATTTGTAATAACTCCAGAATCTAAACCACTGCAGCGCCAGACAACTGTCAATATGTAGAGAGATGCAATTAAAGATTTGACAGACGCATAAAAAGGGGAAATCTGAACATGAAACCTGAATAAACTGCCAGACATGGGAAAATTCCCTTATCATCCTTTCCACGATGACATCATCACAATCTTGGGCAGTGAGAACCCAGAGAGATGTCACACTAACCCTGGGCTAGGCTGTGCAAGATGCACCAGCCCAGATGAAGGAGAGCCACCTGGCCCCAGAGGCTGAGCCGGGGAGGAATCCTACCTTGAGTTCCCCGGCACACAGGAGGAGAGCACCTACTTTTACAATCTGCAGCAGGTGCCACATGCTCTCCTGGTGCACTGGTTCCACTCTGGAGACAGATGCAGGGGGCCGTGCCATGACTCTAGTCCTACCTCATCCCCCTGAGCTGGGCTGTGTCCTTGATGGTGCCGGTGGAGCACAGAGATTGTAATTGTGGTTGTCCCTTATACAGACTATGCAATGGGAGTGATGTCGCCTTCCCCCTTCCCCACTCTATCCACAGACACAGCTTGATCTATTTCTATAGTACACACTTTTTTCTGTTATTACTTTATGAGGCATTTTTCTCTTCTGTAACCACAAGGGATTTTGACGTGAGAGTTCATTTTACCCAGGCACTAGTTTTTTGGGCCGAATTCACCCATGGTGTAGCTTCTGTGAAGTCCATGGTACTGCAATCCGGGGTGAATTTGGCCCCAGGTGTTTAGGTGCTATGTATCAGGGTCTAATCCCATAAGGTTCTGGGTGCTCTCATCTCCCCCTGGCCTCAACAGGAGTTGAGGGTGCTCAGCACCTTGCAGGATTAGTCCTAGCACATTCACAAGATTTAATTTGCTTCAGTGATTAGTAATGGCTGAAAACCACAAGGGCAAAATATAAAGCAGTTAATGTAGGCAGCAGCGTGCTATTTAATTCACAGATGATTTCACCACCCTCTTCCTGTTACAAGTAAGATTTTCAAGCAATAGCAATGCAGGGCAAAGTCATTACTTGGCTTTTTAAATCTGGGAACCGAACACCAGATCATTAAGCCAGGCATCCAGCAGCCATAAAATAACATCTAAGCATCGGAGGCTATTTTTAGCAGTTGAAGACTAAAACAATGTGACTAGATGCTGACAGTTCAAATGTGGGACACCCATGTGAAGCAGGACTTACGTGGCCCCTAGACCTTGTACTTTGACTTCAGTTGGAGTGGAGTTGGGCCAGTGCTGAGCATTTCTGAAAATCCCACTGATAGCAAGTCCCGACTGCTGCCCTGAGCAGCTTCAAAGCCACCCACACACTAGGCTGAGAAATCTGGAACAAGACGCCACTCTTAGCAGATGGTTACACCCAGCCAGGTGGAAATCAAGGATGTCATTACAAGACGAGGGGGTTGCCCCAAAACTTCACCTTGGGACTGGTGTGCGCACGCATCTTACACACAAAAGTTCTGCACTCATCTACAAAAAGGGGCAGCCTAGAGCCTGACCTATGCTGCCTTTGGATTCCCCCATGCTGGGGCTGGGGTAACCCACTGTTCCCTAGGTAGGGACAGAGTCTGGCCCACGTGGTGCTAGATCCACTTGTATCAGTTAATTTTATCTGTTCTTCCTGCTACATGGCACTCAAGGGAATGCGCGGGTGCTAGAAAATCAGACGATTCACGGAAGTCATAAGCACCTGTTAGGTTTAATGTTTTTAATCATTAAGGCATTTCATTTTAGTACCTAGAAATGAGAAGCTTTGAAAATCAGGCCGTTAATGACAAACTATTAGCATTACTGGTTTCCTATGGTTACTTGCATATGTGTAGAAATTAGGTGAAGAGAGGGAAATGAATTGAACAGGGGAAGAGGTAGCCTGGTGTGTGAGCTGTATGCTAGGCTTCAGATGTCAAGTCCAACTTCTTTGTGCCTTTAAATCAGTCTCTTCTACAGCACGATCACTTGTGCAACTGTTTCACAATAATGTCCACTGCTTCCGCGAGGTTGTTCACATATCCATCTGCCTTCACTTCCGGGTGTTGCTCATCACAAGACCTGCAGAGGAGAGAGTAGGGTGACACTGATAGAAGTGGGAGTGGATGTTCCAGAAACAGGCACATAAAAATGAATTATGGTTTCTCAGAAATACATGAAGAGAAGGGCAGATGTTAAGTTTTGTTACAATGCAATTATCCATTAGTCTGGTAAGTACTCCCATGAAACCTTTATAATATTGCCACTGACACACATCAGGTTTGGAATATTTGTTGGATGACACTTGTCTATCGTTAGAACTACAGTAGAATCTACTCAATCATTTCTCTGATAAATGCCAAACCCGCTTAATTGTGATAATTAGCAAGGATGCCTCTCAGTGACTCTAGACACAGATAACAGCACAGCCAGTCAATCTAAATGTCACATCTAATGTAGAGGTGGGCGAAATTTTTCTACCAAAACTTTTTTTCAGCAAAAAATGCAGCTTCCGTGACACCAAAATATTTTGCAATTTTGTGCTAAATTCACCAAATTGTTTTGATTGAAAAAACCCTAAAAAAAAAACCCCCTAACCTCCGAAAAATATTAAAACATGTTTGTTTTGACATTTTTGAAACAAAACATTTAGATTTTTTTTTCCAAATTTCTTTTCATTGTATTTTTTTAAATTAAAAATGTAACAAAAGCTTGAAAATGAAATGAAATGTTCTGTTTCACCCAAAAGATTTCTTTTACTTTTTGATTCACTGAACGTTTTGAAAAAAACTGTTTTCAGATTGACCGGAAACAATTTTAATGTTTTGATTTGTTAGAATGGCCAGCAAACTGAAAAATCTGTTATTTGCATAGCTCTAGTTTGAGGGCATCTGCAAGCCTTTTCATGGCACCGAAAAGTGTGAGCTGGTGTTCCTTCTCACATGCTTCCCAGTGTGCAGCTATTAGTTTTCTTTAGTGTCCTTCCATTATGGTGGATAAATCAATCAATCTCATCCTAGTTTACTTCTGAATATGTTTTGCTGTTGTTACTAGAATTATTTGTATTATGGCAGGGCCTACAGGACCCAACCAAAATGAGGTTGCATTGTGCTAGGCACTGTACAAACAGAGTAGGAGACAGCCCATGCCTTGAAGAACTTACATTCTAAACAGACAAAGGATGGAGAGAAAACACTAAGGCACAGAGAGGTGGAGTCACTCCCCCTAAGGTCACAGAATTCTTCCTCTGAGGAGAAATGCCAAACTGTCCCCACTCTCTTTCTCTTTATTGTGTCTGGGAGGTAGCTCTTTCCCTATGCTTCCACTATCATCTGCATTAGCTCTCTGCACCTAATTAATCTCATGTGATGCTCTTCAAATCCCATGAGAAAGCCCCATCTCTCTTCTCTGGCTGAAGATAACACCAAGTCCTCACTCTAATAATAAATAGCAATAATAATTGGCTCTTAAATAGAAAGTTTTCAATCTGCAGCTCTTAAAGCACTTCACAGAGGAGGTCAGTACCATCACCCCCATATTACAGATGGGGAAACAGAGTGACTTGCCCAAGGTGAGTCACTAGACCAGTGGCAGAGCCAGGGACAAATCTGTGTGCTAACTCTGACATTTTCCCCAAGCTCGATCATTTTTCCTGAAGTTTTGCCTTCATATTCTTTTTTCCCTCTTTTTGCCACCATCTCTACAGATCTTAGCTGTGTGTTATATTCTACATATCTTTCACGAATCTACATGGACAGATGATTTGGCTAGGGAATATTCTGTGATACCTTGTATGGATGATGGTCTATATAATTAACTACTTAACCAAAATGAATGCATTGTATCTTACATAGCATTTTATCTATATCAGCAAGAGCTTTTAGAAATTGCATGCCTCTGATTTTATAAAGTTTATGAGCATTTCAGTTTACTATTACAGAAAAGAATTAATTCTTGGCCTGGAAAAATGAGTGGGCTCTATGTAGTTTCAGTTGGTGGAGGACTAAGGGTTTAACCTGAATGTGTCAACATTATGCCTGTTGGGCTGAGTTATGAATCAGAAAATACATGGATTTTATTCTTAATGGCTTCCCTCCAAGACCCTTGAAAAGAGACAAGAGCTTAGTTGTCCAGCTCTCTTCCCTCTCAGTTCCCCATTTTCTTCTGTATAGGGCAACACTTTATTTAGTGAGGGTTATTGTCTTAATGGGGGAAGATGCATTTCCCATCGGATGTCTGGTAGCCATGGAGATTATTATTATTTGTGATGTGGAGAATTTGGTGGGTACTTGTCAGTACGAGTCCCAAATTATTTTTCAGTTTTTGAACTAGGGCTCCCTGGAGCCCTTTTCCTGCTGTTCATTTTTCAGAAGTTCTCAGAGTTTTTGAGTACATGAATTCCTTACAAAGGAGCTGGGAATAGCCTCTTTCAGTAGCCCGTGCTGGTTGAGATTTCATTTGTCAGAAGGTTACAAAGGCCAACATGCAGCTAGCGGAAAAATATTACTTTGCTATTTGGTTTTGTTTGTGAGATCGACAAAGCAACCTGCAAAACAAAGGAAATAGCCACATGAAGCAGATTGTACTTTGGTATCAACTGTAACAGAAATATCTGATCTAAAATGTAGAAGATTAGTGCATGACTCAGTGCTTCAGTCTCCTAGTTCTGCTTTGTTACAGTGTCGTGGTGCAATAATAATAGTGATGATGATGGCAGCTTCATTTATTAGGTTTTCCTCACCCAAATAAGCATTCACGTCACACATGGGACAGCAGCTTATAAAATATAACGGACTAAAACGGGCAAAATCCAAAAAATATAAAACCACTAAAAATTAAATAAAGACTTCAGTTCTGTCCTGCTATCCATACTCACCCACTGACTTCAATGGGAGTTTTGCCCAAGGAAAGATATGTATCTTTATTTCACTTCATATGATACAAGCAGATACCTCTTTCCGAACCGGAAATCAAACTGTACAGAAAGTTCATTTGCATCCTGAGTAGATATTCAGAGTGTAAAAAAACAAGACCTCTTTCCATTTTACACATTAAAATATGCTCCTTTTCTCACGTTCGCAGAAAAAAATACCAGTATGTAAGAATTGTTCAGAAAAAGAAAAACTTTTACAGGAATTTTCAAGTAAACTGTATTCTCTGAGCTACAAAAAAATAAAAAATAAATAAGAAATGCTTAGCTGAACTAACACTCCAGTGATGATCTAGCTGTAACATAAGGTTCTGTACCCTTGACTGATCAAGGTAATATTGTGTGTGTGTTTTGGAGGAGGGCAAGCTAGGCTTACAGCCTGAATACTGTAATACTAATTGCAGATACGCTACTGTTCGGGGTTAACCAATTTAAAGATGTCCCTGATGTACAAAGACATTGCAGTACCACCAAAGATGATTGAAAATCCGTCCATAGGCGACTTCTCCAATTCTGAAGAATTTTCAAGGGGAGGCTGGGTACCTCAAACAGCTAAAGCTACCCAAGCTAAGTCTCATACTATTAGCAGTGCTAGAAAACCACTAATGTGCTGTTTGCTAGGAAGTGGTTGAAATAGACTAACAATACTCTAAAATAATTGCATCTCTTTAGAAAAACTGCACAAATGGGTTCTGAATTAATTGACTGCTAAGTCATTATGTTGGTCAATCATTTATTATTTTATAAAAGCTAATTATATTCAGCAAACAAAAGAATATGTACAATAAGATGCAATTGTGTTTCTGACACAAGCAGCAAGCGGTTGAGAAGGTCAGACTGTTTTTACTTGGTCAGCCCAGCTCTCAGATGACAGGGTTTGCTTTCAACACTCTAGTCCCAGGTAATGTATTTATTTTGTGCACCTATCCAAGTACCATGTGGACACATTACATAGATTAACAGATTGTGAGAATGAGAGAGTTGCACAGCTGGGGACCTTCCACTACACAGGGTGATTTCACATGTGCTGATTTGCTTGAGGAAAACCTTTTAGGGGTGGAAAAATTAACAAGAGGCATGATTTAATATCAGGTGACTGTCAGTGCCAATGATGGACTCTGAAAGCAATGTCTGGAAAAGGTGTGAGCGAGCACAACATACGCCAGAGCACTGCAAGCTTTCCCAGACAGCTCTGCTAATGTACTCCCCGTCCACATCTGCAGCACCCTTCCCATTTATCCCAGCCTGACCATTTCTATTCTGTTTTGCAGACAAATAGCTGACAGGACTAAAACGATCTATTTGGTACCCATTCTGGATGTGAACTCAGGATGGCAATTGGCTTTCTGTACAATGCAAACTCTGGTTAGGAGAGATCTTTGCAATATGTTACTTGTATTGTATAAAATAAAACACAGATAGATGGACACGTAACCCTTATTCAGGAGAAATTCCCACTGAAGTCAATGGGACGTAAGCAGGTACTTGAAGTTAAGAATGTGCTTATGTGCTTTGCTGTATCTGTACAGCACCTAGCACAATAGGGTCCTGGCCCATGACTAGAGTGCCAAGGTGCTACGATAATAATAAATAATAATCTCTTTGGGTCAGGGGCTGTCTCTTTGTTCTGTGTTTATACAGCACCTGGCACAACAGAGTCCAGGGCTGTGACTAGAGCTCCTCAATACAAGTAATAAATGATAACAAATAGTAACTACAGCAACAAGAGGTTCAGAGGGTTTATTTAATTTCAACTGATTTAACATTTTGGGATTTTGCTTGTTTTGTTTCATTGTACTTTTGAAGTTGCTGCCTGGTGACCTTCGTTACGTGAGGGGAAACTAATAAATAAAATAGTAATTTATATTCTTATTATTGCACCATGACTCCCTAGTGAAGCAGAACAAGGAATCTTGAACAAACAGTCCAGCTCCATCCCCTTCTGCTAACTGTAAAATGGGAAATTTCTAGTACTGTTGACATCAACACACAAGCTGGCCATTTTCTCCAGCTTGCAGACAGCCTTGTAGATCTCAAAAGCCAAGCATACCATCATGGTTTTCCCCTAGTTTAATACTGGCCATTGTAGTTTTCTGTCCAATGGAATCTTCAACAATAGCACTAAAAAGCTCATGACAAGGGTAACATTTTCAAAAGCGTGTAAGTGATTTAGGAGCCCAAGTTCCATTTTCAAAAGTGATGTTGGCAGAGCCAGATTTACAAAAGTATTTAGGTGCCAAGAGAAGCAGATAGGCACCAAATAGAATGTACAAAAGCACCTATGTGAATTAGGTGCCTAACTCCCATTGAGTTTCAATGGGAGTTACGTGCTGAACCTGCTCAGGCACTTCTGGAAATCCCACTAGGTAGCTATCTGCCTCTGTAGGCGCACAGATACCTTTCAAAACCCAGCCCTTCAGAGCTCATGTCTTACTGACTACCTACATCTTTAGCTACTTAAATACCTTTGAAATGTGACCCTAAGTCACTTTGGCAGTGAATTAAACTGAATCAAATTAAGGCCACTTCCATTCTGAATAAGAGAATCCACACAGGGGTTTAATGTGGTTTAACTACTCCACTTTAAAAGTTAATTTGGATTACTTTTCTGAGTGTTCCCGTGTAGACAAGCCCCAAGTGGCCGGGACAAGGACTGAATCAGTACCGAAAGTGAACTACCCTCTGAGCTGTACAGATTGTCCTTCCCAAGTTGGGGTTGTGTAACGTACCTGTTGAGGCTGAACAGAGAAGCTCATTCTCCAGGACTATCAATCTGTCATACTTCATGAGGCAGTGGACATTGCCACAGGTTCTCTGCCCATTGTCCCCACTGGCTCCTTCCTACTTCACCTTTGACCTTGCTCCATCCTCCCCATTTTTTTTTCTGCTTTTAGTAAAGTTTGATACCTTTGTACCCCCACTCAGCGCCCTCTGCACCTGAGGGGGAGACCATTGCTGTTCCCACTGATGGTTCTTGTAAGGAGTCTCCCCTCCCTCCATTGAGGTCCAAAAGGCTGGCACCTTTCATGAGCACTAAATTCTGCTTAGAGAAGGAGCGTTCTCATTTAAATTACAGAAACATGTACATTTACCTCCAGAGTAACAGCCAATACTGATGCAGTCTTTAGGGACAACAAAGCTGGAGGGGATGGCTTAGTACTCCAAGCCTCAGCTGTGAAATACCTAGAACTAGAACCACGGCTTCAAAGTCCCTGCAGCAGTGACCCAGCCTTTCATTCCTCTCAGGCAGGTAAACTGGGCTCCCAATTTGTTTACAACATCATGACTGCTTGGTCTCAGTGTATAGCTAGCACTCCTGCCATGCAGGGAATTCTCATTGACATCAGTAGGAGTTCCCTTGTGAAATGAGCAACGACACACCAGCCAATCCTGCAGCCCAGGTGCTGTCAAACTCCTGTTGAAGTTACCCCCTCTGCATTAGAATATTGTTGCTTAACTTTCCCCCTGTTGCTATTGCTCCACCACTCTGGAAGTGCTAGTGGAGACAGTGGTTCTGGCATGTGCTGGCGTATTAAGCACTATTGTCTAACCCTACTCAGAACAAGCCTACACAACATGATGATACACATGCTGGTGGCTATAGGAGCCTTGTATACAACAGCACTTGACTGTTAATACCACAGGCGAAGCTACAAGAGTGGGACATTTTAGGATACAAGGTTTATGGGAGTTTTGCCTAATTTTGCTCCAGTGTATAAAAAGAACAGTGCAAGATGCTCCTGAAAAGCTGTCCACAGCTTGCAGTTGGTGGGTTTGGAGAGCTTTAGTAATGTCCAGGCACGAGACATTTTCCCACTGTCTTTTCTCAAGTACTCATGAAGAGTGAAATTCATGCTCTATGCATATGGCCAGCATAAGGCTTATTTGCCACTTAAATGTTATTTTGTGAGCTTAGATGGGACTTAGTGGTGCGTGGGCCTTGTGCTGCACAGAAGGTGAATGTCACCCCAAGTGAATATGTTGTTTAAAAGGCCGGTTTGTAATTATCAGAACATCACATCATATGATTGTATTTGGTGTGATACAATACAATCAAACAGATCCTGACTCGGTTATCACTCATGAGTATCAAAGGACTAGGCACTATGTTCTCCAAGGAACCATTTCTCATTTTCACTATTTTAAAAAGTCAACTGCCAGAGCATTGTATGCTTTGATCCTTTCACATCTCTCAGGCTAAACTGGGTCTATCTAGATCAATACTTGGAAGTGAGGTATCTAGGGAATACTAGGATAGTTCAGAAAATAGTGGTGATGATTTCAACTACTCTTCATACTGAATCAATAGATATGGCCTATCATGGTATTAGGGGTACCTGCTAACAGAGGTGACCTCTTTCAGATAAAATGTAAAACCAAAGTCCTGATCACCTGTGGTCATTAAAGGTCACCTGGCAACTTTTACAGGAGTAAGTCATGCTGTCTGAGGTGGCTCACAACTGTGAGTGCCTATCTCAGGACAGACTGTCAGAAAACAAGGGCAGACACCCCAACTGGTTGGGTATGTTCTATAATTAGATTTCACCAAGCCAGTGACAAATGTGTACTCCTGGATCACTGTAACAGTCTTCCTATGGAGTCACAGACAGACCCCTTTGACTCCCCAGCCTATCTTGCCACCCAGACTAACTGAACTTTGTGATACAATGCTACTTACACCTAAAATCACACCACATCAGGTTTCTCCCAGTCCCAAGAGAGCAGTCACTTACCCCAGATCAATTGGTACTCCAGATTTTACACCAAAGACAATGTTGTAATGCAATGCAGCCAATTCTACAATAAACTAACTAAAGATTTATTAGCTAAGAAACAGAATGAGAGTTAATGAGAGGTTAAAGCAGGTAAAATCTATGTACAAGTGAGTCACAGTCTATAATTCCAAATGGTGACAGAGATGTAGTAATCTGTCAGTTTCCTAAAAGTCTCTCAGGGCTACCCAGAATAACTCTGGGGATCTCTGTCTTCTCATGCAGTCATTTTGCCTTGTTAGAATCCGAACAGTCCAGAGATCAAGGATCTTTCTTTGAATCCATATTTATAGTATCTTCACTCAGAAAGTAAGCTGGCAGCGTCTCTACCCATGTGGGCTTTTCTTTTGGTGGGAGTGAGGAATGCAATTTGAGTCTCTGACCTCAGGTCATCACCACAATGCATAGCTGTGGTGAATGAAGTGATCCAGGTATTATTTGCACATTAGTATGTAATGTGCTTTGGGATTCTCTGAAATGAATACAGCTATATACATATGAGATATTATACATTTAAGAGGATGTTTTGGGGGACCGGATAATAGACTATTCATATGCAATGGACACTTTCAGTGTAACTACTGCCCCCCCCCCCCCAAATGATTCTTGTCCATTATTACTTTAGGATTGGCTAATGTGTACCTTTGTATGTGTGGTTCCAGGTGAGTGTCTGGTTTTGGTGGGGGTGAACCCCTAAACACATAATCATAAGGAACCATTTATCAGAAAGGACCCCAAGTCTTAGAATGTACGTTAACCAGAATGTTATTAGATCATGTAGGCAGTTTGAGAAGTTGATAGCAACCCCCCTGCATAAGTACAAGTGGGTTACTTCACACTGAATACACAGTGATCATACAACTCTGCACTAGAGAAACTAACATGCTGGTTGGAATGTCTTTTTTTTAAGTACTTTGCTTGTATTACTCTTTAACAAACATACGAAGAACGAAATGGGAACAGCTGAGCTGAAGCACTATGTGGATAAAATATAAAAGGCTTAACACATGAGAGTGTAAACTGAGACAGTTGACATGGATTGCCATGGCCACAGGGATGAAAATAGTTAGATTATTCAGATCAACCTCAACTAGACCAGCAGAAACTTGACTTCAGAGAATAGGAGCAGATGGTAACCAACTAACACATGATTGACATGATGGATTAAAATTAGCTACTTGCACTGTTCCTTAAAAATAGGGGTGTGAAGGAAAACAGCATGCAGGGCCAAAGAAAGGTACAGATGTTAATGTGAACATGACAAATGATCTTGCATTCCAGTGTACAATGCTGAAGTCATTTGGCAAATCTAATCTGTAACAATATGTGTCCCCCTGTCATTGACCTTTTCTGCAATATAGCACTGTGAGAGCTAAACATCATTCCACACAACCTCCTTGCGTTTATACAGGGGAATCTCTTTGTGTCAGAGCACAGTTCCCACTTACTCGCTAATTAAACAGGATACACTCCCCCCACATAAAATTAGATTAAAAAGTCTAAAACTGTTTCTCTTGGCAATGTGTTCTTCAGGACTCTTACTGAACCTGTAAACGGCATCAGACACAGTTTAACAGGATTTTCTTTATTAGCAATGTAAACAGATACTGTTAACCTTTGCTAGTCTCTTTAGACAGAGGCAATAATTTTACTGAGTGCTACAAGAGAAACTCTTTTTTTAGTCCAACATGGGTAATTTAATTAGTTCAGCACTGCAAATCCAAATAAATCACTATGATGGACAGCACGTTGATGCATCGTTAGTAAATGTCTGTAGAGTGTTTCTCTGACATTATAATTTGAGATGAACCAGCACCAATACCACAGAACTGAGCTCCCAACTTTGAAGAGGTTTGAATCTGACTCTGAGCTTTGTAGCTGACCATTATCTCTATAATGGGCTGGGACCAAAACTCCAAATCTAAGCACCTCCGAGCTTTGGGGAACTACATAATCAGATCTGTGCAATGATCAAACATCAGACTGATGTGCAGAACTCCCTTTGAAGAGAGGAAGAATAGCCTGGTGGCTGACCCACTAGACTGGGACTCAGGAGAGCTGGATTCAATTCCTGACTGCCACAAAATTCCTGTGTGACTTTGGGCAAGTCAGTGAATCTCAGAATGCCTCAGTTTGCCATCCTTTCCCTGTCTTGCCTAGTCTAACTGTAAGCTTGTTGGGGCAGGGTACTGTCTCTAACTCTATAATTGCACATAGCCTACCACAATGGGTTTTCAACTTTAGGTGGGGCCCCAGGCCCTATCATAATACAAATAATAACCAAGAAAAAGCTTGGGTCTGTCTCTAATTATTAGATGCTTTCTTTTCTTTTCTTTTCTATTATTAGATTTTTTAATCAGAGATTAAGAAACACTTCCACAAAAAGATCTAACAATAAGGAATATCATAATGACACCCTCTATGGATGTGGTACTGGCAACTACCTCACTGCACTCTCTGTTTCTGGTAAATGCACTTGCAAGAGCAACAGAAAACAAGCCTACACAAGAAGTCATCTGTGTCACAGATTCCTAGCAACCTCCATCTCGCTTCTCTTACCTCCCAGAACAGCACACGCAGCTTAATTGTGTTTAATTGCATCTAATTTACATGCAAGAATCCATAAACAGGTTAAATTAACAGCCAAATTGTTTGCTAACATCTAGGGGAAATCTGTGGGTTTGCCTCTTAATTGTTCCATATCATGTGAAAAGGCTACAGTTTTAACAGAGCAGAAAAACAGACTAGGTAGAGTGTTTCTTCAGGAAACAAACCATCAAAATGCAGGAAAACAAATGGATTGAGAGGTTAGGGAAGTATTTTCTCCTGTAATCAAAAAAAGAGACAAATCTTAGGAACTAGTTACCTAGATCTCTGCTTTCCTGCCTAGTTGGAAAGCATTTGCTGAGGCAAATAAGTTCACTTTTTAAACATACGCATGCTGAACAAGTTAAACTGAAGCACTATCAATGAGGAGTCCTTGTGGCACCTTAGAGACTAACAAATTTATTTGGGCATAAGCTTTCGTGGGCTAAAACCAACTTCATCAGATGCATGGAGTGGAAAATACAGGAGCAGGTATAAATACATGAAAGGATGGGGGTTGCCTTACCAAGTGTGAGGCCAGTCTAACGAGATAAATCTATTAACAGCAGGATACCAAGGGAGGAAAAATAACTTTTTTTTTTTGCACACACAACAAAACCACCAACCCAGGAACCAAACCCTGCAACAAAGCCCGGTGCCAACTCTGTCCACATATCTATTCAAGGGACACCATCATAGGACCTAGCCACATCAGCTACACCATCAGGGACTCATTCACCAGCACATCTATCAATGTGATATATGCCATCATGTGCCAGCAATGCCCCTCTGCCATGTACATTGGCCAAACCGGACAGTCTCTACGCAAAAGAATAAATGGACACAAATCTGACATCAGGAATCATAACATTCAAAAACAAGTAGGAGAACACTTCAATCTCTCTGGTCACTCAGTAACAGACCTAAAAGTGGCAATTCTTCAACAAAAAAAACTTCAAAAACAGACTCCAATGTGAAACTGCAGAACTGGAATTAATTTGCAAACTGGATACCATCTGATTAGGCTTGAATAAAGACTGGGAGTGGTTGGGTCATTACGCAACCTAAACCTAATTTCCCCAATACTAATTATTCCCTACTGTTACTCACCTTCTTGTCAACTGTCTGTAATGGGCCACTCTCATTATCACTTCAAAAGTTATTTTTCCTCCCTTGGTATCCTGCTGTTAATAGATTTATCTCGTTAGACTGGCCTCACACTTGGTAAGGCAACCCCCATCCTTTCATATATTTATACCTGCTCCTGTATTTTCCACTCCATGCATCTGAAGAAGTGGGTTCTAGCCCATGAAAGCTTATGCCCAAATAAATGTGTTAATCTCTAAGGTGCCACAAGGACTCCTCATTGTTTTTGCTGATACAGACTAACACAGCTACCACTCTGAAACCTGAAGCACTATGCTCATTTGTTTACTTCCTAGCCAGTTGGCTGCCTGGTGATGCTAAAGGGGGTGTCCTTGTGTATAAAACTCTAGAGATAATATTCGTTTAAAAAGAATGAGCTCAGTGAGGCCTAAAATTAGAACTGAGTGGGTGTGTTTCGGTGTCCAAACACACGCATGCATGCCACACCTCCCTTTGCTTTAGCCCTGTGGGCAGGAAGGGTGCTGAGGTATACTGAAATCCTTCGCTCTGAATTGAAGTACTTGAGAGAGCAGGATTATACTTCAGTGCTCCGCCTATTCACCAGAATGCAGCACAGGGTGGTGAGACATGGACATATGCACTTGTGAACAAACCCAGAGCCATAGTCCTGGATGGCAGGCAGCCCAGCAGCAAGGTTAGAATGCTATCAATGTTGCAGCTCCTTTGTTTTCCCTCAGGATGTGGGGAGAGGGTAGACAGACAGGTTTGGGATGCCAGGCTTGAATGACTGTGGCTGGACCTTGGGTCTGTCCAGTTCCTTGATGAACATATAAGAGGACATGAGGAAATTAAAAGCAGTTTATGTAATTGCTAAGACTAAAATCAGTGGGGAGAGAATCCTGCTCATGTTCCATCTACATGAAATTTAAGACCTATATTATTAAAAGATCTTTGAGTGCAATTTAGTTGTTTGGGAGGCAGGCCCAGTCCCTCCAACACCTGGGAAGTGCAGGTATTTCACAGCAATCTGAAGCAAACGAAGGAAAAAGAGCTAACAGGGCTAAGTCATGATACAATATACTGGTGCCATGGTAGAATGTATGGCTTCCTCATGCCCTCCCTCAACCCTGCCCGCTGCATATCAGCCAAAGGATCACCCACTGTCCCAATTTAGTAGCCGTTCTCCTACCCTCTCTGCTTCCTACCACATCTGAGAGCCACTTCATCTTCCCATGCCCCTGACTCGGTAACAGTGAAAGGAGGCACTCTGTTTTTTTCCATCTAGTGTGCAGAATGAGGGGAAAGGAAGCTGACAGCTATGAAAGCGATAGGAATCCTTCAGAGGTTTCTCTGACAATGCAGAATGCCCTTACAGAAGACATGCTGCTGTGGCCTCTGCCCATTTGTATTCACAGATTGCTTCGGGCACAACCGTACCCTTCAAATGGAGTGCATTCAAAGCGCAGGGCTTTCCCTCAGGAATAACGTAAAAAACACAGCAAAAGGGAGAGGAGATGGTGATAAAAACTATTTGGGGGCAAGGGAGGAGGAGGATGATCAAGCAGGTCTTATTAGAAATCAAGGCGGAAAGCAGAGCACAGGCAAGATAAATCAGAAAACTAATCTCAATGGAGATCATTTCTGAAAATCTTCTAAGGAACATTGAAAACACAAGATGATTTTGTAAGCGTTAGCAAGAAGGTGGGCAATGTGACACAGGACAGGAAGGAGTGTTTCCAGTAGTTAGAGCAGGGGACTGGAAGTCAGGACTCAGGTTCCATTTCTCGCTTTACTCCTGAATCACTGTTTGATTTCTGACAAGTAACTTCACCTCTTTGTGACTCAGCTTACCATCCTGTGAAACAGGTATCATAAAAACCTTCCCAGTCTCCCAATGGGTATTGTAAGGCTTAAATAAATATAATAAAATGATGGTGATAATGCCTTAAGCACCTATACAGGGTTTTTGTCTTCAAAGCACTTTACACACTTTATTTAATTAATTCATCCATCCTGATAACATCCCTGAGTGACAGTAAACAAATATCACCAGATGGAAAGTTTAAGGGACTTGCTCAAAACCAGAGAGAAAGTGTATCAGAGTATATCAGATTTATTCATTTATCTGAGTGTATCAGATCTGGGATAAATCCCAATTAATTAATGTTCATAAAGTTCACCTAGGGAAGTGGTGGACTCTCCACTCTTAGAGGTTTTTAAGGCCCAGCTTGACAAAGCCCTGGCTGGGATAATTTAGTTGGTGTTGTTCTTGCTTTGGGCAAGGGGTTGGACCAGATGACCTCCTGAGGTCTCTTCCAGTCCTAATCTTCTATGATTCTACGAAGTGCTTTGAGACCCTTTGATGAAAAGAGCTATGTACCTTCAAAACGTTATATATACTACAGCAGTGGTTCTCAAAGCCGGGCCGCCGCTTGTTCAGGGAAAGCCCTTGGCGGGCCGGACTGGTTTTTTTACCTGCCGTGTCCGCAGGTTTGGCCGATCTCGGCTCCCACTGGCTGCAGTTCGCCGCTCCAGGCCAATGGGGGCTGCGGGAAGGGCGACCAGCATGTCCCTCGGCCCATGCTGCTTCCTGCAGCCCCCATTGGCCTGGAGTGGCGAACCGCGATGAGCTGAACCTGCAGACGCGGCAGGTAAACAAAAGGGCCCGGCCTGCCACGGGCTTTCCCTGAACAAGCGGTGGACTGGCTTTGAGAACCATTGTACTACAGCAGGTTTCTTGCATCCTTGATTCCTGTAAAATTCACCAGTGTGTGCTCTTTCATTTCTAACATAGAGTAAGTTGGTCTTTTACAAAGAATAAGGACACATGAAAAGAAAAGAAAAGAAAAGCTGTTAGGCAAAATAAATCTAATTTGAAATCCTATCAATTTTCTTAGACAATTTCCTGCTTCCATCCTAACATTCTCAATGAATGGAGGTCCAGTGCTGCAAACCGAATGAGTTAGTACATCCCTGACTAGCAGTGGGAACTCAGACACAGAGAGCAGGAAACAAGACACAGAATAGTCTCTCTCATCTCTGGCCACTAAGGGCCTGATCCAATCCCCTTCAAGAAAATGGTAAGAATCCCATCAGGTACATCTATACTGCAAAAAGACCTGCAGGACTTGTGCTATGGGCTCAACATAGCAATGTAGACATTCAGGCTCAGGCTGGAGCCTGGGCTCTGAATCCTGGTGTGTGTGTGTGTGTATGGGGGGGGTCTCGGATCTCAGACTCTAGCCTCAATGGGAACGTCTATGCTGCTATTTTTAGCCCAGTGGAAACATCTATGCTGCTATTCTCTGTTCTCGGTGGTAGCAGGTGACAGAACAAGGAGTAATGGTCTCAAGTTGCAGTGGGGGAGGTCCAGGTTGGATATTAGGAAAAACTATTTCACTAGGAGGGTGGTGAAGCACTGGAGTGGGTTACCTTGGAGGTGGTGGAATCTTCTTCCTTAGAGGTTTTTAAGGCCCGGCTTGACAAAGCCCTGGCTGGAATGATTTAGTTGGGGATTGGTCCTGCTTTGAGCAGGGGTTGGACTAGATGATTTCCTGAGGTCCCTTCCAACCCTGATATTCTAGGATTCTATTTTTAGCCCCGTGGTGCAAGCTGTGTGAGCCCAAGTCAGCTGACCCAGGCTCTGAGACTTGCTGTTGTGGGGCTTTTTTTTTTTTTTTTTTTGGCAGTGTAGAGATACTCAGTGACTACAGTGTGTGTGGGATCAGACCCTCAGGGACATATTCTGCCACCCTTACTCATGTTGAGCAGTCCCTTCCTCCACGAGTAGTTCCATTCATTCCAATGGGACTACTAATTAAGTAAGGTCTACTCACCATGAGTTGGGGTGGGCACAATCTGGCCCTTAGAGCCTGATCTCAGACCCACTGAAGCCAATGGGAGTTTTTCCATTGTCTTAAATGGACATTGGATCAGGTCCATTTAGAAACCCTGTCTCCACCTGTGCTAATTCATTCTGAATGTTCAGCCCTCAGCTGGGTGAATTTTTGTGGCTATACATTTGCAGGGCCACCAATTTATCTGCATCATGTAAATGTGTAGTCCTGTGAGAACTTGACTATCAGTGATTTTCACCTGCCTGATAGTGTTCGGCAGCTCACAGCAGAGATCTGTAGCATGTAGTCCAAAAGCTGCCCTGAAGACAGCACGCTACAGAATGCTATTATGCAGCTGAGAACCATGGATAATGTATTTCCCATCTGTGCATGTCAGAACGCTGATGCGACAGTCTTTAAACACAAATATTGTATAACTGCAGTAAGCACACAGCTGTCTACGTATATTTAGGGGCAGATTCCCCCTCCCTCGTTCATGCTGGTAGTAACCTACTCCTTGAGTAGTCCCAATTCGCCTATGTTTTAGATTTCTGTAGTTACTGTACCAAACAGTCTATAAATATACAATTCTGAGGAAGCGGATGACATGAGGAATTGTTCCCCTCCTCCTGCTATTTATTTTTTCTTTCAGGAAATGTAGTGCATGTGAAGGTGCCAGATTAAGAGCTTTTCAGACTGACGCCCTCTCTTTCCAGGGCCTAGGAATGGACAGTAGTAAAGAAAGCTTCTCAACACACCCCCACCAAAGTGCCTCAGCCTTGTAGGGACCACTGCCAAGGGTGAGAAAGCAGAACAGTTGCCATGTCCATTCAGTCTTTGGCCTTTCTGTTGAGACTGCCAACCAGGTGGCAAGTTAGTGCCAGTTCTGATAGTAGCGTCATGGTGACGCTAGGCACTCAGCTGAAACCACTGACGCTAGGGCCAGGCACTCAGCTGAAACCACCAGCCCAGTTCATATTTGGTAGGCTGCCCTGTACCCCCTCACTGCGCCAATGACAGTATCCATCATGCTCCCTTTGTTTTCTTCTCTCATTCCCTTTATCCACAATGCTCTCTGTGCATAGAACAATCTCACAAAACCTGTTCATTAAGGCCTGGTGCTACCAAAAGCACCACATGGCTGGATCCCTGCTCCTTCATGGAACCCCTCTGAAGTCAATGGGGCTTTGCAAGCATGAAAGGGCTCACCTGGACAGACCTAGGGGCTACTCTAATTTGTGCCAATTATCAAGGTTCCTTCCTTCCTGTCCTCTCTGAGTCCCTCTGCAGCCCTGCCATGCTCCCTGAAGCAAACCCTGTGGGGATGGTGATGTAGGAGCTGGCTCGGCCAGCTCTGTCTGCTGGGGGCTCCTTCATGTTGGGATATCCCCAGCAGGGGATGTATGGAATTTGCCTCACTGTGTGTAACACAGGCAGATTTTTTTTTCTTTTTTGCCTCTGCAAATTTAGCCCTGAGAGTGTGCAATTTCATTTGGTCAAACAAGCAATCCAATGTTAAGAATGTTGCACAATGGTAGCCATTCAAAAGTCAATATCTGTGACTAGTTGCCCTGCAGGTACTATCGTTTTGCTGTGTACTTAAAACAGCACATAGCTGGGAGGGAACTGCTGGTAAGTGTTAAGTTTTAAATGGTGATGACTGTACAAGGAGAGGCCCAGTTTTCACATACTTTGTAGATTCTGTCAAGTTTGGGAGCTAGTTGAACTGGAAATTGCACATGTTAATATACTGGTATGTTACGGAGGTTCACATCTGTTTCCTTGATGATAACTTAAGGACTTAAGTTTCAAGTTTCAGGCAGACTAAGGGCCAAATTCAGAGTGTGGCCTAGTGGTCAGAACACTGGACTGGGACTCAAGAGGACATGCCGGGGCTCTATGCCTGGCTCTGCCATGAGCTGGGTCACCTTGGGCTAGTTACTTACCACCCTGTGCTTCAGTTTTCCCATCTGTAAAATGGGGGTAATAATACTGAATTCCTTTGTAAAGCTCTTTGAGATCCACTGATGAAAAGCGTTATATAGAAGCTAGGAATTATTATTATTCTCAGCTCATGTAAATAAGGGTAATTCTACTGAAGCACCTAGGGGAAGAGGGTGCAACTGCACAGGCCTTTAAGGAGTTGCACTTGCTTACACCAGGTCTGCATTTGGTCCTAAGAGGTTATGGAGCAGTGACCTGAGGTTACTGAACTATACAGTATGTATTCAATTTTGTGCATCTTGGACAGGATGCTGCTCTGAACATAATCCAAATTCAGGCATCCCACAGAACATATGAGACTCCAAATGAGAGATTCAAAATGTGTTTGCTTGCATGAAATGCTAGAAACATCAATAACCAGAGGACTCATGCGCTGGAAGTGCAAGTGAAAGGCATATTTGTGAGGTTTTGCTAGGATGCCATTGCTCATTAGGAGGAATTTGGAACCTTTTCTATTGGTATACACTTGCTTGGTATTGCTTGTGGAGTGAGCCTGGCAGCATTTAATTTACAGAGGATGCTACTTTGTTAAGTTTGTCCATTATTGTTGACAGGAGGGTTATTGCCAGACACCCGGAGCAATGTTTCTGAACTTACATTTCAAATAGGAATGGTGAAATCTATGCCCGGCTACAATGAAATGTGAAAGCTATTATATCATTTAATGGACCCTTTCAATCCCTTTGATGACCTCTGAGGGTCGGTTATTTCCTGTTAGAGGAATGGTTCCCTGCATTCTGAAGTAGAACATTGCTTTTCTATTGGCTGTAAATCCTTTTGTGTCTTCTCTGCTGAGTCACTTGAGTTTTTATATTCAGTTCATGCTATTAAACTCTGGAAGCATACAGCAGAAATGTGGCCTTTGGTACGAAGAGTTGCCATGTATGTTTGTGTAGTTGAAATGGTTCCCATGCTGTGTAATCAGAACAACTTCATTTATTAAATATGGGTTCATGCAGGGTTCTCCTTTTGTGCATAGCACAGATGTTTTCAATAAAAACAAAAGTCTCCTCCCTGCCCCTCAAAAGTCACAAGTGCTCTTTGCTGAGAAAAATCTGAAAAAGAACTGCCACAGATTTGCCAAACTCTCCAGTATAGTATGGCATTTGCAAGCATCGGGAGACTGTCAGTTGCCTGCTTGGATTAATTATTGACGAACTATGTGCCTTTGCCCTGTGAACTTATTCAATCAATTAAGAAATCATTTTAAAATTCCCAAGAAAGGATTTGCGGGCACAGACACAAATATGCATGTACACAAACATGCATCTTACACACAACTACTGCATTAGCCCTGAACAGATTATGGACTCACTAACACATTGCAGTGGAAAAGATTAACTTCTGGGGCTGGGATTTGCCTAAGGGCATTAGGCACTCAAATCATATTGAAACTCAATTTAATTTGGGCATCTCACTCCTTTAGACACCTTTTGAAAAGCCCCGCCTAAGAGAACATTTCACTTCATCCTTCTAATACATTACACAAGTTCACAATATAGTAAAGGAATGAAATTAATGCTGACTCTTGAATTTGCAAAGCACTGCATAGAAATTTAACTACAAATGCCTATGGGCCTGAATGTTGGGGAGGAAAGGTCTTTTTCAAGCAGTGGGAGAAAGATGTATTTATTTAGGGTTATGATCTTGTTTGGTGATCAAAAATATTGGACCAATTTATCCCAGGTGTAACTCCCATAAATTCTACAACCACTAATAATGTGATCTTCTAGCAACAAGATGCCTGTGGCTACAATACCAGGTAGCATTTAAAGGCTGTTTTCCAGGTAAACTTTTTAGTGAAAATAATACTTCTCTTTGGACAATATCTGGTGAATCATATGTTCTTGCTTTTAATTAGGAATGTGGCTATCAGAAATGCAGTGAGACTCCCAGGAAACCAAAACTAAAGAAGAATGACATCTGTGTAATAAATTTCCCATCTCAAATGAAGTGATGCCCTATTCATGGCTAGGAAGTTCCTAGTAGGAACCCCCACTTTATCACCTTAAAACCTTTTTCAGATGGGAGACTAAAAAAGTGAAATGTTTCTGAGTTGGAAAATTAAAGCAGCTTTTGGAATCACTTAGCCCAGACAAGCCAATTGTGCAGGAATGTAGATCATAGAAAGTTCCTTGACCTAATGAACAGTATGATAGGTCAGTGAAGATTTTTTTCTTTCCTGCTGGCTTTGTCTGATCTCTCCCAATCCCTATCTATATTTTTAATAGTAAGACTCAGTCCCTGAATAGTCAAACTGTATTCAGTGCTCTGTTCAAGAGGTACATTTTCACATGCTTACATTTCTGCAATAAAATGTGGTTTGGTTCATTGGTGATGGGGCAGGGGGCGATGCCATTACCTATTAGATGAACAGGAAAATCATTCATCAAAAGGAAAGAAACTCTAGAGGCCACAAGCAGCTCTTTAAAAAAAAACTTATTCCCAAGGTCCAGAAAATTTCATGAGGAGATTTCTGTTTTCAGGTTCTAATTAGGACTGGCCAAAGGACGACAATTCCATTTCGCTAAGGATTTTGAGATTTAAAAATCTGGCTTTGTTTACAATTGGAATGAAATCTGAAAACTTAGAAATTCTCCATTAAGGAAAATTCTGAAAATGTTTTAGTTTCACAGTAATCAGAACACTGTTTCAATTCTGACTTTTTAAAATTGTATATTATAATACATACTGCAAAAATTAAAATGTTTTGAAATGAAACCTTGCTTCAGAACAAAACATTGAAGTGTTCTGTTCCAAAATGTCAAAACATTTTTTCCCCAAAATAAAATTTTTTCCAAAAATTGACAGTTTTGTGAAGCAATTCAGTTTTGACAGAACAGCACTTTCCAACAGAAAATGGTTCCATCAAAATGTGTTCCAATTCTAGTTCTATTGAAAATAAGACCCAGTGAAAATTATTGGTAATTTACTACACACAGTAGATTAGAATCACCCCTTTCCTTGTATCCTACCTGTTGGAATTCCCAGGTTAACAGTCACTTGTTTAAACAGGTGGGGCTCTGGTAGCAGCGCATTTTCAGTGATAGATCTTTGTCTATGAAACTTATGCACCATCTTAGCCTAGGCTGGTGAGTTTCTGGGCATGCTGCAAAGCGCATATATTTCCCCAGGATTTCCTGGTGGTGTAAGACTATTGACTAGAGGGAAGTGGGATATGTTAACTTTAGTGGGTTTGGAGGTCTTTCTGACCAACTGTTGAGCTTGGGGTGTGTTTGTATTGTACAGTCCTGGGAGCCCTGGATAGCTAAACATGGCTCTCCTCCTGCAAAGTGATCTGGGTTCCCATGAGGAATCCCTTTCTGTTTACTGGGACTCCATGCAAGAGTCTGTCCTTGTAGATCAGCAGGACTGAGCCCTCATATTTACTAAAAGGAGACTAAGGTTGAGGTTTGCAAAAACGCCTCAAGAACTTGGATTAGAACGAACAAGAATTGGGCACCCAAGCACCATAGCTGGCTTTGGAAATCTCAGCCTAAATGTATCAGCGTGCAACGCTCCACTCTTTCTTGATGCTGGAGACCTAACCAGAGAAACACCACCCACTAGAATCCAGACCAGGCTATCAGCTAGTCATTTTACGAAGTTATTTGGATGCCCACAATCATATAGAATTTGATCACAACTACCTGGCACACTTTTTTTTCCCTCACCTGCCTATATTATTATTATTTCCCTGCAGACTTTCTGCATGGCAGGCTTGGTTAAAATCTTCATAGTATAACTCCATAAACTTGCTAAACATGGCTGCTTGCATCAAGAGGGGGAATTGCATTGTGCATCTCCAACGTCAGACCTCCATATTAAAGACGGAGACAGCCATGAACCACATTGTCCAATGCTCCTGGCTGAGTTTAAAATGTGGACTGGAGGCTCTGGATGACTCTGCTGTACAGTGACAGTGCGGTACTGTATGCGTTCCAGAAAGAGTTCTGCCGTTGAATTCTACATTTAATACACAATGGAACAAACTCTGCCCCAGGGGCAATGAGAAGTCACCAATTTTTTGATATATATGGGGGGAGGAATATAACACCAGCAATGCACCAACCCCACTATGCACAGGGTCTCTGGGGGAAGAATAATATAAATGGGTGAGCCAAAAAAGCCAGCATAGGGTATCTTTACACTGCAATTAGACCCCACGGCTGGCCTGTTCCAGCTGACTTGGCCTTGTAGGGCTCGGGCTAAGGGGCTGTTTAATTGCAATGTAGACGTTAAGGTTCGGGCTGCAGCCCAAGCTCTGGGACACTCCTACTTCACAGGGTCACAGAGCCCAGGCTTCAGCCCAAGCCTGAATGTCTACACCGCAATTAGCCTTAGCCCCTAAACCCAAACCAGCTGGGACAACCGCGGGTTTTTAATTGCAGTGCAGACATACCCATAGAGGCCCAGCTGTTTTAACCACTTAGGAACATGCAAGTAACTTGTAAAATGAAGGGCAATGGGCTTTCAAACTAACTGGTACAAACCCACAGTCTAGCTTTGAGCTGGTGCATTGCTCATCACTAAAGAAACTGCTCAGAGTAACTTGAGGATGTGCAGCTCATTGATTTAAATCAAGGGTTGCTGCCACTTCAAAAGAATCCATTTCACTGTAAACACTGCAAATTATGGTTTGTTTATTGAGCAGCTCTGTAACCCAGACTTACAATGCCTTCTCTTTTGTACCTTGCCTGCTGCTAATGCGTACCTGGCCCCAACTTCAATTTCTGTAGCACCAGGCAAGCAAAACAGTTTTGCTTGGGGGGGGGAGAGCGGGGGAGGAAAAAGAGAGAGAATTACCAATGAACACAAATGTTGATTGTCAAGATTCCCATGAACCAGTTTCACAGACCAACTTCTTCAAATCTACATTGCTTAATTCAGGAGTGGCGGAAGCTCCCTAAAAGCATGTGTGGGGCCACCAGTGCCTGAACCGTGGCCCTGCCCCCGCACCGTCCCTTCTCCCCAAGGCCCAACCCCCATGCTGCCCATTCCCCCCAAAGCCCTGCTCCCACACCACCTCTTCCTCCCAAGACCTTTTAAAAGTGATGGGCCAGGGCCCTTTGCCCCCCCACTTCTGGCACCTCTGACCTAATGTATTCATACAACACCCCTTGAATTAGAGGGTGTAAGCTCTTTGGGGCAAAGACTGTCATTTTCTATATAGTTGTACATAAGATGCTATTGCAACATAAAACACACACACCATTTTTCATGCCTGCATTTGCCTGTTCATGTTTTCTAATAAAATTCAAGTTCCATTGTTTGGAACAGTGAAGTTTGTCACCCATCCTTATTTCTTTGAGCCAGTCCTAATTTTCCAGGGATTATTGCCAGTTCTTGTACGGCTACCCCACCTGATGTTATATAATCCGGAGAAGGGAAAAACCCTTGTGTGCTTCATCAGGGCATCCTGTTGCATAAATTCCCAAAGGTAGCAAACCACAGTGCTATTCTGCAGACTTTTCATCACTGCTTCAACTGACAGTCCCAATCAGCAGCTGTGTTTTCTGTTTTGTGTCTGCGATGAGAAAAACAGGCCTGTCTGGCAGCTGAGCAGGTAATGAAGCTAGCATTGTGTTGTGTGCCTGCAGTCTCTGAGCTACTACAGAGGGCCTGTTTGGACAGTTAGCTCCTAAGACAGACATAAATCAAGCCTATTCTGTTCAGCACTTCATTAGGCAGCTCATGGGGCGGGGGGCGGGAAGTTCAGCAATCAACAACAGAGTTCTTAGGATCATCTACCCCACCAGAGACAGATAAAAACTGTGCTCCCCTATCAATGCCTATAAAGGAGTGAACCTGTTCAAAGACTGAGAACACTTTGCCTGAAAATGCTGCATTTATGTAGCATACTTCATCCAAGGATCTCAAGTACTTAACAAACCTAGAAGGAAATGAAAAAAGATCTGCCCAGTGCAGCAGAGAAACAGGACTATCAGAGAACTAGCTATGGCTCTCTGATTCTCTGTCTGGCTCTGCTCCCACTTGACCCCAACACAGACAGTCTAGGGTTGACAACAACTAGCTAACATATTTTCAAAGATGTCAAACCCTGTCTACACTTGTGTTTAAAAACACATTACTGAAAGCATGTTAGCTAACATGTTTTTAAACACAACCTATTTTCCTAGTCTGGACGTGCCCAGGGAGTTAGTGTCAGCACGAGGATTAGAACACTGGCATTCCTGGCTCTGAGCCCTCTGCTTAGACTATTAGAACGCTCAAAGATGCCTAGGAAGTAATTAGTTGCCCTTTCTCTCAGCTTGGTGTTAGAGCTCCTTATATGAAGGTTATTAGCATATCCTTTTCTATTGTGATCTACAGCACATGTTCAGTCTTTGCAGATTCAGGGTGAACTCCTGGCTCCACTGAAATCAATGGGAGTTTTGCTGAGATCCTGGCCCCACTGAGGTCAATTGGGATTTCACACTCAGTATGTTGTATGTTAAATAATCCTAAATATGAAAGAATTACTAGCATATACTCAGGTTAGAGCGATGAGAAATCTCAAAGATGTTCAGGCTGCTTATATTCAGTTCCAGGCGATCTAGACTGTAAGCTCTTCAGGGCAGAAACTGTTTGCTATTCTGTGTACAGTGTCTAGCACAAAGTTCTTGGTTGGCCCTTAGAGACTTCCATAAATAACATAGTTTATCAGAAACACTAATAATCCTTCCAAATGGCCCCTATATGTTATGCTTTGTAATACCAGACCAATACTTCAATGGTAGTTTATTGTGGATGATTGGTAATAGGAGTATTATTCAGCCACCCAAGCCTTGCATTTGAAATATTATGTTCTGTAGGGCTATCGTTTTACTACTTGTTTGTACTGAACCTGGCACACTAGGGTCCTGGTCCCTGAATGCAGCCTGTAGGCATGGCTGTAATATAAACAATAGTAATCATGTAAATCAAAAGGATGACTCACATGAGGAATGGTTCTCTTTGGAATGTCTTCACCAAGTTCAATATGATGGATGATGTGAGTTTTTTGCCAGTCTAGGTAAATTATGGTTCCTGGGTGCCTGACCTCTCCCAAGTGAGATCAAAAACAGTGCGTGTGAGTGAACACTTGCATTTCTAATAAAGCTCCAAAAAGTCGTAGTTCAGCAGGACATTTTGCACTCTCCAGCTCTTCCCCCAGAACACCTGTAAGGGTCTGTGCTCAGAACTTCACGGGATCTGACTGAGGTTTGTAAATTTACTTTCTTTTCTAAAATATTAAATTGATGAAAAAGTTTTATACTTTTTAAATGGAGGGGAAAAAGAAAACGGGAACATCAGCTTTCCGATTGCTTCACCCTCTTGAGTTTGCGAGTTCTGCTTTTATCTGAGCACTTTTGCTGGGGCTTTTTTCCTCCCTTCTCATTCACTTTGAGTGAGGTGTCGTCCTTAGGAATGTCAAATTTCTATAGCACTGTCCATAGCCACGGACAATGTAAGTGCTGCTACAACCTGACTTTGCTTGGAATGGGATGAATTTATGTAGCACATTTAACAATACCCTTTCTATTTATTTATTTGAGCATAAGCTTTTGTGGGCTACAACCCACTTCTTCGGTGGGCTGTAGCCCACAAAAGCTTATGCTCAAATGAATTTGTTAGTCTCTAAGGTGCCACAAGTACTCCTGTTCTTTTTGCGGATACAGACTAACACGGCTGCTACTCTGAAACTTTTTATTTATGACTTTATTACCAATAGCACTACAAATAGCAAGTCTCCAAGAAAGTAACAGAGGGTCCTGTGGCACCTTTAAAACTAACAAGGATAGCTTTATAATTAGAGTGAAACAGCACCACTAACACACTTTGCTGAATCCTTTCATGGATTCCTATGGTGGTTAGGCCTAGTTACAAGAAGTGGAAAAGTAATAAATTACAGTGATCTACAAGACTGGCAAAGAGAAATCTGTGGAAGGCTAATCAATTCTCTGTGCTGTTTTATTCCTGGTGTATGATTAAACAGTAGCTTTAAATGCTGGTTTGGTATTTAAAAAAATAAAAAAGAACACTTAAGTCCTTATGTGTAAAGGACTTATTAGATCATAAAGAGACAGACCTCAACCTCATTAAAAGAAAAGTTAAATGAAACATTTTAACTTATAGCACAGTACATTAATGCTCAGCAACGTAAGAGGTTTGAGTTAATTGCCTATTGCTTCCCCATCATAAATTATTATCTTCACTAATGGTACAGAAGAAGAACCTTCATCCGGGTCTGCTTATAACTATATGATAATTTCCAAATATAGATCGCATTTGGTGGCTCAAGCTGGATGGAAAGAATTAATTCACAGCAGGTGGGTGCAATGGGAATACTTGGAAAAAGTGCCCCTGACACTCCCATTTTATACAGGCAAGCAGGAAATTCATATATTCAACCCAGGTGAAATTAGCAGCCTGGGCTCCAATTACCCGATTTTCACACAGATATGCAGATTCGGGGGATGCAAACAATGTTCATGAATATTTGTTGGTGCACCCATTCCACACATGCTTGGTGACAGCCTCCTATAAAGTACTCTAAATGTTTTTACTGCTGTGTATTTTTTTAGTTTAATAACTGCAATATGAGGTTAAGGGGCAGGGCATGTCCTGTAATGATCTAATATATCATTGTGGGACATGATGCATTCCCTAAAACTCTCAGTTTACTATACTGCAGCAGGATAATCTCCAGAGCCAATAGACTTGCTATTTTATTATTGAATGCAGCCATGACACTTTTCATTCGGCATTTGTTTTTATTGGTACCTCCGTTAAATGACCCCAAACTGCACATATATTAAGGGCATTTCTATCTTGTGGTTCTGGTGAGATAGGTATGATCTACATTTTTGCTGAAGGTCTCTGGTGACATTACAAACCAGGAGTAGGGTTACCATATGTCCGGATTTTCCTGGACATGTCCGGCTTTTTGGGCTCCAAATCCCCGTCCGGGGGGAAAGCCCAAAAAGCCGGACATGTCCAGGAAAATCGGGACATGCCGGGCCGGCTGTGCTGGTGCTCAGGGGCCGGCCCGGGGGCTCGGGGGTCGGGCCGGGGGCTTGGAGGCCGGGCCGGGCCGGGGGCTTGGGGGCCGGGCCGGCGGAGCGGGGCCGGGCCAGGCCGGGGGCTCCGGGGCCGGGCCGGCGGTGCGGTGCCTGGCCAGGGGCTGCAGGGCCGGGCAGGCGGGGCCGGGCCGGGGGCTCGGGGGCTCCGGCGGGGCCGGGCCGGGAGCTCGGGGGCTCGGCCGGGGGCTCGGGGGCTCCGCCGGGGCCGGGCCGGCAGGGCCGGGGGCTCGGGGGTGCCGGCGGGGACGGGCCGGGGACTCGGGGGACGGGCTGGCGGTGCCAGGCCGGGCCGGGGGTTTGGGGGCCGGGCCGGCGGTGCCAGGCCGGGCTGGGGGCTCGGGGCCGCTGGCGGGGCCGGGCCGGGGACTCGGGGGACGGGCCGGCGGTGCCGGGGGCCGGGCTGGGGACCGGCGGTGCAGTGCCGGGGGTGCTCGGCCCCGGGGGCCGGGACGGGGACCGCAGTGCTGGGCGGGTCGGGGGCCGGGCCCGGGGCCGGCACCCCAGGGCCGGGGCTAGCCTGGGCCACGCCTCCTCCCCCCACACTCCCCCTTACCTGCTTCAGGCTTCCCGCGACTCAAATGTTCGCGGGAAGCAGGGGAGGGGGCGGAGACTTTGGGGAGGGGGCGGAGTTGGGGTGGGGCCGGGGCCCCATGGAGTGTCCTCCTTTGGGAGGCACAAAATATGGTAACCCTATGGTAACCAGGAGTGCAAACCACTAATCCATCTCTGCCAGGCCTACTTCTAACAGTCCAAACCTCTAAGCAGCTTCACACAGAAATAGGAGGTTTACACTGGTGGAAAGTGGAGTCCCCAACCAGCCCCAGCTTTCCAGTGAGACTCACAGCATTTGCTTGCAGCCTGGGAAAATCCAGAAATATTGGACTTTACAGTTATGAGGTTTCTATATGGAGAAAAGGTGGGGGGGGGGGGGGGAGTCATTTTTAGAGGTTTTAAAAATATATTAGCTATTATTTTCCTCTCTCTGAATCTTGTAGACTTGAATTTATGATAGCAAAGGGAGTCAGCATTTATGAGTGTGTATGTCCACGTGTAGACACACACACACACACACACACACACACATCCCCGCCCTTTCCAGCATGCTTTTAGACAACAGTGATCTTACTGGGCAGAGATTAGGATAGCATCTAATTTAGGCACACTTATGATGACCTTGTTCTCTAATACTGCACTTAAATATGTTCATGAATCTCTTGATAGCAGTTTCTATTGATCACAGTGACACCTATTGGTAAGAAATGCCAAAGACTATCCCTGCAGCAACCACTTGTGCCAAGAGCAGATATTTCTGTGAGAACATTACGAACTATTGCTTCAACTTCTTGCCGTAAGCAAAGAAACAATAAAAAAAATCATCTGTAGCAAGATCCAACTAAATTGCTATTCAAAGGCAAGTACGCTCATTATTTTTTTAAAACACATTTTTGGGCTAACCTAAGGCATTTCATTCCCCCCCCCCCCCAAAGGAGCAGTGGAGACTTGGGTTCTTGTTTGGGTCCCAATCCTGCAGGCTGAGCCACACAGGCTGATCCCTAAGCCTGCATGGAGTCTCATATTGGCCCGAGGTGGGCCCAAGGGTACATATGAACCAATCATCTTGAAGGATCAGGACTTTAAATTGCAATTCAGGAGGCTGAACAGTGGGATTTTTCCACAGTGCTCAGTGTTTAGATTCAGAGGGCCAGATCCTCAGCTGTTGTGAATTGGTCTGGCTGCACTGGCTTCATGGAGCCGTGCTGATTTACACCAGCTGAGGATTTGGCCCAGTATCTGGGCGCTTCTGAACCTCTGCTGAAAACTCCTCCTTGTGTGTAAATCACATGCTGTCGAAATGAACCAATTTAATACTCAGCGATTTCCCACGAAGATCTTGCAATAGGTCATGATGCCCTGAGCTGTTATTTCACTGTCAATAATGGTGGGTGGCTGTAGTGCTATGGATTTAAAGCCGCCTTTTATCTACTGATGATTATTAACACTTGTCTCTGGCATTGAAATGCATATTCACAAACCTCCTTCTGTCCTAGTGTCAGTGATAATAGGGACCAAAAGCATCTGGCTCTAGAGCTGGAGTGCTCAGGAGAAGAAAAAAATGCACTGACAAAGTTCACTTACATTGCTAGTGCATTGGCTTGGTGCAGGAAGTGTTGATGAAAGGAGTGACACACGTTAACAGTAGTTACACTTCGCAGGAAAGATCCTGTCAATGTCAAAACAAACTAATCCTAATGAAAACAGCATTTACTTTGTTAATGTTCCAGAACAGCAGAGTGTATCCTTTCAACTAGATTTGCTCAGGTTTGCTCAGCTCAATACGTTTTTTCTTCCCCCAGTTAATGCTGAGCTACAAACACTTAGGCCTCTGGCTCCAAAGGTGCGATGTACCTCATGGGAGGCGCTGAGCAGCTATTATTGCCTCAGTGAACTCACTGGGAGTTAAGCCACTCTGTACCAGGGAGTGGAGGGTGCTCAGAACCTCTCAGGATCAAGTCTTTAAAATCCAAAACTTTAATGGAGAATGAAGTCTCCGGGGAAAAAGTGAGAACAAGTCTCACAAAAATTAAAGGACAACATGTAAGTGTTACCGTTATGCAAGTAAATAATCACCACCACAGCCACCACAATATATGATTTTAAATAGAAAACTGCAGTTAGACTCTCGAACTGAAATAAATAATTGCTATGGGGGAATGTGCTCAGTTGGGTGGAGCCGGAAAGTAGGAATCAGATTTATTGGGTTCTGGTTCCATCTGTGCTACTGATTTTCTGTGTGACTTTGGGCATGAAGTTTTGTCTCTGGGCCTCACTTTGCCCGTGTGTTAATGGGTATAATAATACTTGAAGCCCAGATACTCCGGAAATATGTGCTTCATAGGTACCGTGCAGATATTAATAACAAATTGCACAGCACAACATTTTAAAAGTATTTTAAATACAATAAAAAGAACAATCAGGAAGCTGCTAACTTGAAAAGCCATGGATGGGACACAGGCAATGAAGAGCTGCTTGAATATAGAGCAATGCAGAAGAACTGGAGAATTGCTGTAAGGTAATGTTTATTATTTTAAAAAATATTGATGGGTTCTTTTACAGCGCTTACACCCAGGCCTCACCGGCTAATAGAAGTGACCTTACAACAACATGGGAATTCCCTGCTCTCAGCTCTGCACTGGGATGGGAAAGGTTTTCCCCCCACATCCTGCTCTGCATCATCAGACTGGACTCCCTGCTATCAAGTATCAGTACAATATTAGCATTCACTGTGATAATACCATCCTTCACTGTTATGGAGATGCTGAAATAGTGACCGCTATTCTGGAAAGTCTTATATATAGTGACATCAGGATTTACTTGCAGTATCTAACTCTCCACGGCAGTTTTTCCATTAATTGGGTTCAGGCTGATATATGCTTTAGATCAGAGGTGGGCAAACTACGGCCCGTGGGCCACATCCAGCCCGCGGGACTGTCCTGCCTGGCCCCCGAGCTCCTGGCCCCGGAAGCTAGCCCCCGGCCCCTCCCCTGCTGCTCCCCCCCTCCCACAGCCTCAGCTCACTTGCTCGCTCCGCCGCCAGCGCAATGCTCTGGGCAGTGGGGCTTAGAGCTCCTGGGGCAGCGCAGCTGTAGAGCCCGGCCTGACCCAGTCTCTGTGCTGCATGGTGGCCCGGCTCCAGCCGGCGGTGTGGCTATAGCGCCACCAGCCACTGGTGCTCCAGGCAGCATGGTAAGGGGGCACGGAGCGGGGGGTTTGGATAGAGGGCAGAGGAGTTCGGGGTGGTGGTCAGGGAGCGGGAGTGTGGATAGGGGTCAGGGCAGGGAACAGGGGGTTGAATGGGGGCAGGGGTCCCCGTGGGGCAATCAGGAAGAGGAGGGGTTGGATGGGGTGGCGGGGTGCAGTCAGGGGCAGGGGTTCCGGGGGCAGTCTGGGACAGGGAGAAGGGGTGGTTGGATGGGGCAGGGGTCCCGGGGGGGGCAGCATCAGGAATGAGACGAGGGGTTGGATGGGGCGGCGGGGGTCCGGGGACGATCAGGGGAGTGGGGGTGTGTGGATAAGGCAGGTGTCCTGTGGGGGCCGTCAGGGAACGGGAGGGTTGGATGGAGCAGGAGTCCAGGGGGGGGGGGAGGGGTAGATAGGGGGTAGGGGCCAGGCCACAACCCCCTCCCCTAACTGGCCCTCCATACAATTTACGAAACCCAATGCGGCCCTCAGGCCAAAAAGTTTGCCCACCCCTGCTTTAGATGATACAGAGCTTACACTTCAGTGGAGGCAAGTAAGTCCCCTGCTCACTGAGCCACTAGCCAAAAGTGACCCTCACATTGAAAAGAGTACATCTGCCTGGGGTAGAATATAACCTGCACACAAAGGCTGTAATCAGTGCAGCAGGTAGCTGGCCACAAATGCTGACATGTACCTACGTTGGTGCTTCACAAAGTCCACTGGTTCCTAGTTCATTTTGGGACCAAATTCAAAATACTGAACCTAAGCTACTCCCTTAATGGAATGGCACTGGCTAAGTACCTCGTCACCCAGGATGCTTTGAGAATGATGCTCTCTCTCTCCATGAACAGAGTGGCTAGAGAGTCCCAGGACAAAACATTCAGGTACATGAGACCTGGTGTTCTCAGCCGCAGGACCCCAGTTACAGAGCTCCTGGGCAAAGAGAATCAGACTGAGCCCAAGCCTGACTGTTCAGCACAAAATGTCCCCTTTATAAGAAGGCCTTTCCTCAGCAATGACTCCCATTTAAACAAAACATGTGCATTCCCTGCAACCAGGGAAAGGCGAGAGAACATCACCTCTTTGGACTTCGATAATTTCTTCACAAATCTTGTACAATGCTTAGAAACCAAGGGGATCAGGTGAAACAGCAACAATAGGAAGATTAGGAAGGACTGCTTCCACAGCGAGAAGGTTCCTCAGAGGAGGAAGGATGGTGAGAGGGTGAATATGAGCCTGATCTTAAGCCCACTGAAGTCTGTGGCAGTCTGTCCATTCACTTCGATGAGCTCAGGATCAGGCCATAAGAAACATTCTGCGGAGCAACACTGGGTCTTATTTTCATTGACACTGAAGTACCTTTACATTATTTTGGCAATGTAATGGGGCCTTGAAGCTGGCTTACCCTCACCTTAAGGACCCTTTACACTGCCAGAGCATTGTGACTGGGCCTGGATGTAAATGAGAATCACAGAATCAAAGAAATGTAGGATTGGAAGAGACCTTGAGAAGTCTCAAAGTAGAGCCCCTGTGCTGAGTGAAGACCTTGAGAAGTCTCAAAGTAGAGCCCCTGTGCTGAGTGAAGACCAAGTAAACCTAGACCATTCCTGACCGATGTTTGTTCAACCTCTTAAAAACCTCCAATGATGGGGATTCCACAACCACAACCTCCCTCGGAAGCCCATTCCTGATCTTAACTACTCTTACAGTTAGAAAGCCTTTCCTAATATCTAACCTACATCTCCCTTGCTGCATATTAAGCTCATTACTTTTTGACCTGCCTTCAATGGACATGGACAACAATTGATCAGAGTCCTCTTTATAACAGGCATTAACATATCTGAAGACTATTATTGGGTCCCCCCTCAGTTTTCTTTTCTCAACACGAAATATGCCCAGTTTTTTTAACCTTTCCTCATCGGTCAGGTTTTCTAAACCTTTTATCATTTTTGTCACTCTCCTCTGGACTTTCTCCAATTTGTCCACATCTTTACTAAAGTGTGGTCCCCAGAGCGAGACACGGTACATCAGCTGAGGCCTCACTAGTGCCAAACAGAACAGGACAATTGCCTCCCAGGTCTTACATATCACACTCCTGTTAATACAGCCCAGAATGATATTAGCCTTTTCTGCAACTGCATCACATTGTTAATTCCTATTCAATTTGTGATCCACTATATGGAGAGGTTACTTATTTTACAGTAACTTGAGTTATTCAAGATGTTTTGTCCCTATGGGTGCTCCACTGGAGGATCCACGCAACCATGAGCTCTTGACTGGAGAATGCAAAGCAGTGTCTGCAGGCCCTTTCCTGTGGAAAGCAGCACTCATGCTTCCGAACGAAAGCATATAAAGAGGCACTGACCCACCACCACTCATTTCCTTCTCGACTGCGAGGCAGAGCCTCCACAGGAAGGCGGGTGGGAGGTGAAGAAACCAGGGGGAGAGAACATCTTGAAGAACTCAAGTTACTGTAAGGTAAGTAACTCCTTCTTCGAGTACAAGTCCCTATGGGTGCTCCACCGTAGGAGACTCTTAAGCACTAACTCCGTGAGGAGATGGGGTGCTGGGGAAGCAAGTCCAAGGCAATGTGAAAGACTGAGTCACCAAAGGTAGTATCATCCTTGGAGGCAGGTAAGGTGATGCAATGCTTATCAAAAGTGTGATGGAAGACCAAGTTGCAGTCCTACAGATTTCTGCTATGGGAACATCCTTCAGTAGAGCTATAGATGTGAACTGAGCTCTAGTAGAATGCGCTGTTTCTCTGTGAGGGGGCTGTGTCCTAACAGATTCATAAGCAGGTTAAAATCCAAATCAAAACTCACTTGAACAGTCGTGGAGTGGTCTCTTTGTCCTCTCTGCAAAGGATACAAATAATCTGGGAGACGATCTGAAGGTCTTACTCCTGTCAATGTAGAAGGCAAGATCCTTGCTGACAACTAGTGAATGTAGGCTGATTTCCTTTCTGGAGCCAGGAGGCTTTGGGCGGAAAACTAATGGACAGATTTCCTGATTAACATGGTGTTCCAAAGAGACCTTAGGGAAGAAGTGAGGATGGGGACACACTGTAACTTTCTCTCTGTAGAAGGTAGTAAATGGTGGGTCTGCCATGAGAGCAGCTCTTCCGTTCATCTAGCCCAGGGGTAGGCAACCTATGGCACACGTGCCGAAGGCGGCACACAAGCGGATTTTCAGCGGCACTCACACTGCCCGGTTCCTGGCCATCGGTCCGGGGGGGCTCTGCATTTTAATTTAATTTTAAATGAAGCCTCTTAAACATTTTAAAAACCTTATTTACTTTGCATACAACAATAGTTTAGTTATATATTATAGACTTATAGAAAGACATCTTCTAAAAACGTTAAAATGTATTACTGGCATGCAAAACCTTAAATTAGAGTGAATAAATGAAGACTTGGCACACCACTTCTGAAAAGTTGCCGACCCCTGGTCTAGCCAAAGTGGTGGCTATAAGGAATGAAGTTTTGAGGTAGAGGTGAGAACAGGAAGTCATTGGTTCAAAGGGGGGTTTCATTAGAGTATTCATTAGAGTAAATTAAGCTCCCACTGGGAGTTCTGTATAGAGGGAAACAAGCTGTGTAAGCCCTTGAGGAATTTAACCGTTGCAGAGTGGGCAAAAACTGAGAAGCCCTCGATGCGCAAGTGGAAGGCTGTGATAATAGCCAAATGTACTCTGACTGAGATCACTGACAGACCTCAAGTCTTTAAATCCAACAAGTAGTCTAGGATTTTTGGAGAGTGGAACTTCTGATGCTTGAGAAGAGTGAAGAGAACACCAAGAATAGAAGCAATTCCACTTCCGAAGGTAAGTTTTGTGAGTTCTAGGTTTCCTGCTAGATAAGAGAACTGACTGGACCATATCTGAACAGCTTTGCCTCATGCTCAAGAACCATCTAAAACCATGTTCTCAAGTTCAAGGAGAAGGCGTAGGGATGGAGCAGGGTACCACAGTTCTATGACAGGAGATCCTTCCTGAGAGGTCAAGGATCAGTCTCTATCCTCTGTCCCTCTCGGGGACTAGGAAATAGTTGGAATAGAGCACCCTTCCGACAAGTTCTGGGGGACCTGGTTCCATTACTCCCAAGAGCAAGAGGGACCAGACCTCTTGTTTTCAGAGCTCTGTGTGTGTGTCCTTGAAGAGGGATGGGGATGGAGGGCAGGGAGAATGGAGTGGAAGTGAATGGAATATCACACATCAATCCCCTCCAAGATCCATTTGTCTGAAGTAATATGTTGCAGGCAGGAAGAAAGTAAGATAGTCAGTCTCCAAAGATGGGGTGGACGGTGGAGTCATACAGCAAATTATCTGGGAAAGTAAGTTGCTCAAAGCCCTCAGCCAAGATATCAAAAGCATTTCTTAGCGGGAGGAGCAGATGGTGTTGCAGCAGACAGAGGTGGTCCACTTTTTTGATGTCTAGATCTCCTCTGAAAGTCTGAAGGTCTGGGAGAAGACTGCTGCAGGTGGTACTGAAATAGTCTGGAGCACTGTGCCATTTGGAACCTACTAAGACGTCTCTTCATTTCAGGAACATGAATTCCTAGGCAATCTGAGTAAGCATGTAGATTTTACAGTGCTTAAGAAAAATCAGCTGTTAGTAAGTTAGTCTCAATCTTAACTAAGTGGTGCTGTTGCCCCATTGTAATGTGATGCATACTTTAGGCATTGATTAGCCAATGGGGAATGTGTTGCTTGGTCCTTCCCTCGCCCTTCAGCAGCTTGATAAGATTTCTCTGAAGGGTGCAGAATGTTTGATTTTTCTCTCGGCCTGAGTCCGTTAGTCACCTTGACGTTTGGAGGCTTTTCAGCCTCCTATAGCGTTTGTGAAATAACTGGTACCGTACAGTGCAACAACTGCTCTAGATACAGTACTAAGGGGCTGATTCTCATTTACACAGATCTGGCAGTGCAAAGAGGCCTGGAAATGTGTGTAAATTACATTTATGCCCCCAGGGCAATGTAAAGGAGTGTGAACGAGAATCAGACCCTGTGATGGGGTTTACAAACCCCACACTAGGGCTGCAGCAGTACTAGGCCTGGGAAATTCTGCCTCTCATGCATTGCCGGGAATGCTCCTAGGGAAAAGGGCGAGACTAGGGGCTTACCGACCAGGAGACTGACGCAGCTGAACTCCATTCAGTGGGTTCAAGACACACTGATCTAAAAGAGATACTGAGGCAGCAAACCCTGACCAGTAGGTCTATTGACTGAACAGATGACTCTGCTACAGGCCCTAAGACTTTTCTTTTCATGTCTTAAATACTGTCCTTGCTTTTTCTTTTCTGATAAATGTAAATAGCAGTCCTGAGGGGAAAAGGAGTTCAAGAAGGCTGGCAGTTTCTCAAGGAGACAATATTAAAGACACAACTGTAAACTATCCTGATGCGAAGGAAAAATCGGACGAATACTGAAAGGGCAATATGGCTCCGTTAGGAGCTCTTTAATGACCTGAAAATCAAAAAGGAATCCTACAAAAAGTGAAAAGAATGACAAATTGCAAAAGGAGGAGTACAAAATCAGAAAGGCTAAGGCACAAAATGAATTACAACTAGCAAGGGACAATGAAAGGCTATAAGAACTGGTTCTTGAAATACATTAGGAGCAAGAGAAAGATGAAGGGAAGCATAGGTCCTCTACTTAGCAGGGAAAGAAAGTTAATAATTCATGACATCAAGAAGGGTGAAGTGTTCAATGCCTATTTTGCTTTGATCTTCATTAAAAAGATTAATGATGACCAGATGACTCAACATAATTAATATTAACGACAAGGAGAGAGGAACACAAACCAAAACAGGGAAAGAACAGGTTAAAGAATATTTAGATAAGTTAGATGTATTCAAGTTGTCATGGCCTGATGAAATTCATCCCAGGGTATTTAAGGAAGTAGGGGGTGCAAAACTGGTTGAAAGAGTAGTTATCAGTGGATCAGTTACAAACTGGGGGGATGTATGTAGTGGGGACCTGCAGCAGTCAGTTCTGGGTTGCTACTATTCAATATTTTCATTCTTTACCTGATTGGAGAGTATACTTATAAAATTTTCAGATGACACCAAGCCGGGAGGGGCTGCAAGCACTTTGGAGCACAGGATTAGAATTCAAAATTACCTTGACAAATTGGGGAACTGGTTTGTAATGAATAAGATGAAATTCAATAATGACGAGTGCAAAGTACCACACTTAGGAAGAAAAAAATGAAATGCACAACTACAAAATGGGGAATAAGTGGCTAGGTGGTAGTACTGCTAAAAAGTATCTGGGGTTACATTGGATCACAAATTGAATATGCGTCAACAATGTGATGCAGTTGCAAAAAAAAAAAAAAAAAAGCTTAATATCATTCTGGATTACCACTAACAGGAGTGTGATGTCTACGACTTAGGAGGTAATTGTGTTCTATTTGACACTGGTGGGGCCTCAGCTGAAGTCCTGTGTCTAGTTATGGGAACCACAGTTTAGGAAAGATGTGGACAAACTGGAAAGAGTCCAGAGGAGAGCAACAAAAATGATAAAAGGTTTAGAAAACCTGACCTATGAGGGAAGGTTAAAAAACTGGGCATGTTTACTCTTGAGAACATAAGATTGACGGGTTCTTGGGGCACGAATTGGACTAGATGCCCTCTCAAGGTTCCTTCCAGCCCTCCATCTCTATGATTCTATGATCATTGATGAAAATGTTCAATATCGCCAGGCCTAGTATTGATCCCTGCAGACCCCAGTAGAAACACCTCCATTTGATGATAATTCCCCATTGGCAACTACTTTTTAAGATATTAAAGCTTTTAAAAAATCTTCAGCTGCCTCCATCATGACCATCACCTCTCACTAAAAACTGTAGCAAAGAAGCTTGTATTTCCGTTCCATAAAACCTGGAACCCATCTTCTCAAAGTCCAAGCCCTGATCTCCTACACATTAAAGTGTTTCACTGATTAGCTCTGTTGCTTTGTATGACCACATCTGAAAGGTTTTTGTAAGTCAGAGTCATGGGTGAGTCCCAAGGAGGAGGCCTAACTCAAATCTAGCGTAGACTGAGGAATCTTAGTTTGAAGTAAAAATGCTGATCTCTTAAGTCTACTTCTGCTGTGAAACCTAACAAAATATTGATTCAGTGTCCAAAAATGTAGAGAGGCGAATACCCACACACTGTGCAACTCTTCAAATCCAGAGATCTAGCAGCAACAACAGCAGCTGCCCACACGACCCTCTGCTATTTAAAGAAATTGAAACCTTACTTTACAGTCACCAACAAAACTGTGGTAAAACCAAGTATATCTCTATCTTAAAATAACCGCCCTAATCACCACGAGAATGTGAAGATGTTGCAACCTCTAGACTGCTTTGGGGGGTTCTGGTTTCCTATATTTGACTACCTTTTTTTCCTGTCCCAAGAGTGTTTCAATTAAAAAAACAACACCAAAATCAATGCTAAGGTGATGCAAGAAGATAATCTGTATACAGTATAGATTCTACATTTATATTGTCAGAGTTTTTCCTCCCTCCGTCTCTCTCTCTCTGCTCCTTTTCCCATAGTCTCTCCTAGATGGAATGCAAACCCAACACCATTTAAGATGGAGTTCAGTTTCAAATCATGGTGCTCAAACATGACGGAAATTTGGTAAAACAAGTTTATAATGCCATGGTGTACACTTAAAAATATCTCTGTACTTTAAGGGGCTGATTTCCAGGTGGGGCTCAGGCACAAACAGGAGTTCAGTTTTCAACAGCTACCATTTGCACTTGCAGTTTGTTGTAGACACAAAATGACTGTGCAGATATGCCCTGAATTCCAATCTATTTACACTGGTAAACTCTGGTTCAGTGCCTTATTCATCCTGCAGACTGTGTTTTGCAACAGCCACTGTGGCTCAAATGCTGTAAGGCAAAATAGACATTTTGAGGAACTGGATAATTCATAGATTGGCACAAGGTACGGAATTTTTAGCCTTTAGGTCATTAGTTCTAATTCAGGCCTCGTGATTATTATCTGCTTGGATGGCAGGCAGAACATGAAATGAGTTGGGGATCTCTGTCCAGATCTCAGTAAACACTAAAGCCATCAGAATCATTGGCACCCTTATTGGCAGACTCTGCAGAAAGGCCATTGAAAAGAATGGGCACGGGAGACTGAACTAGCTTCTGAGGCCTGAAAGTGGTCCCTTTGATTGAGACTTTAGGCGGATGGACAAGCTCAGTTGGATGCTCAGTGGGTGCTCAGTTGTCTCGCTCAGTGTTGTTAATGTTTTCTTTTTTTCTTCATTTAATTAGACAAGAAAATACCATTGGAAAAGAACGTGAACATAAACATGCTCTCATACCTTCCCCCTGCTCTACTTTCTATGTACTCATTATTGGGGAAGAAGGCTGCAGCTGTATTTTCACAACACAAATAAGTGGTCATTGGCACGAGTTCCCAAATCAACCTTTACAAATTAACACTGCTGACCTGAGCAACTGATGGAAGTGATAGAAAATCTGGGGAGAACATCTTTCCGGCTGGGAAGGGTACTGAGTTCTACTAATAATGTGCTAACCACACCAACTCACATGCATCCGACGAAGTGGGCATTCACCCACGAAAGCTTATGCTCCAATACATCTGTTAGTCTTAAAGGTGCCACAGGACTCTCTGTTGCTAACCACACCAAGTAGAGGAGACCAAAGGCACTTGCCTGGAAGGGATGGAGCCAGCCCCATCCCTCCCCATATATTTTTATCAGCATGATTAGGTCATTCCAGATCACTCCCTGACCTATGGCTCCCATAAAAAGAGACATCAAATTAGGGTATAACATCCCCATCTCTTTTCTAACTCCACTAGTTATCATAACCAGTAATTCCTTATTGGGTCTTGCCTTTCTTCACCTGACACCCCAATCAACAACAGAATTAAAACTGATCTCCCCGCTCCCCAAAGAACAGGTAGCATCTAATTTCATACAAGTGGATGATGTATATGAACCCGAGTCAATCTTGTATGACTGCAATAAACATATAGCTAAGGGTAGCATAAAATCCCTCCTTACTTGTAATGGGTTAAGAAGCTCAGATAACTTGGTTGGCACCTGACCAGAAGGACCAATGGGGAAAGAAGATACTTTCAAATCGGGGGGGGGGGGGAAGAGGCTTTGTTTTGTGCTGTGTGGGTGTTCTCTCCAGAGACAAAGGGAGAGACCAAGCAAGTAATCCAGCTCCCACTGAAATGATACATCTAATATTACAGAAATAGTAAGTAATAGCAAGGAAATGCATTAGAGTATCTTTTGTTTTAGCTTCTGAATTTTCCCTGTGCTAAGAGGGAGGTTTATCCCAGTTTTGGTAACTTTAAAGTTTTGCCAAAGGGGAAATCCTCTGTGTTTTGAATCTTTCGTTACCCTGTAAAGTTATCTTCCATTCTGATTTTACAGAGGTGATTCTTTTATCTTTAAATTAATTCTTCTTTTAAGAACCTGATTGATTTTTCATTGTTCTTAAGATCCAAGGATTTGGGTCTGTGTTCACCTGTACCAATTGGTGAGGATATTATTCTCAAGCCTTCCCCAGGAAAGGGGGTGCAGGGTTTGGGGGAATATTTTGGGGGAATAGGACTCTAAGTGGTCCTTTCCCTGATTTTTTGTCTAAAACACTTGGTGGTGGCAGCATACTGTTCAAAGACAAGGTGGAATTTGTGCCTTGGAAAAGTTTTTAACCTAAGCTGGTAAAAATAATCTTAGGGGGTCTTTCATGCGGGTCCCCACATCTGTACCCCAGAGTTCAGAATGGGGAAGGAACCCTGATAATGACCTCATGGCTTCTGATTCTGCCATGGCTGTGACCAAAGTCACAGAGTTTGTTATTTTTATGGGCTGTGGGAGTGAATGAGACCCTGTGAGAGTCACTGGGTGAAAGAGCAAGCACAAAAGTCAACAGCTGAGATAACTTTATTGAGAGTGTTGAGGGAACAGCACCAAAAGTCTGTGAAGAACTAAAGAGAATGTGAGTGAAGCTCGTTAGGAGTTCTGCGCAGAGACACAGGACCAGACTGATGGCAGATGCCTAGCATTTATATTATTATAATATGTTTAGGACAATCAGTTTGGATGATTGGGGGAGAGGGGGAGAAAGGGAAATAAGAATCACCCAAAGGGGCATGTGGGACCTCTAAAATTTGGCCATACACACACGGCTAATAGGGATTACATATGGAAGAAAGACTCGGATGGTGGACACCCAGGGTGGCATGATCTGACCTTTAAAACTTAAACAAGAAACAAGCAACAAAATACAAACCAAAACAGGAAAAAAAAACACTTCTTAAACAGAGCAGACATGTGGCTTTACAAGTGTAAACTGGTTTCTGAAAAACCTGTGACTTTTCTTGATTTATCTATAACTTATTCCCCCAAATTTACCACAATAAAGTTACTGATAACTGCCTGAGACCACATAAACTACCAACCTTAAATTTTTACCTACCTAAGTCCTGGCTCCAAAGTTGATAGAAATCAATAGAAAGACTCCTATTGATTCCAGTGGGATTGGGATTCTCACCCTATTGCCCTCTGACCCTGAATCTGGGATGGTAAAGCCATTAGAAATGCTATTTCTTTGATGCTACCACAACTAAGACTTAGCACTTATACTTACCATCCATGTTTGAACTAGCTGTAGCCCCTCACACAAATCTGTCTGATCACAGTCCATTGAATTTTATTCTGTTATCTCCATGGCTAGTGCTTATCATGGTAGTATTTTATACTCCATCAAATATTGTTTCAAAGTATGACTTTCTATGCTATAGAAACAACCACACACTGTTCAGAGAATATTAAAGATCTGGCAGTCTCAAAGAAGTGAAATAATGCAAGGAAACAGAGAGTTAAGACTGAAATGATCTTAACTCATGTTTACAAAAACAACAAGGAGTCTGGTGGCACCTTAAAGACTAACAGATTTATTTGGGCATAAGCTTTCGTGAGTAAAAACCTCACTTCTTCGGATGCATGTTTCACTCTATGCATCCGAAGAAGTGAGGTTTTTACTCACGAAAGCTTATGCCCAAATAAATCTGTTAGTCTTTAAGGTGCCACCAGACTCCTTGTTGTTTTTGTAGATACAGACTAACACGGCTACCCCCTGATACTTAACTCATGTTTGTGCATAAAAATTGTAAGACAATCTGTACCTTAAGATTCCCACTGTTTGGGGATCTCTGCAATACTCTGGCATGGCTGCATTAGTTGAGAACTGGCTTCAAAAAGAACTCCTAATTTCTTGGCTTTTGTGTATTTTAATCAGACCCTTGAAGTGCTCTGAATGTATTTACAGTGATTCAGTTCCCTTTCCTTTAGTTTAGCATTCTAAAACTTGTAATGGTGTCCAATGAAGACAGCCCAGGGGGAGGATGAGATGACATTGGTGGATCAGTAGATGACATTCTCCTCTCTAAAGGCTTGTCTTCACTTGCAAGTTAGGCTGTATTAGAAGTTGACCTTAAGGAGTCAGGGTAACTAACAAGGGCCAGCAATCAATGTAGACAGGGGCTGTCATGTAACTTCATGTCAGCTTGTCATGGTGAATGCTAGAGTGAATCAAGCTAACTTTACCCCAGTTAAAATTATTATTTGCTAGTGAAGACGAGCCCTAAGTTAATGCTTAGGAATAACTCAACACTGTGTTAGGGGTAGCATGAAGCTGTAGATAATTCCTTTCAGATGAGATACAAAACTAACATCCTGATCACTGGTGGTCATTGAATATCCTGCAGCACCTTTTGCAAGTGTGGGGCCAAAATCCAATTTGTATAGTTGCATTCTTCCTCCCTAATCTCCGCCATTTTAGCTGGAAATCTTAAATCTCCTGTCCTTTGCTGTGTGCTATTGAGCATTTACTGTGTTCCACCCTAGAGATGACTTTATTTCAGTGGTACATAAAATAATTCTGGTAACCAACCAAAAATAAAATCCTACCCTAAATAAAGATTTGTAGAATCTAAATAATGCTCCCCATTGGATCATAGAAATGTAAATATATTGGTGTATAAACCTACCAATAGTGTTTCTTTAAAATTGATGGCATAAGAGGGTCAGTGGAATGATAAGTGGATTAACAGGTTCTCATTGCTTGATCATTAGTTCAACTCCAGCCTGCATCAGCAGTGACCATCTATTGGCTGTAGATGCTCTCAGTCTAGTGCCATGTAGACATATGTCCCCTTTACAATTGGCCACCCTTAATGGCTGCATCATCAGAGACACCATTTTGGTATGGCGGCTGCTCTACCTTTTCTCCCTAATGAAAGTCCCTGCAGGTCACAGCTGATGCACTTTTGCAGGGAAGACTGCATTGCTCCCGCCTGTGCTATACCTCTTGTGCGGTTAAGGTTAGGACTGAGGCCTCCAGGGCTGTCAACCCTCCTTTCAGGAGTTCTAAATTCTTACACTATTTTTTTTTTTTTTTTGTAAATAAGGTGATAGATTTTTAACTCTTTATGGATAAGTGTTGTCTAGAATCCTGAGCTGAGCGCGCATTTGTGTTTCTGCCCAGAGTACTTTTTTGTGTGTGTGACTAAATCGCTAATCTGAAAACTGGGGGTTATAATGGAAATGCTGACAGACCCTAAACTACAGTGGCACTGTTATGCTGAAGAGCATTTTCAACCCTTGCACGCTGAGGAGAATATGATACTTTGGAGTGATTATAGCTACAAGCAATTATATACTTTACATTCAGTTAGGTTTTTATTTGTTTGTTTGTTTTGGTGTGTGCATTTCTCAAGCACTGCTCCATTCAGTAAAAGCTGGAGAGATTTTATTTATGATCAAATCCAATCAGTTTTCTTCCCTCATTCTCATTTTTTTTCTATATGTTCTATTCCCTGCTTCATGCACAACTCAATAAGCAGTGAAAAGGGCAAAGAAATATGTTATTTCCACACTAGTCCTTATCTTCAGTTGGGGGCTAGAGCCCAGAAGCAAAGACAATACACCACTCTCACTTCTGCCACGATGCCTACAGAATGCTGCCAGCTGCTGATAACTAGGCAGGTAGCAAGAATAGGCGCTCACTTTCTCTGACCTTGTCTTCCCTCCTCACCTCTGTTTGCCTGTTTCATTCACCTGTTGCATCTGGTCCTATATCTAGACTGTGAACTCTCTGGGACAGGCACTGTATTCTTGTTGTGTGTCAGTACAGCACCTCACAGAATGGGGCCCAGGTTCTTGATTGTGGATCCTAGGAGCTGCTGTAATAATAATCGTCCCCCTAAGCAGAACACCACCTCCTCACCCTGTCACTGAACCAACCAAACCACTTTACTCCCAAAGTTCGGAAACCTTCCAGAAGACCTTGGCAGGGAAAACCACCCATCTGACAGACTCAGGCATTGATAAGTTTGTGAAACACTAGAACCAGCTGCAGACCCAAACCACTGATGAGGCAGTCGCCAGGTTACCTCTTCACCCACACACTCTGGCAGCTCACCATGATTCTCTGACAAACTATGGAGACTGAATCATGAAAGCATGGGACTGGAGTGCCTAGGCACATAAGTTACATTGCTACAGCACATGAACAGCTCACCTGCATACACGGGTTGCAGTCATAAGGGATGCTGAAGGAATCTTCTTCTCACACACAATTTGCATCACCTAAACCAAAGCAGAACTATTCCGTGGAGTATATTGGCTAATTGACCTGAAATCAACTCATACATGTACACATGAACAAGTCCTGCCCTCTGAAAGACCGCCTATCCTACTTGACAGACAAAATCAAAGGAGGCCTTGCTGAGAAAGTGGTAACCACACCAATATCAGACACACACATCCAACCGCCCACTTGGCTTGATGGAATTCAAACTAATGTCCCAGAGAAAAACCCTGGAACCTCTGAAGAATGTCCCTCCCATGTTCTGGGAGAAGAACTCCTGGCCCTTTTGGCTGCTGAAGTCTTGCAAACAAAACCTAACCCCCATGATGACAGAGAACATTTTAATGCTTCCTTCAAAGAAGACAAGCTACTGATCCTCTAAAAATGTAGTAGACCAACCAATCCTGAAGAACTCTTGCACTTAATGCGAAATCACCTCGCCAGGGACACCCCCCCGCAATTGCCAACTCCCCTCTTCCTGTCAAAGTCATCAAGAAGGCAATAGCTTCCAAGCTCTACCAGCATCTACCCTCTGCCAACATCTTGGATCCTGCACAAGCAGGTGTCAAAGGAGCCCATGACACAAAAATGGGTTTGCTGATACTGTTACACTATACAGTACTTTTTAATCTTGGACAGAAAAATGCCGAAAGTGCTAGATCTCTCTGCAGCCTTCAGCACTGTCGATCATAAACCTGAGTTCCTGCAGCAGTAGAATTTCCTTGCCATGGACTTGTGCATCAGAATTTAAGCTTTGATTAAAAATTTTTTTCCTTATGTTTTAGTTTACAAAGAAAACCTCAAAAAACACGAATCATGTGTAAACTGACACATTCATGTCTTTCAGAGTGTTCAGACACCCTGAAACAATAGCTCTGAGAGGTGTGAACTGTCCCATCCACCTTGCGGAGTGTTTGCTCTGACACCTCAAGAAGAACTCCACCAAGCTTTTAATGGTTTGGGACCTGGCTACTTCAGAGACCACCACAACCCTTCAAGACAGCACAATTCCATGATGTAGTTGGAGAGTGACAGGGTTACATTATCAGGCACGTGGGGAAGAGCGTTCTCTGTTGTGGGATCCTAACTATGGAACTACTTGCTGGAAGAAAACAGACTATACCCAAGCCTGAAGGTGTTCAAACAGAAGACATGCCTTTGCCACAAAGTCTTTCCCCACAAATGATGGTTATAATGAAAAACAAAAACTCCCTCCATCTGTAAATTCACACACCTCTGTAAGCAGAAGGAACAGAGAAACAAACAAACCAGGTGATAGGAGCCTTATAAACAAATACTTAAGAAGAAATAAATCAAACATTTAACGACAGTAACTTCCTCGTAAACCATATGCAATAAACCCTTGCTGAAGACGGTCAACAGCATCTGTAAGGTCAAAATCTCTTCTAAGTTACAAAAATGCAATGCCCACTGACTATATACTATACCCATACTATCTAGATGAAGAAAAAAAACTTTCCATTGAAAACATTTGACCTTGGAACATGAAATCAAACAAGCTTGCACACAACCTCAAACTGCTGATGCCCTCAAGTTACCATTGACAAAATACAGACTTCAGAAACTGAGAATAATGAACCAATTCAAAACAGGAAGAGAACTTTCAAATTGGAGAGGGTTACAGACTCACAGGGCCAGATTCTGACCCCAGTTACCCTGGTGTAAACCTGCAGGAACACCATTAAGGTCAGTGGTGATACACTGCTGTAAATTCAGAATAACTGAGATCAGAATCTGGTCCACGTTCCAAAAGAATGAATTACCCCCTCCCCACACATTCAGAGTTGCAGGACTGGAACTAAATAACAGCCACTGTTTATAATACTGAAATGGCATCATGAGAAATGACTGAGTTCTAGAGCTTCCCACAAATTTGGGTAAAAAACATCTCAGTTATAAAACATAAACCTCTCCAGTTTTATTGACAGAGATGGAAAGTATCAGATAATGAAAATTGCTAAATTCAGTCTCTGATTAGCAATTAAGCACTTCTACAGGGGTAAGCCTCTGGGCAACAATGACCTTACCATTGATTTAGTATAAAACCTTCTCACATAAATTAGCTGCCCCATGATTTCAGTGCTTCAATATGCCCTTGACAAAGAGGTTCTTGCAGAGTTCTGTGCAGCAACTGGCAATGACTTCTCTTATTTGGAAAGCTGGCAGAAATCCAAATGGCTATGGACTCTCTAAACTATTCCATTACTGAACCATATTACACTATTAAAAGCTGAGCTGTAGCATAGGGTGTACAGATTGGCAAACTGTTATGTTCTTCATGGACTGTATTCCTGACCACACGGTCCCACTAGGTCATGTAGTTTGTGCTTGTGCGTATAGGAGAGGCAATGAATGTGAAACCATGGCCAGATTCCAGTCTCACTTATGCCAGTGTGAATCTGAAAGAAATCCCTTGACTTTAGTGATGATGAAGTCAATGGAGCTCCTTTGGATTTACACCAGTGCATCTGAGATAAGAATCTGTTCCTTTGACTTTAATCCGTCCCTTTGACTTTAATTCAAATAGCATATGCTTCCTGTTTTTCAAGCATAAACAATGTGCATAGCTCATGAGTGGATTGCTTTCAACTTTTCAGCTTCTTTTGTATACCTTGGGCTTGATTCCAATCTCTCTTATACCAGTGTAACTACACTGACCGCAGCATAGTCCCTCCTGATTTATACTGCTGAAAGTGAGATAAGAATCAGGCATTTTGAATATGAAAGGGATTATGTAAAATCAAATACCTATTCATTTTACTGACCCATCATTCTCACTGAGAGTTGAGAAAATTCAAGCCTGATTCTAGCAGGACTATCACTTCTCCCGTACATAGTGTTCTGTTTACAGACCTTTAACATACTTGACACTATTTAGGAGTTGTTTCCCCTCCACCTCCTTCCACAAATATAAAAAGCTGCAATTGAAAGTCCAGGTCCTGGGTGGGAGTTCTGTTTTTTATCAGATGGTAATGATGAGTACATCATGAAATAATTTAATAGCTCTCATTAAATGCATTGCTGGATAGCAGGCTTGATTTATGAACAGTATGCCATGGTTATAAATAAGCTTAACTTTGCTTGTAACACAGCTGGTCAAGAAAATTAATGTTTTGTTTTCCATAACCTTTGTACTCTCCCTTCCTCTGCTACTATGGCAAAGCTCAAGGCGTGTAACATGATCATTCTCTGAAAGACAACATACATCTGAATGCTTCTTACAAGCAAAATGTAACATTAGGTATTCATCTTTCAAAAAAGTCAGAATGCACATCTTCCTTATATTTTCTCTTTTTAAAAACTGACTTACTTCCAGACCTACCACTTCTGCACATATGCTGGTGGGGTCACTAAAACAGCATTTCCTGGCAAGTTCAGTACCACTAAAGACTGATATTTAGCTCTGGCATACTTAGAAATATTTTTATAACATTTCACTAAAGGACTTGTCTCTATTTCTCCTTTTTTTTAGCCCAGGGAAGTAGAACAAAACGCACTCCACATTGGATTTAATGTCCATCTTCCCAAATAAGAATAAAGGAAATAGGACACAGTTATGGTACAGTATAGTGGTCTGAGACACTTTTTAGTGATTACATTCATTATGGTGCCTAATCCTAGGCACATACTTCCTCAGTTGGGTAATGTTTTTTCAATAGATCTTTTACTCACAGCACAAGGTGGGCATTGTACATGTAATTCAGCAAGGGGAAAAAATCTAACTTTCAGGGATAGACAGATATAGGTAGTGCTTAGAAGAGAGTAGATTTAAATATGGCTGAAGGGAATGACTCTGATCATATGGTTAACAGCTGGAATGTACGGGCATGATAATTTTATAACCCCTGCAATTTCATTTATGGGCCTAATCAGTTGTATGTTGTTGTTATGCAGCAATGCAAAAGTTGCTACATTCTACCTCAGAGATAGCTGCATTTCAGTGAGGGGTGAAGTGACCTTAAATGCAAAGCTTGTAAAATGATTTTGGCGCTTTTTAGATGAAAAGTACTGTGCAAAGAATTTATGAAATGATTATTACAAAAATAACCTGCTTGCTTATTCAATTACATTCCCTCTGCAAGTCAACTGGATAAAGTTCTCTTTCTCACTTACAATCCATATGATTATGTAGTGTTGCTGTGAACTACTCGACAGCACCAGAGCTGGCTGTATTTCAACAGTGTGGGAAGTGATTCTTGTAAGTTATTATATTACTATTATTATGCCACCCACTGATACATTCCTACAAGAGTGGTAAATAATATAATCTTTTACAAATGTTTTTGTAAGAATGTATTTGTTTAAAGAACACAGAACTCAGAACAATATGGAAAACTGAATAACAACATACGAACTACGTTAAAGCTGAGGTACATGTAAAGAAACTCTTCTGCGTAAATAATAAATGTTCTGTGGAGGAAGGTTACAAACATCAGTCCAGCAGGGGTGAGGCCTGAAGGGCATCACCATTCCAGAGGTCAGCCAGGGAGATGAGGGAAGAGGCCCTTTGGAAAAGACGACCACAATACACAACAGCAATGGGGAGGGGAAGGAGGAAAGTGCATAATAGAATAGCAATGTGTGTGTGAAGTGGGGAAGGGTTAAAGCAGACTTCACCACACAACAGTGTTGGAGGGAAGGAAGGAAACCTCACAAAAAACACAGTAATTGGGGCAAGAAGATCCCAAGAAGTGAGAAGAAAAGAGGGCCCTCAGATACCTGAGCAAGGAAGGAAAGAAACCTCATAGCAACTAGTATTTGGTGACATCTCACTACACAACAACACTTGGAGGGAGAAGGAAGGAGGCCACCATGATGTTATGGTAACTGAGGGAGAAAAGAGACCTTTCCACAACAGAGTGCCAGTAAGGGAAGAGGAAGCTCCCCACAACACTCTAGTGGTAGAGTAGGTGGCCCATACCTCCCAAGTGATTATATGAACAAAAGCAATTGGCCTAGAGAATAAGGTGTCGAGCCTATTTGTTTTCCCACCACCTGGGTTGACTTACATTTGGTGGAGGGCTACTGGGAGAAGGGTTTGATGGTCCAAAGAATGGGAAGCAGTGGAATGCAGGAGGTGAAGAACTGTTTGAATATGTCCTCTCTCTCCTGACTGCTCCTCAGAGATTGCATCTTGGTGCTTCTGCAGTAGACTAGCTTTTCTACTTCATAGGGCACCCTGCTGAAGACCTGTGGCCTTCCTCTTGTTATGACTTTTTCCAACCCTTAGGCTGATCACCCACTATGTCAAGGTTGCTTTATTATTTTTAAGCATGCACATTTTGCATGATCTCACACATTAAGATCAGATACAGGTTCTAAATGCTTGGGTAGGTTTCATCAGTTCATGTTCCATTTAGCAACCTCACCTCCCTTGGCACACACTAAGATTTAAAACAATTGACCAGATCCTCAGTTGATATAAATCTATGTAGCTATGTTGATTTACGCTGGCTGAGGGTGGACAGCTACAACTGTAAGATCTTTTGGGCAGAGATCATCTCATTGTTCTACATTTGCAAAGCAATTAACACCTGGTGCATGACGAGGGGCAGGACTCCTAGGTGCTACAGCAATACTAATAAATAATAATAGATCAATTTACACCAGCCCAGGGTAGGTGCTGGGCTGATTTATACCCGCTGAGGAGCTGGCCAAATTCTATGAGAATTTGATTGGCTGGTTCCTGACTTTGCAGTGATTGAGCCCAAGTTCAGTATTTTCAGTGATTTAATATTTGAATCAAAACTGCTTGAATTCTGTGTTTCCCAAAAGGCAACATTATTATTGATGATATTTATGTTCCCTACGGTAATAATATTCTTCAGTAAAATAGAAACAGATGGAAACCTTGGAGTCACCCAGGCTCGATTAAAACGTGTCAGAGCAGAACTCAGAGTGGAAGGCCTAACAAATACACTATAATAATGGAGCTTTTTAAATCTGTGCTGTAGGCAGCACCATCTTTAGAAGAAAATTTCTGGAACCTGAGTGGTGGTGGGGTTTCCAGGTTTCCTCTCTCCAAGATCTCCAAATCAGGCAGAATCAGGCTGTGTGTCAGAAGCTGATTGTTTTTCTAGTGATGGAAACTCAGCCTGGCCTGTGAAAATCAGTCTGTTTTGTGCACCATCACCAGTAACAAAGATTCTGCAATCAGACCTCAGCTGACAATTCTGGTGACAATGCATAAGTCAGGACAGAATGCAGCTCACTTTCCCAGAGCTTTGCCTGGCTCAGCAGTGCTAAGGAGTAAAACCTGGTGTCTGTTAGTAACACGAGTACTTGTGACACAGAAAGCTATGATTTCCTCTCAGTCCTTGTGCAGAATCCAGTTGATAAGTGGGATTTTCAAGTGTATACGTTATTTCAGAGCATAAATCCCATTGACTTTCCCACCTGACACCAACATGTGTTCAACAAGCAGGACAGATCCCAGGCTGTTGCTTATAGGGAATAGGTAATAAGAAGGTGCCATTTTTATGTTTCTAACGTTTTAATGTGTCTGAGCCTGTCTGTTGTGTTGTAAAGATGATAATAAGGAACTGAGAGAGCCAGTTTGATGCATGTTTATATACTCATATTTCACATACATTACAGCATGAAGACTTAAAATCAAACATGAAGATCCAATTTCCATTTAGTAGTGCTCATCACGGTTTCTCTTGAACATCATTCAGTGACTTCATCAGGGTCATTTCTAACTCTTTTACTACATACTGGAACCCCTTTTCTACTGACTTTGTAATATTTATTTTCTGGTTGCAACCTAGATTTCACGCTTACTTAGTCAATCATTTTTTGAATACGTACATAATATATTAAGTAACAAAATCACATATGATGTGATCCTTGGAAGCGACCAGTCAAAACACGGGAAATGCAGAGAACAAAATGATTGTGAAAACCATGTCTGAACACTGCAGGTAATGTGGAAATGGTTAATCCCTGTTAGGACTAACACTTTTTTTTTTTTTTTTTTTTTAAAGTGTTACTCTACTATTAAACAAGCTCTTTTGTTTATATTACCAGGACGGCAAAATATATGCAATAGCCACTTAACCAGAGCTAGAAGCACAAAGTGGAACATTCTCGCCAACCACCTGGAACACTAAAGCATTCTACAGTGAACTGCTGTATTTTTATCCACCTAAGAGTTCAGTCCTGTATTCCTTATTTGAGCTACCCTCACATTAAAGTCAATGGACCAAATATTGAAGTCCTTATTCAGGTGTTACCCCATTATAGCTCCTACAGTTCAGCTTCCTCCCTTGGTTGATAATGTTTTGCCTGAGCAAGAATTGAGTGAAAGCTAGGGAAGGACTTGAGGATTTGGCCCAGGAGGGACTCAGGATCAGACCCTAGATTTTCATATACAGTCATAATGTTACTATTGCTGAGTGCAGCGTCGAGGCATTAACTTAGTGCATGGACACACAATTTGGATCAAAATCCTCCAGTGGTGACCCCTAGTTTTCTTACTTGGTTTGTTCACATTCGTAGAACCAGATCACTAAGAAATGTGAAGTAATAATATTTTGGCATGCAAGCAACTGATTTAAAAATCTGGAATTTAGTTATTAATCCAAAGAAATGGAGTAGAGAAACAAGTAATACAGTAACTGCTGTATTATATCATTAGTACGTACTGGAATTGCTAATATAAAATAAACAAGGAATTTATTCTCCAACAGATATTGGGTTGTTGTAAATAAGATTCTGAAAACACTGTAATGATTACACACACACACACACACACACACACACACACACACACAGAGAGAGCATATATGTTAATTATGGATGGCTGTTTCCTTCTATAGATTTCACATTAAGATCTTTCCCCTTTAAATGATATATAAAAGAGGAAGACAATTCATCTCAATAGAACAAATTTATTCCTGCTTTATTGCCTCTGCAGTCAATGGAGTTATACCACAGATAGATTTGACCCAATGACTCTAGCTTGTCTTTCCTGCTGGTTCCCATCTCTATAATTAAATTTTACTGTAGTTTCTTGCTATTTATTTATGTAGAGAAGTATTAATATTGCTGCGATCATTAACTTCATGGTTTCCATCAAGCTATCTGACTTCAGCTGATTCCATTGCTTGTGGATCATCTAAACTCTTTTTTGGCACAAATTGATGACTCCCAAGACAAAATTCTCATTTTCTTTTTGATGTCTCTGGTTTCTTGCAAAACAACAGCTTTTCCTAGGTGTGGCTGGCTGAACGGTCTACTGTTAAGGTTGCCAGATGCTTCCCATTATAGGGTCATATTTACAATTGCTTATAACTTTGCCAAAATATAACCATGCAAAAACAACGAGGAGTCCGGTGGCACCTTAAAGACTAACAGATTTATTTGGGCATAAGCTTTCGTGGGTAAAAACCCCCACTTCTTCAGATGCAACCATACATATAACCATGCAGAAATTTTCCATGCCAGGTATCTGAATGAGGCTGATTTTTTGGTTTAGCTGTTTCCAAGAACAGGCTAGGAAAAAAATTGTTGTGTTGCCCATGTTAAAAAATCCTGATAACCTTTTCTTTAAGAAATGGTAGTGACCCCAAGCTTTGGAGCAGGAACATGAAATTTGGCCTGGATGTTTCTTTATTTTAGGGATGTATCTTTTGCTGTTCCTGTGAAAATCCACCCAAATTTAGCCAAATTATAAGCCTTTAAAAAATCTCAGTTTGCACATGCTCAGTCGAGATTTAAGAGTTTAGCAGCTAAAATCGCCAAAGATTCTGTTCTCATTGAGGCTCCATCCCCTCACAACTCCTGGTGCTGACCAGCCTGAACATGCACTAGGCTCCAGTCCAGGGCTACACGGGGGAAGCTGTACTTTTCCTGTACTGGCTATTGTGGGCCAGGCTGGGGCTGGGCACTGGAACTGAGCCTCTCTCTCCTGTGCGCTCAATGACCTGCCCCCCAGGAAAATGCCCAGGCAGCATACAATAACAAGACATCTGATTTGAAAGCAGAGGGGACAAGAGACAGACTGAGAGGGAGGGGAAGGAGAAGATTGGGAGAAAGAGCCTAGTGAAACTGGGTCTGGAGTGTGGGGGAGAGAAACTTGACTAGGAGTAGCAGGACACTGGGAGCTGATTGGTCAAAGAGCCTGGGATGGGAAGCTGGTGGGGGAGGAAAGGCGGTGACTGGCTGGGCAAGGAGACCAAGACTGGAAAGTGGGGGTAGGGAAGGGAGGCTGGGACTGATAGGCAAGAAGACAGGGAATGGGAGCCACTGAGGGAAATGAAGGTGGGTTCGTGGAAGCCAGCTGTGGGGGAAATACTGCACCTGAACATGGAGTTGGGGGAGGGGAAGAGACTGGGACTGGCTGGACAAGGAGACTGGCATTGGAAACCAGTAGGGGACACTCCAGCCAACTAACAGTTTGCTTTTTTAAAAAAAGTTGCTATATCTCCCCAGTCCATTATGGGCAGGGAGCACTGATGCAAGAACATGCTTAGTCCTGTGGGGAAGGTAGCACCTCACAGCTTTGAACAGAAGCTACTCTAGTAGCTTCAGAAGCTAGTTATGGTGAGTTCCAGTGGAGACTCATCCAGTCAGAAGACAAGAAGAGTGTTTCTGTGACATTTGGCCTTCAAAATAATGGCATGAAGCAGGTAGAATTGGTGAGATCCTCAGGTTTTGACAGATACAAAGAGACAAATCCAGGGAAACAAAGGACTGCCTCTGCCACAGATTTCCTGTGTGACTTTGGGCAAGTCACTTAATCTCTCCTTGTCCTATTGAAGACACTGAGAGTTTTAGCACAGACTCCAACAGTGTCAGGTCCACATCTGTAAAATAGGGACAACAGATGATTCTTTTCTCTCACCCTTTGTTTATCTATTTAGATTTTAAGTTCTTCATGTACAGTGCCCAACAATTTTGGTTGGGGCCTGTAAGAACCACCGCAATAAAAGGAAACAGCAGGAACAATTCAGGGACCGTGCAGTATGGATACAACAATGAAATTAGCATATTTGTCTACAGTACACAGTATATGGGCCAAATTCTGATTTCTGCTGCCTGGGAGGAATTCTCTTTGACTTCTGTGAGAACTTAACCATTGCAGCTGAGAGCAGAATTTAGTCCTGTATGTATATATGTTTCCTATATAAACAAAGCAGGAAGGAAAAGATAATCACCAAAAAAATGGTCTTGACCTTTTTAACACTGCTGCCAAGAATAAAACTGACAAAGTCTTAGACTCGGGGCTGTCTCTGAGAGCTTACTTCTTCCTGCACTACCGCCAGATTCAACGCAGATTTGTTTGTTTGTTTGCACAGGAGTGTGTCTTATCCTCTTCTGTCCGAAAAAGTTTAATTTAAAGTTGTATGGAAAAGGGAAGTCAGAACTGTCAATAAACTGTCCCTGACATGATCGGCCTATGATTGGCATCTGACCGCTGTATTGACACAGACAGGGTAGCCCAGTGGATAGAGTACTAGACTTAAAGTCTACCCCTGGCTTTACCACTGACTGACTGTGACTGAGTACAGATCAGCTATTCTATAACTCAGTTTCACAGAGTGTCAAATGAGATACTACTTGACTTTGGAAAGCACTTAGGGATTTATGAATGAAAAATGCTATTTAAGTGCTAAATATTTTTATCTAAATATGTTGCTCATTTTAGACCAAAATTTACCTTTGTCCCACTTGGACGTCATTATCATAGCTGAGTAGTAATTTAGAATATTGCTGTAAAGTGTTAGGATTATTATCTGTAGATGGTCAGTTTTGCTGATAATGGATATCTGCTGGCTGCTCAGACAGACCACTGCTTTAGACCTTAATAAATGAATCGCAACAAATGACTACCTTGTAAAGAGTTAAAACTGTGTCTTAACTTCAGCTAATGTTCAAACTCTTTTCAGTTAAAATAAATTATTCAGCAGTTCCCCCCTTCACCATCATCATCTAGGCTACATTTCTAATAGTCCTTTCTGCTGAACATTCTCTGTCCTTACATCAGTTGCACAGAGTCTGCAGGAAGAGAAAGCATGCACAGTATATACAACAAAGACAAGGCTGCTTTCTCTTAATTGCTATGAAACATGTGTTGCCCAAGGCAGAATGGAGATCAGTAGTGTCAATTATGTTACAAAAGAGTACAGCAAACAGAAATAATGCACTGACTTCTGAAACAGATGTAGCTGCCTATTTATTATCTAACAGAATCATTCGCCATAATTCACCTTCTACCCTCAGTAGTGTTAGATCTCTTTCACTATCAACGAACCCACCAATCGGCGCAAGAAACAATCCAGGTCTCCAGTTCCATGAGATGTAGAAATAGCTTCTCCATCAAAGTTGAGAAGATGCTGTGAATAAATAACTGAACAATGAGGGGCCTCTGGCACATGCTCTTAGAAATCAAAAGAGCCAGAGAAAAATAATCTCACACTGATCAGGTTGCAGCATTTAATAATACCCACCAATCTGCCTATTCATTGGTCTGTCCAAATGACGCACCAAATATGTAAAACAAATGCAAGAGAACCTGCTTAGAGTAAACTTGGAGGATACCGAAACTCAGATTAACATGAAATAGAACCTCCTGATTCCGTGCTTTGTAATGTCCAAACTGCAAGTCTGGTTGTTGTGAACTGCATGCTTAGAAGCATAAATCCAGTGGTCTGCTCGAGTACCTTGGCTGGGCACTGGGGATGAAGAATATTCCCCACTGGCTGTACAGTGGGATGGGGCTGCTCCATGGAGGCTCAAACAGTTTTTATGACCCCCCACCCCCCGTGGGGTGGGGTAGCAGGACCAGAGGCTCTGTGCAACAGATGATTTTCTGACCCCCTTTCAGCTCTGCCCAGCCCTGGGTTATGTAAGACCACGAGGCCTTGAAGAACTCATCTTCAGGCAAGTGATGCTCACTATTTCAAACCCATCCCACCTCTCTTTGTGGGTTCTGTAGCCAGATGTCCCTCAGCACCCATAGAAGAGGGGGTAGGTTTGCTATACTGAAGAGGTTAAGAAAGAGATGGTGCTCCTATAAGAAAGGCCCGTCTTATAGCTGGAGAAAGAGGAAGTCATCCCTAAAGGAATCTGCCAGTGTGAAGCTACATGAGTTTTCTGTTCTTCTTGCTTTTGAGGAGAAGAGTTATTTGCACTCAAGTTTTTTTCCATATGTGGCTTGCAACAGGGAGTTTTAACTGAACAAGGAGGTGCTAACTGTATGGTAACAGTAATACTAGCTGCAGCCTGAAGGATGGAGAAGGTACAGGGATGTGGGAGATGTGCAGTCTAGTCAAGTAGGATCAGAATGCCAGCCTCGCAGATAACTAATGCCTCACAAGCAGAGCTCCTAGTGACCAAGAGCACAGGAGTCTTCTCTTTCCTTCAAGTGTTCCTGAGCAGTTGGGGCCTACCAGGAGCTGTTCTGCATTGCCAGAGTGCAGAATGTTCTGGCCACAGCCCCATCTCCTGGAACACCGTTCGTGCTGGGGGCAGCCAGGAGTAGGGGGCATAGAGCAAGAGGAATATTTAGGCCACCAGATCAGCACAAAGGAGATGGAGGGAGGTGCCAAGATCTGACTTGGATTAACACCTAAAATCTTGTTCATCCGCAAGGCAGCACGCTTTAAAGGTGACGATGAGTGACAATATACCATTAAAGTGTTCTGGCTCGCTGTCATAACAAACCCAGTAAGGTAATTTTCATTCCACTTGAAAGAATATTGCTAAATGGGAAAACGCTGTGGTCAATAAATAGCATTGCTGAAAATGAAATGGCTTGCAAATAAAATAGTTTAACCCTTCAACTAAAAGCTAACATTAAGAAAACTCCATTTAAAGTATCATAAATATTGTCTGCGGAAGACATAGCATATAGCATGGGGAATGGCAGTATTAGCATCTGAACCTTGCCAGCAGAGCGGTGGTTTCTGTAACTGGGGCACATATCCACAGGAAATGGACTGACTCCACCCAAACTCAATGATCAACAGAGTAAGTGTGTTTGGTTACTACCGAGTTGGGGCCTGCCCCTGCCAGCTACTGTGCACCCAGAGCTCAGCACCTTGCCACTGTTCAGCAGCTTGCAGGATCGGGGCCTGAATGAGCATGGATTTGAACTAGTGACTTAGAACTGAAAAGCAATGTTGTTTGTTGCTGGGAGCAAGGAGTAGCAGTACTGACAGTGCTGCAGTGAGGACTACAGGGGTGTGAATTACAGCCCGCACCAAAAGGTTGCGCTCTGTCTGCCCCATGGGGACACTGCTGGTGTGAACTAAAAGGTACCTAGTTCATGTAGTCCTGTTTGAAGAGGACTTTGCAGTATAGACGTAGTCTGAGTTACAATCTGAACTCTGTCACCTTTGATGAGACACTTCACTTTTATGTGCCTTCATTTCCCCCTCTATAAAATGGGGATAATTCCTGCTGCAGACAAGCTTTAATCTATCAATATTTCATATTTGATTTAGAGCAGAATTAATGTTAAGAGAGAAATATGAGAGTCGTGTCTCCTTAACCTTCAAATGCAAGGCAGAAAATAAATTAATCCTCTTTGGCCAGGGACAGTATACTTTGAAAGAAGGTTAACTAGTCTCAAAAAAGACTTCCCCCAACAACAACCAATCATCTGGAGCTGGGGGAGGGGGAATACAAATATGGGCTGAATGTCAGCTGTTGTGTGGATTTACCTTCAAAGGAACATTTCAAGAAATAAAGATAATGGAAAAACATGAAGTCAGTCTGTTTACCCAGGGACAATGATTGTAATAGTGATTATCTTTACAGCATATAGTGGACATTTAATAAAAATCTGTCACATACCTGAGAAAGCCCAGGTGTGTAAATACAGGTGCCTAGGATATGATGAAACTTTGCCACTCAAAGTATTACAATATCTGGTGATACCAAAGATGCTTGAAAGAGGTAAGCAGAGAGAGGACTAGGGTGACCAGATGAGAGGACGAAAATATCGGGACACATGGGTGGGAGGGGCGCAGAGGGGAGGTCCACCGGCGGAGCAAAAAAAAAATAAAGCTGAGTGCTGCTGGTGGAGCAAAAAAAATAACAAAAAAAAACGAGCGGAGCAAAATATCGGGACCGAAGATCGGTCGGGACGCAGGACAAACACCTAAATATCGGGATGGTCCTGATTTTATCCGGATGTCTGGTCACCCTAGAGAGGACAGGCAGTGCAGCCTAGTAGGTAGGCACTGGATTGAGACTCAAGAGAGCTGGGTTCTAGTCCTGGCTTTGCCACTGGCCTGCTGGGTGATCTTGGGCAAGTCACTTTGCTTCCCTGTGCCTCAATTTCCCCATCTGTAAAATGGGGATACTGATATTGACCTCCTTTGTACTGATGAAAAACACGATATGGGAGCTAGATAGTATAATATTACCTGGAAGAAAGATGCTGTCTCAGTGACAGGGAGGAGAAAGGATACATGCTCTAGAAATGTAACAAATTGCTTAATGCACTGTAACAACACGAGTTGTACTTCCCTAGATGAACTTCTGCCAAGTATATGACTAGATATGTTGTAAGTCATTGCAGTAGTGAAATCTCCCCAGGAAGGGAGCCTTCAGACCTCTTGTGAGAGACAGATTGCAGAACAGGAAACAGTACCTCTCCTGGAGCATTCACTGGGGGCAACCCCCTCGCAGCGCTCCCCAGTTCTGGCTGCAATCAGTAGGGGCTAAATGAGGGTGCTGTCATGAATCATGTCAGTGTTAACTGTTTGCATGAGTCAGCACGGGGGTGATGAAAACATATGTGAATGCATGTGAGAAACCTAGTTGTGTGAACTGTGAGATGCTGGGATGTGCAGGACATGGAGCAACCTGCATTCTACTAAAAACTAGTACATGAGTCAGCCTGCAAGTGGGTGTGCGTGGGTGCAAACAAATACAAATGCAGGAGTGTGAAAACGTCCTGGTTGACATGACACATACGATACAGGTGTGCCCAAATCTCATCAGGACAGGAGGAAAGCCAGTTAGCCGTGAGAAGAAGAAAGAATGAGATCCAGAGCTGACACTACTTCATGCAGATGTCATGAGAGTTCCTGCATTAATGGGTGAAATGGACCCCAGCAGAGGGATGTCACAAGTGCTAAGCACCACTTACTGCCTATTTTGAGGGCTTAAATGGGACTTCAGAGGTGCATGGGTCTTCTGTAGAGGGGTGAATTTCACCCTTCTGCTGGTAAAGCTGTTTGAGATCCTTGCATGAGAGACACTAGAAGCACCAAGTGTTATTACTATTATTAAAATTATTCTATTACCGGTCCCCCGAGTCACCCAGCCCCCTCCTGACTGCTCTGTGAAAGGCTAAAATGCCAGAGTTATCATCTTGGCAGGAAGTCCAGCAATGTAAAAATAATACCCATTCCAGGCAAACAAACAAAAAAACCCACAACCCTTTGAAGACTGGCTTGAAAGGCAAATGATATATTGCTTACAAACAACTTGGCTCATAAATCAGAAGCTCCACAACACACAGGGCTCCTTCCAGAGTGCTGTTCCCCTGCTTAGCTGAGTTGATGCAGGTCAACTCTTAGCTGTACTACTTACTTCTTCAAAGGCTGAAGAAAGTAGCAAGTATTTTTTAGTCCTCCTCAATGCTAACCTGGGCATTGAAGACAAAAACAAACAAAACTCAACAACAACAACTAGAGTTTCATCAAATGCAAGGGCCTTATCAAAGGGGGGAGGGATAGCTCAATGAGCCTTGGCCTTCTAAACCCAGGGTTGTGAGTTCAATCCTTGAGGGAGCTACTTGGGGATCTGGGGCAAAATCAGTACTTGGTCCTGCTAGTGAAGGCAGGGGGCTGGACTCGATGACCTTTCAAGGTCCCTTCCAGTTCTAGGAGATGGGATATCTCTATTAATTATTATTATTAATGTTTAAGGCAAGACTAATGCAGAGCAATGTGTTTTGTTTGGAAACACCCTGGCAGTGTTTGCATTAAGAATGCATGGTCTCTAATATGGAACATGTGTTTGGTGAGGATAATAAAACACCTGAGCTAGGATGTCAGGAGAGCTGAGCAACCTCCTCTTTTCTGCTGCCTGGAAATTGCTTTTTAGTTTATTACTTTAAGTGATAGAACATGATAAAACAGGTGGGCCTGGCACATTAGGATGTTTCACATCAGCCATCTGTCCAGAGAATGTACACATCAAGGGGAAAAATGTGTGAAAAACACCAGCAGTAATGCAGGCAGGCAGGATTCTTAAACATCAGGAAAACTGGGGCCTGGTGCAAAGCCCATTGAAATCAATGACAGGCTTTCCTTTGACAGACCTATATTAAAAAGTTTGCTTTTACTCTCCAGTGATTTCTTTTTAAATTTATGTGACATTTGCAACTAAAGAATTGCTCTTAGTTTAGTGGCAGTGCTTTGAATAAGCTTTAAAAATCAGTCATAGCTAAACTACTGTATACAGGACAGCTTTCTAAATGTAGCCTTTATTAATTATTATTAGTATATGAAAAACAGCCTGATCTGTTTCAAATCTAACATTTATTAGCTGCTTATGCAGCTGGAAGTGTGGTCATTTCCTAGGATCACTGACCTACTTTGGCAGAAAGAGATTCCAATACTCTATGTTTTGCCTAGAAACTGGAAATGCACTTAAAGTACCAAAAAGCATGCTCAATAAGATTTAGCACTATCCCATTAATTTAGTTACTTTCACTGCAGACAATATCTATCCACTGTACTTAAATGGCCCCTATCACCAGAGAACTGAGCACCTCACAGTCTTGAAGGTATTCATCCACACAGCATCCCTGTGAGAAAGAACAGTGCTATTCCCCTCTTTTACAGAGGGGAAATGGAGGCACAAAGAGGCTAAGTGAATTACCCAAGGTCACAGGGAGTCTGCCACAGAGCAGGGAACTGAACCCAGGCTCCTGCCTGGATGATGCTTCCTTCTCTGTATTATTACCTTTGTAGACTGGAAAACTGGCATACCTAGGATGGTGCCACTTATGGCAAATCCTTCATGATATGGCAGAATTTAATGCAGGTGTATAATCCACGGGGCTGAGCCTCGACTATTCCCAGGTGTTCAAGGGGTTAATGTAACCCTGGAGTACAGAACTTGTTTACTGAGTGAATTAGAGATGGACAGTTTGCTGAGAACATGCTGATCAATATCTTCCAACTGCCAGTTTAATCAGGATTAAGGGAAGGCCTATTAATTTTTGTCTTTTCCAATATTTGGCGACCATGTAAAAATGTTTCTTCTATCTACACTTAAATTAACCTTGATATTGGCTAGCTGGACATTTTAGCAGCCCATGACTAGTAATCTGGCTTCAATTAAAACGTTTGCTTTCCAGGGAGTGGCTCACAGAAGACTCAAAGAGGTGATCACTAGATTGGTTACTATGGAGTTCAGGCTGAGGCAGGCAGCCGCTGCTCAGCCCCTAGCCTGAGGCACTCATTGTTTTCTCATAAGTTTCTCCTATGGGATGGAAATTGTTGTGTTTGTTCAAAGCCCAAAGCTAAAATTTATGGGGAAAATCTGCTGAGCCACATTTGAATTCTCCATGTGTGAAAACAAAATAGATTCCGTGCTCTGGAAACATCCGCTTTGTTTGCGGAGGGGAGAGAGGGGCTGATAACTCTGAAACTGGTTCTCCCCCACCCCGACTTCAGACTTGGTGTTTACATAGCCCTCAGTGGGCTTCTAAGGCAATACCAGTACAATAATGCCTGAGGGGTAAAACACTTCCTGTGATATTGCCAGAAGCAGCACAATCTCAAAACAGGTTTTAATCCTCAGGCAATATTTTACTGCTAATGAGACAAATCCTGCATCCCTTTAGCATCCAACAGTCCCCATGATTTCAAGGAAATATTTTAGCATTCCAACACACACAGAGAAACACATTCAGTACACGTATTTTACCACACACGTTACTTCATCTGTACTGAATATTTAAATATATACACACATACAGCACTACTGGAATGCACCCACATCTGGGGAGGAGGCAGCAGTCAGCCATATAACATAACACAACACAGTGTGTGGATATGTGTGTTTGCACACTGAAATATTATCATTTGGATCATACTGGGATCAAGCTTCCTGCAAGAATCCTTCACTTCTGGGACAGTACCCTGCGCAAATTAACAGTTACAGTGGAAGAACAGTAGTGAAAGGCCAGATTCTGACCCCTTTACTCACCCTGAATTATACCTTATTCACTTCACAGAGACTACCTGTAGAGGAAAGGGCTACTCACCATGCACAAGGGGGTCAGAATTTGGCCACAGGAAACACACTTAATCATCGTTTAGGTCATTCAAAAAAGTAAAGCTAAATCCTTTTTCTTTATAATAAAAAGAAGAACAGGAGTACTTGTGGCACCTTAGAGACTAACACATTTATTAGAGCATAAGCTTTCGTGGACTACAGCCCACTTCTTTGGATGCATGGGCTGTAGTCCACGAAAGCTTATGCTCTAATAAATGTGTTAGTCTCTAAGGTCCACAAGTACTCCTGTTCTTCTTTTTGCGGATACAGACTAACACGGCTGCTACTCTGAAACCTTTCTTTATAATGTTTCCTTCCAGTGCAAAGGCACCAGGAACTACCCCAAAGACAGACCAAGAAGACAGACAGAACTGGGCATTCCTTTCAAGCCTCCTCTGAAATCACATTTAGCAGAGGACCCCTAATTTGTTGAAAAAGCATGCAAAAGTGTGTAGCCAGAGTTGTTTTCAGGTTGGATGTAATTTGGGTTTTTAAACCTCTGGGCTCTCATTTAGCTGCAAGAATAAAACCTTGTAAATTCTGAATAAAAAGCCAGTTCCTACATAAAAGTTCAGTCTTGAATGGATTCCAGAAGAGCAGCTGATGAACGTGCTCTTTAAGCCAAAGCGCTCCTCTACAGGAATTAATGCCAGAGGGAGAGACAGCCTCGAAACCACAGGCCAGAAATATCCTGCTCCTGAGGGTGCATGCAAGCACTTAACTCTATTCTAATGACTTGCATTGACCTTTAAAAACCAAATCCTGGTCTCAACCGGCAGCCCAAGTCCACAGGCTGTGCTCTTGGGATCTCCACGTGGGTGTGAAGTGGTTGGAACCCTCCTCCTCCACAACCAAGTTGCCACTGCAGCTCTAAGGGCCTATATGTCTGGTGCCTGGGCTCTAGGACCCGGCGAGGTGGGAGGGTCCTCCAGTCCAGAAGTCTACACTGCAGTTAAACAGCCCTGTAGCCTGTGCCCTGCAAGCCTGAGTCAGCTGGCACAGGCCAGCTTCGGGGCTCTAACTGCAGTGTAGACATACTCTTTGTATGCACGCATGCACCCACACACCTTTAGAAATGGTTACACTGAGCAAGTTACACCTTTGAATAATTAAGGTCATGATATAAAAAATACACTTACTACTGCATAATTAAAAAATGCCGCTGCACCTATAATGCATGTTGCCCTTGATCATTTGAAAGCAAGAGAGAACAAAATCATTAAGAGCTAAATTATTCTAGTAGCCTATTATCATAGTGTAATCTTATTAGGAAAAATTCATGCTGGTATAGCCTCTTATCTTCTCCACTTACAGATGAGCCATGTGGCTTACCTCTGAGTGCACAAAGATAATGAAATTACAGTGAATTATGCAGTCCACATATGGAAAAAGGAATATAATTCTGACCCTTTAGGGAAGGGTGCAGATTTTTCATAGGGACGGGAAAGCATCTTTACTCAGTTACCATGTACAATGGACTATTAATTGTTATTTGTAGACAAACACAATTTTGAAAAATCATTTAGGGCTTCTATTGTAATGCTAAAACGGAAAGTCTACTGCAACAAAACAACCAGTCCTACAATACTATGTCCAGTCTGCCACTGACACGCTGGAAGACATTATGCATAACACTTGGGGTGGATTTTTAGAACTGCGCATACAATAGTGCACATATCATGCTATCATGGTAACTGCATGTTCCGATAACTTTCGTATGCACAGTTTTTGTGACTGCAAGTGCAATCACAGTAACAAATTATCCTCCTTGTATTTTTTTTTTTTTTTCATTGGCCACTCCATAGCCTGGTTCCCGACAGCTGGAACAACAAGCAACCTGCTGATGACTGGGTTGCCAGGGGTTGCCTATTTGCAAAGGACAGTGTAATCAACCCCACTTGGTCTGCTGATGCAATTTAAACCCAAGACACTCATGGACTTCTACTGTTTGAGCTAAAGGCCTAAGTCCCCTAGCTGGCAGCTGTAGCAGACCCATCCATCTGTTATTTGGACCAATCATTAAAGGGGGACAAAGGCCTAAGCTATCCTAATGTGGGTTATGCTTCGACACCACGGAGGAGCGGGGAATGGAAAAGGGGATTTCAGGGAAACACTGGCAGCTCCAGAGACTCCTTTTAGATGTGGAGAATTTAAGGGGATGAAGAACTCACAGGCCTGCAGGGCACAACTGAGGAAGAGGCACCAGAGAGGGATGTAAGCAGAAAGCGGGGAGCGCACAGCTGAAGATACCAGTGGGTTTAAGCCTGGCCCTAGACCTCTATCATCCATTGAGGAACCAGCATGCATATCTCCCCGGTCAAATGCAGCAAAGCCCTTATGCTCCTAGATGGGATTCTAAAGAGACTCCTGCAGTCCCATCCAGGAAAACCAATATACTTAGCAAGTGTTCAGATTGTAAAGGAGGGAAGGATAGAGAAGGTAAAACACCTCATTAATCCCTTTGGGCTTCAGCATCCCCACATGTGCAAGGGAGATAATCGTATTCCCCTAGTCACAGAGGGGCTGCTGATCCTCCATGTGGCCAAAGGGCTTTATGACCATCAGAGGAAAGGGAAAATTATGGTGTGACTTTGGCCAAGTCACTTCCCCTCTCTGGGCCTGTTATTTCAAAAGTGGAGCCCCCCACTTGTATTTCTACTTGTTGCACGTAGGTGCCCAAATCAGAGATCTGTACACAGAGATTGCTAGGTCGGCACCTCCTGTAGCTGGCTACATGTGCAAACAAATCCTCTGTTCACACACATGCATGCAGTAAGTAGGCATGCAAAATCAGAGGTGGACTTCAGAACCCACTGACCTTGCTCTATGAAAGTCAGCCCATCCGTGACCCAGTTCTCCTGTAAAAAGAGATAATTTTACCTACCCATCTTGGCTCTGCCACTGATCTGCTGGGTGACACTGGGCAAGACACGTCCCTTTTTGGGCCAAAGTTTCCCCATCCTTAAAATGGGGATAATGATACTGACCTCCTTTGTAAAGCACTTTGAGATCTACTGTTGAGAAGTGCGACACAAGGGCTAATTATTTTTATTTATTATTATCTTTATAAAACAATTTGAGTTTCTCAGATAAAAAAAGTGTTCCATATGTGCAAAATGTTTATTATTATGATTAGTTTTATTACTTTGCAGGCTTCTCTCTCAGACAATTGCAAATGTTAGCCACTTAGCTGCATTCTACTGTACCTTTTACCACATCATATTTGTATAGGCTGCATTTGAAGGTGTCTTAACCAACCCGAGTTCAATTGATCATGAACTTGTGCCTCTTATGGTGCAATAGTAATGACCTGATTTACGAGTAAGTGGCATAAAGATAGCATAGCCTTAACCCTCTCATTATCACCTGTGAAGGCCTATCTAAAGGATATGCATGCAATTAAAGTTTTCTGCAAATGTTAATTACAGTGGGCTTAATTAACTAATGATTGATTGATCTTTTGATTGTATTAGGTTTATAAGTAGAATTATTTTAACTGAAGTACGGATTACAACCATGTTCTAATTAAACCAAAAATGAGTAGCTTATATATTAGGAATCAGAAGGAGATTTAATAGTTGTTTAGGGTCACACTGTTAAAAAAATATTGATGTGTTGTCTAAGGCCTCCAGCATTTAGTTAGTATTTTCTATCGAAGTCGAAAAGATATCATTTAAAATGGTATATCCAGGTAAGATTTTCTGGTGCTCTTAAAAAGGAGCTGGAATTTGATTTGGACTGTAACTCTCATGCCATACGCCTGTGACCTTGATATAGGAGTGCTGACTTCCTTGATTTCCTCAAAATACAGTAGGTCAGTGAAAAGATGAGGAAGGCTAATATTCCTGAATCAACTGATGCACTGATTAAAAATGCATTTTTGCACAGGATTGAAATAGGAGCAGTACTGATTGCTGCTCAAAGGTTGGTTCCTCCATACACCATATAGAGGAGGAAACTGTATTTAGATAGTGATAGAGAGCATAGCATGTATTCTTGCCACTAACCATAGGGAGACGGCATTTAGCATTTGACAGATAAGTAGCAGTTAAGTATAGCTCTGATCAGACGAGCAAAGTACTGATCAGAAGAGTAAAGCACCGATCAGAAGGGGATAGGACTGGAATAGCAGGGGTATTGAAGGTCAGGATTGAGGTGCATTAGCAAAGCAATGAGAAGGATGTGCAGCTGTTGCCTGCACGGTGCATGATTCCAGCCAGCGCTAAATCTTTGCAGCACCAAAAGGAAGTGACCTAGTTTAATCAAACTTTTTAAAGCCAAACTAACACTTGCTGGAGTTAACTGGGGGCTGGAAGCAAGGCATTCTCAGTGGAAGGATCTGAACTTGGGAATTCATTTCTACCATCCATCTGATAGTGCCTGTGTTTGCACATCTTTAAGGCACAATGCAAAGCCTTTCTTCTTTCTCTCCCTTCTGTGTGTGTGTGTGTGTGTATGGGAGGGTGGAGTGTGTTGCTGGTGGAAACCTCAGACAGTTCCTACAAAAGCTAGACACTTGTAGAGTCAAACAGCATGCACTTTATACGTGTAAAATATTTCAATAAAAGGTACAGGGTCTGTTAGCGCACAGTCTGAGGAAGCAACTCAATAATGCAGCTTCCCCTGGAAAGACAACTATAGCAGCAAAGGGACAGTGCAACTCCCTTCCGGACTTTGTACAAACCAGCACCTCTCTTTCTGAGAACTAGGGCAGTAGTAATGAATGTTCAAAGAGACACTTGGCGAGTGAGGAAGAAGCATGAATTCAGGAAGAGCTTGTGGTTATGTTCGGAGGTGTCATGAAAGCCACTAAACTAGCAAATGAGATGGCACTTATAACCAGCCTGAACTGACGGCTTCCTGTCATAAAAATACTTGACTGTGGGCACACTGCAGCCATTCTTGGAATAGACCAAGCGACGGAAGGGTGCACAGCAGTAGCATGGACTACACTTGAACCTGTCCCAGAACACTGCTGTTAAATTCAGGTTTATCCACGAAACCCAACCGTTTCATTAATTCCCACGTTCTGTCGTGAAAAGCCATGTGCCTAAAACCATTCCCCCCAGCCCTAGCCATTGTCATCAGAGAATGTTTACGTGTCTCATTGTAAAATAGCTTGAGTAACTGAATCTTGGCTCTTCAGTGCTGGAGTTGTCGTGCACTATGCTCATGGCCTTACTCACACTCCTAGCACACCTTTGTCCCCTGTTACAGAACCCCCTTCAGAAGGGCTGACATTCAAGTTATGTACTATGTATGACCGGAGCGCTTAGATATTGATGCAACTGGCTATCACCTTGTCTTCTTGTAACATACCACACAGACTTGTTGCAACAAGTCTGATCTTGCTAATGAGCTTGTTCCTGTTGATGCCCATAACCACAGTCATATGCTCTTCCTTTAAATGTTTTACACAAGTTTATTAGCATTTATTTCTCAGAAAAGCTATTCCAGTCACCTCTCTTCATCTGACCACCATATGAATAAGAAGGCCAGGAATGAACCCCACCCTCCATCTTTCTCAACTTGTTACTGCCCATCTGAGTTAAGCCCCCGTATGACAGTGTCATGACAGCATAAACTCATCTGTGGTTTATTTAGTCACAGGATAATCTCAGTATAGACAGTTTTGTTACATTGGCTGAGGCGGTCTTTAGTAAAGCCAATCTCATTAGTGGGTTCCCCTGGAGACGTGGTCATTTTTTACACCATTTGATAACTGCCTTCTTCACCTAGTAGCTCCAGCTGCTGGACTCTGCCTACCCAAATGAGAGGAGTACATAAGGATGGGGGGAGAAGGGCCCTGATGATGAAATTCTGAATGGGATGTAAACGACCATTTCCCGCTTCCCTGATTTAACAAGTCAATAGACCCACTTGGATGAGTAGGGCAAACTGGATTTGGTCCTAAAATGAACTGACTAGTATACATGGTCAGAAAGCAGTGGGATAGTAAATTGATTTAGCACAGAGATGAAGCAGTTGACAAATGGAAAGCTGCAGGGATTAGTGTTGGGCCCAATCATATTCCTATTTGATTGCCAAGAGCCTGGAGGAGAAAACATGCTACAAGGCATACACATTTTCACAGAATAAGGAAGTGACACGACTAGTCAGTACTGAAGAGGATGGAACCTGGAGCCAAATGGATGCAGACAGATCTACCTATGCAGATTGGTGGAAAGATGAGGACTAGGTTAAAGAGGATTATGCCTCAATCAAATGAAGCAACATGGATGGCTACATGCTGTAAAAGATTGCATGTTGATCAGGAGTTAGACTCTGGAATGATAATGGATAGAAATTTAAAATCTCAGAATCAAGCATCAGTTAGGAAAGCAATGAGAATAACTGGCTGCTTCAACAGAGGAGCGCAGTGCCAATCAGCATAGATTCTATAATGTACTAGGTGTGCTACCACCTATTAGATAAATGTGTACACAGTTAGGTGCCATATTACAGAAAGTCTGCAAAAGAACTGGGAGGGGAAAGGTGTCAGTGGGGGAAATGAGGGGAAACGACAACGGTTATAGCTATATGGACAGGTTGGGCAAACTAGCTTGGTAATCATTAAAAATGAGGAATGGAAGGTGGGAAATGAATGAGGGGTTAAGATCCTGACTGCTCTGTCCCGTATTTAAAAAACAAACATAGAAGATTTTAAACCAGACAGTGCTGCCAGGAGTTTCTACCTTACACTCTGCAATACTAGTAGTGGCTTCACCAAAGAATCACTCCCAGAAGCAGCCACAAATGACGATGCTACCCGGCGAAAATATTCTCAAGGATGTGTGTGCTACATACCCGCCCAGCTGGAGCCCTGCCATTGAGTTCACACTCAGAGAAAACAGAGAAATAAGGAAGCAGTGCCAAGCACATCATCAAGAGGGAGAGGTAGTGTCTGTTTAATAATGGAACTGTGTTCTACATCTCTCTTTCTGTCTGATTAATTGTCCTCCCAGATAGGCAAAGAGAGGCCTCAAATATGTCTGAGCCTGTACATAGCACCACCTGACATCGAGCAGTAATAGGAATGTCTGCAGACACCCTATCAGAGGGGCAAGAAGGAGTAAAACAATCTGAATAAAAGTGATATGATTTAATGAGAAAAATGTAGGCTATACATTCCTTTAAAATCCACAGACATTGTTCGTGAGGGGCCGGGCAGTAAATCGCTTTAGCAATAGGATTTACATGTTGAGATGAGGACAGATAAAGCAGTGTTAAAAAGAAGATAACACACATGCTACTTCACCGGCCCTGCTAATTTTCATGCAATTGTGTTTTGAGATAAAGAGGCCCCTCTTGGGTTTTTTTATGAGCGCAATAATAGAAGATATTCAAAATATACTGTCCTCGTGACTACATCTGCCTTCTTTTTAGAGTATGCATCCTGGGGAAGCACAGTACGGGTGGTGAGGTGTCTTCAATAATTCTCTTGTTGCAAGGCTCATCTGTTTCCTTGGGCTTTTCCTGGAGGAGTAGGGCGAGAGCTCTGTGGTGTCCAATTGTGGGGCATCATTATTTAAAGTGGGGTTCTTAATTGCTAATTGGGTTTTTGTGCTATTGATGGATTCTGTTGAGACTTGACTATGGGAAGAACGATTTGTTTTGTATTATGGTTATTTAGGCTTAGCTCCTCAAAAGGTATCTAGGCACCTATTTCCTATTGAAATTAATGAGAGTTAGGTACCAAAATACCTTTGAGGATCTGGGCCTTGGTGAAGTTTTTGTACTTTTAGTATTGTATAAGTACGTAGGCTCTGATTCAACAAATCAATGTTTTTCAACAAAGCACTTAAGCACATGCTTAACTTCAGGGACAGGTTTAAGTCCTGTTAAAGTTAAGCACATGCTGAAGTGCTTTACTGAATAAGGATGAACTGAAGCACATACAGAAGTGGTTAGCTGAATTGGGTTACCCAGAGCAAGGGTAATCTTTTTTAACCCACTGGAACAATAAATAAATATAGTAAAAAATGAAAGAAAAAGAAACATGCTTCTTATACTGAAATATACTGAGTCTACCCAGGTATATGCACCATAAAAGCAACTAACCTCATCTAAAACATAATACAAACTCATCTTTTGCAACAATGACAGGTGGTTCATTTACGAAACTGAAGCATGTTTTGGTGCTTTTTTATAAAATCAAAACAATGTGATTTTTTAAAAAGTTTATTTAAGATTAAGCAAATCTGGTAATTCCACCCCCATTCTCCCATTAAAACAAACCACCTGAGATTTTGTAACACATACAAGCAGCTGAATCACAGAGACAATCTATTATCTGGTACGTAATTACGATATAGCCTTGTCCCTAGCTGTCCCTGCAGTTCTGACAATTACTGATGCTCAATGAATTTTGAGCATGCAATCATGAAATGCATAGCTTGAGTAAGAGAGTCTGTTGATAGCCTTAAATCGATTTCCCTGGCACAATTATTAAGGAAATGTGTGTTAATCTCAAAATTCTGAAATGCAAATGACCTTGCCAGAATTTGGGTAGAAAGAAGCATCATGCTGCCAGCATTCCCCGCTGCATGTGGCTTTCCTGATTTCAGATCACACTACAGAACCTCATCATCGCTGTTGAGACATGTGATATGCTGTGTTCACTGAAGAAGGCAAGCAAGCAGAAAACATTCACGGTCTGCCTCACCCTTCATTAAAGACAATGGCCAAGCTCCTATAAAATGCAATGGGAACCAAGACTGGGTCCTCTGAAATTACAGGACAGTAGCCTAACCACAACTGTGACCTGAAAACCTCTTTTCCAGGCCAAATGTGGATCTTGGCATAAAGATGAGCCCTTCTGGTACTGCTATAATGTCTACACACTGTAACCCTGTTACCATAAGAATATGCGGGAATAAAGGCTGAAACAGACAGGATAAAATGGAACTACTGTATGATAGCATCCCTTTGGCTTTTGCAAAAGAATGGGCTGCTTTTAGCACTTCCATTGGATTGGATTTGTAGTGGTTTAGGGATTAAGCTTCCGGTCACATGTCAAATGATAAAGAGCCTTTTTCTTTTGCAAGCAGCTGTCGCTGTTTGAAAGCTACAGCACAAGGGTTTGTTGCACGATTATAAATAGCGAATTGCACAGACCAAGAAAGAGCATTAATTTATTCTTTCCTCAGCGCATGTAGAGCCAAACCCTGCTTGTCTTACACACATAAGCTGCCTCATTTATTTCAATAGGACTGCTTGAGAGAGCAAAGCCAGCAGGATTTGGCCCCTCTGGTCTAAATCCTCAGGTGTATTATTCTACTGTGCAAATAAACCACCTCTCATCTGGAGATATGTCTGGGATTGGGGCTGTACCAATCAAATGGCATGAATCCTGCTACCAAAAGGCATGGCAGATGAGTCCGAGCCATGCAATAGCATTCTTAGTGGCCCAATGAAGCTCTTGGAGCCTACTGTTGAATTTGGTTAGCACAGTGGTGCCCAAACTTTTCCTGTCATGCCCCCCCCTTACCAGTAATGGAATCTGCCTATGCCCCCTCTCCATTATTGCAAAGTTGGCTCAGCAGCAGAGCGTGGGCTGATGGCAGAGCTCGGGGCAGAACTGGGGTTGGGGGAGGAGGTGGGGCTAGAGGTGGCGCTGGCATGGGGGTGGAGAGGGAATGAGGGCAGAGTGGGGCTGGGGGCAAAGCTTTGGCTGGGGCCGGAGCAGAGCTGGGCAGGGGGCGGAGCTGAGCTGTGGCTGTAGGGGGAGCAGGGCTGCGGCTGAGGCCAGAACTGGGCGGGGGGGTGAAGCAGAGCAGGATGGCACTCCCTTTCTGCCCTCTGTGGGGGCTGGCCCAGGCTCCACTGTGCACCCCCAAATGTTCCTCTGTGCCCTCCAGGAAGGGGGGCACACCCCAAAGTTTGGGGACCACTGGGTTAGCGGGCACTCCTTGACAACATGTATCATTGTTTGATCTGCACTTCAGCCACAGTTTGTATTGTCTCAAAGATCCCAACGGTGCAGGTTGTCTGCACAGAGGCCTTGCCCAGTCTGGAATCGGTTAAGAAAGGCCCACCGACAACATGGCAGGTCGAAGGCAGGTGGGCGAGCAGTAAGATCTGTGACAAGGAACTGATTGGTGGCTGATGTTAAATACCAGCCTTCCCGCAACAGAGACTTCGCTGACATGTCCTGGCCTGACAGCCTCGACCACAGTGGGTGGCGTGATGAAAGACATGTAGCTGGTGAGCTAAAAAGATCGTTGAACAAGGGCAAGTTGGGTTGGCATGTACTTCTCAAGCAGCTTGCCAGCTACAATCAGTCTCCTGATGTAAGGGGAAATAATGTGGCTCAGAACTGGAAGCCATGGAAGATGAGTCAGTTGAAGAGTTCCTGATAATGCACATTGCTGAGTTGCATGTCAACAAATTTGGTGTGTCCCGACCGACTCCATAGTGGCGCACAGTATTTTGCTCTTAAGTACAAGATGGCAAGGGCAGAGGTCCTTAGGGTTGGAGCATCCACTCCCCATGAAGAACCTGCCACTTTGCTGAAAAGGTTATTACATGTCTTGACCTTCACTGCTATCTTGCTCAGGTGGCTTTTGTACGTCAGTGTTTGGTCAAGGGTCATGTCTAAGTAAACTGGGTATGCTTCATGCTTCAGCTTCTGGCCATTCATTATGATTAAGGCTGTCAAGCAATTAAAAAAATTAATCGCGATTAATCGCACCGTTAAACAATAATAGAATACCATTTATTTAAATATTTTTGGATGTTTTCTACATTTTCAAATATATTTATTTTAATTACAGCACAGAATAATAAGTGTACGGTGCTCACTTTATATTTATTTTTATTACAAATATTTACACTGTAAAAAACAAAAGAAATAGTATTTTTCAATTCACCTAGTACAAGAACTGTAGTACAATCTCTTTATCATGAAAATTGAATTTACAAATTTAGAATTATGTACAAAAAAACCCTGCATTAAAAAATAAAACAATGTAAAACTTTAGAGCCTACAAGTCCAATCAGTACTACTTCTTCTCCAGCTAATCACTTAGACAAACAAGTTTGTTTACATTTGCAGAAGATAATGCTACCTGCTTTTGTTTACATCACCTAAAAGTGAGGATGGGCGTTTGCATGGCACTGTTGTAGCTGGTGTCGCAAGATATTTACATGCCAGATGCGCTAAAGATTCATGTGTCCCTTGATGCTTTAACCACCATTCCAGAGGTCATGCGTCCATGCTGATGACAGGTTCTGCTCAATAACGATCCAAAGCAGTGCGGACCGATGCATGTTCATTTTCATCATCTGAGTCAGATACAACAGCAGAAGGTTGATTTTCTTTTTTGATGGCTTGGGTTCTGTAGTTTCCACATTAGAGTGTTGCTCTATTAAGACTTCTGAAAGCATGCTCCACACCTCATCCCTCTCAGATTTTGGAAGGCACTTCAGATTCTTAAATCTTGGGTCAAGTGCTGTACCTATCTTTAGAAATTTCACATTGGTATCTTCTTTGCATTTTGTAAAATTTGCAGTGAAAGTGTTCTTAAAACGAACATGTACTGGGTCATCATCCGAGACTGCTATAACATAAAATATATGGCAGAATGCAGGTAAAACAGAGCAGGAGACGTACAATTCTCCCACCAAGGAGTTCAGTCACAAATTTAATTAGCACATTTTTTTTTAATAAGTGTCATCAGTATGGAAGCATGTCCTCTAGAACGACAGCCGAAGCATGAAGAGGCATATGAAGTGCATTTAGCACGTAAAGATCTTGCGACGCCAGCTATGACAGTGCCATGCGAATGCCAACATTGTAATTAGAAGTGGGCAGCATTATCTCCCATAAATGTAAACAAACTTGTTTCTCTTAGCGATTGGCTGAACAGGAAGTAGGACTGAGTGGACTTGTAGGTTCTAAAGTTTTACATTGGTTTGTTTTTGAGTGCAGTTATGTAACAAAAAAAAAATCTACATTTGTAAGTTGTACTTTCACGATAAAGAGATTGCACTATAGTACTTGTTATGAGGTGAACTGAAAAATACTATTTTTTTAATCATTTTTACAGTGCAAATATTTGTAATAAAAAATAATATAAAGTGATCACTGTACACTTTGTATTCTGTATTGTAACTGAAATCAATATATTTGAAAATGTAGAAAAACATCCAAAATATCTAATAAATTTCAATTGGTATTCTATTGTTTAACAGTGTGATTAATTGCGATTCTTTTTTTGATCGCGATTCATTTTTTTGTGTTAATCACGTGAGTTAACTGCAATTAATCGACAGCCCTAATTATGATGTTTAGTTCCCTCTTAGCATTGGCATGGTGGAGGTAGAAGGTTCTATAGACTGCCTTGCTGGTGCTAGGCTGAAGGTGCCATGTTTTGCAGTAGTCAGTCAGCTTTGCAGCGTCGTCACTCAGGGTCTTCTCCAACTGAGAAAAAGTCTAAGCCTGTAGCCCGCAGTAAATGTCCACTGCATAGATGAACTTCTGTGACTGGGTTGGTGGCAGGTCACTGATATATAAATTGAACAAGGTTGAGGGTAGAACAGACCCTGGGGGTAACCCGTTCATCTGTTTTTCCCCAAGCACTTTTTTCTCCCACATGCACCCTAAACTGTCTGTCTCAGAGTAGCAGTTCGATTGCATCAGTAACCCATTCTGGGAGGACTCTTGATATTTTAACAAGTAGACCCATGTTCCAGACCGTATCATACACTGCAGGGAGGTCAAGGAAAATAGGGCCTGTTTTCAGGTTTCTTTGTATTGAGATGTATTGAGAAGAGTGAATTCCAAGAATTAGTAAAGTGAATGTCATGTTCATCATTTTCTGGAAAGGAAATTGTTCTCATTGACCACTGCAGAAGAGCACATTGCTGGCAGTATCAGTCTATTTGAAGTATCCATTTAATTCTAATATTTCAGGCCCAAGTCAGCCTTGGTGAAAGTGGGTGTATCCCCAGTGAAGTCAATGAAATTGCATCTGCTTAAACCATGGGCTGAATTTGACCTCTGGATTCTATCTTCTAAACCTAAATCTAGTTTTCCTTCTCCCTCCTCAATTCCCAGCCCAGCCTTTGTTGAGAGCATCACTAATTTGCTTCTCCTCAAGGACCACTTTTCCCAGCACTGCTTTTCATCAGCAGGAAGCTGGCAGACAGTAATGAAGACCAGAGGTTAGTACTGTCATCATTCCCAGGCAGTCCTGGCCTTGGTGGGTATCAGATCGATACTTTCCCTAAAGCTTCAGGTCCCCAAGGACATCAAGAATTACAGTCAAAGGCCTAAAAAGAGCACAACAATCTGAGAATCCCAGGTGAATCTTCTCTGGAGAACAAGCTTTTCATTTGCCATCTTGAAATTCTGAGAAGGGTTAATCTCTTAAACAAATGCATTATCCTCACCAAGATTTGTTTGGGGCAGGGCCGGCTCCAGGCACCAGCCCACCAAGCTTGTGCTTGGGGCGGCACCTGGAGGGGGGCGGCGCGGCGCTCCAGCCCCCGGGGAGAGCGGGGCCACGGCGGGGCTTGCCGCCCTCCCCCCGGCGCTCTGGCCGCCCTCCCCCCCGGCGCCCTCCCCCCGGCCGCCGCGGGGAGAGCGGTGAGCCCTAGCTGGGGCTCGCCGCCCTCTTGCCGCCCTGCCCCCTGCGCTCTGGCCGCCGGGGGGAGAGCGGAGCCCCCGCCGGGGCTCACCGCCCTCCTCCCAGGGCTCCGGCCGCCCTCCCCCCCCTGCGCCCTCCCCCCGGCTGCCGGGGGGAGAGCGGAGCCCTCGCCGGGGCTCACTGCCCTCCCCCCGGGGCTCCGGCTGCCCTCCCCCCCCCGCGGGGGGGGGGGGGGACGGCCGGCGGCTTTTTTTGCCTGGGGCGGCAAAAAAGCCAGAGCCGGCCCTGGTTTGGGGTTATTTCCCCCCCCACACGAAAGCTCAGTATCAGTTGCATCTCTTTGACAGCACTTTGTTATCTCCATATCTTTGATGTTACATATACATAATTGCAAATCATGTTTTCTTAATGACTCAAAAGATTATTGCATTTTTGCATCTATTCTAAGCATGGATCCAAGCATGGCAGTGCTGTTTGATATAGGACAAACATGACACCCATCATCTGCCATCCTGACATGGGGGAGGCTCTTCACCATCCTGGTTAGCTTTGAAACCCAGGTCTCTCAGACAACTAAAAGTTGTGCTTTCCATTGATCCAACAGGAAACCCACTTAATAACTTACAATATTATAAACCAGCATAGAAATAATCAAAGGTACCAGAGGCATGATCCACTGACTCTTGCATTAAAATCCTTAGGTTAGCAAGACATCATAAAATTTCAAAAAGCTTTTAAGTGAGAGCCGTTTGGCCACAAAACGGAAAAATCCCAGAACTTAACTACAAGTCTTACATATTGACATTAATTTGGCATGTGGTATAAAATTGCATGATCTCTCTATGATGGCAGTTCTAGAGACAAGAAAAGAACATTTACTTTTGATCCTAGACTAATTTAAATCTAAGTCCTCCAAACAGATATCAACTCTAGGTTTAGCTTGCAAGAGCTGCCCGCTGTAAAAGACTATGCAGAGCAATTTTCTACCTCAAGATCAGTTGCCAAGTCTAGTAATGTGATTAGTGTATGGCACTGGAATATCTTTAAGGACTTTATCAGTGAGTAGCTATAGAACTGTTCCTAGATGGGAGCTTTGTCGTGTGTAAATGATTCGTTCATTTGTGCACATTTTTCGCTTCAGTGCTGTTGGGGGAAACAAGTAATTGCATTTGTGTGACTATTTTTAAAAGAATAGTCAGAAGTGCTGTTAAGAACATAAAAGTTGACAGGACCTTAGGAGACCTGATGAGTAGGTGCAAATAGCTAAATTCAGGTGCTAAAGGAGGTTATTGGCACTGAGGCTTCCATAACCAGACCTTAACCAAGATTTAGGTTATAAAGACAAAGCACCGGACCCCATGCTGGTGTAAATCGGCATAGTTCCATTGACTTCAGTGGAGTTACAGCAACTCACACCTGCTTGAGGATTTGGTCCAAAGTTTTTCCTCTTATTCTAGCTGCTACAGTCAGTGTAAATTAAATTTCACAAATTCGGGAAAAACAAACAACACATGGACTTTGTGTAGAAAATGTATATGGCTTCTGAGAAAGTGACTTCATTATTTTTTCACATCTTGACCTCACCTGGGTATTAAATGATATCATGTTAATGGAAAAATCAAAAAGCAACACAGTGGTATGTTGAGTTCTCAGGGTCGCGTTCAGTACGCTCAGCCCGAAGTGCTCAAGAACTCTGTTTTCCATACTATTAATAATTCACAGGAGCATCAATAGTAGTTGATGGGTGGATCTCGGAGGCCAATATTTTCAAATTTGGGCGCCTAAGTTGGATACCTAAATCCACATTTTGTCACCTAACTAAGTGCTTTGATTTTCTAAGGTGTAAGTTGCCAATAAAGCCAGTGGGAAGCCATAAGGTCTTAGCCCCTCTGAAAATCAGACAATTAGGTGCAGGTGCCTCACTTTAGGCACCTATGTTAAAAAAAATGTGGGCTAAACTCCAAGCTGTGATCTGAAGTTAACAGCTACAAGAATCTTCTCCTCTATCCAGAATGGGTCATATTGAAAAGGACAGTAAATTCTAGGTGACCGGAGCAGATAGATCATCAGAAAAACTCTGACACAAGTGGAGTGAGTTACACTCCAAAGGGTCTCTTCTTCCCATCTTTAGCAAGGGGGTTTCAGAGTGAAACTCCCATTACCATTAATGGAGATAACCTATCAGTTCTCAATGCAGTGCTACAATGAATTGCTGGGCTCTGTTCTCTATGACTTGGTAGGTCTTGGATGGAAATTACTGAAATAATTTTCCAAACCTCTTCACTTCTTTTTAAATGAAATCTTTGTAGATCACACATTAGGAAAGAATAACCAGACCATCCATGGAGTGTTTTTGAACCTATTTGTTTGCCTTCCAGGATTGAAGAATGTCATTATATGATATTCACCCCAGTTTAATTGGAATAAAATAATTACAAGAATGATTAATTCTCAGGCTTGTAAATCTTCAAAGCTTGGAGTGTATGAATATTCAGGCTGAAACTGAGCATGTAATCTTTTTAAACATCGGAGAGCGAATTTCTCCATATACTCTCAAATGGAACTCACCGGCACTCCTCTCCAATTTCATCTTCTTTTCTAACAGGTTTTCATGTATAGATCAAGCATGTAACACTGAAGTATGCTTTGTACCATAAAATTGCACATTCATATCAAATAAAACTGCCTGCCACCTTCCCAGTTCTTTTCTAAGAGACCCTTTCATCTAAGGAGCTTGTGCTGACTGCTGAAACCACAGGAGACCCAAGACTGGCTTAATTGCTATATGGCCAATTCTCTCCCTGCCCAGAGATTGCCTCCCCCAACCACCACATAATGGGCCCAACCTTACATTCCTTGTACATCCATTGAAGTCAAAGCAGGCTTTGAATGCGTGAGGAATATAGAATTAGGCCCAATGTATGCATTATTTTTTGGACTAGCAATCAAAGGACACTAGCTTTTCCTTGAACTCACAAATGGAGCAGAAGACAAATCTAATGGAATAAAATTCTAGCTCATTCATTTTAATAATTAAATCAATCAAACAAAAACTGCTCAAATGTATTGGTTTGTTGATTAATTCCAAGCCCTGGGATGCAGCTTAAATACTTCTCACATGGGTTATGCAATTACTAAAAGGAACAGATTTGTGATGTAGTTATTAGATTTAAAATAAACATGGCCCAGATTTTCAAAAATAGGAGCCTAAAGATAGTAATCTACATCCTGACTTAGGCACCTGCCTGATTTTCAAAAGTGCTGAGCACTCAATAGCTCCTATGGACTGCATTTCTGCTAAATTTGAGTCTAATTTTGAAAATGTTTCCATTTAGGGGACAAAAATAACTCAGTTCTAGTGACGGAGTTTTCAAACTCTGCATGTCTACCCAGATCAACTGAAAACACTCAACATGGGAGAATTGCTCTACTGATTCCATTGCACCTAAACTCAGGAGTTTGAAAAAAGCAGCTGCCTCAACTGTTCAGAAGCCAACGTTAAATTTATTACATTCATTTTTTTTTAAAGTAAAGTCTATATCGAAGTGGCTCACAATGTCTTTGAAAAATGCTCATAAATAGTTAGATGTGTGCAAAAAACTAACCAAGGTGAGTGATTTTAGGGTTAGCACCTGTGCCTCAGCATGAAAATATGTCTCCTGCTGGAGAAATTACCAAGGGGTTGATCAGGGGCTCATAATGAAAGAGCTGATATATCCTCAGCTTAGAAAATGTGGCCCCTATATTAAAATAAGATATTATTTAACCTAGAACTAAAACAAATGAATGTCGCTCTCTTTTAAAAAGTACACCTACACTGTGAGAGCCAGGAAGGACCATACATAGAGTCTTATATCTTCTTTTCAGTACTGTGCCACACACACACGGGGGGGGGGGGGGGACGACGACACACGGACGGACTATTTTTTCCTCTAATTTACTAATAATATTAATATTTAACCAAAAAAAAAAAAACAATTTAAATGGACTTCTTATGAACTGATGCTTCTAATTACACCACTTTGTTGAGCTAGGGTGACCAGATGTCCCGCTTTTATAGGGACAGTCCCGATTTTGGGGGCTTTTTCTTATACAGGCACCTATTACCCCCCATCCCCGTCCTGATTTTTTACACTTGCTATCTGGTCACCCTATGTTGAGCTGATGTGCTCCTGAACCTCCAGTAGTCTCCAACCCAGCTCATTTTCTATAAAGGTGACTGCAATGCAAGGCCTGAGGTTTAGCATTGATATTCTGCTTCTCTAATGCCCCTGTGAATTCATGAAAAACACTAGAGAGACAAGGTGGGTGAGGTAATACCTTTTATTGGTCCAATAAAAGATATTACTTCATCCACCTTGTCTCTCTAATATCTTGGGACCTACCCGGCTACACCCATACTGAAAAACATTACTCATTACTTCCTAGTAGGAAGCCTACAGTTGTAGTGAAATATCCTGTCTTTGATGCCACCTAATGGACATTTGGGTCCATAACAAGCAAGTGATTGAGGGAAGGTCACATTCTGAAGGACTATACCACTTGTAACTAAATGAGTTATTAATGTAGAATAATTTTGTGGATACATGCATGGATAAAATGGCAGGAAGTGCTGCACTGGATCACTGATGTATATCCCACATCTTAGAAGTAAAGTTATAAAAGAAAAAAAAATAGACAATTAGAGTCTCTGCTTAAACAATATGAGTGGGATTTTCGAGACACCTAGGTGAGCACAGGACCCATCAGAAATCAATGAGATGTACTCCTAAGTCACTTAGCTACTTCCCACCCTACAAGCCTTGCTAAGGACTGTTTTTTGTCAGTTACGGCACATAGCACTCTAGTGTAATGGGGCTCTCCCACTACACAACCTACACCAACTTAATATATATCAACACAGATTACTTTTTGTGCAAAGACATAAATCAGCCTGAAGTTGCAGGAGGATGCACCTGTCCAAAGAGGGGACCAGGAAAGGGGAGCAAAACAGCTGATCAAAACTAATTCACAGTATCAAAAGAAGTGCCCTACGATGGGTGTAATGTGTAATGTTGCCTGCCACACACTAGCTTCTGTTCCCCATCAGTTTGCTTTTTACTACTCCTAACAGATGTATTGTAATCAGTGCAAGAACAATTTCTCTGCTTATTTAAGTTTCAGCCTCCTAAGGTATTGACACAATTAATCTTTTAAAGTGCTGAGTGTCACAGTTCAAGGCAATTATACCTTATTCCCCCTGCATGGTCCCTTGAGGGCACCCACTTTTAGGCTCCTAACTCCTCAGCCATCCAGTTTCTGGCAGAGACCCACATCTCTCTCCTTCCTGACCAGCGTTTTTCCAGGTTACACAGTTCCCTGCCTACACTGTGATATCTCCAGCAACCTAAATGGGCTAAACAGGCCAGTGTCTGTGTTTTGCTTTCTCTCTGAATGCAATAAGCAATGTAATTGCCAGCAATTACAGTTACCATACAATTCCTTATAAGCAGCACATTTATTCTTAAAGTAAAAGTATTTCAGAGAAAACATATTAAAAACAATAAAAGAATCTACAAGCATGTTAAAAAACTTACCAGAGGCCATCCCAACTCCAGCTTTGGGTGGGTGTCAGTCCTTCAAAACCCACAACTGCGTTTTCCCCAAAGTTACATGTTCATAACTGTCTTAGATTCAGAACCAGAAAAACCATGAATAGTTCAGTATTTCCTTTATAGAATGTGGGCCTTAGATCTTGGCCTCATGGAACAAGTGATCAGCAGACAATGGCTCACTCCTCGGGATGTAGCTTCAAAAGGCTGGGTTTTTGCATAACCTGATGTGGGAACTTTGCATTCACCTCCCCCTTGATATTCCCCAGGAAAACGGTGACAGATTTTCGTTACCAATCTGCCTGGGCCTCAGTTGATCAGGCTCGGGCCACAGGATCTTTTCTGGAGAGGAGATGACTAGGCACACCAAGTGTCTAAATTTTAAAGCTTTATTAATAAAATAATAAAATACAGCAGAGAGTGCTGGGAACGCTCCCACGTCACACAGGGGAAGAAAGAAAGCATTAGAGCCCCAAGCCCTAACCCACTTTCATATTCACTTAATGCTTTTTTGTTGCAAAAGCCCATTCTTGTCAGGCACATCATTCAGTATAGTCCTTTGAATTCCCAGGTCTCACATCTGTCACATCTCCCCCTTTGGGTGGTTACATACAATCCTGGTCCACAATAATATCTTAACCATTCATTTAGTGCAATGGACCCAAAGATACTTAAACTTAATTCAATAAGGTCTCCCAAGGATATTGCAGGAAATTGACATATGTCACACTAAGCATAGTTTTAAAGTGTATTGTGAGATGCCCCAACTAAGACCATTCAGCGACTCTGTGACATGCTAGGCTATCTTAGGTTACATTACGCAGAAACCTGTAAAACAACTCCAACAACATTGCAGATGTCCCTTTCACAGTTTTCCCTTTCCTGTTGCTGCGTGAAAGACCCAAACAAACTCGAGAGGGGAAAATAACTGACTATTCAGGGGACACAGTGAAACCGAGTATAAACCAAGGACTGTACGAAGTAAGCAAGCTGAAAACTTAGAGAAAGGGTAACTTTTTCCCCTCTAATCTCTTATAGTTGTACTAACTGTACGTGTTACTTGTAACAGCAGCAAGCAGAAATTTTTCAGACAGAAGCGATTTTTAAGTTGTCAGTGTGACTTTAATTGGCCAAATAAAAAGGCCACATTTGGCCATATCACTACTCAAGTAAATAGTCAAACCTTGTGGGGTGCCTTTACTGCATATAGGGGATGTTTTTTATTGCCAGATAGTGTGCAGCTCAGATATGTGACCTGTACAGAGACTATCCAAAGGGATTAACAAATATGCCTGAGAAAATCAGTTGTATGGAGACAGAAACATTGCCATGGTGCTGATAATTAGGAATTCATTTGAGATTTATGTGACTGTTTCCTACTGTAATTTCAGAGCCTGGATTAATCTACACCAGTGTTTCCCAAATTTGGGACGCCGCTTGTTTAGGGAAAGCCCCGGCAGGGCAGGCCAGTTTGTTTACCGTTGCGTCCACAGCCGGCCGATCGCGGCTCCCACTGGCTGCGGTTCGCTGCTCCAGGCCAATGGGAGCTGCTGGAAGCGGCGGCCAGTACATCCCTTGGCCCGTGCCGCTTCCAGCAGCTCCCATTGGCCTGGTGCAGCAAACCGCGGCCAGTGGGAGCCGCGATCGGCCGAACCTGCGGACGTGGAAGGTAAACAAACCGGCCCGGCCCGCCAGGGGCTTTCCCTAAACAAGCGGCGTCCCAAGTTTGGGAAACACTGATCTACACCAAGGATACTCATTGGCTTGTGAGTGAAGAGATTCTCTTGTATTGACTGAACTCTACAGAATAATTCTGCCTAATCTACTCCCGGCAGAATGTTTGTGTGTGGTAGATTTCCCCTATAGTGGCTGTGAGCAGCATTATGAAACTTACTAGAATCTGTATTGTGTCTATGGTCCTGCTCGATTTCACATCTCTGCAGGGGCTGAGAGTAAACACTACTGCAGAGGAGCCTGATCAAAATCAATTTTCTCTTCCCAACTGCCAGCAGAGTACTCAAAATAAGAACAAGAGGGAAGGAAACCAGACACAGAAAAAAAGATAGAAAACTGAGAAAAAAATAGGAAGGTAAAAAGAGAAAAGGAGGGAGAAACACCTTATGTGTCTGGGATACAGATGCAGAGAAAGGGTAAAAGAGAGAAAAAAGGAAATATTCAGTATATTTTGTCCACTAGACCACACTAAACCCTGTCCAATAGTCTATGCTACCTCTCATATGTCCTATACATTTTCTACAGGGATCTGAACTGGTTCTGTGTAGAGTAATCTCCATACAAACAAAGCAGGTTGATTAAATTCTATAGAACTCTATAGGATTCCTATAGACATATTTCTTATACATTTTCTATAGGAATATCTCCAACTTCCCTGCAGAGTAACTGTCATAGTAACTTATTGATTTGTTCCCTATTAATCCTACAGGAGTTTTCTATGAAGATAGCAGTTCCCAAGTTCATTTGTGTCCAGATGACATCAGATGGGATTTAAGTAGTTTCCTAACTGGTTAAGATTGCAGTGAATATGGAACCCATACACCTTCCAGTTTCCAGACACATGACAGTAGTAACACTCAATACAGAGATGTTTTTTTAGGAAAGACAACAGCATGTTATTTTTCTTTCACTTTTTGCTCTTTTCCTTTTCGACTGGCTGGCCACATCAATTCTATCTCCCAGGTTGCCAAGGCTGTGAAAGGGAGAACAGGAACAGCCAGGTAATCAAATTACAGACCACTGAAAAGGTCAGGCAGAAGTGAAAAGGACACTGTCAATTACTTTTGTATATAGGTTGTTTTATGTCTCCATTGTTTGCAATGCCCTTGAAAAAAGCTCCAAGACCAGATTTCTTTCTGGACTCTTTCTCAAAGGGCTCTGTTCTTTTTACATTCAGCAAGCACAGAGCTAAAACAAGCATGGCATTTTTTGTTTATGCCTTAGCTGGGGCACCATCATCCCTGATAACGCCTGCCTAGCTTTGGGAATGGGTCTTGCTAGGAACATGTTTGCGCCCTGGATTGCAGGCTGGGACTGTTGAGAACTTAGGTTTGGATTCCAAGTCTCTACCTAGCCAAAAAGCCAGTGCTCCTGGTCCCTTTCCAAAATCCATCTACCTGCTCACCTTCCAATCTGGCCATCTGTCCTTCAAAACTCGGCTGAGCATTGGCCTGCCATTGCTGCATTGAAACTTTTGCCGTTGGCTTTTTTTGCTCAGAAATGCCTTTGAGGGAGCTATGTGCCAGGTTGGTCTCTCCCTTCCCCTGTGAGATCTGAACCCCAGTGAGCGTGAGTAATCTGGTTCCTTTTTTCCGAGAGGTACAATAGAATTACTCTGGAAATAGCTTGGAGCTTAGCAGGAAGGGATGGCAGATTTGCAGGGCCCTGTGACCAGATGCTGAAAGCCCTGCAGTGTGGTTTGTGTCAACTACATTGAGTGCAGAAAAGAAAAGGGGGATCTGGCAGAGAGTGGGGAGAGGCAAGAGAGTGAAGGAGGGGAAGGGGGACAACTTTGGGGTCAGAAACAGGGAAGGGATCAGGGTCAGAGACAAGGAATAGATGACAGGTTTCAGAGTAGCAGCCGTGTTAGTCTGTATCCGCAAAAAGAACAGGTCAAAGCAAAAGAACAAGTCATAAATTTTGAGCTATTTGAAACTATGTCAGAGCTCAGAAGTTGAGAGTCCATCTATTCCTTAAAAAAAGAACAGGAGTACTTGTGGCACCTTAGAGACTAACAAATTTATTTGAGCATAAGCTTTCGTGGGCTACAGCTCACTTCATCGGATGCACAGAATGGAACATATAGTAAGAAGATATATATACACATACAGAGAACATGAAAAGATGGAAGTTGTCTTACCAACTCTGAGAGGCTAATTAATTAAGAGGAAAAAAAACTTTTGAAGTGATAATCAAGATAGCCCATTACAGACAGTTTGACAAGAGATGTGAAAATACTTAACATGGGGAAATAGATTCAATGTGTGTAATGGCTCAGCCATTCCCAGTCTCTATTCAAGCCTAATTAGCCTCTTAGAGTTGTAGGACAACTCCCACTTTTTCATGTTCTTTGTATGTGTCTATATATCTCCTCACTATATGTTCCATTCTATGCACCCGATGAAGTGGGCTGTAGCCCACAAAAGCATATGCTCAAATAAATTTGTTAGCCTCTAAGGTGCCACAAGTACTCCTGTTCTTTTTTTAAGGAATAGATGGACTCTCAACTTCTGAGCTCTGACATAGTTTCAAATAGCTCAAAATTTATGACTTGTTCTTTTGCTTTGTCCAGCACCCTAGTTTTTGTTAAATAGCTGATATTGCACAGCCAGCACAGGGGTCTTTCAGATCAATGTGGCAGCAATGGGCATGACTGACATCTCTTTTCCACCTGATAACAGCTAGGCAGTGGGTGCTGTGATTACTGTACTAACTGGCTAAGAAGTATAGACACAAATACTCAGTTCTAAAGCATCCTATTAGTTCTGCTACCCTATCCCTCACCAATCCCCCTGCCCCCAACTTCTTTGTCTCATCCACCTGTTATGCCTTATCTTTTAGACTCAGCTCTCTGGAGCAGGGATTGTCAGTTATTATAAGTTTGTACAGTGCCTAGCACAATGGGGGTCAGAGCTAGTTGAGGCCTCAAAGATTAGTTTTATTAATAAATTTCCCTTTTTAAAAAGTGCCATTCAGAATACAAGGGATATTCCCCACAAGATCACAACCATTTAAGGTAAGTCAGAGTTTTGAAGGTACTTGACACTGTCTCTTTAACTGACAAAAGATGCAGCATATTTCCATTCTCTGACAATGATCATAATAAAAATGAGAAACAATACAAACTGCAAGATCAATTCTACCCTCCAACATATGCATGCATAATGCTGTGCATCCTCTGATGTCCAGAAGAATACAACATAAGGACTGGAGCAGAAGGCCAAAGTCAAAGCCCCAACGCTGGGCATGTTCTGATCTGCTTCTGATCCTGTGGCTCATGCCCATCTCTACTAAACTTGGCAACACAAATTCAGGCGTCTGGGCCCAGGACTGAGATCTTAATCTAGGCTTGTTAGCAATCTCAGTTTGAAAGCACAGGCTGAACTGCAAGGTATTTATGTAAAGTCCTGTTTGATTCTGCATAACATTAAAAGCTATCTTGTGGGGCTTATAGCTGAGTCAAGCCCAGAGTCAAGCAAACAAGAAGCAATATCAATTGGAATAATACCTGGTGTTGTTATAAACTGAAGAAACTGGGAACAGTAAAGCCGTTTATTTGAGTATCCATCAGGTCCAGTTGTTTGTTCATTTTAATCCAGGAAGCATTTGCCTGGATGAAACTATGGTCTGCGCTACTCTGCGTGGGTACGGTTTAAAACATTTTATATGGAGAACCCCATTGCTCCCTCTTAATTGTCTTTTATAACAGGCTGTGCTCTGGCAGGGACAAGCCCCTGAAAACCACCATATTAGTACCTAAGTGCGTGGGAGCAGCATGCCAGAAGCAGCACTTTTGGGCTAACTTACACATGCTGGAACACAAGCTCTGACACTCTTCTGATATAAAAGCAAGTAGGTTACTACCCTCCTTCTCTCTTCTGTCAACAAACTATGTAGCATCTTCAGCAATGTGCTTCCCAACACTTTCCAAGAAGCCTCTCAAAGCAACTTCTGAGAAATCCTTTGCTTACATAAGATGAAAAACACTCTCCGGAGACAAGACGCTGAGAATATTTCAGCAATTTTTTTTATACCCGAATTACAGGTCATGCTTTTATTACCAAAATCTCCACTTCTTGTAACAGGGATCTGCTGTATTTTAAAAGGGCAAAATAATAATACAAAACCCAAAGACAGACATATGCTTGATGCTTATAGCACCTGCTTCAACACTCATATGGAAAGACTCCCATTGATTTAAATGGGAGTTGGACTAGGCTCATACACGGCTTGTCAACGAAGGGTTTCCAGCTGCTTCACAAAAGGTAGGCGGTTATTATCATTCCTATCAACAGCTGAGGAAACTGAAGTGTCTTATCCAGGGTCACATGGCAAATCGGTGGCAGAGCTAGGAGTACAAAACAGAAATCACTCTCAATCCCCTGCTCTACCCACCAGACATTTCCCCTTCCTTAACTGCTTGTATAATCTCTTTGTCTTTGCTAACGATGTTCAGTGAATTTAATGACACATTAAACCTCTAGATTTCCCAACACCCAGAGCTGAATTCAGTCAGCTCTTACTTGCTTTTAATGGAGGTTTGTGCTCAGCTGCTTTCACCATGGCTGAATTTGGAGCTAAACTGGTATAAAATGCATCGTCATTCAGCACTGGGAGCACAGACCAGGCAGCACAAAAGATTTCATGCAAATTGCATTTTATGTTTCAGTCCCAACGTTTTCTCAGTTATACTTACAGCATGTGCAATGCCGTCTCTGTCTCGCAAAAGTGCACTCACTCCTTGCTCAGTCTAACAATGTCAAAGTTCACAAAGTAAGAAGCATTCACATCCACTAATAAATCACGAAACATTCTGAGTCTAATTCCCAATCCTACTCTCACTGACCTCAGTGACCAAGATCTTCATGACTTAAATGGAAGCAGAAGAGCTAAAGGCAGGCATCTGTTTGACAAGCATGGACAGTGTGAGAGTCCAGAGCAAGAGGCTGTAAACTGTTTCCAAACTGATTCAATACTGGTTTAGAGAAACAAGGTCGGTGAGTAAATCTCTTTTATTGGACCAACTTCTGTTGATGAGAGAGACAAGCTTTCTCTCAACAACAGAAGCTGGTCCAATAAAAGATATTACCTCATCCGCCTTGTCTCTCTAATATCCTGAGACCAACGTGGCTACAGCTACACTGCAAACATCAATACTGGTTTAGCAGTCAGGACACAAAAGGGGCCTGTACTGCTTCCAAAACATGTGGGGTGAAATCCGGGCTCCACTGAAGTGAATAGGAGTTTTGCCACTGACTTTAATGGGGTGAGTGTTTCACCTTTGTTTTTGTTTTTTAAATCTGTAACTATTATAACTGTATATTCTCGTTATCCCTATAAATGCACTAATAATCAATAGTGAGATGGAAATCAAGGATACACTGTTTAAATGGACTAAATCAGGGGTTCTCGAACTTCACTGCACCATGACCCCCTTCTGACAACAAAAATTACTACACGAACACAGGACGGGGGACCGAAGCCTGAGCCCACCCAAGCCCCACTGCCCCATGTGGAAGGGCCAAAGCCAAACCCTGAGCCCCAGCACCTTTGGCGCGGGGAGGCACAGATGAAGCCCAAGAGCTTCAGCCCCAGGCAGGCGGCCTGTAACCTGAGCTCCGGCCCCCAGGGCTGAAGCCCTCAGGCTTTGGCCCCTGGCGGTACGGCTCAGACTTTGGCCCTGGGCCCCACCAAGTCTAAGTCAGTCCTGGAGACCCACTTAAAATAGGGTCACAACCCACTTTGGGGTCCTGACCCACAGTTTGAGAACCGCTGGACTAGATGAGGGTTTCAGAAGGGACATGGAAGAAAAAAACTGATACTACGGAGGGGAGTGTCTTCTTCTGAATACAGATGGTTGGCAAACACAATACATCAACAACAAGCTCAGAAATGCCAAGCAGTTAAAAACATATAAAAAATAAACCAAACAAAACAAAGCATGAGGCACAGAAGTGCCTCACTGCTGGGCTGAACAAACCAGGGGCATTTTCCTTTAACATTCAATGATGCTGGCAAAAGGACTCCCACTGCAGCAGCTCTGTCATTTTGGCTCATTTCGGGGTTTTTTTAAAGCTGGTGTTTGACAGCCACTTCCCTTTTTTAGAATAACATGGACTGTGTAGCATACTGAAGTTATTTTCCTTCCAGTAAGTAAATACAAGAACCCACTATTGCCTCTCCTTCTAGTAAAGGTTTTCAGATTGATAGACTTTGCAGGATGATACAAGTGATAAATGTGGGTTGCCATAAGGAAACCACAGTGAATCTTTCTCTAATTCAGGAATAACAGGCGGCTGCTAGAGGGGAGATGTGAGGAGTTCCCCCCCACGCCCAATCCCCTTCCATGGGAGAGTCAAATTGGGCTTTCAGTTAAAGCTGCTCAGACAGGACTGGTACTTCCTACTAAAACAAGTGGAAGGGGCCTGTTTTGGGTTGCTCAAAATTCAGTCTTATTTTTCTGACTGTACAATCTGAGTCCTTCCACTGCACTCTGGGTTCCCACGGCCTTTGTGAGCAGTGACAATGAAAATACCCAGAGCAGCCTACAGATTCTGTGGACAAACTCTGAAGTATTTAGATTGCTAAACCGTACCTACATAAATCTAGCTGACCCTCAGTTACCGGAACATACATCCAGGGTGTTAGATAAACAGACAGTACATTCTGGAGGATTTGGGAAAACTGGGATTGTCACTACTTTTCCATTCCTAAGAAGGCTAACCCTAGTTATAATGATCTAGGATATATTCTATCTTTCAACAGCTCATACACTGATAAATGGAGCAATCGGTCTCACAAATGCATCTCCTTGTCCTGATGTATGCAATGTGTTCCAGCTGGGAGGAGAAATATTTTCCCCCTACACTTGCTTAGCTATTTCCAGACACCCAATGGGCCACATCAATAGCAGGTGTGTAACAGCATAGCTCCACTGAAATCCATTTAGGTTCACCTATTTAACATCAGCTGAGGATTTGGCCCTATATTTCTGAACACAAAATAATATCCTATACACGTATGTGATATTAATATACCATAAAATCCTATAAATTCAATAGCCAGTAGATACTATTGTAAGAAAAAACTGTCATACAAACATAAAAAAGATTGCAATTGCACAAATAATTTTGTTTAGCCCAGGCTATGTGATTGCCAGTTTAATGCCGTTCATGGGAAAAGCCACTTCAATTAGGCTCATTTAAATTCATACCAGTTTTTCTTTCAGCTAAACCATTTATGCCCATTTTGTACAAGTAGGATTCGGCCTCAGAATTCTTGGTCAAAATTTGTCCTCTTGCCCCACTGATGGTGCTCAGCCAATTACCTTTCTCCTCCCCAGAGGTGCGTGTATCTCTATTGCAGTGTATGTACTAACACACAGGTGTTCAAAAGAGATCACACTCACTCTGATTCTGGCCACCCCTTGGTCATGCAGCAAGCTCTTCCTTTGATAAAGCTTTTCCACCATAATCAGAACAAACACCAGTCTTCTCAATCCTCTCCACCAGCAAGCAGAGATTTCTATAACCAGACTCCATGAAGTCCAGCAAGAACCTCACTGGGTCCATCTGATTAACCTAGAAACTGCTCAGCACACGCATTATTACATAGTCTTTAATTACATGAACACATTCTATTTTTTCCACAGGACCCCTGCCTCATCTGTTGCAGAAGTTGAAAAGTATGAGGCAGGGAATTACAGGAAAAGAAAGGATGGTCTTGTGGTTAGGTCAGTTGAATGCTGTCCTGGGGAACTGGATGCTATCACTGCCTTTGCCACAGAGTTTCATTGTGATTCTAGTCAAGCCACTTAAACCAAACTTTTCCACTAATTGTGTGTACCCCATTTCCTGAGTGCCCAATTTGAGATATGTGGGGCCTGATTGGTATTGACAACTGTAACTGAAGTCAATAGGAGATGGGTGTTGGGTATACAAAGTGCTATGTAGTGCTACATACTCTGAAAAATCAGGTCCTAGGTGTCTCATTGTGGTACCTGAAGTCCCTTGGCACTTCTGACAATTTTGGCTTTAATCTCCATGCTTCAGTTCCCCATTTGTATTAGGAGAATACACCACTTCACCTCACAGGGATGTTGTTTAAATAAATGCATTAAATGTTTGCAAAGAATTATATTACTGTGATGAGAGCACCATAAAAAAAGCTCAGAAGGAAATTAATAATTCTGTATTCAGAGGATTTGGAGGGTGTGTAGTAAATAAACCCTAGAGCGACACAAAGAAGGGTGATGATAAAAAAAAAATTGAATAGCTAACCATTCAGTGAGTACCATCCATCCTGTGCTCTGAATGAGGCGGGAGTTCTGGGGGAAAATTAGTATAGGTCAGGACCATCTAATTAAAGACTGCCTCAATGCATACTGCATAAAGGAGCTGAATTAATGTCATATGGGCAAACTTAATATTCTTTTAGTGTAATTTTTGGATGCAATATGCATAAAGAATTGTTCGATGAAATGGAGACAGGGGAGATTGTTGAACAAAGGGATATTAGTCATGTCAACAATTTCACGAGACAGACTGCATGAAACAAAAGTCTATCTGGTTTAGTAAAGGTGAACTCTGCCTATTTAGAGGCGGTTTTAAAAGGATATGAATATAAGATTGCAGGGAAATCGGATGACTCCTGGAACATCTAAAACAACAGGGGAAATAAAAGCTAAGTCTACAAGAATAAAATCCAGCTCATCGATGATGTGAACTTCATTCATTGATGTCAGTTCCATTAATGCCCCATGAAACTAGAGGTCCGCACTTGAGCCAGCTGACCTACGGCAGAAGTGGCAAGCATTACTGTATTGCACTGGATTTATTTCAGCTGTTAAGGTTTACATCCCTGCCTTTCACACAATTATTCATTTTACACTGTCATAGTAAAATATATTGAGGAACAAAAGCTTTTAAAAAAAAATCCCACAATTCACTTGCTAGTAAAGAAATTCTCTCTCTATTAAAGAGAGCAGCTTCGCATGATTGGTTTAACACAAAAACCAGATGAAACATGGAGGTTTTGACTAAGCTTCACTTTGAGATTTGGGGTTTGTTTAAACCCAGAAACTCAAAGCCAAAGTCTGGAGGTGGGAAGCATGAAGCAAAACCAGAGGAAAAGCTCACAGATACCCTTAGAAGTGAAACGGACGACCTTCACTCAACTCCAGTATCCATCACCCACTGATCTGCTGCTATTCCAATGTCCCAAGCGCCAACCCCCTTCCACTCCTCCACTTCTGTCTTGGTTCTCAAAGAGCCTAATGTTAAAAAAACACCTTTCTTCAGTTGCCTGGTTCTCTTAGCGCTCCTTGTGGACTAGTTAGAATGGACCATGTGGACTCAACTCCTGACCCTCCATGGAATAGCACATCTGCCTTCACGAGTAGCTCAGCCAAGGCCAGTCAGATATCCCTGAGACACCTCCCAGGGTCAATACGCACCAGAAATGTTCTTGTGATCAGCCAGCTAAATCCTAACAGGGAACTGATGGAGTGAAGAGTATTCAATTGTACTTGGTTTCACTGGCAGATAGGCATATGACAAGAATTTGCCTGTTTGAAAAGACCAACAATAAAAACCTGCATTTGATCAAAATTTGCTCTTATCTTGTGTTTAAAAGGAGAGGGCAGTTTTCAGCCACATTCAGGCTCTGCACAGCATCTGAGTTCTGGACTGTGCTTTGGCTGTTCTTGTTGTAATAACACTATAAATATGTAATGAGAATTTAGATGGTGTAAGGAAAAATGGCTAGTGGAGACTCCTAATTAAATAGGTGGCCTACCTCCATCTCCAAGGCTCTGCAATATGCAGTATAGTCTGTTCAGTCCTCCCTAACAGACAGAGTAAAGGCTTTCTTGTTAGGGAACAAACACAAAAGATTCCTGGAATGGCATGGGAAGAAGTCTCTGAGCCGGACACACTGATTTCAGAGGAAAGTGCTCACTAACTGCTTTAAGAACAGGAGTACTTGTGGCACCTTAGAGACTAACAAATTTATTAGAGCATAAGCTTTTGTGGACTACAGCCCACTTCTTCGGATGCATATAGAGTGGAACATATATTGAGGAGATATATATACACACATACAGAGAGCATAAACAGGTGGGAGTTGTCTTTATATATATATGTTCCACTCTATATGCATCCGATGAAGTGGGCAGTAGTCCACGAAAGCTTATGCTCTAATAAATTTGTTAGTCTCTAAGGTGCCACAAGTACTCCTGTTCTCTTTGCGGATACAGACTAACATGGCTGCTACTCTGAAACTAACTGCTTTGTATGCTACTGTTACAAAAAATCAGGCTAGACAAATTCAGGAAACAATTGGGTCAGAGTTAAATGAGCAAATCAAGGTCCATTCATGCTACTGGAACACAGATTTTGAATGAGACTCTGATAGTCTGAGATAGCAGAATTTCTCTCCTGACTCAAATATCAGAGCACAGAAGTCTAAGGACTGAGGTTCCCAGATGACCAGTATCTAGCTATCTTAGGTACTTCTATGGCCCACATGACCACAGTACCTGAGCAGCTCACAGTCTTTTACATTTCTATCCTCACAAAACCCCTGTGAGGTAGGGAAGTGCTGTTATCCTCCTTTTACAGATGGGGAACTGATGCACAGAAAGGTTAAGTGACTTGCCCGAGGTCACACAGGAAGTCTTTGACAGAGCAAGGACTTGAACCTAGGTCTCCCAAGTCCTAGATGAGGACCCTAACCATATGGAAATCCTTCCTTTCTATCAATAAGGGCTAGAGGGAGAGCACCCATGTTTTCTCAGTGCTACACAGTACTGCCCAGTGTATTACCTTCAAACAGGGGCTCTTTTTTATTTCGCCAGAAGCCACTGGGAAGAAGGGTGGAGTGTTCACTTTCTAACAGGGAAAATTAGAAAGGGAAGGTAAAAAGTCAGTATCAACCCTAGGGAAGGCGCGGTGTTGGTGTTTCCATGTTACAATCTAACAGACAGACAACTAGAGTCTGGATGGTTCCGAGGGTTGGTAATAAAACACAGAACTTTTCACCTTCAGGTTACTGGTTTGAATCTGGCCCTGGTTAGTAGCAAGTGAAGATCATTAGCATCTGACAGATGCTTGGTGAAACAAGCTGGGAGGAGCTCAGTCCATTTGCTAATGGACAGGTTACCAAAGCTGACGGGGAGGAGGGAGGCATTCTCAGCCTAGACGCCAAAGCTTGCGTGGGCAAGAAAAAGGAACCAGCTTCTCACCCCCTAAGAGCGCTGCCATGGGTGAGGCATACTATGCTAAGCCCAATGCCGGTTCGCTTGCCCTGCCCATGCTGTGAGTTTTTGGTCTCCAGAGCTCTCTATCTGACTCTTTTTTTGAGCACTAGGTTCACTTAAAGACATTTACAAAGAATGGCCAAAGCAAGGAGTAAGAAAAGCTTTGCATAAACCTTGGAATCAAGAGCTAGATGCCCAGCTGCACCAGAGCTCTGCTTGGCACAGCTGAGGAGCAGCAAAGTGGTTTTAAGTCATCTTTGTGCTCCCCTGATCCCTGGCAAACTTTGAGCAGGCTCAAGGTTGCTTTAAGTTGTGGTGACTTGTGACACCACCTGAGGTGCTGTCAAGCTGGGCAGAGATCACCAGAGCACAGCAGACACCACGCGACGCTCCCACCCATATGCTAGGGGATGCAGGAGCGCATTACCAGTTATTAACTCTGCACCAGCAGATGGATTCCCACATGCTACAGGAATTCTTAGCTTTATGGTCTCTTTTCCCAATTAGAGTGGAGCAATGGAACTGCAAAGTGGGCCTGAATCCATCCCTGATAGTTCATATCATTTCCCTTGAAATAAGCATAAAGGATGCTCCTTTTTCTAACACATTTCTTCCATCTCCCTCCTCTGTCTCTTCTCTCCTTCATTCCCTCTTTCCTTCTTTTGTTAATTCATGGTTGTTGCAAAGGTGTTGCATGATGATTAGCTGACACAACTGTTTAGAGTTCCTTCACGGAAAGCATCATTCTGAAAGCTTTTCCAGCTTCCCCTCCAGATGATGTAATCTTGGGTGGGCGCCAGGTTAGGTTATGAGTGAAAATTCTTCCCTTCAGGGTCAGACACTTTAAACAGTCTCCTATTTTTAGGCCTGATTTCAGTCTCCTGCAGCCTATGGCTGAGCAGAGCAGTTAATGTTATTCAACTGCAAATGTCTGTCAGAGTTCAAACAAAGCTTCACTTTGTAGCAGGTTACAGTTCTCCACATCACAGGAGCCTCTTTTAAAGGAAGGCTGCAGCTGCTTTGCCCAGCGCAGCATTCTGAAAGTTCACATGGTGAAGAGAAACACTTCAAGCTCCCACCATCTATCAACTGCGATTGTAAACCCAAAATAACAGTTTGAATTTGATCTGGCACTTTAGAGTCTTCTGCTGGCGGTTTTATGTTCCAGGCAGCGCTCTGGAAATTCACACCGTGGGAAATGCATCGCGTCAGATATAAACTGGAAATTGGCAGCTTTCAGGGGGGCCTCTTTTAGGACCAGGTTGGCGGCATTATACACTGTGGAGCCTGCGTTTGGGGCTAAAAGAGATCCAATGCCATCAAAATCTTGCAGATATTGACCCTACTGCCCAAGTCACCGCACACCTGCTCACCTCAGCTCGGGTCTGTCTCAGACTCCTAGGGCACATGGCTGCATGCACCTACGTAGTCCAGCATGCAAGCCTGAGGCCCCTTCAAATGTGGTTGTCATCGGTCTGTCCCCCAGCCAGACACCCCCTGGACAGGCTCCTCACAATTCCGCCCCGGGTACTCACCTCCCTCCAATGGTGGTGCAATCAAAATCCGGTGATGGAAGGGGTTCCATTTGCGGCTCCATGGCCCACAGTATTCCTGGTGTTGGATGCGTCTGACCTCGGCTGGGGAGCGCACCTTGGTGCCCTCAAAACTCAAGGACTATGGTCAAGGGAGGAGCTGTCGCTTCACATAAACGTCAGAGCTCAGGGCCATTCACCTGGCATGAAAGGTGTTCCTTCCCCATCTCTCTGGTTGAGTGGTGCAGGTACTGACAGACAACACGGTCTCCATGTTCTACGTCAACAGACAAGGGGCAGCCCGGTCGTCAGTCCTGTGTCAGAAAGCCCTTTGCCTGTGGGACTTCTGCATCCAGCATGCTATCCACCTAGAAGCCTCCCACCTCCCAGTGTTTGGAACATGCTGGCAGATCGCCTCAGCAGGTCCTTCTTCTCTCACCACAAGTGGTCCCTCCACGTGAGGTTGCCTGGTTGCTCTTCCAAAGGTGGGGAGCTCCCCAAGTGGACCTGTTCGCCACGAGACAGAACAGAAAATGCCACCAATTCTGCTTGCTACAAAGCCTCGACAGCAGCTCACTATCGGATTTCCTTCCTTCTCTCCATTAGAACTACCTACCTCGCGGAGTGGAAGCGCTTCTCCTGCTGGGCTTTGAAGCAGAATCTCTCCCCTATAAGTGCCCCTTTATAATCCATCTTGGACTACTTCCTGCATTTAAAGCGACAGGGGCTTGTCTTTTTATTGACTAAGGTGCACTTGGCGGCCACATCAGCATTCCATCTGCACGTCCAGGGTAGATCAGTATTCTCACATAAGATGACAATCAGGTTCCTCAAGCGCCTCGAGAGGCTGTTTCCTCCGGTACGTGATCCGGTTTCCCATTGGGATCTCAATCTAGTCCTTTCAAGCCTCCAGCCTCTTGCTCTTTCTCCCACCTGTCATGGAAGGTCGCATTCCTTGTAGCTATTACATCAATGAGGTGAGTCTCTGAGATTAAAGCTCTTAGGTCGGAGCCCCTGTACACGGTGTTCTACAAAGATAAAGTCCAGTTGCGTCTCCACCCTGTCTTCCTGCCAAAGGTGTGTCACACTTCCATGTCAACCAGGACATCGTCCTCCGGGTGTTCTCTCCAAAGCTGCACGCATCCAATGGGGACAGGCGTCTGCACACTCTAGACGTCAGGTGTGCCCTGGCTTTCTAAGTGAAGTGTACTTTTTAAGCCTTTCCACAGATGGACTCAACTCTTCATTGTGGTGGCTAACAGAATAAAGGGCTTCCCAGTGTCGTCCCAGAGGATTTTGTCCTGGATCATCACCTGCATCTGTACCTGCTACGAATTGGCGCGGGTGACGCCCCCCACCAATAGTAACTGCTCACTCCACGAGAGCTCAGGAGTCGTCGGCCACTTTCCTGGCTCACGTCCACATTCAGGGCATCGGCAGAGCCACGATGTGGTCGTCAATACTTACCTTCACGACGCATTACGCCATCACCCAGCAAGCCAGGGATGACACTAGATTTGGCAGAGCTGTGTTGCAATCAACACGTCCATAAACTCCTACCCACCTCCCGACGTACTGCTTGGGAGTCACCTACAATGGAATGGATATGAGCAAGCACTTGAAGAAGAACAGAACCAATTCAGTTTACTTGAGAGAGGGTAAAACTCTTTAATGTAAGAGTCCAATTTCAGATAACTTAGATGTATAGGAAGGTAACTTAGGTATATAACCACTTATGTGTATACTGAGGAGACTGTCCGAGACTTAATCACATAAACAATACGCACTGTAAATAATTTTAGCACAGCAATACACCTACCACCTGGGATCACTATTCAAAGGAATATTAGACCCATCTTAAGGCATAACAACCTAGACTGTATAAGAGTTCTGTGTAAGCTCAAAAGCTCGTCTCTCCCACCAACTGAAGTTAAAATAAAAAACTCAATAATAATGGTGGACTTCAACTATCCCCGTATTGACTGGTTACACGTCACCTCAGGACGGGATGCAGAGATAAAGTTTCTTGACACCTTAAATGACTGCTTCTTGGAGAAGCTAGTCCTGGAACCCACAAGAGGAGAGGTAATTCTTGATTTAGTCCTAAGTGGAGCACAGGATCAGGTCCAAGAGGTGAATATAGCTGGACTGCTTGATAATAGTGACCATAATATAATTAAATTTAACATCCCTGTGGTGGGAAAAACACCACAGTGGCCCAACACTGTATCATTTAATTTCAGAAAGGGGGACTACACAAGAATGAGGAGGTTATATAAACAGAAATTAAAAGGTACAGCCCCAAAAGTAAAATCCCTAAAAGCTGCATGGAAACTTTTTAATGACACCATAATAGAGGCTCAACTTAAATGTATACCCCAAATTAAAAAACATAGTAAGAGAACTAAAAAAGAGCCACCATGGCTAAACAACAAAGTAAAAGAAGCAGTGAGAGGCAAAAAGGCATCCTTTAAAAAGTGGAAGTTAAATCCTAATGAGGAAAATAGAAAGGAGCATAAACTCTGGCAAATGAAGTGTAAAAATATAATTAGGAAGGCCAAAAAAGAATTAAAGAACAGCTAGCCAAAGACTCGAAAAGTTATAGCAAAAAAGTTTTTAAGTACATCAGAAGCAGGAAGCCTGCTAAACAACCAGTGGGGCCACTAGACGATCGAGATGCTAAAGGAGCACTCAAGGACAATAAGGCCATTGCGGAGAAACTAAATAAATTCTTTGCATTGGTCTTCACGGTTGAGGATGTGAGGGAGATTCCCAAACCTGAGCCATTCTTTTTAGGTGACAAATTTGAGGAACTGTCCCAGATTGAAGTGTCATTAGAGGAAGTTTGTTCCCAAACTGATAAACTAAACAGTGATAAATCACCAGGACCAGACTGTATTCACCCAAGAGTTCTGAAGGAACTCAAATGTGAAATTGCAGGACTACTAACTATCGTCTGTAACCTATCATTTAAATCAGCTTCTGTACCAAATGACTGGAGGATAGCTAATGTGACACCAGGTTTTAAAAAGGGCTCCAGAGTTGACCCTGGCAATTACAAGCCGGTAAGCCTGACTTCAGTACCAGGCAAACTGGTTGAAACTATAGTAAAAAACAAAATTGTCAGACACGTAGATGAAGATAAATTTGTTGGGGAAGAGTCAACATGGTTTTTGTAAAGGAAAATCATGCCTCACCAATCTACTAGAATTCTTTGATGGGGTCAACAAGCATGTGAACAAGGGGGATCCAGTGGATATAGTGTATTTGGATTTCAGAAAGCCTTTGACAAGGTCCCTCACCAAAGGCTCTTAAGCAAAGTAAGCAGTCATGGGATATGAGGGATGGTTCTCTCATGGATTGGTAATTGGTTAAAAGATAGGAAACAAAGGGTAGGAATAAATGGTCAGTTTTCAGAATGGAGAGAGGTAAATAGTGGTGTCCCCCAGGGGTCTGTACTGGGCCCAGTCCTATTCAACATATTCAAGGAGTAAACAGTGAGGTGGCAAAATTTGCAGATGATACAAAACTACTCAAATTAGTTAAGCCCCAGGCAGACCGTAAAGAGCTACAAAAGTATCTCTCAAAACTGGGTGACTGGGCAACAAAATGGCAGATGTTGATAAATGCAAAGTAACGCGCATTGGAAAACATAATCCCAACTATACATATACAATGATGGGGTCTAAATTAGCTGTTACCATACAAGAAAGAGATCTTGGAGTCATTGTGGATAGTTCTCTGAAAACTTCCACTCAATGTGCAGCAGCAGTCAAAAAAGCAAACAGAATGCTGGGAACCATTAAGAAAGGGATAGATAAATAAGACAAAAAATATCATATTGCCTCTATATAAATCCATGGTACACCCACATCTTGAATACTGTGTGCAGATGTGGTCACCCCACCTCAGAAAAGATATATTGGACTTGGAAAAGGTTCAGAAAAGGGCAACAAAAATGATTAGGGGTATGGAACGGCTGCTGTATGAGAAGAGATTAATAAGACTGTGACTTTTCAACTGGGAAAAGAGACGACTAAGGGAGGATATGATAGAGTCTATAAAATCATGACTGGTGTGGAGAAAGTAAATAAGAAAGTGTTATTTACTCCTTCTCATAACAGAAGAATTAGGGGCTACCAAATGAAATTAATAGGTAGCAGGTTTAAAACAAACAAAATAAAGTATTTTTTCACACAGCGCACCGTCAACCTGTTGAATTCTTTGCCAGAGGATGTTGTGAAGGCCAAGACTATAACAGGATTCAAACAAGAACTAGATAAATTCATGGAGGATAGGTCCATCAATGGCTATTAGCCAGGATGGGCAGGAATGATGTCCCTAGCCTCTGTTTGCCAGAAGCTGGGAATGGGCGACAGAGGATGGATCACTTGATAATTACCTGCTCTATTCATTCCCTCTGGGGCACCTGGCATTGGCCACTGTCAGAAGACACGATACTAGTCTAGATGGACCTTTGGTCTGAACAAGTATGGCTGTTCTTATGTTCTTATGATCCAGTAAAAGATACTACCTCACCCAGCTTGTCCTCCCTTTAGAAACACACAGGGTCAGTGAAATGAAAGGTAATGTCTAAAGATGAGAATCTCAAAGCAGTTACAATGTGTAACTGTGTGTGTAATGTGTCACAGTGTCTAGTCAGATGGGGCTCAGTCCTCTGCTTTATATGTCAGCAAACCAACTGTGATTTTTAGGGAAGCAAATGGGTTGGACGTAAATGATGGCCACCAATGCGTATCATGAAGAGCTCATTCAAAAGTGCTGGCCATACATTCTGAATTAACTAATCTTCTGGCAAATCACAAAGAACAAGGTTTGAGGTATAACCAAATGCAGTTGCTTGACGATGGATGGAAACCATGATGACTGATCATCGTAATTGTTATGGTGCAACACGTGCGCCTGGGTCACAACAGAGAGCGGCAGCTGCAGACTATCTTCAGTTCCCATCAAATGCATTACACTAAATGGGGGGCAGGGTGAAGTAGGAGAACTCTGTTTCTCAAACAAACCCCATTTCTCCCAATTATTTGTCATTCTTGCCACGCCAAGCAAAAGAGGTGTTGGTGTCCGAAGTGACTGTAATTTCATGGTAGTTACAGTAGACTTAACCCACCATTCGATTATTAATCTTCTTTTTAACTGTCTGTTGATCTGTCTGTGTAAGGTGTAAAGTCTCTGAAAGGACAAGAAGTGTTACTCAAGCCAGGTACTGGAGAGGCAGCTTTAATGTAAACATTCCCCCTTCCCTTGTCCCCATCAGCACCCTCAGGTCTGCTTTAGAAGGGGCTCTTTGCAAGTGTAACAGGGTAGCTGGCCCCTTAAATGAAATTAGGCCCAGCAGTCCTGGTCCAGTCCAGGTTTGCCTTAGTTTGCTGCAACGAGGAGGGCAAGACTGCCACTGGGAGTTACAAATGAGAGTACAGAGTCCTGAGAGAGAGAACCCAGAACCCAGAGCAGGAGCTCAGAAGTGGGGTAGAGCTGGGCTGAGAGCCTTAGGAAAGGGATGTCCCTGAATGGGGAAGCAGTGAGAGTTCCCTAGTGAGCAGTGGAGCCCAAGCAAGTAAATGAAAGCTGAGGCGGTCAGGAGATCACACTTCCCCAGGCCAGAAAGCAACAGCCACAGAGAGCTGAAGGCTGCGAGTGACACAGGAAGATGCCTGCTGGCTCTCTGAGAAGGCTGGGGAATGATGGAGGGGTAGGCCTACTGATGTCTCCAAGTAACTGGAACCACAGCTGGGAAGGAAAGGTATGATGAGAGACCCCAGAGTCAAACATGAGAGTTCGGTGAGGAAGGGTGAGACACAGCGGAGCTGCACTGGGCTGTTGGGACTAATGTACTGGTTGGACTGTGCTAGGGGGATTCTGATGGTAGTGGGATTTTTGGTAATAAATTAACACCATAAAAGGGCTATTAATATAAACTCAGTGCAGCTGTGGGAGTATCTGAGGAACCAAGATGGGGAAGTGAGGCGAGAGGCTGCTGGCAGGGCCACTCATTCATAGTAAGCATGAAAGATTAGTCAGTCATCATTGCCTGTGGATCTTTTTTACACACACACACACACACACACACACACACACACACACACACCCCTTTTACTCTGTTACACCAGTGACTTTGGCTCAAAGACTGAGCCTAGTTTTCAAATGTAGGTGCCTAAATTAAGGCACCCAGTTCAACATTTGGGCAGGCTATGTGCCAATTTGGGCACCGCAAATTTGGTTGTGGGTGGACTCACTCAGGCCCCCACATTTGAATATTGGGCTCCCTATCAATGCTACCAGGTTACAACAGTTTGTAAAACAGGCCAATGGTTTCTACCTTAACATAGGTCCTAATGGCTGGACAAATGGAAGCTCCCTTTAGAGTCCCCTAACAGCGATGTTTATGAAAACTTAGGATCCTAATTTGAGGCTGAAGTGCAATACATGTACATGATACAAATCCAGTCACCAAAGAGAGGATTCTCTTCATTAGATAAGTCCACTGTAGTATCTGCCCACCAGCTGGAAGAGAAGTCCGATGTTATTCAGCAACTGAAATTAGCCATCACAATTACTGTAGATTGTATCAATTTTACTGCAAGTTGTTTACTTAGATTGTAAGCGGTTTGGGGCAGGGACCATCTTTTTGTTCTGTGTTTGTACAGCGCCTAGCGTGCTGGGGTCCTGATCCAGGACTGGGGCTCATAGGTGCTACAGTAAGACAAATAAATAAGAAGAGCATAAACCAGAAGAAAGATGAAAGTTTTAGGTACTGAGTTGCTTGTTTCAATGGAGTTAAACTAGTGATGAAGTTAGCCCATTTTTTACAAAATAAATGTTTTGGTTTTATCAGACTATCCAAGTCTAAATCAGACCTCTCCTTCCCTATGCCATTTACTGAAAGCCATTGCTCAATTATCGTACAAACCAAACAAGCCAGATATGACATTTAACGAAGAAAGAAAAACACAGAGAGCAGGAACCTGAGTCTTAAAGGAAATCTCTAGTGAAACCACAATTGTGCAGCTGTCTCTGTGTTGCTACTTCTGAAGCACATTTCAACACACTCATTAGCATTTTTACAGAAACAAAATATTTAGCTATTGGTAATGACATTCATCATGCTGTCAAATGTTGAGCTAGCTCATATTTTTGGCACACTGCAAATGATAAGAGTTGAGAAACCATGTAATGTTTGATTAACCCCCATGACTACTTTACTGTGGAATTTTTCTACTGCGACACTACATTAGCACTGAGGAAAGGCTACCTCCCCCACCCCTACCAAAAAAAGGGCTATTTCCTGTATTGTCTTATAAGGCTGAATTACTAAATCTTGCACAGGAGGGAAAGATTTGTGTTATAGTAGCAGTTAGACCTTCACTCATCCATAATGAGGCGGAGAGGCTGTTCAATGTGCTGCCTGGAGTAGGTTATTCTTTGGGGATGCAATGGGTCTCTCTTTCTACACAGTGTATTGTGCAGTGGGATGAACACACTCCATGTGAAACTTTGGAGAGCACTGAACAGAATGCCGCTTATTATGCATTTCCATTTCAGCATAGAACTCCTGTCATGAATTCTAGACCACTAGAATTCCTGTCATGTCATGAATTATGCATTTGTAGGGAGGGGAGAAATATAAACTAGTTTGGCCACACATTTGGGAATCTAAAGTTGCCTGAGGGCTCTATTGTTATTTATGTAGTAGCAAGAACAGCACTATAAAATATAAGCACAGCACCAATCCAACAGCTAGCCCCTGCCTGAAAGAGTTTATGCTAAAGAGGCACATTTGGGTGGGATACAGTACAGGAACAAAACAGAACAGAAACAAAATGGTCATTGTGGCTGGGATGTTTTCAGAATAGGTGGTTTTTAAGCAATCTAGTTCCATGCAACCATTGTGTGTCAGCCCCTGTCCTCCCATATGCCTTGGCCTATTGGTTCTTTCTGAGTGACCTTTGGAGTCATTTTTTTCTCCTCTGTTCCCACTGTTAAGCAGCCACTGGGCAGAAGGAACAACCACCTTTAAAATTGCTCTAATCGCTGTTAAACAGCTCCTATGTGGAAGGGAAAGAAAGGGAGTGGTAGAGCTGAAACTGATACAGACACTTGCTTCTTTGCCATTCATGAGATGAACATTGTTCCCTGGTGTAAATCCTTGAACTCTGACTGTTTATTAAATTGGGGCTGCTAAGGAGAAGTTAGTTGATCAATGGCTAGGGAGTGGGTGTGATGGGACTGCTGTTTATTATACCAAATACCATCATTTCATTGCTATCTTGTCTCCCACTCCATGTCCCATTTGTTAATCTCTCTCTGTCTCTTGTCTCATCATATGCTTAGATTATAATCTCTTTGGCATAGAATTGTCTTTTTAGAACACATATGTACATCACTGAACACAATTGGCCTCAGTCCCTCATGAGGGTCTCAAAGAACTACCGCAGGACAAATTAATTAATAATAACACTGGTCTACAATTTTTGAGAAGTCGTCTGCTTCAGAGATAAAATGTGCTATTATGTATTTTGATGTGCTGAATTCAAATATGACAATTAAAACAACTGATTGGCTACTGTTTCTAAGATATTTAAGTTTTTACATTTTATGTCTATGTATATTGTGTAGATAGAGTTTTAATCATAAATTGTAAACCTAGGTCTTTTCATGTGTTTATGGGTGCTTTACACGATAATATTTCACCTGTCCTGTTTATGTAACACTTTAAAAATCAGCAAAAGGGTTATATAAATAAAATTCATTATGAAACAAAAGGCAAAAAACTATTATGTACATAGTTTAGTCCTATTCAGTGTCTACTCGGCGCTTCTTGGCTTCTCTCTTGTATTCATTAAATGGAGCATCTCTTGTCACTGTCCAGCAATAGTCTGCAAGCATTGATGGGCTCCATTTGCCCTCATAGCGTTTCTCCATTGTTGCAATGTCCTGGTGAAATCGCTCGCCGTGCTCGTTGCTCACTGCTCCGCAGTTCGGTGGAAAAAAAATCTAGATGAGAGTGCAAAAAATGTATCTTTAGTGACATGTTGCAACCAAGTCTTTTGTATGCCTTGAGGAGGTTTTCCACCAACAACCTGTAGTTGTCTGCCTTGTTGTTTCCGAGAAAATGTATTGCCACTAACTGGAAGGCTTTCCATGCCATCTTTTCCTTGCCACGCAGTGCATGGTCAAATGCATCATCTTGAAGTTCACAAATCTGAGGACCAACAAAGACACCTTCCTTTATCTTAGCTTCACTTAACCTTGGAAATTTTCAACGGAGGTACTTGAAAGCTGCTTGTGTTTTGTCAATGGCCTTGACAAAGTTCTTCATCAGACCCAGCTTGATGTGTAAGGGTGGTAACAAAATCTTCCTTGATTCAACAAGTGGTGGATGCTGAACACTTTTCCTCTCAGGCTCCAATGACTGTCGGAGTGGCCAATCTTTCTTGATGTAATGGGAATCTCTTGCACGACTATCCCACTCGCAGAGAAAACAGCAGTACTTTGTGTATCCAGTCTGCAGACCAAGCAAGACAGCAACAACCTTCAAATAGCCACAAAGCTGCCACTGATGTTGATCATAGTTTATGCACCTCAAAAGTTGTTTCATGTTGTCATAGGTTTCCTTCATATAGACTGCATGACCAACTGGAATTGACAAATGGCAAAACATTGCCATTATGCAGTAAAACAGCTTTAAGACTCATCTTCGATGAATCAATGAACAGTCTCCTGTCATCTGGATCGTGAACGATGTTGAGGGCTGCCATCACACCATCAATGTTGTTGCAGGCTACAAGATCACCTTCCATGAAGAAGAATGGGACAAGATCCTTTTGACGGTCACGGAACATGGAAACCCTAACATCACCTGCTAGGAGATTCCACTGCTGTAGTCTGGAGCCCAACAGCTCTGCCTTACTCTTGGGTAGTTCCAAATCACTGACAAGGTCATTCAGTTCACCTTGTGTTATGAGGTGTGGTTCAGAGGAGGAGGATGGGAGAAAAAGTGGGTCCTGTGCCATTGATGGTTCAGGACCAGAAGTTTCATCCTCTTCCTCGTCTGACTCAAGTGAGAATGATTCTGGTGCATCAGGAACCGGCAGTCCTTCTCCGTGGGGTACTGGGCGTAAAGCTGATGGAATGTTTGGATAATGCACAGTCCACTTTTTCTTCTTTGACACACCTTTCCCAACTGGAGACACCATGCAGAAGTAACAATTGCTGGTATGATCTGTTGGCTGTCTTCAAATCATTGGCACTGCAAAAGGCATAGATTTTCTTTTCCTGTTCAACCACTGGCAAAGATTTGTTGCACAAGTGTTGCAGCATATGTGTGGGGCCCACCTCTTGTCCTGATCTCCAATTTTGCAGCCAAAATAAAGGTGATAGGCTTTCTTAACCATAGTGGTTATACTGCGCTTTTGTGATGCAAAAGTCACTTCACCACAAACATAGCAGAAGTTATCTGCACTGTTCACACAAGTAGGAGGCATCTTTGCTCACTTTGGCTAAACAGAAATGTGTCCCTTTGCAAAATCAAACACTGACAAATAAGAGCACGACACTGTATGATTTCTAGAGCTGATATAGGGCAATTTGTTCAGCAGAGTGATGTAAGCTTCGTTATGATTGCATCATCCATGACTTCTAGGAATAACATGATGCAATTCATACGTATGACGCAATACCAGCTTCAGATTGCATCATTCATTGTTTTGCCTAAAAAGCAAGTATTGTCCGAACCCAGTCATAGATTTATTCATAGATCCAGTCAAAGATGTATTTTAGTCATTTCTGGTTTAAATTGAGATCCCTTCCCTTTATAACTCACCTATCCTCTGCCATTCCCAAGTCAAGGGTCGTATACTGACCCAATAGCATATCTTGAAAACTAGAGCCAATCAACAATTTTAAGCATCATTTTTGTTCTCAGTGACCCAGAATTAGTAAAGTTTGACTACATTTATTTCAGAAGCATTTTGGCTGTAGAGCAGTGTAATCTCATGTCTCACTTCTGGTGCAAACCTAACACAAGTTGTGTGTTTGTTAGCTAGTTAGTGGGGGTTTTGCCCTGAAACCAAACACTGCATCATAAACTTAACTCTAATTATAATTGGAAAGGGCGGATGGAGGAAGAAAATTCTCTCTCCCACACCAGGAGTGGTAAAGGTAGGCCCTCAATTTACCACATGCCGTTTCATTCAGCTCTGGAAGTTAGTGGGAGGAAGGGGATCTGGAAAAGTCCATTTTCATTCTCAAATGAAAGCAACTGCAGCAAAGTCAGGAGTTGAAGAGCTCTCCTTACTGCTCCCTCCAACCCCAACACCTCACCCCCATATCAAAGTAGCAACTTTTCGTCTTCTCCTCCTCTGCTCATTCAAAGCTGAGGAGGAAGAGGGAGGGGATAATATTCTTGGAACTCACCAATAAATATCTATCCCATAGGTGATCGTGGCTGCGGTCCAAGCAGGTTAGACCAGTGTAATCTCACTGTAAACTGAGTGAAAGTTCACTACGGAACTGATCCAAATGGGGCCTCATCTTCAATAGGAAAAAAAGGTGTGTTAACACTTTAACTAACAAGTTAAAATTCTAGTGTAGACGAGGCAAGATGTAGTTTTAACATGTCAACTGTTCAAGGATTTACTTCAACCAGCATGTGTTGAAATTACATTTACCTTGTCTACACTATTTTTTTTAAACACATTTAGTTAACATGTTTTAGCTAATGTGTTAAAATACATCTTTTTCCCTTACACAGACATGGTCATGGAGTCTTTCCATTAATTTCAATGAGGATATGAGACCTTATATGAGGACTGAAAGTTTATCAACAAGCCTGGAAATCAGAGAATCGTAGGACTGGAAAGGAGCTTGAGAGGTCATCTAGTCCAGTCCCCTACACTCATGGCAGGACTAAGTATTATCTAGTGTATAATGACTCAGAGTTTTCTCTCTGCTCCACTGTAAGTGGAGTTTCTCTATAGACTTGTTTCCTGTAAGTGGGTTCCACCACCCTGCATCACAACCCATAAAATGAGAGCACGCGAATGGTTGGTTGGCTGTGGTCAGTGACTCAGTGAACAAGACTGTGAGGTTATAGCAACAGTGGGCCTGTTATCACTTTTTAAATATCCTCTGGTGCTAGGGACCGCTAAAAAGCCTCTAGAACTGCTAAGTGTTTGGAAACTGAGAAGAGGAAAAATATTGAGGGAGACAGTAATCTAATAAACCCAGCTTGACTAATTTTTTGTTTAGTATTACAACTGCTAAATTTGCTCTTGGGGCTAAGCCCTTGAGAACTGAGTGGCCAGTTTCAACCTGGAATGAAGCTGTGCTGCCCGATCCTGAACCCCTGAAAATGGTGCTCAATAATGTAAATGCTCCAGGACCTCCATTAAGGGCGATACCACCAGTCACTGCAAGACTGAAGCTCCCTGGCCAGTGCTGCCCTCTAGCTCACAAAGGCTAAATCAGCTGCAGTGCAAAAGTAACGCTGCACACCACGCTTACTTTGTTTCCAGTGTATTGCACAAAGTAGTCCTATACTGTATTTGGGAAATGATACTGCAGTCATCTGTCAGCAGTCTGCTGGTGGGTATAAGGATGAATGCCAAAGGGAACCTTAAGGACTCCTAGCTGAATGATACAATGAGCTGGGTCTTCGTGGACTACATCAGTCTCCTTCCCCACTGATGCCATTTCAATGTAGCTTGTGTGAACATTTCATTCCACGGCAGTGCAAAATTCTTACATTGCAATTCTCACCCAAACCTCTGCCAAACAGTTAAACATTTACAACATTTCATACATAATAAAAGCTTAAGGACAATGAGTATTCTGCACAACCGGAGCAATCCCTGTAATTTGGTCTATTTCAGCCAGAGTCCACTATTTAAAAGCAAACACTGTAAACAAAAAGCAACTCAGTAATTCCTCCACACAGCCAAGAATCACCTGCACATTTGACATGTTGATACATCTGAAAGCTGCTTCTGACTTTATTCAGAGAGAGAGAGAGAGAGTTTGAAATGCCTCTGGGTACATTTCTGGCTCTGCTCTCACTCGCTCACTACAAAAACGAATCAGGATAATAAGCAGCACTGCAGAATCAATGGTTATCTTGGAAATACTGGTTTGATGTTGATGCCAACTAGCTGTAAGTGGAATTAGCAAATATCCATTTTCCTCCACAGGGTATGAGTTCCTCATTACACTGCACACACATTCACTATAAAGACTCTGCTATGGAAATTTCACATGGGAGCTCATATAAACTGCATAAGGAGGGTCAGATTCAATAAATACACCATCTGACTTCCACGCTGTGAAAATCCAGACACCACCATGTTGTGCCCCCCCACACCCAAAATGGAATTCTGTGGTCATGTCCCAACCTCCACACTATGGATGGCAGGCAAAGTCTTCACTACATTCAGCCCTAAGCGTACCTCACAGAAAACTTTGCTCCCCACCTATATTATTAACCAGGAATCACACAAATATGAGACTTCCTAATGGCATTCCAAATATTTTCATCTGTCTCCAAATAACCCATCTGGCCCTTGAGCCTCTTACCCATTTTCAGTTGGGCAGAAATCACTGAAGGTCCATAGGAAATCCCAGAATACAATGGGAGTGGATACACTCTGTAAAGCAGCAAGATGCAGCGGGGGCCTGCCTCATCTGTTGTCTGCCTGAAATGCTCCAGATCATAGCAGAGAGAGAGCTCTATTCCTCCACCAGGGCCGACTCCAAGCACCAGCCCTCCAAGCATGTGCTTGGGGCGGCACCTGGAGGGGGCGGCGCTCACCTGGGGAGAGTGGGGAGAGCGGGGCCGCGGCCGGGCTCGCCGCCCTCCTCCCGGCGCTCCGGCCGGCCGGGGAGAGCGGGTCCCTGGCCGGGCTCGCCAACCTCCCGTGTCACTCCGGCTGGCAGGGGAGAGCGGGTCCCTGGCCGGGCTTGCCGCCCTCCCCCCAGCGCTGCGGCGGGCTCGCCGCCCTCCTCCCAGCGCTCCGGACGGCTGGGGAGAGCAGGGCTCCGGCCGGGCTCGCCGCCCTCCCTCCGGCGCTCCGGCCAGTCGGGGAGAGTGGGGCCCCGGCCGGGCTCGCCGCCCTCCCCCGGCGCTCTGGGCGGTCGGGGAGAGCGGGGCTGCGGCTGGGCTCGCCACCCTCCTCCCGGTGCTCCGGCCGGCTGGGGAGAGCGGGGCCGCGGCCGGGCTCGGTGCCCTCCCCTGCCGCGCTCCCCGCCGGGGGGGGCGGGGGGAGGCTTTTTTGCCTGGGGCGGCAAAAAAGCCAGAACCGGCCCTGTCCTCCACAAGTGGGCAGATGGATGAAATCTTTTGCGAAGGGATGACACTGGCAGGTCAGGGCAAACACTGGACCATCACTTTACATTTGGGATTCACAGCTGAAAACAATGGGCCCATCATAGCATCGCTTGGCACATGTATAAAACTGAACCACTCAACCAATCAAAACTTTCTCCTATGCCTTAGAAAACATGGTGACTGGCATTAACTCAAAAGAATTCCTCCCAGTCAGCACCCTGGTCCTTTCCCATCATCACTCTCCTCAGACCTGAGAAAACAGAAATTACAGCTAAATACTGCAGATGGAATTTGTTACATTTTACAGAGTGTCCTGCTCCATGTCTCATTTGATTACTGGGTCGGAGTTCAGCATTTGGAGCTTGAGAGTCATTTCTAATACTGAGGAGGCTGATCAGATTCACTGGAGATGGAACATGCAGGAGTGGAGGAAAGAGTGGGTCTCGCTGATCCCAGGAAGCCCCACCACAGGTACACTGAGGGCTTTAAGCTTTGAAGATCAAGAACCAAGAGAGAGCCACTTACCATGACATCCATCCCTTGTATAAGAGGATGCTGATCCTGTCATCATTCTTTCATGGTAACCCTCCTCACTAAACCTCACCCTGGGAACAGCTTCTGTTGAGGCCCTCATGGGAGCACAGCTCCTGGAATGGCAGTGATGCTATGCAGTAGGGAGAAGCCCCATGCAAACACTTGGAAGCACCAGGCCTCCATACAGATGCCTTCAGCCTCCACAATTATCCCAAGATCCCCATGGATCTCAAGTCACCTACTGCTTTTCTATGCCTTTCACAAAGCCAATTTCTCTATCTACGTTCTGATAGGACACCCATCACCATAGTAATTAAGCACACAAGCACAAACCTCACCCTTTGAAAGACCAACTAACATGAAATTTCAGTTTGAAACTCAGTTTCCTGGCCCCGATGTGGAGTTGTAATAACGGGTGTGGTATCACACTTATCTGTGCCAACCAAAGTATTGTGTAAGATCATAGTCCAGTGTATATCAGAGGCAGTTGATAGCATTCTCAGAAAAGAACAAGCTGGTTTTCGGAAAGGGCGTGGATGCACAGAGCAGATCTTCACTCTACGAAACGTAATAGAACAGTGCTTAGAATGGCAATGGCAACTCTACATAAATTTCATAGACTTTGAGAAGGCTTTTGATAGCATTCACAGGACCAGCCTATGGCACATTCTGCGGGCATATGGAATTCCTTTCCGTATAATCAATGTCATCAAAAGCTTCTATTTCAACTATACATGCAGTGTTGATTACAGTGAGCTCAGTTTTGAAGTCAAAATAGGAGTACGTCAGCGGTGTGTCATGTCTGCAATCCTCTTCAACATTGCCATAGACTGGGTAATGCAGTTGTGACGGATTCGGTCACAGAGATCCCCTTGGGACTGCCACCTGATGTACTGAAATTACCTCTGAGCCAGTTTTCCCTGCCAGCGTGGGACTGCAGAATCCTGCCTTGTTGAGCCAGACACGTTAGCCTGCTGCAACACAGACCCAGGGTCTGGGCCACGCCCCCAAAGCCACAGACTTTAACTAAAAACAGCTCAGCAGGTTACCTGTCTCCAGCACCCAGACACCCAGCTCCCAATGGGACCCAAACCCCCATATAAATCCATTTTACTCTGTATAATGCTTATACAGGGTAAATTTGTAAATTGTTCGCCCTCTATATCACTGATAGAGAGATAAGCACAGCTGTTTGCACCCCCAGATATTAATCACTTACTCTGGGTTTATTAATAATAAAATCACTTTTGTTTAAGTATAAAAAGTAGGATTTAAGTGGTTTCAAGTAATAACAGCCAGAACAAAGTAAGTCACAAAGTAAAATAAAACAAAACACACAAGTCTAAGCCTAATATATGAAGAAACTGATTACAGGTAATATCTCACCCTCAAATAAGCTTCTTTTACAGACTAGACTCCTTCCTAGTCTGGGCCCAAACCTTTCCCCTGGTACAGTCTTTGTTAGATCCAGCAGACATCTCAGGTGGTAAGCAGTGGTTTTCTCATAACTGGCAGCCCCTTTTGTCCTGCTCCACCCCCTTTTATAGCTTTGGCACAAGGCGGGAATCTTGTGTCTCTCTGGGTCTCCATCCCTCCTTCTAAATGGAAAGGTACCAGATTTAAGATGGATTTCATTATCAGGTGACATGGTCACATGTCACTGTAAGATCCCTACTTTCCATTCCCCATGGGCTGGCCCACACATACACAGGAAGGCTTTCAAGTAACTAAAGCCATTTACAACTGATTGTTTCTGGAGCACCCTTAATGGCTTCCACTTAATATGTTTACATCAGTGATACAAGTTTATATCTTATTCACCTAACTCCAGATATAGAAATAATACATGCAAATAAATAGGATGAACACACTTAGTAGATTACAAGGTTTCTACTGACATCACACAAGGGGTATTTAGCGTAAAGTATATTCATAAGCATAGTTCCATAAAACATATGGAGTGCAATGTCACAGTGACGTACAACAGAAGACATGCCAACAGGCATTAAATGGACACTCTTCTCATCCCTTGAAGACCTTGATCCTTTGCAGATGACGTCGCTCTCCTATCACATACCCAACACCATATACAAGAAAAAACAACTCAACTCATTCCGCCAGCAAATTGGACTGAAAATCAATCGCAATAAGACAGATATCATGATGTTTAATATTGCCTCACCATCACGGATAGAGGATTATGTTTTCACCAATGTAGAAATGTTCACATACTTGGGCAGCACCATTAGCCAGGATGGTGGAACAAGCCAGGACATCCAGAACAAAATCAATAAAGCCAGAAATACCTTCAGGAGCTTAAATACAGTCTGTAAATCATCAAAATACAACACCAAAACCAAACTCAAGATTTATCAACACTACTTTATAGTGCAGAATGCTGGGGAGAAAGTATGACATGTCCAAACGGTCTTCATTCCATACAACCTGCCTCAGAAAAATCCTCCGTATCTTTTGGCCCAGAACAATCTCAAACCAAGATCTATTGACACAGTGCAGCCAAGAGAATCTGAGCACCATCATTGCCAGGAGGCATTGGAGATGGATCGGTCATGTGTTTCAGATGGAAACTGATTCCATCACCAGAGTAGCAATAAGATGGACACATGAAGGCAAGCAAAAATGAGGCTGCCCGAAAACAACATGTCAAAGAGCTGTAGAAGCGGAGCTGAAAAACCTGGGGCACAGCTGGGAACCATTGAAAGACTTGCCAGAAACAGACAGGAGTGGAGGAGCTTCGTCACTGCCCTAAATGCCAGAGGCGTAATAGGAACATGAAGATGATGATGTGGAGTTTTCAATATTTAAACTTTTATGTAGGTGATTTGATAAAAAGGATGCTCTGATATCAGGTTTATCATAGCAGTGAGTAAATAGCTTAGCTTCTTCAATAAACTAAGCCCTGGGATCATTTGTTGCTTCTAAAGTAAAAAAAAAAAAGTTATAAAGTTCAATAAGGTGATAAGTGGTAACACTGGATCAGTCCTGCCTACATTTACACATGATGACATAACTCCTGGATTCAACAGAGCTGCACACATTACTGAAGGCAGAACTGGATTATTTAGGGCAGAATCTGATCTTCAGTACTCCAGTGTAAATCAGAATGACCCTACTGAAATCAGTGGAGATGCCCTGAAATCAGTGTAACTGAGATAAGATTGTCTGTGTTTCAGGGGTAAGCACACAGTGCCATAGATATAATGGGACTTGGGGTGCGGTACAGTGGAACTACTCAGCTTACAGAATGCTAGAGTAAACTGCCATATATATATATATATATATGGTAACTTGTGAGAACAGTCTAATCCCAATGTATGCATTGGTATGTTGGGAAATACGACTGGAACAGTTCCCATCCATAATTCCTCTCCTTTGCTCTTTATTACACGGAACAACAAGCTTTTGGGCCTGACTCTGCCTCCATTTTGTTGTGGGCAGCCAGCAACCTCCTGGCTCAAATGGGAGAAAGCTGCTTCTGGACCACAGGCATAAAGGGGGTTATCTGACACTGACACCCACAATGAACTCAAGTTTGGTGAGTTGCAGACTTTTCATGGGTGAAATTTCCAGAAAGCCGACTGTGCTGACACCCAGCAACTGCACTATAACATCCTAGTGGAGCATTCATGGTGTATGCTGATTTTGCAAAATTAGTCTTAGCTTTCATGGAAAGACTGTTAGTCACATCAAGTACTGAAGTATATGTACTAATGGTGCCACCCAGAGGTACTTGAGTGTAGCACACAGGTCTGTGTGCAAAAGATATATCTGTGTGCAATTATGGAATCCAGGCATAATGTCACAGCATCAGTTTTTAATCTGTATTAGGAATTGGTCTTTAAATCAACCACAGAATAATTTTACTCTTCTTTTATTTTTCAAATTTCTTGCCTATTAATTTTCATTCAATATTTGGTTTTTGTGATAATTCCTATTGTGTTCTTATTTATTTTCCCTATATATTAAAATAGTAGTTCTTAATAAATCAGTGTCTAGTCTCTATTTGTATACAAGATATATTGTTTGATTTTATTGGTGGTTGCTACATACAGCAATTGGAATAGCACCAGGGATTCAGTTCACAATGGGATGCCACTATTTTTATACCCATATAGTGGTATATGATTTTGGATAGCAGCAAACACACATTTTGATGTGAAATTTAAATAAGGACAGAGGGAAAAATTCTCTTCTCTTCGGAACAATTGATCATTCTCCTGCAGCTAGAATTTGTGTGGATCATAGTTCATAGAAGCAAGTATCTTTCTGACAGAAAAAACATCCCACTCTTAGGGTACGTCTTCACTACCCGCCGTATCGGCGGGTAGCAATAGATTTATCCGGGATCGATATATCGCGTCTCGTTAAGACACGAAATATCGATCCCCGAACACGCTCACCGTCGACTCCGGAACTCCACCAGAGCGAGCGGCAGTAGCGCCGTCGATCCCGCGCCGTCTGGACCCAGGTAATTCGATCCAAGATACTTCAACTTCAGCTACGCTATTCGCGTAGCTGAAGTTGCGTATCTTGGATCGATCCCACCCCACCCCCACCCCCAGTATAGACCAACCCTTATTTTCAGCTGTCCAAAAAGCTGTATTCCAGGGTCCCCTGTGGGGTGCTGAGCACCCTTGAAGTTCTCAACACTTTTCAATCCTAATATATTTCTCTTTTCAGGAAACAAACCCCTAAACGGATTGTGTGACATTAAGATGTAGATTTTCGAAGAGGGGCATGCTGATCTCCATCAATATCAATGAGAGACGAGCTGTTAAGAACAAGTCCCTTTGAAAAACTCCCCTATGGAAATTAATGGGATCAATAACCCCAATAATAAAAAACAAAAAAATGTTTAATACAGAGATTTATTGAAATGGCTAGATAATTGACTGAGATTTTATTTACTAACGTTTAAAAATGTGAGTATAAAAATACACTGTACCTTCTTCTAGCTACAGATACCTTAAAATTACTCATTTCTCACAAACTGTCATAAGAATTGGAAGAACACGTACTATTTTAGCTTCAAAGGTCTGTGTCTGTGTCTTTGCTAATCCAAACCAAGTGGAGACTGAGGGACATGCTCCCTTGAAAACTAACTTCATAGGGGTCCTAGCTCATTTGTCCATCCTGCTTACTTATCTCTGAAGAAAGAACATTCTCAAGATCCCTCCACTAACAATCACCCATTTTACTGCATCAGCATTTCCAAGTTGAGTGTACTTTTGGACATGTAACAGACTTCTTGGATCATCCAGAGAGGGAAAGGGAGCCTAGCCCAGATACACAGGTGGACCTTGAAGAAGAAGATACAGTCAGGGTCCATAAAATTGAGTTTGATCCATTTGTAAAAGCCCACCCTCATCGACCAGTGGGCAAATAGGGTGCTCAATGAGAGAATATCCACCATATCCCAAATGTCTCAGTAATGCATGTGGTATAAATGCCTAGAGATATGGATACACATATGGAGGTGCCCTGTGATTGCAGAGGGCATGCATCCAACAGATAGCACCTTAGATGAGGTAGAATTGAAATATCCAGAAACTTGCCAAAAAAATACAAAAGAGCTAATATTACGTCGGATTTTGTGATCTTGGCCTCAGTGAAAGTTGAGGGCTCTCAGCATCTTGCACAAGGAACTCAGCAGCTAGTAGGATTGGCCTCTTAAATTTTGCACTCTGATTACTCGTTGTGGTGGAATTCAGCCAAGCAGATAGGGGGGTCCTTGTCTTTAGTAACAATGGTGCAATTTGAGAATGTCAAAAACAAGTATAGAGTAATTCCCACAGCCCATCAAACATTTTCACTTACAGCAATAAAACATAAGGCAGACTTTATCAAAGAAACGAGGGCTATTGTGTGTATCGCAGATGACTCATTTGTTCACACACAAACAAGTTTTATCAGTAATCTGTGTGCTAGAAAGGAATTTTTTTTTTAAATAATCAATTACTGTGGGTCTGATCTCCAGGTCCCAGCTTCCACTTGTGCACACACAATTTTGTCCAAAGGGTTTTTTGCTTGTGGAAATTCTAAAGCCTGCCAGAATCTAACAATAGTGTAGGCAGAGGTTTGTGCTGAAAAAGTGGTTGCACAGGCTGATGGCAAAATTGTACAACCATCAGAGGAGAGCTGGTAGAGGCCTCCCTGAAAATCAGGTCTGGCATGCTCATTTTGCGGCACTATTCTGAAACAGCATTGGGTGCAATGCCGTAATTCCTCCTTCCCTCTTAAATCAAGGTGTCATAAGAAAACTGGAGCAATCTGTACCTGAGGACAAACGTAAATACAGCAAATCATACTCTGCCGTTATATTCCCTCTTTCCGTGATTAGTCATGTGGAGTGTAAGGTGTATAATGTGCACTGACCTGTACTTCCCTGTCCGTACTTGTAGAGCTCTCATACCGCACTGCTGGGCACCTCCTACATCATTCACAATATCATCTCCAATCATGATGGCCTGTCACAGCAATGAAATACAGACAAAACTGGTGTCAAGTGAATTTTATATCTGCCATACTTCATCTCTCTTGACATAATAAACTGCTTGATTTGATGTTTAATACTGCCATCATACAAATTAAACAAGATAATATTGTCATCATATTGATTAAAAGTCATCCTACATTGAATATAATTCACACGGCACCTTTGCTGGCTATACCAGTTGAACAGTATCCATCCACACAATTTGAAATCAAATCAGAAGAGTCAAAAATGATTAGGCACAGTACAAAAACAATGTAGAAATTCATAAAGTTAATCCTACATTCCTACCAAACATGTTTTTTTGTTATGGCAATGGCAGTTAAGATAATATTAAGTTTTAAACATTTCCTTAGAAGTTATACTATAAAGGCTGATCAAACTGTTTGCAAATCTATGAAAAATAACTTGGGAACATTTATTGTCAAATCACATTATGGGAAATATGGAAATTTAGAAAGACATGCATCCTAATGCAGTCCAATGTCATGTTATTCAAAAATATATAGCATTTTCCCTACGTGTGTAGCAATGATGGCATCATAATCAGTTACTGTCTATGTAAATGAAATACACCTCTACCCCGATATAACTCGACCCGATATAACAGGAATTCGGATATAATGCGGTAAAGCAGTGCTCTGGGGAGGAGGGGGGGGCTGCACACTCCGGTGGATCAAAGCAAGTTCGATATAATGCGGTTTCACCTATAACGCAGTAAGATTTTTTGGCTGCCAAGGACAGCGTTATATCGGGGTAGAGGTGTATAAGCAAACTAGAGTATGTTGGTTACAAAGCAAAATTTAACTGAGAAAAGTCTCTGTGCTCTGTTTAGAGGATGTGTGTCTAAGTGCACACCTATAAGCTTAATGAAAATATGTACTGTGCATGCTCAATACACACAGTTTTCACATGGTGATATCTTTGTTAAATCAAAATCCATTTGTTTCAAACTAAACTGGGCACTGGAGTCGTAAGTGACACATTTCAAGTCTTTGCTGTCACCCTGCCTTCCCCTCCCTTGGATTTAAAAATGGCTGACTGCTTTATCTCAAACTTCCCCCTCACCCCAAAAAGAAAAAAATAATATCTGAGCAATCACAGAAAAGTTCAGCCCCAAATTATGACTCAGCATTCTTTCATTACCCAAATCTCTCAGTGAATTCTGGATTGCACCCAAGATAAACAAAGGTAGTTTACATTATAGGGCTACCAAGTGCATTATAGGGTAGACTAGGAAAATAGGTCTTGTTCAAAAACATGTCAAACAACATGTTTTAGCTACCAGTTTTCAAACGTGACTGTGCACCTACTATAGACAGAGCCAGTTGTGTTTGAAAATGTATTAACTAGTTACATGACCAAGCTATCTTAGCTGGAAGTTTGCTACATTAGCTGCTTAACTTGCAACCTTACCTAAAGTGCTACCAGGCTTCCACAATAATTATACCGTACCACCTCATTGTTAGGAAGAGTACTCATTTAGGCAAAAAAAAAAAAAAAATGTACTTCTCTTCCACATAAACTTGCTATCTCAATTATTCTAATATTGGCACAATAGAAATATAGACTTGTTACACTGGGGTTACACACAGTATTTATTTTTATACTATATAAACTGATCTCACATTTTAAACGCTCTGCCCTACATTTTTTTCTTGTGTCCCTCATTACAGGTCTGTGTTCCACATACTGGCCTTTGTAGGTTAAAAGGCACATTTATAACTGGACCAGAATTGCCTTAGATGGCAATGGTGTTGCCAAGAATAGCATCAAGGGGACTCCACTGAACATGCATAGAAAGCCAGACTAGCATTTTTCCATCTGACTTGGGCTGATAAATAGGCCCTTGTCAGAGAGGTCATGGGAATGAGTCACGTACACCACAAATGGGGGTTGGCTTCTCTAGTAACCATATTCTTGGGGGAATTCTGACTTGTTTTTGTGAGTTTGTGTGTGTGGTGCGCAACAGCTTTATGAAAATAATATACAGGCTCTTTCTATTTTAGGCATCATTCCAATTACCACTTCTAGCTAACGTTAAAACCTCTTCTTTCCTAGCCTGTTCCTTGAAACACATCTTTTTAATATACAATGCAGCCACATAGCAGCATGGGCATCAAGTGTACCCATAATGAGGGCCAAATTTAAGAGCCTCTGCACTATACAGTCACGCTGTTATCACAGCCCTCCCTGCTGCTGTTTATATAGAGCACAAATGAAGACTCTCAAACTGAAGTTACAGAAAATTTGGTTGCCATAGTGCGTTGGGTCTGATGCTGGGGAGGGAATGAACCATTTCCATAGATTCACAGAATTTAAGGACAGAAGGGATGACATGATCTGGCCCTCCATCCATACTTTATATCTATTAAAATTTTCAATTTCTAGCATTCATGGTGCTATTCCGTGTCTGCTCCATTGTTTCAAAGAGATTAAGGCCAGATGGGGCCACCAGATCAACTAACCTAATCTCTTATATGTACACCCCACACCATTAAGTTTCACCAACTTACTCCTGCATTGAGCCCAGTAACTTATGTTTGACTAAAGCATGTCTTCTAGAAAGACAACCAGTTTTAAGAGATGAAGAATCCACCCTTTCCCTTGGTAGTTTGTTCCAACGGTTTAATCACTTTCACTACAAGTGACAGTTAAAAGTTTGTGCCTGATTTCTAATTTGAATTTGTCTGGCTTCAGCTTCCAGTGATTGGCTCTTGTGATGCCTTTCTTGGCTAGGTGAGCCCTCTAGTACCCAGTGTTTTCTGCCCATGAAGATACTTGTATACTGTGATTAAGGCACCTCTCAATCGGCTTTTTGATAAGCTAAACAGATCAAGCTTTTTAAGTCTCTCACTGTACGGGCATTTTGTCCAGCCCTCACACCATTTTTGTGGCTATTTTCTGCAGCCTCTCCACTTTCTCAACATCAGGGAGCACTGGGGACTGGAGTGAAGAAGGAGGCAGCGCCTCCCTTGATATTTCAATGTGAAGCAAAGGGGGATTCCTCCCTGAAGTGCCAGCTGGGGAAATAGCAAGGCAGCCAAATAGCCACCTTCTTCCTGATCTAGCACCAGAGCTCCACAATGCTATCAGCTGACAATGGAGCCATTAACCCTCACACACACACAGTTCCACAGGCATTGGGAAAGGGGGAGGTAGAGCCTCTTGCTTTCCTGCCAGTCATCTCTCACCCACAAGCATCAGCTTCAGTAGCTTCTAAATTAGCCCCCTCATCAACAAACTTCTCTCCCTCCCTTCAGGCAGCTCTCCATGGCTATTGGTGACTCCCTGACCCCAGAATGGGAAAGAGAAAGGGGGTAGAATCCATGGAGAGTCAGTGGAAGCTGCAGGGAGATAATATGTATAAGTTTCTTGTCTCCTAATGGCAGCAGGACTCTATTGCCGGCATGACCATCCTCAGATTCAGTGCAGAGCTGCCTTCCACAAGAGCAGGGGCATATGTGGCCTTGGTTTGGGGGACTGTAAGGGCATGTCTACACTGCAATTAGACATCCGTGGCTGGCTCATGCCGGCTGACTCGGGCTAAAGGGACTGTTTAATTGCAGTATAGACATTCAGAGTTGCACTGCAGCCCTAGCCCTGGGGCCCTCCCACCTCACAGGGTCCTTGACCTAGGGCCTGGATTCCCGCCCAAGCCTGAACTTCTACATTGCAATCAATACCGGGGGGGGGGGGGGGAGCGGGGAGGCAAATAGCTGTGCATATCTCTATCACTGTTATAGAGTGTGAACAATTTGTGAGTTTATCCTGCATAAGCTTTATACAGGGTCAAATGGATTTATTTGGTGTTTGGACCCCATTGGGAGCTGGGCATCTGAGTATTGGAGACAGGAACACTTCTTAAGCTGTTTTCAGTTAAGCCTGCAACTTTTGGGGGACGTTGTTCAGACCTGGGTCTGTGTTTGTAGCAGGCTAGCATCTCTGGCTCAAACCATGCAGGGCACTGAAGTCCCAAGCTGCCTGGGAAAATGGGCTCAGAGGTAGTCTCAGCACATCAGCTGGCAGTCCCAAGGGCGTTTCTGAGGGATCTGAGCACTTGCGAGTAGCTGAGAAGGTTGCTCACCAGTGGTGTATTATATTCTACATAGGCAAGTTTTCATGCAAGAAGACAGTCAGCTCAGAAAAAGTGCAGCTGCACATGAGCACTGATGCCTATCCAGGCCAGCTTGTGGCATACGCATACAAAACTGTACTCCAACCTCGGGGGATTTCATAGATTTACTATCGGTGAAGGGCAATAATCACTAAAGGAGGAGCAATTATTCCCAAATCATTTAGGATTTTAAAAAATCATTGGCAAGAAGATAGAGGTCAAGAGGTGCACTGTCAAGGGAAATAAAAAAATTCTACCTGTCAAACCTAGGTTTAACTTCCTCTCTGACTGCAATATGGAGCGAGAGAGAGAGAACGAACTGAAAGGTCACACACCCACTGAAAGCAAGAATTAAAAGATCCCCATTTATGATCACATTTTAGAGAGGGAACACAGGTGATTAGTCTGTTCAGTGAGCATGTGGAAGTTATTTCTTTTTAAAATTAAACTAAAAATTTACCAAAAAAGACAAAATGTACTAAGCCTGTCAGAAAACCATGACCGTATTAACCTGATACATCAAAAATTGGAAGGAGTTATAATATATATTTTCTACATCCTATAAATGCAAGCAATGAAAGAGGGTTCATATATATTTGGTGAAAGAATGCATATTTTCTAAAAATTACACTTTAAGGGGGTGATGCATGGCTCAGGGAGATTGGTCATTATATATTTTTAAAATAGCCCTTTACCTCTAGGATGCTGGTTCAAATCCAATCTCAATCAGTAGTGATGAGAAAACAGTGCTCAATGACATCTGGCAGCCACAAAGTAATCCCTAGTGGACATATGGCCATATCACAGATATCACCACTACAACTGGCAATCTTACTGGCAGTCTGAACACATGTGGACTGAACCATCTTCTCACCCCCAAAAGTAGTCCATGCTAGTAAGGCTTATGGAGCACTGGTAGGGCAGAATGTGGAAACTTTCTCTTGCTGTACCTGGTCTGTGAATAGTGGAGTTTAGCCAGGATTGCCAACCTGGCACTAAACACACACACACACAAATTTTGAATGAGAAGAAATTATAGATTAAGAAGATGAATGACACAGCCAAAACATCTATGCTAAACAAAATAATAGCTTTGTGTTTTTATACACTTAAGCCAAGCTCACATGCTGTACTTTGAAGTGAAGTGAAGTGCATGGAGAAAGTAAATGGATAAGATGCCACTGAAATATCTATGCCAACTTCAATAGAATTTTAATACAGTGTAACCTCCAAGAATAAAAAGTATTTTTGCATAAGCAGATTTTTTTCTACAGGCTTAATAGCCATAATCATGTTAAATATGACTGGGATACACAGCAATAGAAGTCTATATGCAAAATCTTAACTAATGTATTAAAATCCTTTATAAGAGAAACTTCTTGTATTTACTTTTCTCCTCTTTCCCCTCAGCCTGATAATCATCCAGGCTTTGAGATTCCAATTAATTTTAAAATAATGTGTTTATCTGGGACCTACTTGCTGAGCAACCAAACATGCAAAGGGCATCAAATGTGAATTCTGACCTGGAAGATATTGTACAATAAGGTAGATAAGATAGAGATAAATACGCTGAGACATTGGGGCAGTTTTCCAAATGCCCAACGGGCAGTTATATTTGAATTGATCTTTCAATGGAAGTTGAGCGCCTAACTCCTATTTGTGCCATTACAAATCTCTCCCAACCCCCAGAGGGGCGAGCCCACCCCAAATGAATACAGAAAGTACAAATACAGAAGTAGACACCTTCTACCACTCCTGGAGTGACCCTATTCCCGGGTTTGCAGGTAACAGAATCAGGAATTTGTTAACTACCTGTAGTTTATGTACTCTAGTATGACATGCCATAATTCCAGGGCCAGCTCTAACTTTTTTGCCGCCTCAGGCAAAAAAGAAGAGCGCCGCCCTGCCGTACCCTCCCCCCCCGCGAGTGCCGCCGAAATCCCCGCCCCCCCCCAGCACCATGCCACCCAAAGCCCCGCCCCCCAGCGCCGCGCTGCCCGAAGCCCCGCCCCCTCCCCCCCCCCAAGCACCATGCCGCCCGAAGCCCCCGCATCCCCTCCGAGCGCCGCGCCGCCGAATCAAAAAATAAATAAATAAATAAATAAAAAAATCAAGTGCCGCCCTGCCCCAAGGTGCTGCCCCAAGCACGTGCTTGGTCAGCTGGTGCCTGGAGCCAGCCCTGCATAATTCCCATTACAAAAAGAAAATTTGCTACAGACAGAACTTTTTGTGATTATATAATACTTCTAGAACCTTAACATTATTTAGGTTTTACTGTAAAGCTGTCAAAATCATCCATAGTTTCATCAGCCTTAAAACATTTGAATTACGTATTTCAATAACCCTTAAGATGTGTTATTCTTGGTCATACTACTGAATCATAAGAAGGCTCTGGCTACCTCTTAGAGATTTAAATTTTCAATCTACTAAAGTAATACCATCAATCTGTTATTTCTACGCCACTGAGGAAAGATTACAATGAAAACTGGACTTTAGGGAGTTCCTTCTACTCCCAGTGCAAGTTGAAAATATCTCAGCAATAGAAGGCAAAGTCAGGGTCTCAGTAAGAAGCAGTCATCAAGGGAAATGACTGGTGATTATTGATTAAAGCAGCCTGAGAATTTTAAACTTTGCCACAGTCTACTATTACTGCAGTGAGATAGCATTATTAAAAAAAAAAAAAAAAGATTTTTTCTTTAAAAGAAAGGTAATAGAAAATTGTAATATGTTTTATAAAACACAATTCATCTAAAATGATTTAAGGATTGTGTGGTACTGCTGATTTGACATCTAAATGGATTTCAGAAATGGAATAAATTATTACTGAGTATTTTATAATGGTAGAAGCAATTAAACTGCTCCTTATTTTGCTGTCATAGGTATAGACCTACAGCACATTTAGGAGACAGAGAGAAATATAACATAACAGATCATTGAGGAACCAATTGTATTGTAAGAACAGTGTATTTTTATATGTGTACACACACACACACACACACATACACTCTTATACTTGCAAAGTCAAGTTAGGAAATGCCAGAATAAATACTACCCAAACAAGTTTGATTTGGCCCCCTTGTGCGTATGCATTATGGTACAATCTATTTTTCTGCATACATACTACTTTTCTGCAGTGAAAACAGTCAAGCAACTATAGGTGGCGCTACCAGCTCTGCCTAGAATATAATTTATTTCAGTTATTTAATATACACACACACACTTTTTATATATAAAAACACATACATATATATATTAAATATATAAAAAATTCTATATAGACACATACACCGTGGAGGTGTCTACCCAGGCCCTGGTCTTGACTTGCTGGGAATGTGGCCTGCATGTCCCTACTGATGAAACCCAGGCAGAGGGAATCACCTGGTATGAGAGGTGTCTCCCTTAGGAAGCGGGTAAGAGAGCTGCAGGAGGAGATGCTTCATCTGCGTAGCATCCAGGAGCATGAGGACCTCATCAACAGGATGCATGTGTAAACATCTGGGACAGAGGCTGTTACCTGTCTACAGAGGACTACAACGGCACGAGAGAAGAAAGGAGGAATGGCTGTTTTAAAGGGAGGAGACTATCCACTGTCTATTGTGGTGACGAACCAGTATGCTGTACTGGCAACAGGAAGTTGAGGAGCAGACCCCAGGGACTTAGGAGGAGCTACCTACCCCACAGGTGGAAGGCTCCCGGCCACTGCACCCAAGAGGAGGCGGCATAGGGTGCTGGTGGTCGGTGACTCTCTTCTGAGGGGCATGGAGGCATTCATCTGCTGACCTGACATGAGACCAGGGAGATGTGTTGCCTGCCCTGGGGCCCATGTCAGAGACGTTATGGAAAGGCTGCCAAGGCTCTCTGATCACTACCCTATGCTCCTCAGCCACACGGACACTAATGATCCTGTCAGGCAACCCTGAGCAGATCAGCAGTGACTACAAAAGGTGAAGGGGTCAGGCACCAACTGAACTCTTGTCCATCCTCCCAGTTGAATCATAGAATCTCAGGGTTGGAAGGGACCTCGAGGTCATCTAGTCCAACCCCCTGCTCAAAGCAGGACCAACCCCAACTAAATCATCCCAGCCAGGGCTCTGTCAAGCTGGGCCTTAAAAACCTCTAAGGATGGAGATTCCACTGCCTCCCCGGGTAACCCATTCCAGTGCTTCATCACCCTCCTAGTGAAATAGTTTTTCCTAATATCCAACCTAGACCTCCCCCACTGCAACTTGAGACCATTGTTCCTTGTTCTGTCATCTGCAACCACTGAGAACAGCCGAGTTCCATCCTCTTTGGAACCCCTCTTCAGGTAGTTAAAGGCTGCTATCAAATCCCCCCTCACTCTTCTCCAGACTAAATAAGCCCCATTCCCTCAGCCTCTCCTCATAAGTCATGTGCCCCAGCCCCCTAATCATTTTAGTCACCCTCCGCTGGACTCTCTCCAATTTGTCCACATCCTTTCTGTAGTGGGGGGCCCAAAACTGGACGCAGTACTCCAGATGTGGCCTCACCAGTGCCAATTAGAGGGGAATAATCACTTCCCTCAATCTGCTGGCAATGCAACCCAATATGCCGTTAGCCTTCTTGGCAACAAGGGCACACTGCTGACTCATATCCAGCTTCTCATCCTATCCCTACCCTCCAGTGTATCTACCTCTCCTCCCAGCTTAGTGTCATCCGCGAACTTGCTGAGGGTGCAATCTATCCCATCATCCAGATCATTAATAAAGACGTTGAATAAAACTGGCCCCAGGACAGACCCCTGGGGCACGCTGCTTGATATGGCTGCCAACTAGACATTAAGCTGTTGATCACTACCCGTTGAGCCCGACAATCTAGTCAGCTTTCTATCCACCTTAGTATCCAATCCATACTTTTTTAACTTGCTGGCAAGAATACTATGGGGAGACCATATCAAAAGCTTTGCTAAAGTCAAGATATATCACGTCCACTGCTTTCCCTATATCCACAGAGCCAGTTATCTCATCATAGAAGGCAATCAGGTTGGTCAGGCAGAACTTTCCCTTGGTGAATCCATGTTGACTGTTCCTGATCACCTTCCTCTCCTCCAAGTGCTTCAAAATGTTTTCCTCGAGGACGTGCTCCATGACTTTTCCAGGGACTGAGGTGAGGCTGACCAGTCTGTAATTCCCCGGGTTCTCCTTCTTCCCTTTTTTAAAGATGGGCACTATCTTTGCCTTTTTCCAATTGTCTGGGACCTCCCCCAATCACCACGAGTTTTCAAAGATAATGGCCAATGGCTCTGCAATCACATCAGCCAATTCACTCAGCACCCTCGGATGCATTAGATCTGGAGCCATGGACTTGTGCATGTCCAGCTTTTCTAAATAATCCTTAACCTGTTCTTTCACCATTGAGAGCTGCTCACCTCCTCCCCATACTGTGTTGCCCAGAACAGCAGTGTGGGAGCTGAGCTTGTCTGTGGCCTGGTCCCCACTAAGTCCCCAAATCGGACTAAGGTACGCAAATTCAGCTACGTTAATAACGTAGCTGAATTCGAAGTACCTTAGTCCGAACTTACCGCGGTCCAGACGCGGCAGGAAGTCTCCCCCCGTCGATGCCGCGTACTCCTCTCGGCGAGCTGGAGTACCGGCGCCGACTGTGAGCACTTCCGGGATCGATTTATCGCGTCTTAACCAGACGCGATAAATCGATCCCAGAACATCGATGGCGTGCCGCCGGACCAGCCGGTAAGTGAAGACTAGGCCTGTGAAGACAGAGGCAAAAAAAAGCATTGAGTACTTCAGCTTTTTCCACCTCATCTGTCACTAGGTTACCTCCCTCATTCATTAAGGGTCCCACACTTTCCCTGACCTTTTTCTTGTTGCTAACAGCCCTGCAGAAACCCTTCTTGTTACCCTTCACATCCCTTGCTAGCTGCAATTCCAGTTGTGTTTTGGCCTTCTTGATTACATCCCTGCATGCTCAAGCAATATTTTTATACTCCTCTCTAGTCATCTGACCAAGTTTCCACTTCTTGTAAGCTTTCTTTTTGTGTTTAAGCTAACAGAAGATTTCACTGTTAAGCCAAGCTGGTCGCCTGCCATATTTGCTATTCTTTCTGCACATCAGGATGGTTTGTTCCTGCACCCTCAATAAGGCTTCTTTAAAATACAACCAGCTTTCCTGGACTCCTTTCCCCATCATATTAGCCTCCCAGGGGATCCTGCCCATCAGTTCCCTAAGGGAGTCAATGTCCAGGGTCCGTATTTTGCTACTCTCCTTTCTTCCTTTTGTGAGGATCCTGAACTCAACTATCTCATGGTCACTGCTGCCCAGGTTGCCACTCACTTCTACTTCCCCTACCAATTCTTCTCTGTTTGTAAGCAGCAGGTCAAGAGGAGAACAGTCCCTGGTTGGTTCCTCTAGTAGTTGTACCAGGAAGTTGTCCCCAACACTCCAAAAACTTCCTGGATTGTCTGTGTACTGCTGTATTGCTCTCCCAGCAGATGTCAGGGTGATTGAAGTCCCCCATTAGATTCAGGGCCTGTGCTCTGGAAACTTCAGTTAATTGTCCGAAGAAAGCCTCATCTACCTCATCCCCCTGGTCCAGTGGTCTATAGAATATGCCCACCATGACAGCATCCTTGTTGCTCTCGCTTCTAAACTTAACCCAAAGATTCTCAACAGGCTTTTCTCCAGTTTCTCCAGGCAAGGGCCTGACAGGGACACACACATGCTGGAGATGAATGCATGGCTGCGCAAATAGTGTCAATGGGAGGGCTTCCGCTTCCTCGACCATGGGATGCTGTTCCGGGAAGATGCTCTGCTGGGAAGAGATGGGGTCAACCTGACCAAGAAGAGGGAAAGCATCTTTGCCCACCAACTCACCAACCTAGTGAGAAGGGCTTTAAACTAGGTTCAAAGGGGGCAGGTGACAAAAGCCCACAGGTAAGTATAATAAAAGGCAAACTTAACAGAGGGTTGGAGGGGGAAATGTGGAAGATTACAATAGGGTCATGGGAGCAACAAGAGGTAAATCGGTGGGGAAATCTGCTCAACATTTTAAATGTCTATACACAAAGGCAAGAAGTATGAGGGAGAATTGGAAGTATTAGTCCATAAACTAAATTATGACTTAATTGGCATCAGGGTGGGATAAGTCTCATAACTGGAATACTGGTACAGAGGGTATAGCTTATTCAGGAAGGATGGGAAGGATAAAAAAAAAAAAAAAGAGGAGGTGTTGCATTATACATCAAGAATTTACACACTTGTTCTGAAGTCCAGAAGGAGGTCAGAGACACTCCAGAAGGAGATGAGAGACAGACCAGCTGAAAGTCTCTGGGAAAAGATAAGAGGCAGGGTGTATTACAGACCACCAAATCAGGAAGAGGAGATAAATGAGCCATTTCTAGAACAAATAACAGAAATATCCAAAACATAAGATCTGGTAGTAATGGGGGACTTTCACTACCCAGACATCTGCTGGAAAAGTACTACAGCAAAACTCAAAATTTCCAATTAATTCTTGGAATATATTGGGGACAACTTTTTGTTCCATAATCTGGAGGAAATAACCAAGAGAACAGTCGTTTTAGACTTGATTCTCACCAACAGGGAGGAATTAGTTGTGAATCTAGAGGTGGAAGGGAACCGCAAAAGGGGAGTACAAAGTCAGGAAGGCTAAGGCAAAAAATGAGTTATACCTAGCAAGGCACAATGAAAGGCAATAAGAACTGGTTCTTGAAATACATTAGGAGCATGAAAAAGATGAAGGAAAGTGTAGCTCCTCTACTTAGCAGGAAAAGAGGGCTAACCATGACATTAAGAAGGCTAAGTGTTTAATGCCTATTTTTCTTCAGTTTTCACTAAAAAGGCTAATAGTGACCAGATTCTCAACACAATTAATGACAACACCACAGGAGAAGAAACACAAGCCAAAATAGAGAAAGCACAGGTTAAAAAATATTTAGGTAAATTGAATATATTCAAGTTGGCGTGGTCTGATGAAATTCCCTAGGGTACATAAGGAACTAGCTGAAGCAATCTCAAAAAATTAGCAGTTATCTTAGAGGACTCAGAGGACAGGTGATGTCCCAGATAGATGTTATGTTTGCCCTCATCAAGTTATCTTTAAAAGGGGGAACAAAGAGGACCCCAGAAATTATAGACCAGTCAGCTTAACTTCTATATCTAGAAAGATACTGGAACAAAATTATTAAACTATCAATTTCTAAGAACCTACAGGATAATAGGATTAATAGCCAGCATGGATTTGTCAGGAAGAAATCATGCCAAACCAATCTAACTTCCTTCTTTGACTAGATTACTGGCCTAGTGGATAGGGTGGAAGTAGTAGATGTGCTATATCTTGATTTTAATAAGGCTTTTGACATAGTCCCACATGACATTCTCATAAGCATATTAAGGAAATGTGGTCTAGATGAAATTATTATTATAAAATAATAATTATAATTATTATAAAATGGGTGCACTTCTGGATGAAAGACCATCCTGAAAGAGTAATTATCAATGGTTTGATGTCAAACTGGGAGGGTGTATCTAGCAGGGGTCAGGCCTGGTTCTAGTACTATTCAATATTCTCATTAATGACTCAGATAGTGGTGTGAAGAGTATGCTTATAAAATTTGCAAATGCTACCAAGGTCAGAGAGATTCCAAGCACTCTGAAGGACAGGATTAGAATTAAAAATGACCTTGACAAATTGGAGAGTTGGTCTGAATTCAACACGATGAAATTCAATAAAAGGTAAGTGTAAAATACTTCAGTTAGGAAGGAAAAATCAAATGCACAACTACAAAATGGGGAATAACTGGGTAGGTGGTAGTACTGCTGAAAAGGATCTGTGGGTTATAGTGGATCACAAATGGAATATGAGTCAACAATGTGATGCAGTTGCGAAAAAGGCTAATATTATTCTGAGGTGTATGGATGGGTGATGGGATGGATCACTTGATGATTACCTGTTCTGTTCATTCCCTCTGGGACACCTAGCATTGGCCACTGTCAGAAGACAGGATACTGGGCTAGATGGACCTTGGTCTGACCCGGTATGGCCGTTCTTATGTTCTTATGTTAATTCTAGGCATCACACTTTAGGAAAGATGTGGACAAATTGAGGAAAGTCTCTTGTGGAGACTACTTTTGTTCTTTTTTGTGTTGTTGTTTCCTTTAACTTAAGTAATAGTCCTTCCTCCTGAAATACTCCAAGATGGTGGAGAGGAGAAAAAGAGAGTGTGGTAAAAGGGCAGAACTAGAGGAAGGTGGTAAGGAAGGAAGGACAGAACAATTGAAAAGGGAGAGGAGAGGAAAGGTGTATGGTACAGGACACGATACAGAGTGATAGGAAGAGGGAAGTAATGGAAGGGCACGAAGGATCACAAGAGGAAGAGGAGAAAATATGGAAAAATGATGTTGCATATTTCAGGAGTGAATTTCCTGCATTACAGTACACCTACTAAGTGATTGAGAAGAACATGCAGCGGAGAAGAAATACAGCAGGTCACTGCACTCAGGTATTTATACTACATTTGCACTAGTAGATGAGGTCAGACTCTTCGGTCTAATTAGATTTGTGGGTTGGGACAGAAATTTTTTTCTTTACATGGTTATTTTAAAGATTCTTGGTCAGATCTTTTTAAAGACTTCATGGGAATAAATATATGTATAATGTAAATATAATGTAACATTTTAGAATGGCCACTGAACAAAGCACTTTTCATTTGCCAGTGTGGGCCCAATCCTGAAGTCCACAAACCATCAATCCTTTCATTGGTTTCAATGAAAGTTTTGACTGAGAAAAGATTGCCAGATGGTGCCCCACAAATAAATTTTTTTATTCAGGTGACAATAACTACGCAGCACATCTAGTGAATGTTGCATAAGAAATCTTACCTGCTGTGGCTCAACTTCCATTTCTGCCAAGGCTGATTGGAAAAACATTTTTGCCGGCTTTCCCACCACCTCGGCTTGAACATCACAAGCATACTAAGAAAAAGGACAGAAATAATATTGTATAGATTAGAAAAGGATTTGTTCAACTTCACATTCTCTGTAGATTGTATGAAAGAGTATGTGATTACTGACTGATTCCTTTCAATAACATATGGATTAGTAGATAACAGAGGATTCGGATAATAGGAGTGTTGATTGTTCTCTGTTAGGGGCAAAAACCCTCTTGAAATGTCTAGAATTAAGAATTGGGCACATTTTCCAACATGAAAGTAGTCTTCTAATTCTAATCTTGCTCACACTGGAGTCACAAAAATTCATTTTTACAGCAATGATGTGCTTTGCTGACAAACTTGTGTTCAGGAATTGTGGGTGAATTTTAAGGATATGGAGGTTTTGTGAATCATACAGCCCATTTTTAAGGTTGAAAGCCTTATTTAGCTGTAATTATATACCCATGTTGTAATAAATAAGACATTCCTAGCTAACAGGAAGCCTGCACTATTATGGGCAGGCTACCCTCCCCAAAAGCTACATTGGCAAAAATGAGTTCACTGCATTCACATATGCTCTTTATTTTTCCATTAGAAAGCTCCCCGTCCCTCCCACTTTGCTCCTTTCTCTGTAGTTGCTCTGAATTTATTTTTAATCCCCCTCTGAGCCTCAGGGCAGGTCTACTCTACAAACTTGCATCAGTGCAGCTGTGCCGCTGTAGCACTTCTGGTGAAGACGCTCTAAACCAACGGAAGAGAGCTCTCCTGTCATCTTAATAATTCCATCTCAGTGAGAGGCAATAGCTATATTGGTGGGAGAGCAGCGCTGTCTACATAGGGAGTTAAGGTCGGTATAACTATGTCACATATATCTGTGGGGAAGGGATAGCTCAGTGGTTTGAGCATTGGCCTACTAAACCCAGGGTTGTGAGTTCAATCCTTAAGGGGGCCACTTAGAGATCGAGGACAAAAATCAGTACTTGGTCCTGCTAGTGAAGGCAGGGGGCTGGACCTTTCAGGGTCCCTTTCAGCTCTATGAGCTAGGTATATCTCCATATATGACTAAGGGGTGTGGATATTTTCAGAGAGGGGCACCAATCCTGGTTGGGATATCTAGCCTCTGTAACAGTAATTCTCTCTGCCCCATTCTTCACTGCATTTTTTCATTGTATTTTTCCTCTGACTCCTTTTTCCACTGTCTCTCCTGCCCATACAGGAGCCCAATAATATTAAAGTTCAAGATGAAACTTCTGACTATATAATATAAGGATGGTGTCAGAGCCAAGCAGAATGAGTTCATCCATTCACATGCACAGCAATGCAGTTAATTTATAGTCATTTCCTCTCCCAAACTGAGCAAAAAGAATTACAGAAGATAGAAATATGTGCTGTTACTTTGAGCAAGGTGCACAGAGCAGGTAAACATAATGCAAGCTATAAAATACCTCTAATGCCTTCATATACACTCCAACATCAAGTTTCAGACCATCGGTTTCTTTATAATAGCGCCTGGAAATTGAAGTGATAAAGATGTTGGCAATTGAACATAAACTATATTCTATTAATTCTGTGCCTATACGAATGTGTGTATGGCTGGGAGTAGAAGGTAAGTAATTAGGAATTCTGGAGACTTAATTTACATTGAATTGTACTACACAGTCTGTCCGCTACTCAATGTGGTGCACTGCTAACGGGGAGACCTAACCAGATCCCAAGATCAAATTCAGATCTGCACATGTCACACAATTCCATTGACTCCAATGAAGTTCAACCATCCTATGCCAGGGTTGAATTTGGCCCTGTGCTTCTACTTAAAGTGGTTACCACTGCTATATATTAGTGTTTCTCACAAAAGGATGACAGCTGCGTTACTACTCCCTAATTGCTAATCGCTAACCCACTGTTCTCACATGAAGAAAACAGGGACATTAGTTCTGGGGTAACCTGGCCAAGGGGGCTCTTGGTTCAAAATAACACAACCAGTTTAAGAGCGCCTCTCTTTTCTTGACTTGTTTTTCTTAGAACTTAATCTCTTTATGGACAGATGAACTGCCAATTATTAGCATTGAATTCAATGGAGTTGCAACTGCTTATATCAGGTCCAACAGAATTCTCTGGTTCTATCTGGCTACAGTTTTTAAGACATAGGGTCTACACCTCCTCCCAATGATATCAATCAGTTTTGCCATTAACTTTGGCAAGTGCTGCACAGTATTGGGACTATACTGTACAAGGCACAGGATATACCACTTACACACAAACAGTACATGGAGAAAGATTGCATAAAAAAATTTAGTCATTAATATATTATGTATCTGTTAACAAATCTTAAACCATTAGTTTGTTATTATTATTTATATTGTGGTAGCAGGCAATGGCCTCAAACAGATTCAGAGCCCAATAGTGGTAGTTACGGTACAAACACATACACTTTTTCCATGTGTTTCCTGCAAAGTTTAAATGAATATTGCAGGGAGATGCTAGTGGGGAATCTTGCTGATTCACTGTAGCAGGTGTAGTCTGTTAACTCCACCCTGGATAGAAGGGAAGTGTGTGTCGATTTTTCTCTTGAGTGGTCCTGTGAATAAAGGGTTGAAGCTGAGAAGTTCTAAGACGGAAGTCGAGAAGCAATCTGGAGAGAAGGCTTACACTGGCATTTATGGCCAAGGTCTTCAAAGTTGTTTTGGGTGCCCAACTTGAGATGTTTTAAAGGGACCTAATTTTCAAAAATTGCAGAGCACCTATCCTCTGAATCAGCTGCCTCAAGCTGAGCACCCAAAATCACTAGTGGCTCTGAAAATCTTGGTGCCTGCCTAAGTGTTATACTGAGATATCTTTTTTAATAAGGCCATGCCCACGCACACAGCCTTCCACTGTGCGTGTTGACTGTGTTTTGGGACAGGGGGAGCACTGTCTGTTCCAGCAGCTAGGACATAATACTTTGGGCTACATTTGGCAACTTGTTTTATTCAGGCTGGAGAAGTCCTACTGGGGAGGTGAAGCTTTTCAAAAAGCTGATTTAGTCATAGTTCTTTTTGCGTTTTTAAAGAGCAGGTTATTAATGCTAAACCAAAATAGAGATAAATACCAGTGGCCCTGAAGGAGCTATTCTTGTCTGTTGTGCAACATAGATTTTTTTTTTAAATTTTCATTCTTGGCCCCAAAAGCTGTAGTGACAACTTCTTATCTCAAGGGTCAATAGACCATAATGGAAATGGAAAAATCTTAGTTTGTGGATTATTGACCTGTTGGAGTACAGCTTCATGGCTGCCCAGGAGCAGCTAAATCCATTGTGTTGATACCCCTTGACACATTTTCTCTGTGGATTCTTCAATATGGGTGAAAAGTCCCTACAACTTTTCACTTAGAAGAATAACCAGAAAGATAAAAAAAAATTGAGAACTAGCAATGTCATCACTTTTGTACATCGAATAACCAGCTGATTGCAAATAACACTGTCCTTCCAAATATAAAACAGAATCCCCCTATGTTATAGATCTGCAACATGAAAGTGATAAAGCCTTTGAATCCCATGTGTATTTATTTATTTGTGTTGCCTTAAATTAAAAACAGGCTGACCAATTTTTTTTTACTAAAGATTCTTTTTTAAAAATATCCAATATTCAAATTTTGTGAGCTCAAATTTCATCTGGAGCCTATTTTTTATGACTAAGCACATGGACACTGCAGACAGGGGTATTATAGAAATTGCTGAGCTAGATAGCCTGCTAGATGGGTTTCCAGACCCTGAAAACAGAGATTGTATGAGAGAGAGTGGCACAAATGATGTCAAGAATAGGGTCAGCGATCTAAAGTGCCATGTAAATAGCATCAACGAACTGCCCTTACTATTCACGTATGGAATATTAGAGTAATTAAAAAAAAACAGAACACCTTGAAGCAACTCAACTGATTTCTTCTAAAGTTTTAGTTCATTCTCTAGAAAGCAAGAGAGTGTCAGAATCACTGAAGCAGAATGCCCTCTTCCTGAAAATGGAGTGATTTACATTTAGCATCTGTTTTGGACTGAGAGTGGGAATTGGCTTTGTAATTTCTTCTGTCATGCCACTGTCAGAAAATTAAGCTGTTTACGCTAGACTATAGAAGGTTAATGGCTGTTCTAGCAAAGGTCAAGTGGCCATTTTAAAGAGAGGCTGTGCTGAATAATCGAAAATGGCAGGATAAAGCATAAAATCTTATCTGACTGCTCATCATACATTTTTTTCAGTCATATAGGGACCTGTCTGCAGCCTGATCCGGAAAACTTTAAAGATCAGTGCTAATACGAATTACCATTGTAATAAGAAAATATAAATGTACTAAATAATCTTAAAAGCTTTGGGGTAACTTGACCACGCTTAGGGCAAAATTAAACACTGTTATTTGCTTTGTCTTGGTATAAATGCTGGCAGCTCATACTTAGTCACGATGGCATGCAATTTGCCTGTCCTGTAAAAAAGAAAAATTAAATCATGTGCAATGTAAAAACAAGCAAAGGCTTTTAAAAATAACTTGTGAGCTAATTCTTTTTTAAGTGTGGTCATTTGATTTGTTTTCTTGGATCATGAAGTGCATTTTGGATTTTCTTTTCCTACTCTGCAGGGTCTGGAACTTTGTTATTTTCAAGATAAAGTTATCTGTAGTTCATGTTCAAATTTTGACAGTATTAAATATAGCAGCTTTTAAAAAGTGGGAAAGCCAAAATACAATTTCATGATCTTTTTCGTGACAATTACATCACAATGTAACATTTATCTCCTCTTCTAGGACAGTTCTCTGTCCCATTAAAACCAATAGCAAAACTGCCACTGATTTCATTCGGAGCAGGCCTGGGCTCTATCCTGAGCTTGTGTAAACTGTAACAGGTCTGAGGCTCTCCCACTGTTACTATATTGGTTGAATTATCTTAACACTGAATGTTGCCACCTAGTTCTCTTTCAATTTTAAGCACACAGACAATGAGGGTGATTTCTGTATCATGCGGGTGTAAACTGGGAGTAACTTCATCAATAGAGTTACACAGGTGCATAACACGTGTAAGATTAGCATAAGAATTGGAATCAATCACATAATTTATAGCAGGGTGTTCAAACTGCTCAAAACCCAAGGGTGCACTGGTAATTTGCAGTGTGCAGATTACTAATCTCTTCGGATACCAACTGAGTCAGATTTTACAGCCATTCTGTTAGAGAAGTGTTTTCTCCCCATGCCTTACAGTCTTCAGCTTAGCTTCCAGTTAACTAACTTTTAAACACACTGTTTTCTTTGCAGGAATGTGCCACTGGCAGGGCCGTCCCTGGGGGGGTGCAGAGCCCAGGGTGGAAGTGACGGATTCGTCTCTTCCGGGACTGACCGTGCCAGCCAATCACACCAGCCCGCGGGGCCCCTCAAAGCGCAGGGCCCAGAGCGGTCGCCCCAATTCGTCCTACCCAAGGGACAGCTCTGGCCACTGGACTTTTCATCTCCATCAGTTGATTCAGAATATATGTCCACCTTTATATAGCTTTTGCAACATTAATGTATGTCTGTTTGTGTCCCAAATTTGCATAGGCCCTGAAACTGTCCCACACTCTGAAGGAGTGCATATATATAAAATCTTTGTGAATCAGTATCAGTCATAACACCAGGACAGTACTAAAAATAGCACCTGCTGGTTGAATGCTACTACTTGGCCAAGCTGAAGAGCACAAGAGGCGCAGGAGGAAGGAGAGACTGTTCTCCAGTCATGGTCAACAGCCTCCTGCTGAGCCTGAAAACATCTGCCCTCATTGTAATAGAGCTTGTGGTTCAAGGATTGGCCTTATTAGCCACCTGAGGACCCATAACTCCCATAGAAGATGATCATACTTGGTAACGAGTGATCGCCCATCATCATCACTACTTGGCCAACAAAAGGCCTATCAACCCCCATGACAAAATGAGGTATCATCATCAAGATTTTTAAGCCCTAATTTTGCTGACACTATTTTGCACATTCTGGCAATCTCAGGAGAGAAGCCAAGGATTAAAGGGATATGAAGACTAACCTAATCTTATTCCTAGAATTGGTCCCTCAAGGACACTTTCCATGCTTAACCTGTCCTGCGCCCCCTATGCTGTTGATGCTATACCCATCACAAGCACACTGTTGAGTCAGAAATAATTTTTTGAATTATCTCGGTAATAGTCTTTAATTATACTTATATTGCTATACTGCTGTTCATTGTTGAGGTGCCAAACATCACTTCCTACGTAAAAGGCAAGACTCATCATGATTCCTTCCAAGTGTTCTCTTTGACTCTAAGATCTTTAGTTCCCTTAGTGGAGTCCATGTTGATCTTTCTTACTCTGTTACAGCACAGCAACTTAAACCCATGCTAACCTTTAAATATGGGCTTCAGTGATTGGCTGGAACTGGGCCTCTGAGAATAGCTCCTTCAGGATAAGCTGAAAGCTGTGCTTATAGCAAACACTTGCCATGCTGTGGAACCTGTGCCATACCAATGAGCCTCCTTTACACCAAGAGCATTACTGAAGAGTCAATCTATAATAATAGGCAAATACCGTTTAGCCTCCAACCTCTAACAGAGAATGACTTTCAAGCTACTGTACTGAAACCAACTTCTCATTTACATGGTTCTCATAGCACATGGTGGAGCCCCAGCATCGAAGCCATTCTTTAGGAATGCTGCAGCTCTAGTTAGTTTTCACGGATATCATTTGAAAGTAGAACTTGGCCCGTGATGGCCAACTTATTTCACACAGACCACTGAACAGCAATTAGCCTAACATAGCATCAACTCACTACTGATCTGGGCAGGATTTGAACCTGGAAGTGAAAAGTTGGCTCGCTGTTCACTCAGACATAAGGAACCTCGTTACCAGCCTTCTGAGCTATCTGATCCTCCCCATTATTAGTCTGTAATGGCTTCATATGCATGAGGAGCTTACAGTCCGCCTTATCATTGATGCCAGGAAGGCCCAGCTCTCACGGTGGATCAAAAGGCCTGGCTTGTAGCAAAACACCTCTGTTCAAACAGGCCATCCCACAAGCTAGACCGGGGGTTCTTAAACTTCATTGCACCGTGACCCCCTTCTGACAACAAAAATTACTTCACGACCCCAGGAGGGGGGACCAAAGCCTGAGCCCGCCCAAGCCCCAATGCCTTGGGTAGGGGGTCCAAAGCCCAAGTGCCACTGCTCTGGGCAGGGGGGCCAAAGCTGACGCTCAAGGCTTCAGCCCAGGTAGGGTGCCTGCAACCTGAGCCCTGCCGCCCAGGGCTGAAGCCCTTGGGCTTTGGCTTCAGCCCTGGGCAGTGGGGCTCAGGCTTCAGCCCCGGGCCCCAGCAAGTCTAAGCCAGCCCTGGTGACCCCATTCAAAGGGGGTCATTACCCACTTTGGGGTCCTGACCCACAGTTTGAGTACCACTGAGCTAGACTACCAATTCCTCAGACTCTTTCATATCTGTCAGCAAATCAACCCCTTCACCTTCAAATTACAGCTCCCTCAATACCTTAAGGTACATCCTGTTTTCGATATATCCCTCCTGAAGCCTTACAGAGAGGACCTCTTTTGCAATCGCTCCCAGCAGCTGCCCCTGCCAGACCTGGTCCAAGGGCATGAGGAACATATAGTCCACGCTATCCTTGACTCTCTACTGCACAGGGGGAGACTGGTATTACCTAATCAATTGGGAGGGCTATGGTCCTGAAGAACGCTCCTTGGAACTTGCTGCCCATGGCCTTGCCCCTGACCTGGTAAAAAAGTTTCATCAAGACCATCTGGATAAACCGGACCTGTCGCCCCAAAGAAGGGGATTAATGTACAGGTCCATGGACTAGAACCTGGATCTGCAGAGCCTAGGATAGCGGATGTTCCCACTGTGCCACCAGGGAGTATGGTGTAGAGTAGGTGCCACAGGAAATACTACCCAAGGGAGCCAAAGTGATGGTACCGTGTGGCCCTCTGATTGGCCAAGTGCCATATTTAACCCTAGGGATTGCCCCAAGCAGTTGCCTGGGCAACCACATAGATTTTGGCCTGCTGCGACTGCAGACTTTCCCTTGTCTCCTGATCTCTGGTCTCCAATCCCAGCCTGACTCTGACCCTTGCCTCCTGACTCCAGCCTGGTACTATGTCTAACCTCCAGTCTCTGATCCTGACTCTTGCTTACTGAACTTGGCTCTTGCGATTCCTCCAACTTCTACTCAACAACTACCATCCCTAACATGCAGCCCCAGTCCAGCTGTCACCTCTAGGCCAGACCATCTATGTCCCGGTCCCATACACATGTGAATTGTGTGGCTACGTCCCCCAGTTGGCTTTGAAAATCTCAGTCACTGAGTCAGCAGAAGAGAGCAATGGGATTCATGAGGTCTGGCGACAGGTATGTACAAACAGACTGGGAACGCTAGCAAAATATACAGCCCGAGGTGTACTAACTAACAGTGCTTAACTCACCCTCTTCCCAGAGATATGAGAATAGGATTCTCCAGTCCAATCAGAACTCTGAACGCTTCATTGAGATTTTTGTAGGAGAAATTGTCTGCTGCATCTCCAATTACCACACAGTTTGGGTTTGCTTTATCAAGCTGATCAAATTCGGGGACCAGATCTAAAGAGGAAAAAAAACAACAAAATAAAACACAAATCCCACATCTTGTAAGAAACAATTGGAATAGCTGGTTTTCTTCTAGTTTTGTCTCTCTCCTCCATTCATTGCCTGACAGGCAAAACTATGAATGCCAGGTTAATATCTCCATGTCAGCCCCCTTTTAGTTTCGAGTAGCAGTGGATTCTGGACCACGTGCACCTTCCCTCCACAACATGGCATGGGAAGGAAGGGGAGCAAAAGGAGACATGGGGAGAAGGATAGCAAAATATCATACTGTATTTCTCGACTATGATACAATAAGGGAACCCAGAGAAAATAGCAATATTATCAAGAGGTTCAAGACAAAAAAAAAAAAAAAAAAAAAAAACAGCCTTCCTGTACCTCAACAGTGGTTTCCCATCTGCAAGTTCTCAGTTTCTGGGCTCCAATTATGTATTTATTTCTAGAACTGAAGTACTGTAGATCCCCAAAATGTAACAAAATACAGGCATTTTGGTTTTTTGAGAAAGGGATGCAGGAATATGAGATGGCAGGCACGCACCAGTTGTTTAGAATGACTCGGACACAGAGCTGAAGATCAGCATTTTAGTTACATTTTGGAAAGGAGTTTGGACTGATAACAAAACACAGCACATCTCTGCATTCCCAAAAATGACACCTTCCAAATGTCAAGATAAACTGACCTAACAGCCTAATAACCTTACTGGTGTCCTTTTCCCTTCTCTGAGATTTCCACTTCACCCTGTAATTTCCCTGAGGATATTTCCATGTCTTCCCTTTCTTAAATACCACTTACCATATGCCTTGAGGACTCTGGACCTCATCCAAAGCCCATGATGTCAACGGAAATACTCTCATTGGCTTCACTAGGCTTTGAATCAAACCCTATGTCTTACTGAGAAAGACTAGAGAGGTTCAGTTTCCCTAGGAACCTGTTTATAACTCTCCTTAATTGACTAGAAGGTTGCTATTGAATGAAATGAGATGTTCTTTGTCCCATCAGACCCCTCCTTCTCCACAATCTAGGATGTGGGGTTGGAAATCAAAGCTAGATCTCCCACAACAGGCCCCGAGAGTATCCTTTTCAGAGACCATGAGAATATGGTAACCCATTGTCCTCTTTCTAAGGGAAGGCAGCATGATTGCATGGTTAGAGCACATAAGAACAAAAGAATGGCCATAATGGATCAGACCAAAGATCCATCCAGCCCAGTATCCTGTCTACCGACAGTGGACAATGCCAGGTGCCCCAGAGGGAGTGAACCTAACAGGTAATGATCAAGTGATCTCTCTCCTGCCATTCATCTCCACCCTCTGACAAACAGAGGGTAAGAACACCATTCCTTACCCATCCTGGCTAACAGCCATTAATGGACTTAACCTCCATGAATTTATCTAGTTCTCTTTTAAACCCTGTTATAGTCCTAGCCTTCAAAACCTCCTCAGGCAAGGAGTTCCACAGGTTGACTGTGTGCTGTGAGAAGAAGAACCTCCTTTTATTTGTTTTAAACCTGCTGCCCATTAATTTCATTTGGTGGCCCCTAGTTCTTATATTATGGGAACAAGTAAATACATTTTCCTTATTCATTTTCTCCACACCACTCATGATTTTATATACCTCTATCATATCCCCCCTTAGTCTCCTCTTTTCCAAGCTGAAAAGTCCTAGCCTCTTTCATCTCTCCTCATATGGGACCTGTTCCAAACCCCTAATCATTTTAGTTGCCCTTCTCTGAACCTTTTCTAATGCCAGTATATCTTTTTTTGAGATGAGGAGACCACATCTGTATGCAGTATTCAAGATGTGGGCGTACTATGGATTTATATAAGGGCAATAAGATATTCTCCGTCTTATTCTCTATCCTCTTTTTAATGATTCCTAACATTCTGTTTGCTTTTTTGACTGCCGCTGCACACTGCATGGACGTCTTCAGAGAACTATCCACAATGACTCCAAGATCTCTTTCCTGATTAGCTGTAGCTAAATTAGCCCCCATCATATTGTATGTATAGTTGGGGTTATTTTTTCCAATGTGCACTACTTTACATTTATCCACATTAAATTTCATTTGCCATTTTGTTGCCCAATCACTTAGTTTTGTGAGATCTTTTTGAAGTTCTTCACAGTCTGCTTTGGTCTTAATGATCTTGAGCAGTTTAATATTGTCTGCAAACTTTGCCACCTCGCTGTTTATCCCTTTCTCTAGATCATTTATGAATAAATTGAATAGGTTTGGTCCTAGGACCGACCCTTGGGAAACTAGTTATCCCTCTCCATTCTGAAAATTTACCATTTATTCCTACCCTTTGTTCCCTGTCTTTTAACCAGTTCTCAATCCATGAAAGGATCTTCCCTCTTATTCCATGACAACTTAATTTACATAAGAGCCTTTGGTGAGGGACCTTGTCAAAGGCTTTCTGGAAATCCAAGTACACTATGTCCACTGGATCCCCCTTGTCCACATGTTTGTTGACCCCTTCAAAGAACTCTAATAAATTAGTGAGACATGATTTCCCTCTACAGAAACCATGTTGACTTTTGCCCAACAATTTATGTTCTTCTATGTGTCTGCCAATTTTATTCTTTACTATTGTTTCAACTAATTTGCCCGGTACTGATGTTAGACTTCCCGGTCTGTAATTGCCGGGATCACCTCTAGAGTCCTTTTTAAATATTGGCGTTACATTAGCTATCTTCCGGTCATTGGGTACAGAAGTTGATTTAAAGGACAGGTTACAAACCATAGTTAATAGTTCCGCAATTTCACATTTGAGTTCTTTCACATCTCTTGGGTGAATGCCATCTGGTCCCGGTGACTTGCTACTCTTAGGTTTATCAATTAATTCCAAAATCTCCTCTAGTGACACTTCAATCTGTGACAGTTCCTCAGATTTGTCACCTACAAAGGACGGTTCAGATTTGGAAGTCTCCCTAACATCCTCAGCTGTGAAGACTGAAGCAAAGAATTCATTTAGTTTCTCCGCAATGACTTTATCATCTTTAAGTGTCCCTTTTGTATTTCGATTGTCCAGGGTCCCCACTGGTTGTTTAGCAGGCTTCCTGCTTCTGATGTACTTAAAAAACATTTTGTTATTACCTTTGGAGTTTTTGGCTAGCTGTTCTTCAAACTCCTTTTTGACTTTTATTACATTTTTACACTTAATTTGGCAGTGTTTATGCTCCTTTCTATTTACCTCACTTTGATTTGACTTCCACTTTTTAAAAGATGCCTTTTTTTCCCCCTCTCACTGCTTCTTTTACATAGTTGTTAAGCCACTGTGGCTCTTTTTTAGTTCTTTTAATTTGGGGTATACATTTAAGTTGGGCCTATATTACGGTGTCTTTGAAAAGTGTCCATGCAGCTTTCAGGGATTTCACTCTAGTCACTGTACCTTTTAATTTCTGTTTAACTAACCACCTCATTTTTGCATATTTCCCCTTTCTGTAATTAAATGCCACAGTGTTGGGCTGTTGAGATGTTCTTCCCACCACAGGAATGTTAAATGTTATTATATTATGGTCACTATTTCCAAGCAGTCTTGTTATAGTTACCTCTTGGACCAGATCCTGTGCTCCACTCAGGACTAAATCGAGAATTGCTTCTCCCCTTGTGGGTTCCTGTACCAGCTGCTCCCCAGTCATTTAAAGTATCGAGAAATTTTGTCTCTGCATTTCGTCCTGAGGTGACATGTAGCCAGTTGATATGGGGATAACTGAAATCCCCCACTATTATTGAGTTCTTTATTTTGATAGCCTCTCTAATCTACCTTAGCATTTCATTGTCACTATCACAGTCCTGGTCAGGTGGTTGATAATAGATCCCTACTGTTATATTCTTATTAGAGCATGGAATTACTATCCATAGAGATTCTATGGAACTCTTTGGGTCTCTTTCCTAGCAGCCTAAATTTGACCTCCAGGACATCTCTCCTACTCTTCCCTATGTCACTGGTACCTACATGTACCACAGCCACCGGCTCCTCCCTAGCACTACACATAAGTCTATCTAGATGCCTCGAGAAATCCGCAACCTTCGCACCAGGCAGGCAAGACACCATCTGGTTCTCCCGGTCATCGCAAACCCAGCTATCTATGTTTCTAATGATCGAATCTCCCATTACTAACACCTGCCTTTTCCTAATGACTGGAGTTCCCTCCCCTGGAGAGGTAACCTCAGTGCGAGAGGATACCCCAACATCATCTGGAAGGAGGGTCCCAACTACGGGAAGGTTCCCCCTCTGCTCCCGTTGACTGCGCTGCTTCCCTGAGCCTTTCATCCTCCTTAACAGCACGGAGGCTGTCTGACTGGAGGTGGGACATATCTACAGTGTCCTGGAAAGTCTCATCAACATGCCTCTCTGCCTCCCTTAGCTCCTCCAGTTCTGCCACCCTGGCCTCCAAAGCCCATACACCGTCTCTGAGGGCCAGGAGCTCCTGGCACCGAATGCACACATATGCCACCCACCCACAGGGCAGGTAATCATACATGCTACACTGAGCACAATAAACAGGATAACCCCCACTCTGCTGCTGGGCTTCTGCCTGCATTCTCTCCTACAGCTACCTGTAGGAGAGAATGCACAGGACAGGGACTCTAGAGATAGGTGTTTTGATAAAGGAGGTTTCCTCAGTTATGCTGCTTTCCTGCTGCTTGGGAGGCGAGGAGTGAAATTCCGCTCCTTCCATTTCCCTCCAGAAGACCCTCCATCGATTCCAGCTTCTGGCCGGTCTCTATTAATAAAACATCCTATCAGATGCCATTTTGATTTTCACACACAGAAGAATCTGCTGTCTCTTAAACACGGTCATCTTATTGATATTTACACCCACAGAAACTGAGCATATTATTTTAATAAATCATACATCATTCCTTCCTTCCTGTTTTTTCTAACAAAAAAATAATGAAAAAAGAGTAGGCCAAGACCATAAGCTCTTGTATTTTAATTTTCAAAGGCCCTGGGATTTTATTCCCCATCCTCCCTGGAAAGAGCTAACTTTTGCAGTCCTGATAAACTGATCTCTCTGTTTTATGAAATCCCAGTTTTGCTCCAGAGTAACACAACGTGCGCTCACCAGGGACAGCCAAGTAGGGACGTAGGGCCCGCTTATGCAGCTGTTTTGCAAAATCAGGGCTACAATGTGCCTTCTGGCATCCCTGAGTAAAGTGGTGCATATATTGCCCCACCCCAGGAGTAGCTCCAGGAGGCACAGTGTAGTAAACTTCTGTTGGCCTACATCAGGAGCAAGTTGTGAAACCCCACTATGTATGGTCAGCGGCACTGGTGGCATTTTGGGGAGTCAGAGCCAAGGCTCCATCATTCCCCACTCCACTGCCTGCACAGCTACTCCAGAGGGAGAGTAAATCAGCACACAGTGCCTTCTTACCTGTGGGCACCTGTACGCAAAGTCTGGGTAGACCAGGCACACAGGTGCAACTTCCATTGAATTCAATGGGAGACGTATCTATGCAAGCGAAGAATTTTGCCCCTAATACACTATAAGGGTAAAATTCAGCTTTTTCAGCCCCAGAAGGTCCCCAGCACAATGGAATTGCAGAGACTCATTCGGTATGCAATTTCACCATCTTCCAGCAGATCTATGTATCATTTCAATGGACCTGTGACAGGGTGCAAGACACCACAGTGTCTGATCCCTGATGAATAAGGGATTCATGCAGCTCAGCCTCCCTCTCTGCTTGGGAGACAAAAGGGGGAGAATACCACTGGGAAGCTGAGACTGCAAACCCAGGATGGTGAGGTTTTTCTTCACTCTATTTGCCTGTGTTCTCTCTGTTTTATTGCTTGTTATAAACATTGTTGCTTAAAGAAAAGGCCTTGAGGGCTGTGCTTTTCTGATGAGACTAAGTCATTCCACCTGCTTACAGATCTACTGGGTGGCATCAGGGTAAATGAGAACTGAATCTGGCCCCATCACTGACATTTGCTACAGCTACATTACTGGAGAAAGTGGAATTAAAGAGCTTTTCCTGACAGGAAAACATCAACCAGATGTTCTTATCCTCACAATTTTCTCAGTAAAAGTGACATCTCTCCTGACCCAAACTGGCTGTCAATCCACTGCATGCTGAGCTGCTAATCTGTATTAGTCTCAAAGTCTACTGAAGTGTTGTCCCACCATCATGTACGAGGAGGTGTGGCCTCAGGTTTCGCTCCTTCAGAATGCGACAGGCTGCTGGTGCCGGGGCAGTGACTTCATTCACCAAAATGTTGAACCCCAAGCGCTGGAGCTTCGCCACAAACTTGCCTCGAGTTGCCTGGGTTTCATTGGTGCAGAACCGCAACTTCAGGCCAGATGCTTTGATCCTGTGATGTAAAATGAGTGGAGATGCTAATCAGACAGGTAAGGTGTAGGGAGAGAAAGTGGGACCACTTTCAAAACCCATGTATAACCAGGGTGTGAAGGAAAGGGAGGAATACATTTTAAGCACAGGTGTAAAGATCTAGGAGTATTATTATTTACTTTTTAACATAGTGCAACAAAAGTAACAGCACTTTACAAGCACATCAGAAGACAAGGCCACAAGGAGCTCAGAATCTAACTCAGAATTATAACACACATGAAAAGACCAGGTGCCAGAGTGGAGTAGCCCCCCTCTTTATGAACACCCAGCCCCCTCACTTACTGCACTTAGTGACAGTTTGCAAACGTTTTAAAGATACCATCCTAGGGCCAGGCATAACTGTGGATCACAGGACGTGACTTTCCTGTTGCACCTGTAAATCTAGGGTAGTAACTAGCATTTAAACCTGTGGTCTACTTTCAGCTTCCACTGAGCTACCTCGAGGCTGTGGACCCCTTATGATGGACAACCCACCCACCGGGGAGTCCAAGCAGCACATGAGGCCTGGAGCCTACTGACCCAGTCCAGAAAGTGGTCAGCACAAAACAGAAAGTGTCTGGCCAAGGCACACTAGAATCATATTGATTCAGCTCAGCTCATAGGCAACCTACACCAGCAGAGCCACAACCATAAAATAGAACTGCAAGCAATGCTGGCCATTCCCCAGGGGGTGAATCACCCTTTCAAATGCACTTTCCCTCTGTGTGGCAGAAGAGATAAATCTAGCTCTGTATCTTTCAGCCTTTAGTCCAGAGAGTTGCACTCATTAACTGAGGGCATTATATAGCCATAATGATAAAGGTTAACATGATATCATCATGTAGTAGCATTTTAACTCAGATTTGCACCTTCCCACTTACTGAACTTCTGTTCCAATGATCAACCCTATTATATGGCTATTGAATTACAGTGCAGGGGAGTTACCCTGTTATATAATAAAACAATAATATTTTGCACTTGTATAGTCACAAGGTACAGCCAGACTCATTCCTCACATTGCAAAAGCGGTGCTCATATCAACATGTGCATGAGTGCTGTAGCAGCCACAATTTAATCTCGTCCTGAAACAAAACATCTGTGCTATTGTTTGTTGACTTCACTGGGAGTCTGGGTGCTGAGCAACTCTGAAAAACAGGGCTCTGTTTGTTACGTACCTTTATATGGATTTATTTTAGGCACTCAAACTTGAAAATGTTGGTCTTAACCTCCATGTGCTTCAATATACCCATCCATGAAAGGGTGATAAATGATAATGATTGACTATCTCACAGAAATATTGACTGGTTTAATCAATGTTTGTAAAGCACGTCTGGCTCCTTAGAGAAAGGGGAGGTAGTGCTGAACTAACAGTGGTTAGACTGCTGAACTGGGAGGCAAGAAACAAAAGTTCTATTCCTGGCTCACTGCTATGGGATCTTATGCAAGGTTTCCCCCTACGTAAAACAGGGATGATGGTACCTTTGTTTGTATAGCAATTGGAGATCTACAGATGAAAGGTGCAGTATCAGAGCTAGTTATTGTCATTATGCTTAATTACAGTCATATTGACAATTATTTCATGACTCTATCCTGTGCCATGACATAAAGGCCAAGATTTTCCAAAAGCAATTTAGTGATTATGGGTACCTCAAGTTTTCGTTGCCCAACCTGAGATGCCACAAAAAGGCCTATTCTCAGAGGACAAGCACTGAGGACTTTCTGAAAATCAGGCCCTTGTAAGACACCCAGAAATGGAGCCACACCACATCACTAGTTGCTTTAAAAAATCTTGGCCAAAAGGACTGAAGTTAATATGGATTTAGATGCCTAACCTTAAGCGCCAGTGTTTGATAGTTTGGAACTAATTTTATAAATTCTTATTAACATATTGTAAGAAGAAACAATAGTTTTCTGTAAGGAAAGATCATTCTGCTCTGCTTCTCCTCTCAAGATGACAAAATGTGCAAATTCTTTCCCCAATGAAGTTCATAGTAGCATGGTGTAAACAGCAAAACTAGTTTGATAATATATTTGGTGAAGAATCTTCCAGCAGAAAGAATTCTTAGAAATCTGATCCTAATGTAGGGCGCCCCTTCTACACATTTACACTGTCTGGCAATGTCTTCTTCAATAACACAGGTGATTCATTTCTTTCTTATTATTTGTCTTTCCTAATCATAGGTATGTGAATTATCAATTACACTTAGTGGTTAATTGCCCTTCACAAAGATAGCTTTTCTATTTTAAATTAGGCAGTTAATATATTGTAACTAATAGCATTCACTTGTACATTATAAATATATCTTCATTGATTAGAGCAGTGAATGTGAGATTAACTCACAAGTTAATGAAGCAATTGAGTGAAGAAGTGCAGGGTGTACCCAGGGAATAATTATTGTTAATGAATTATGATGTGACCTTCTCAGAACAATGAACAATTGGTGTGACAGTTAGATGACAGTATTTCACATCTGTTATTCTAAACATGATTTCAGGTGCAGTTAAAAAACAAAACAATATATTTTATATATACACAGCAAAACTTTAGGGAGTGTTTTACAGTTAAAACAATTTAATTTAAATGTAAACTGTAATGTCACATCCTTGGAAAAAATCATGGCTCATGACTGGCTGAAACAACCATGTGATGAATAAAAATCTACTGTTTATTTCCTCAAAGGTCAATAAAATGAGTTCTAGAACAATTTTAAACAATCAAATTTTATTGCAAATGACTGCAACTTGATAGGTTATGATGTATGCAGCAAAAATTATTATTCAGCTCACTGGAAGTGAATAATAGGTTTTTTTTCTGGATTTTCTAACTCTTCTCCTCTTTAGAATGTTAGAAGGAAAAACACTTACACTTCTGAAACTCATGACCATACTGGAGACATTCAGAAGTATTTAACAATGCTAATATCAACCTCATATTTTGATGACCATCAATATTCATTGTCTTTCATGGTAAATAACAACTGAGGTCGGACCAATGACTCGTAGTGTTTATGTCAACAGAAGTAAGTAACTACTTAATATGGGCTCAGCTCTGCAAAGTATTGAGTAGAGTTGGTCAGAAAAATGTTTTTTTTTCCCTGTGGAAAATGTCTATGAAAAATAAAAAAAAATAGTTCTCCAAAAATGTTTGGTGAAAAATCAAACACTGAATATTTGGATTTGGAAATGCTGCCAGGGCACCTCATGAGAGTTGTAATTTGGGTGCTTCATGTCTACACATTCTCTTCTACAGGCTGAGCTTCCTGGCCAGACTTATATCAAAACTAAATAGAAACGTTTTGGTTTTCAGACAATATTTTTCAGATTTCAGCTGAAAATCAAAAACTTTGCCGTTTGGGGGTACACCTCTACCCCGATATAACACCAATTCAGATATAACGCGGTAAAGCAGCGCTCCGTGGTAGGATTTTTTGGCTCCCGAGGACAGCATTATATCGGGGTAAAGGTATATTTGGTTTTTCAATGAGAAGCTGAAATTTTCCACTGACAGCAGACACATTTTACAAAATAATTTATGTTGTAGAAAACCTTGAAGAACAGTTTTGATGGAAAATGTTTGACCTGCCCTAGTACTGAGCACTCTGGCCTGGATCAAACTCCTAGCACTAAGCAGTTGTTCAGTCATGGTAGGTGCGTATTTTCAAACATATTAGGAGGGATATTTCAATGTTCCTCTTCGTGCATGTGTATTGAGCCTACAAGTGATTGTTCTTTGACAGACTATTGTGCCACTACCTGTTACCCTTACACAGCTATGAACTTTGTAATTGTCAAAGGACTTGACTCTACAGTCATTCCACACATAGGGTGAAATCCTGGTCCCCTGAAGTCAAAACTCCTATTCACTTCAATGGGGTCAGGATTTCACCCCTGGAAGTGTTACAAAACAGGGATTGAACAATTGCATTTATTGAACACAAGATGCCATGCAAAGCAAGTCAATACTTACTATATTTGAAGCATTGCCCCTGCATTAGCAAAGAGAAATGAGAAATCCTATTTGATTCAAACTCTACAATTATTATAAATCAACCAAGATCTGAGTTCAAGCTGTGTACACAACCAAGCAGTGGATCATTAACAATCATTTTGTACCCAAGAACTGTCCAAGCAGCTTTGTGAAGATTTTTGCACTTGCCAAGTATCTATGAACATTCTAAACTTGCTTTTTACTTGTGAGTGGTTCCCTAGTCACAGAAGTCAAATCACATTACATTTTCCAATATGGCCTCTAGTCCCTCTTCTGCTTCCGATTAACTCTGTGTAAGAACCCCTGGAACTCAAACTTTGCTTGTGAGTTCAAAGTGAAATTTTAACAGGGAAAAACTGGGTTCTTACCTCTTGGAAGCTCAAAGACAGCAAACCTGTATAACCTATTTCTGATGCAAAAACATTTCTCAAGGCCCTTTCAAAGAAATCTGGAAATGAAATAGAGTTTGCACATCTCCAGGCTGCATACTTAATTTTGCAAATATTGTTTATACTTAAGGCAATAGACAGGAGGAAGAGTTGACTTTAATGTAATCAACATTGTGAAATAAAGAATCGGATCACAAAAGAAATCTCCATGTCAAGAAACTAAAAATGGATAGGTTAGTAAAGAACTAAAGACCAACAGGTGGAGGCTGGATGACTTTCCTTTAACAATTACAGTAGGAAGAATTTTTTAACCTGCTTAAAACTACAAAAATGCATCGCAGTCTCACCGAACTAATCCCTAAATCATAGATCGGGGCACACTCCTGACTTTGCTTGTATTTTGAATGTGTGTGTATAGGATGTATGAAAATCAGTTTTTTAATTTCAGTTGAGAGCTGTCTCTTATACTACACCAGTTCTTTGAACTGACCTTTACCTCATTCTGACAGAACAGGACAAGACTCTGAGTGACAATGTCCCACAATGCAATTACTGTGCGTCAGATGAGCTGGTCCCTTACAAATCACCTCGAACTTTACACATCTGCTGGCTGTCAGCATCTGCCAGGTTCACTCACCCGAAAATAATGAAAAAACTCTCATTATTGTTCCATAACAGGTAAAGTGTTAGGACAATTATTAGACATCCTGACTGACCTTGTGCAGATTTAACCAACTGCCCTTGCCAACCTTTTCTTGGTTAGACTTTGGGCATATAAAACACAAAAAAAATGTACTTTTAGACCACATAAAGGTTGTGACACCGTCAGGAAAGAAGGCTGAGGGATCTGGAGTCAAAGCTGTCATTCCTTTTTAAGTTCACACTCTTCTGCAAAAGGCAGGATAAAGAAAAGATACATGTTCACAAGTTACAGACATGTCATGAGGCAAAACTTTGGACATCCCGTCCTCCACTGGTCTCTGTCACAACTCATGCTATTTCAAACATAGCACCTGAAAACCACATTTACCTCATTTGGCAGCAGCCTATGTTGATGAATTGGATGACAGGAGAACCCAACCAGAAAATTCAGTCACACATAAGGTAACAATCTTGTGTGGGGTGTTTGCCTGAGAACAAGTTCAACAGGACTTGGATAGATACTGATTACACAAGATTTGCAGAACTGGCCACTCATTATATTAAAAAAAAAAATAGCTTGCAAAGCACCTATGTGTTTTGGAGTGTTTAACCCTTGTATGGTCAGTGTTTGATTGACATAAAAAGTGGCAGTCAAGGGACAATGATCTAATGACTGTCTCAGAGACAAGAGGAAAAATGAATATTACACAACTACTTGTGACCAAGCAATGAAATAAATTTATTCAATACACGCTGCACTTTATCATCAGAATATGCTGCATCAGCTCTACCACTCTGGATAGGTAACACCTGGGTTATTTTCCTCTGGACGGGCTCAGATCTCCTGTCCAATCAAGTACAATTCCCACTTTAAGAATGGCTGAAAACTTTGGAAAACATTTAAACTAGTTGCCAGACTGTTTTTAGCATTTTGGACCACTTTCATAGCACTAATGTTATATCACATTATGTCATTGTATATAAAGCAACACAGTATTGACACACAGCATCATGTGTGATGAAGTGTATGCAAAAGAGCAATGAATCTCCTGCTTCTAGGCTTACAGAAGATTGCAAGTATATGAATGTGTTGTCTCTGATCAGAAGAATGGCAGCTTTAAGTGCTAAGAGGTCCAGAAATAAGCCATTTGCAGTGACTACAAGAAGTTTATCGGTTCCACAAAACCCAGGGACTACACTACATATTCTTGAGTGTCATCTGCTGGCACCTTATTGGTTAGCTAGCTATTTACATACCAACCGACAGAGAGCACTCTCAAAACAGAAAGGATGAGAGCGGAATTTAGACATTCTAGGGCAAATTAATTCCTGCCATAACTTTGTTGAGTTCATTTGAAGCTTATTTACAAGATGAGAAGGAAAAATTTAATATGTACACAGGGAATAGGCTTCAAGATATACATCTCAGATGGCAAGGCAAAGCAAAATAAAAAGGTCATATAAACCAATAAAATGAATGTGAATAATATTAGTCAAAGGTAGGAGAGACTTCGTTGGTTTTAAAAAAAGTGAAAAAAGAGTTTTAGAACAACAGAACTAACAGGGTAGAACTGCTTTAGTCTACACAAAGTGACAGGAAATCCCACTGAATTTTGTTGTTTTAGCCAGTATGTGAAAAAGCAATGAAAATAATAAGGATATTGCAGCAAACAAATACACATAAGAACCTCGTTAAACTGCACTAATGGTGGGGAAAGCCAAGATTGAGGCCTGGTGAGTGCTAATACTAGACACATCAGCACCCGCAGCCAGTTAGGACATCACTGAATACTAGGTGATGATGCACTCCCCTACTCATATGTGAGCAGCATCACAGCACTCATGCTGGCACCTCACTTGGCACAGCTGTAGAATCTCATTTGCCGGTCCCTGAATATATTGCAAAGTTAAAAATCCATCTTCAGCATGGGAGTGAGGTTTGCCAGAGTGCAACTTTAATGAAGTTCTGCTATGGACAGGCAGAATAATCAATTTGCCTGAGCACAGAAACAAATTCCACTTGAAAGATAAGAAAGATTAAGAGATGAGCACTGGTTTCAGAAGTAGAAATTAAGTAACCAGTAGTGGATTGACAGCAATATGAGAAGCAGAAGTGGGACCGGGACCAGGGCCGGCACTTTCATTTAGGCGACCTAGGCAGTTGCCTAGGGCGCCAGGATTTGGGGGTGGGGGCAGCATTTTACCCCCCTTGGCAGCAATTCAGCGGCAGGGGGTCCATTTCACGCTCCGGGTCTTCGGAGGCAATACTGCGGTGGGTCCTTCACTCACTCCGGGACCCGCCCCCGAAGTGCGCCGAAGACTGGGAGCACAGAAGGACCCCACCGCCGCAGAATTGCCGACAACAACCGGGAGCGCGGAAGGACCCCTGCCTAGGGCACCAAAAACCCTGGCGCCGCTCCTGAGTGGGACTCCACCGAAGTTAACAGCTAAGTTCCCCTTATAAGATAACATATTATAAACAGAAAGGCAGCAGTAGAAAGCTCTGTGAGTGAGCATCTGCAGATGATATAGAAATGAGAGAGGAATGTTCCGTTTGCCTAGCTTCTCTGAAGAATGATACAAAGAGTCACTAAGTGAAGATGAGCCTTAAAAAGTCAGAAGTGATGATTACAAATAAGGAAGATGCCTTTCCTGTCACTATCTGAATACTATTTCTTTAAATACGTAGCAGAAAGCCAGGCAGAATCAGACTGTGCAAGGGTAGGCAGAAGCTCTACAGTGAAGCAAAGGGAGAGAGTAGATTTAGAGACTCTGCTGTTTTATCATTCTAATGAAGTTTCTTGTTCAGAGTTAAAAGGAAGCAACTCATGCCACACTTCTCCAGCACTGTCACTGGACACTGTCTACTTGCAGAATGAAACATGGTACTTGGCTTAGGGCCTGTGCCCGTTAGCCCATCCCCACTAAGAGTGCAGAACTGTATCGTATACATGGAGATCCAAATTGTCAATGCCGGGTGCCTAAAGTCAGGCACTTTGGGGGAGATTTTCAAAGGCTCAAATGACAGTTAGGTGCTTAAATTCCATTAACGTTCAACAGAAGTTAGGTGCCCAACTGTAATTTGGGCTTTTGAAATCTGCCCATTTAAATTCATTTTTAAGCATCTAAATAAAAGCAGCCTCATTTTCAGAGATGCTGGACATTTCCAGCTCCAATTAAAGTCAATGATCAAAGGCATGGAAAATGCTCATCTGAAGAAATGGAAAAGGCAGGGATTATTTACCTTAGAAAGGAGAGATGATAAAAAAAAGTATATAAAATAATGAATAGTGCAGAGAAGGTGGATGGGGAACCCATTTTCTCCCTGTCTCTTTAACAAAAGAGCAAGGGGACAGATATTAAAAGGTGGGAAATTCAAAATCAATAAAAGGAAACACTTTCTCAGAACACATGATTAACTATGGAACCATTGGTCTCAATGACTTTCTATGACAAGAACTTGACAACACTGATTGGATATTTATATGGATACCAAGAATATCCAGTGTTGCCATAATTAATTAATGACAACAAAAATTTGGGAAGGGATATTAAACCTCATGCTTCAGGGCTTATAGCAATCTCTAACTATCAGAGAGCAGGACGAGATCTATAAGGGTGCAGAAATATCTCACATCTGCCTACTGCAGAGTTCTTATGTCAGTCTCTGAAACATCTGGTACTGGTATTCTGTCAGAGACAGAATGCTGGACTAGCTGGACCTTGGATCTAATCCAGTCTGGCAATTCCTATGTACATCTAAACTTTAGACTTTTATATAAATACCTAAATATGGATTTTGGGACCTATGTTCTGAAAATTTGTCCTAAACTTGCCACCATTTTATCTATTCTGCTTTTGAACAGCTTCTGTTAATGGCGTTTCAACAATCCCCTAGTTTTATAACATTACTCCTATTTGTTCACCCTACGGTTGCCAACCTTCCAGATTGTCCTGGAGGCTCCAGGAATTAAAAATTAATTAAAGATAATGTCATGTGATAAAATCTCCAGGAATTCATCCAACCAAAGTTGGCCACCTTAAATAATATTTTCCTCTTTTTCTTATGTCCTTCCTCTAAGATGTACCTACTAATCTCCCTTCATTCCTGTTCAGAGGCAATTCCCTCCTATTCTTTTATCCTCTTTATGATCCTTCCTCGGATTCCCTCTGAATTATCATCTTTAAAAGGGTAAAGGGAAGCCAAAGGTGGCAAGATAGCAAATTGGGCAAGTGAGATAGTGAGTGGGGAGACTAGATTCAGACTTAGGTGCACAAGGATGAGTTGGGCCAAGACTGTGATGCACAAGAATGTGTAAGATCAGCCTTGCTATATGGAGCAGAAACCTGGACCATCAGGGAATGTGATTTTTAATGAGTGCAGCTGTACCTGAGAGCAGTGACAGGACATGGGTGAATGAAAGCACAAGGTGATCAAAGAAGAGGCAAAAGTAGCATCAGAGACAGAGAAGATTTGGTCAGCAAGACTGAGATGGTTTGAGCATATTGTGTGGACAGAAGAAGATCTGGCCAAGGCATAATGAGATACAGGTGCCCGGGGAAAGAGTCACTAACCAGAAACGAAGAATGAACATGTGGCCGAGTAACAGAAGTGTATTTAGGGCTTGATCCAAAACCCACTGAAGTCAACGGAGACTCTCACTGATAGGGTGACTAGATAGCAAGTGTGAAAAATCGGGACAGGGTGGGGGTAATAGGAACCCATTCAGAAAAAAGCCCCAAATATCATGACTGTCCCTATAAAATCAGGACATCAGGTCACCCTACTCACTGACTTCAGTGAGCTTTGCATCTGGCCCTTAGGATCCAATTGCCAAAGACTGCGGGCCATCACACCCTTGAGGAAGACTTTGCCTTTCCCAAGTTGCAGTTTGACAGCGAGAGGATGTGCTATGTAATTGAGGCCCTGATTCAGCAAAGCACTTCAGTATACGCTTAAATTCAAGCATAGCACTTCAGTATATGCTTAAATTCAAGCATGTGAGTAGTCTAATCGATTTCAATGGGACCACTGGATCAGGGCCTATATCAGCTCATTGCAGCTGCCTTAAATCACAATGGGCAAAATTCCTATCCCAAACATCTGTGAATAAGAGTACCTACTGCCAAGCAAAAGGTGGGAAGGGTAGGTGTGTGTATGTAATCACAAGAGTACAAGACTTTAAAACTTGGCAAAAATTGAAGCAAAGTAGCTGACAGCTCGTTTTACATCTAGCCTTCCTCTAGTTGTTGAAGTAACGATTTTGTCTGGTGTTACTGTAAAAACAGAGTCCCTTTGTACTGGTAAATAAAAGCATGCTTGTCACTGAAATCATTAGACAGTACATGGACTCAGCAAACGCCCAAAGAAGATATAATACATGATAGAAAATGGTACGTAAGAAGATACAAACATACTCAGAATACAAGCAATTTTTAAAAGGTTGTATAACTTTCCATTAAAAAATAATGGTCCCAAATCATTTGAAGCTTTCTCAGACAAAACTGCTATTGATACCAATGGGACAGTTGCCTGAGAAGGACTGAAAGATCAGGCCCACCATTTGCAATAATGCATAAATGGAAGCTAATCTAATGCTTCAGGACATAACATGATTATCACAGAGGTCAGAAAGGAACCTTCCCCCTCCTTGTACAGCATTGTACAATTTGCTAGGTGAACTCTGGAGTTTGCTGGGGGTGAGGGGAGAAGAGGGTTGCTTTTCTCTGATGCATTGGCTCCAGTCACAGGCAGAATATCAGATTTGCTGAACAAATGGTCTGATCTTGTAAATCCTTTTCCACCTATGTAAGTGATACAATTTTGTAGCACATCAACTTACTAGATAACAAAGGTGAACTGCCTGATTATTTTGCCATAAAAAAAGACTATTATTAATTATTCATTTTAGATGTATTCTCTTAATGAAATCCTATAGAAATGAAATGTGAAGCAAAAAAAAAAAAATGGTCAGAAATTTGTTTGGCCATTATGTCAATTCAAACTATTTGTCTAGTTATTCCAGATTCTTCTATCATGTTAATGCAAAGCATAAAACTAGTAGCCCCAGGGTTTACCACATATTAACCCCTGAGGGGTTGCTGATCTTTAGATTACGACTCAGCAATATGTTGTATATTATTCAAACACATGTGTGTCTTTGCTTGTAAACATATTTATATGTTCTCTGCTTCATTACTATTTTGTATCAAAGTATATGGGAAAAATGCAGGAGAAAAATTAAAAATAAATACTAGAACTTTTTGCTTTGGCTTTTGTTAGCTATTGAGATCTAAGGTTCTAAAGACCACAGTACCCTTCATTTCTACATATCTCTGCACTTCCATGTGTCATTTAGGATTGAAAGTGTCAAAAAAACTCTAGAAGGGAGTTCTCAAGGCATTGATGACCTTATTGGAAGCAGGAAGGACCAAAATCTCATGGGAAAGTCTAGCTTGCGGTAACAAGAAGTGCAGCGTTTCTCAAATGTGGCCACCGGGGCTTTTCTTGCGACCACAGACTCCTGGGCTATGACTGCGAGCAGGGGGTCAAAGCAGCAGCCGCTCCTCCTCCCTGTTGCTCTTGGATGCATCACCTTGGTGTTGGTTGCTGGGACCACCAGCAGGGGTTAGGCCCTTCCCCCCTCTGGAGACACTAGGGGCACAAACGCTGGAGGAGCAGGCAGCAGTGAGTTCCCCACCTTTCCAGGGTCGGTGGGGCTCAGGCTTTGGGCTTCAGCCCTTAGGTGGTAGGGTGGCAGGCTTTGGTCTCCAGCACCGGGCTCCCGCTGCACTGTGGCAGGCCCCAGGCTTTGGCCATGCAGCTTCAGGCTCCATCCCTGGGCCCTGTCCTCCGGCCATGGGGCATCAAGCTCCAGCCCCCTGCTGCCTCCTCCGGCCCCCCACCCAGAGCTTAATTTGACCCCAGGTTTGCCAGGGCTGAGAAAGTCTGTTGTGAAAAGTGATACTTGTATGTTTGTTAATATCACTTTTCACAACAGACTTACTAGCTAGCAATAAATAAATGGACGTGTATATGTGCATATTTATTTGTTTTTCCTAAAGCTAATTAAATATTTTAGGAAAAAGTGTGAGAGCAGCCACTAGCCAGAGTTGGTGGCTGCACTCTGAGGCCACCAAATAATTTGTTATGAGAATCTACCCAAGTGCTACAGCAGCACAGCTGCAGCATTGAAGCAGTGCCTTGTAGCACCTGTAGAGTAGATACTTGCTACTGTGGCAGGAGCTTTTCTATCACTGTAATAAATCCACCCCCTCAAGAGGTGGCAGGAAGGTTGATGGAAGAATTCTTCCACTGACCAAGTTATGTAAACTCCGGGACTTAGTGCAACTTAAATACATCTCTTGGGATTTAGGTCAGCTTAACCACATCTCCCTGAGCGATGTAGCTAGGTCAGCATAAATTTTAGGTATAGACCAGGCCTCCGTTAGTGAGCGTCTCAATTCTGGGGTTCTTATCCCAAAGAAACATCCAATCATTTGGGTTTCAACTATTATTAATTAGTACAAACAGCTCTGGTCATACATTTATTTGCAGCAACTACTGTACGGTGTTAATTTAATCGCAACATTTTTATGGGTAATATAATCAGATAATCATATTACACTGGCCTTTGTTCCATACTGACAGATAGTTAACAATTTGTCTTTGAAGCAACTAATTATCATATATAAGAGCCAATGAAACCTAATATATCTTTTCCACTGTCAAATCATTATTATACTTTGTATACAAAGGACATCTGTTGGTAAACAATTAACTGTATTTCTAGAAAGGAAAGGAAAGGAAAGGAAAGGAAGACTTTGCCTCTTTTTATTCAGTGAATTCTTTTTTATGCTCTCAAATAGGCAGGTAAAGTGGATCATTCAGCCATCTGTGCTCCATTAAAAGAGCAGTGATGTAATCACCTATTTTATTACTAACAGTAAAGACATAGGGATGGGCTCATCCTTGGGATAACTATTTTGATTTCAATACAGTTATCCCAGGGATTCATTTGGCCTGTGTCACAAATAAAAATTCCATTCTGCTACCTGTTTTCCTTTCACTCCCACTTCAAATGTACCACAGTACTCTATAGCAATAGCACAAAATACTGCACTCTCATTAATGTAAGATGGAGTCTATTGTACTAGTAACTGTAGATTGCTGTAGCATTTATGTAAGGCCCTCTCTAAAATCTTTTCCTTTATCAAATCTAATTTAAACACTGTCAGGTTCATCTCTAAACTAGGGGCCTGATCCAAATGTCATTGAAATCAATGGAAAAACTCCCACTCACTGACTGTGATGGGCTTTGAATCAGCCACTTCACGCCTAACAGAAGAACCTACATCCTTTTTCATGCATGCCAACCTTCCCTACTTGAGTGGGATAGTCTCTATAGTTTAAACAGAATATTTATCATTTTTCCACTCTGTCCCTTGTCCTGAATGCTCTCCTAAACCAGTGAATTTTATCTGAATTTACAGTTGTGTCCTTATTTCTCTCCCCAATGTTCCTTTATGTTAGTTTCAAATATTCAGTAGATATTTGTGATGAAAAAAAGCACATTTCAGCCTGGTTTATCTTTACTTCAATGGAGTTACACAAGGGATGAATCTGGCTCATTATCTCTATCACTAGAAATAACTCAATCAGTATTTATCAGCTTTATTTTTGTCATATTCACAAGCTGCATAATTCTCCATACAGCTTAAGCAGTGGCTCTACTCTGAAAAGTGACTGACAAAAAGTGGCACCAATCTAACTAAGCAGATCCTCTCCCTGCATGTATGCAGAGTCCCATCTGCTGACTTCTGTACTAAAACATGAATTGTTCCTGCTTTTTACTCCTATAAACCCTGCAGAGCCAACACAAATAAGAAAGACTGAGCAAGACTATTCCTTCTTCTGTTTCACCAGCAGAATTGTTTACTGAGTCCCAATCAGTTACACTCGTGCATTGTCTCCAGTGGGGCTGCCAAAGGATAATTCAGGGCCTAATTAGGCCTATAGAAATTGTAATATCGGTGATGATATGTGAGAAGTTTGATTCTCAGCTTCCAGATTGAGTTTTCCAGGCGGGAAGTTAGAAAAAAAAATTTTTTAGTTTTAAACAGATGACTCAGGTTCCCATCTGTAAACTGGAACATAATAGTACTTAGCAGCGGACTGTTGTATGGATTACTTAGTTGAAATATATTTGCTCAATGCTATGAAATATAAAGTGATATTGTATATAAATAAATGACAAGTATTGTGGTAATCTTTTTTTCCTCATTATCTACCCATTGGTGGATGTTTGCATACTAGCCAATTATGCCACTGGATAATAAATAACTCATGATGCTAAATGTCAATTGCATTTAAATTCCAATGGAGAGACATGAGTGTTCTCTCCTTTCGACGGACGCAAACATCCACCTGCTTGGGGTATATGACATTTCAGGGAAGGAGGGTCTTCAAAATAATAATCAAACACAGTACTGATTAACTTAATAAAAGTATGGTCCAGTAGATAGTTCCCTGAGTCCATTGCCCTAAGAGACCTGGGGGCAGACCCTCAGCTGGGACAAATGTTCATAGTTCTATTGATTTCAATGGAGCTATGACAAATTTACACCAGCTGAGGTTCTGTTCCCCAGATTCTATTCCTGGCTCTGTCACTGACCTACTCGGTGACCATGAGCACGTAACTTCATCTCTCTGCACCTCACTTTTTAGACACTGATGTGTACCTTCTTTTGTAAAGAGCTTTGAGCTTAACCGACAAAAAGTGAAAATGCAGAGCTAAGGAATAATTAATGAATTAATATTTGTAACCTGCTTAGACACCTTTGGTTGAAAGTCTCTTTCTCAACAAACCCAACCCCGGCTATTGGAAGCATTTCAGATGCAGCATGCGCTCAAAACTCTTAATGTCCGCAGCAGATTGTGTGAAGAGATTTAAGACTAAAACCGTGAATTTCTATTTCTTGTTCTACACGCACTTTCAGATGGCTCTTTGTAAACTTGCAACTGATCTCCATGTACTAACTCACTATCTCCCATCCCCCACATGCCAAATTGTTTTATGATTCCAATTCTGCTTGTTTCTCCCACAATCTTAGCCTTGTAAGACTCTGCAGGCATTTTATTTTAACATGGCTGTCCAGCTGCTCCACAGCCTCCGTATGCCTAAGATTTCCATTGCTCTTTTAAGGAGCCCTGTTAAAAGTTGTGCTAACAGATGCATTATACTGACCAAACAACAGGATGTTGTAAATGTCTAACCTCTACGTGCTTTTCATATGTATATGCTAATAGGCATGCTCTGAGCATACAGCTGTAAATGCAAACAAGAGATCTCAGGATGGGCATGTTTTATAGATGTTTAACCACCTTCTGTCTTGGAACAGACCAACTCCTTACTGTTTGCAACATGAAAAGTGAACCTCATTTTCATGCTGTGTCAATCAATCAGGACCATAATGGCACAGAATAAAGGAGCTGTTAAGGTTAGTTCTGATGGAGTCATTTAAATCGCTGATGTATTTTCGGATTCATTACAAATGTGATATTCTGGTCTACGCAAGTTATTTCTATTACACATAGAGGAGACATTTCCTATGTTGTACTGAGCCCTACTATATGGATTTTTTCCCACACAACAAATGTATGCCGCTTCGCATGAATGACTAACAAAATAAACAACCACAATCCAACTTGATTTAAAAGTCTCTAAATAAAAAGCTTTTCTGCAATACAGATAACAGGCCAAATTCTCCTATCGTTCTACCTATCTTAGGATTTTATACTGCCACCTATCACCGTCGTATCTGAGTGCCTTTCATGAAAAATCAATAATAATGGTCTTCATGGAGTTTCTGGCACTTTCTCCTTTTTCAGGGTTGAAGTTTTGTTTTAAATTTTTTAGGTTTTTATTAATTTAATTACTTTTTTTAATGTTGATTTGTTTCAGGGTTGTTTGTGGGTTGGTTTTTTTGTTGTTTTTGTCAATTGAAGTATTTTGGGCAGAAGGGGGTATCAATGCTCACAGTTACACCAGTGTAAATGTGGAGTAATCCAGCAAAGTAACCAAGAGCAGAACTTAGCCTATCCTGCAGAATACGCATTTACTTTGGTTTTTATTTTCAGACTCTGATTTGGCAATTTCCTTCCAGAGTAATCCTAAAATATTCCAGTACCACGAACTGTAAAAGAGATGCATTAGAGTTAAAAATGGATACCCTTGCTGTAATATTCACATCTTCACAACTAGGAATATAGCTTTAGTGGAAGGAAAAATGGCTTCCTCTATCTCAGATCTACTGCAAAGGAAAATGTTGCTTTTGTGTTTTGTCCTTGTGTACTGTATGCTGTTACATGAGATTTCAGTGCTGTGACTGTGTGCGGAAGATGGTACAGCAAGGCATTTGAAGAGAACGTCAGCACTTGCATTATATGAGAGCACAGACATCCTTTCAGCAGTATCTATGTATCAAAAATATATTTATGAATCATATAGAGAATACATATTTACTATGAGATTTATTTCGGCATACATCACACCAAACAATTATTGTATGGATCTGAATTATTTACAGGGTTTCTATTTATTTGCATCTGAATGTATGACTTTTTAGAAATCTTGATTAAAAAACAATTTCTTAAAAAATAGCAGCTTTTAGTGTCAACACATTTGCATAAAACTACATACTGACCTATGCTATCATCCAAACACAATATTAATGACCAGTTGGTAATGAGATAATGAGTCAATAAGGGTTTTAAATTATGTGAGCTGGAACAATTTCTTGTCTCATAAGTAGATAAATAAGGCTCCTGGACTTTACTGAGCAAAGTGATCATTCTTAAGCAATTATATTGAATGCCACGAACAATGTTTTTCTTTGGCACTTTTTGGCACGTATTCCTGCTGCACCAGATTTCCATGACTATGGCTGTTGCTTTTGTGTTGCTCCTTAGTATAAAACTGCCTAGGAGCTATATGAAATCAACAATGAAGATCTAGCAAGAGAGGCACTAAGATCAATATAATAATGATGTTACAATTGTGAGGATTCATAGGTGCTGTGCACATGTATATATGCCAAGTATTACTCTGAAGGACAGTGAGAAATAGCAATGCTCATTTGGGGTGGGGGAGAGGCATTCAGCAGCTGTACGTTCTGGTGAGTTCATTCTTTCATTTCCGTGGGTGCTTACTGGACCCTGTGCACAAGTGGGAATGGGCATAAAAGTGCAAGAATCTCAGGGGCCAGGGACAGCCTCAGTCCTTGAATACCTCCTGAGTGAGGTTAACAACCATAGTTGTACTAGCTCTCCAAAGAAGGCAAAGCAATGTCCCAAAGCACTGTACCATAGAGCAAAGCGGCCTGAGTGCCAGCAGCCACACATTGGGAGCTCAAAAAGGCCTCATGCTTGCTTGAGGCACAATGAGCCCTACAGCTCTATGGAGAGGAGCTCCTATGACCATTGTGAGTGCAGTGCTGTGCTGTGCGTTAAAGGCATTGTGGAGCCCATAGCCCAATTTAGACAGAAAGCTAGAAGCTTTATAAATTATGCTCATGGTAGGAGACTGAATGACCCAGCGTATACAGGGTGAAATTCACCCTCCGTTCCCCACACACATCTGGACAAACAGGCTTTGTATTTGGAACCATACAGAAGCCACTCTGCAGTTCATGAGCAGGGTGTGGGGCTTCCCCTCAGCCTTGAACTTCCGACCCTGGAGCCATGGAATCACTGGAGCCATGGAATCACAGATCCACACGTCATACCACTTCCCCCCAGCTGATGCCAAAGCTGACATACAAACACGGGGACACAGATTCCTCTGAGCACCCAGCCCCAGTTGCAGCAGCAGCTCTGCTGTGCCAGGGGCCTTCTGCAGTCCTTACACCACGGGGTGAACGTCATACATTGTCTTCCAATTTTGTAACACTTCAAATCCAACCCAAATGAGTTTGACTATCTGAAGAGAGCATCCAGGGGTCTATAGTTAGTTAGCATCTCAAAACCCACTTTGAAGACTCTATACAGCCTCCCCCAGGTCAAATAAGCATACAGACCAAATTAACTGCTGAAATGTAGTGATCTCTAATGAGGAACAAGGGCTTAGGGATTTCCAGCATATCAAGAGAAAACTCTTAACATCTTGCATTGTGCCCAAGGCCAGAGTTTTACTGCTATTTCAGCCAACATATTTCTGACATTACTGTAAGTTAAATTACAGTTTATGTTGCCTACATACAGGAGGTTTCAGTAAATGCAGGAACAAAACTGTTTAATAACAGTATGTAACCTACATAGAAAATTAAGTTGAAAAACCTAAAAGAAACAAAACCAAATCTCCAATGAGAGGATCTTGGTGGAGATATTATCAAATATTTCCCAGTTTTATAAGAAATGACCTGTTTTTCTGCAGTAATTATATGATTGTTATTGTTTATGTTTATTGTGGTATCACCTAGAAGCACCAGCCCAGGTCAGGGCCCCAGTGCTAGGCAATGTACAAACACATAGTAAGAGATAGTCCCTGTCCCAAACAGCTTGCAGTCTAAATAGATAAAGGAAGGACTATTATTCCTGTTTCACTAATGGGGAAAAATGAGGCACAGATGATTAATGATTTAGCTGTGGTCACACAGGAAGTCTGTGGCAGAGCAAGGAATTGAACTCCGCTCTCCTGAGTCTCACAATAGTGTCGCCAACCACCAAACCATCCTTCTTCTTTATATAAAGACATTACAGGCAACAAGGAAAATAGAACCAGTCTGATTTTTAAAACTCCTTATTAATCCAGTTATACTAGCCCACTATGGTCTTTATTCAGGAAACTACAGATGAGAATTTCTCAATAAGAGGTCTGGAAATGCCTAGGTTCTTATCTAGCAAGTCCAGCAGTGGCCAATATCCCATGCTTTACAGATTCCAAGGCCAGAAGGGAGCATTGCTATCATCTAGGCTGACCTCCTGTATAACACAGGCCATAGAATGTCTCCAAAATATTTCCCAGAGCATATCTTTTAGAGAAATATCCAATCTGATTTAAAAATGGTCAGTGATGGAAAAATCCACCATGAGCCTTGGTAAGCTCTTCCAATGGTTAATTACTCTCAGTCCTAAAAGTTTACACCTTATTTCCAGTCTGAATTTGTCTGGCTTCAACTTCCAGCCCCTGGATCGTGTTGTACCTTTCTCTTCTAAACTGAAGAGTCCATTATTAAATATTTGTTCCCCATACAGATACTTACAGACTGTAATCAAGTCATACATTAACCTTCACTTTGTTAAGCTAAATAGATTGCTCTTTTTGAGTCTATCACTATAAGGCATGTTTTCTAATCCTTTAATCATTCTTGTGGCTCTTCTCTGAACCATCTCCAATTTAACATCTTTCTTTAACTGTGGGCACGAGAACTGGCCATGGTATTCCAGCAGCAGTTGCACCAGTGCCAAATACAGAGCTTAAAATAATCTCTCTGATTGCACTCAATATCTTCCCCCAGTTACTCGTCCTCAACTGAACTATTCCTATGCTTGAAACAAAGCATGTGCATAAGTATTTGCAGGGGCCCTGGGGGGGGCATAAGCCTTAGAGAAGAACATTACTTTAGTTGTGTGTCTTATACCAGTGCTACTGTCACTGTGCACATTGTCAACACTTACAAAATATTAATAATAGTTGTTTGAGTCTAATGATAGGAATATCAGACCAATTAGCACAGCAGTGGCTGACACTCTAAGAAAGTTTGATTTTCTGCAAAAGCATAAAGAAATAGAACGTGTATCAGAAAGGTTCCATTTGCAACCTTCTGGCCTAGGATGAAGAACAGGTTTTGATACTTTTTTAAAAAACATACAAAGCCCATTGAAACTTTGGCAGTGATTTGCACTCCTTTACAATCCCAATTGATAATTCAGCACAAGAATTAGGTCCTCATGGTCAAACATAAGTGAGCAAATCAGATGAAAGTTAAATTTTCTCCTGTCATGAACTCACTTTACTGTATCTGTGGTTGTAATGCATGTGACTTACATTTAGAAATCCCCTAAAGGTGAAGGGCTTCATTGACTTCAACCAACAGAACTAAAATATGCCCTCTTCCCCCAGCTAGCAAAAGCTGCTCATACTAACCCCTGCTCTTCTGCAGTGTATGGCCCGGGAAGCAATTGGTGCTGGCCAAGGAGGGACAAGTCCCCCGGGAGATGTGCTCATTCAATATAGTGGCCTGCTTTCCCTAAGGTGTGAATCCCACTACTAATGCAGATGAACCCACAGGTGCAGAGGGGTTCAAACTGCATCCTATCCAGCGCTCATGGTGCTGAATCAATTGTGTAGTGTGACAGCTTTAACTGCAAATTTCTTCGCATGGCCTAGTCATGGGTTATGGTGCCTGTCACTGCTTTGTTGATGACCCTCCAGTGACCTGGTGTAAAATGACCTGACGATCTCTACTGAACCAATATCCACATCACGAAACCACCCTCATAATTTGCACCATTGCCAGCTGTCTCAACCAAGGCCAATGACTGCCTAGGAGTGGAGATAGATCTACTCAAGTGATGGTTCCTTCAGGACAGAGTTGAGACACGCTGGCAGGGAAGCATGAGGAAACTAGCGCTGATGCTGCTCAGACGTACCTGTTCTATGTATAAATGGGCAACATTAATCTTTGTGCTCCCAGCCTGCCATCTTCAATTAAAAAGAAACTCCTTGCATGTCACTACTGGGTTTGCCTTAAGCTGCACTAGCACCCAAACACTAATTAAACAAAAGGTATGTATTAAGGGAAAGTACAGTAACGGAGGTCGTGATTTCTATTATAATAGAAAGGGCTATTCTTAATAACACCCTGTTTTCAATTGCTTATTCACCATTTGGGCTGAAATTTCCCAGGCTTGGTTTCTGCCTCAGGTTGAATTTTTTGGGGGCAAAATATAAACTAATTTGACTGCTACATTCATCAACTTGGGATAGTACCCTATCAATGCAAGCAATTTTTTTCAACTGATTAATGACTGAACATGCTAGAATTCACACCTATATTGTCCTCCAATGTTAGATTTAATATACATAGTGACTAAAGTAAAAATCTGTTGAAACTGAATCTAGCCTGCCTATATTTCTCTGGGGTTGGGTTACTTTTTGGGGGGGGGGGGGGGTAGGAGCCCTAGGAAAGCAGACCTTCAAACTCAATGGACTCTCTCATGGTTGAATAAACATTTAAAAAAATGTAAAAGGTAAACCAAAAAAGTTTCATGTTTGTTTTCCTATCTTACTCTACTTTTAAGACTACAAATTTGAGGTCTGGAAAGTCTATTTTTTTACCCTGATCCTACTTTATTTTTGGATATAATTCCACTAAATTGAACCAAATAAGAAAATGTAACCCTTTAAATACCATGGAACATGTAGCATAATCAAGCAAAAGGGTCTATGGCTGGACACTATATATCCTGATGACAGAACAGTAATTATAAATAATATCTAGCTCTTTGGTAGCACTTTACATCCGATTTCAAAGCACTTCACAAAGGAGGTAAGCAAAATTATCCCCATTTTACTGATGAGGAAATTGGGGCACCAGAAGATGAAGTGACTTGGCCAAGGTCACCTACCCCTCTAGTGGCAGAACTGGGACTAGAACTCAGGTCTCCTGACTCCTAGTCCAGTGCTCGATCCAGTAGGCCAGTGGTTCTCAACCAGAGATAGGTGTACCCCTGGAGGTATGCAGACATCTTCACTGAAGTGTAAGTACAATACTTACATTCCAATTGATTTATTATTGATTATTAGATCCAATTATTTTATAATTATATGGTAACAAAAAAAATTCAGTAATAGTGTGCTGTGACACTTTTGGATTTTTATGTCTGATTTTGTAAGCAAAAAGTTTTTAAGTGAGGTGAAACTTGGGGGTACACAAGGCAGATCAGACTCCTGAAAAGGGTACAGCAGTCTGGAAAGGTTGAGAGCCACTGTTGTAAACTGCCAATGCTCAGCGCCTCTGAAAACCAAAGCACAATGCCCTAGTTGCTATAGGTACACTGGCACCTCCTGAAAAGCTGTTTGAATGATTTCTTTTAGAAAAAGAATGCTAAAGTTTTGCTCTAAAAACATACCCACACTTTCAGTATATCGATAATACAGCCTAGGAGTCAGGGGAGGGCTGCTCCTCTGCAGACAAACCATGTAGCCACAGAGTCAGGGTTTACAAAACTAAAAAAAGCCCAATCCAAAGACCAGTGAAATCAATGGAAGGACTCCCTTTCACTTGAAAGAGTTTTGGATTAGAGTCTTAGAAAAACTCATATGTCAAACAGGATAAAACTTAACAGAGGCCAAAGACCAATTTTATTGGGTGGGGATGGCTTGGAGATCTAAGCATCACTTCTGGAAGATCAGGATACCTGAAATTACAGGTCCCAAATGTGGCAGGATTCACTTAGTAATTCCACCAGAAAGAGATTTAGCACCACTCAATTTATTGTTTTGAAGATGGAGGGCACAAGAATGACTTTCAGATAAGACCTTATAAACCAATAGTTCTCAAACTGGGGGTTGGGGCCCCTCAGGAGGTCACAAGGTTATTACATGGGGGGTCATGAGCTGTCAGCCTACACCCAAACCCCACTTTGCCTCCAGCATTTATAATGGTGTTAAATATATAAACAAGTGTTTTTAATTTATAAGGAGGGGGTCACACCCACAGGCTTGCTATGTGAAACGGGTCACCAGTACAAAAGTTTGAGAACCACTGCAATATAAACTATGGTTCTGTCTTCCCCTGCTCCTTCAATGACATGAATGTGCTTTTAGCACCTTTTATAAGAGATGGGGATTTACCTAAGGAGGAGGCAATACAAGGGTGAATGGCAGGAGGCGGAGAGCATACACGGAGCATTGTGTAGCACTGAAGATGCACAGCAGATGGAAGGGAGAGTATGTGGGAATGGTGTATAACAACCAGCATACCAGGGGGAAGTACATAGTGGGAAACAATGTAAAATGGCATGTGGCACCCAGTATACCTGGTAGCAGGGGTAGGTGAAATGTGGAATAGTGTGTTGCACCCAGTATACATGATAGGAGGGAGAAGTAAAATGTGGAATGCTGTTTGGTACTCAGGATACATGGCCCAGGAGTCAGGGGGAGGAGAGGTGAAATTGTGGAATGGTGATTGGCACCCAGGGTACATTTGGGGTGGGGTGGGAGGGCAGGGTGAAATGGTGTATAGCATCCAGGGGGCAATGCAGAATGATGTGTGGTACCCAGGATACACGTCAGGCTATGGGGAATGGCGTATGGCACCCACAGTATATGGCAGAGGTGTGAGGGGGAGTTGGAATGGGAGGCGGCACCTAGCACGCATTGCAGGGGGCTGAGGGGGAACTGTGTGTGTCACCCAGCATACATTGGGGGGAAAGGGGTGTGTCACCCAGCATACATTGGGGGGAGGGGAAAAGGGGTGTGGCACCCAGCATACACTGGGGGGGGGGTTGAAGTGTGCCATGGTGTATAGCACCCAGGAGAGGTGGCAGGCAATGGGGCACGGCGTATGGCACCCAGGCGTGGCCTGCTGGGCTCTCTCCCCCAGGCCTGCAGCCAATGGCTCTGCTTCCCTTCCCCTGCACACAGAGCTGGGATCCCATGCTCCAAACCCGCGGGAGTTTGGACCCTTTTCCTGGGAGCGGCTCGGCTGGAAGCGGAGAGAGAAGGGAGCCCGGCAGGACGCCGTGGCCCCTGGCTGAACCCGCCGAGAAGTGGGCGGCCCCGCACAGCTGCAAGGAGGGAGGGGGCGGCGCCCCTCGCAGCGTGCCGAGGAGGCGGGGCAGGGGGAGGAGAGGGCACAGCCGCCGGGGCTGTAACGCACTAGCTCTGCTGGCGGCGGCACTTACTTTTCCACAGCTTCTCTAGATCCGGGGATAGGCACTCCGCCTCCTTCTCCTCCACTGTCATACAAGACCCCACTGATATCGAGCATCACTCCCTTAATGCCTGCAAGCTGCTTTGCCCACTCAGCCATAGCGCGCACAGCCCGGCCTGCGGCTTGCAGCTGGTGCATAAGGTCAACTTAACTCCGCCGAGCCCAGAGCGCTTCCTTCCGCGAGGGCCGCTGGGAAATGTAGTTTTTCATTGGTGGTAATTTCAGCAGGAGAAGGCAAAGTGCGGGGGAGGGGGCGAGATGATGGAACGGGGTGTGGCACCCAGCATACATGGGGGGGAGTGAGGGGGAAATGGAACGGGGTGTGGCACCCAACATATATTGGGGAGGGGCTGAGAGGGGTGGAACGGGGTGTGGCACCCAGCATACATGGTGGGGAGGGGAATGGGGTGTGGTACCCAGCATACATCAGGGGGAGGGGAAACGGGGTGTGGCACCCAGCATATATTGGGATGGGGAGGGGGACCGGGGTGTGGCACCCAGCATACATGGAGGAGGGGCTGAGGCGGGTGGAACAGGGTGTGGCACCCAGCATACATGGGGGGTGTGGAAAGGAGTGTGGTACCCATCATACATTGGGGGAGTGAGGTTGAGGGGGAACGGTGTGTGGCACCCAGCATACATGGGGGGGAGGGGAATGGGGTGTGGCGCCCAGCATACGGTGGGAGGGGTGAGACGGAAGTGGAATGGTGCGTGGCACCCCGCATACATTGGGGAGGGGCTAAAGGAGGGGGAATGGTGTGTGGCACCCAGCATACATTGGGGAGGGGCTGAGGGGGAGGTGGAATGGTGTGTGGCACCCAGCATACATTGGTGGGAGGAGAACGGGGTGTGGCACCCAGCATACATTGGGGGGGTGAAGGGGGAGTTTGAATGGTGTGTGGCACCCAGCATACACTGGGAGGGGTGAGGGGGAGGTTGAATGGTGTGTGGCACCCAGCATACATTGGGGAGGGGAGAGGGAATGGGGTGTGGCATCCAGCATACATTGGTGGGAGGGGAAATAGGGTGTGGAACCCAGCATACATTTGGGAGAGGCTGGGGGGAGGGGGAATGCTGTGTGGCACCCAGCATACACTGGGGGGGGGGGGAGGGGAAAGGGTGTGTGGGACCCAGCATACATGGGGGAGAGGGGCAGGTGGAATGGGGACTAACGGGCAGGCAGCATTTTCAATTCGCTGCTAGTGATGACAGTGAGCAGGGGGAGAAACAGATTATCATGGTGGCTGTCTTGAAGAAAGCGTCTATATACAACTTTAGGTCACAATCTGCTTCATTTGTGGTCTTTTATAATAAATAATAGTAATTACTAGCATGCTAAGGTCTTGCACTTAGCAATCATCATCACTACCAAGTCCACGTCGCCCAGCCTTTTACAAGTCATTACAGTAGTATCTACAACCCATAGCCAAGATGAGGGTCCCTGTGTACTAGGCACTGAACAAACACATAGTAAGTGACTATCTTGTATGGTCACACTTCAGATCACTCACAGACATAGAATCTGATCCCCATCCTAATGAAATTAATGGTAAAACTGTCATGAATCTCAACAGAAACTCTTTTTATTCAAATCTTCCATTTAAAGAAATCACTCCTGCGCTGAGATCAAACCTTCAGAATAGCAGCCTGAGTAAGTTACAGGCACCTGAAAATGACTCATCAGGGAGGAAAGGCTTGTACAGCCTTACCTACAGGCATTGCTATGTGCTCTGCCTGTAATTTTAAAAGGCTGCAAAAAAGCAGGGCAAGGAGAGAAACAATTTAAAATTCTTTATATTATCTTGCTTTTATTATTTTCATGGAAGGTTGCAGATTGCCAGCCATGGAAACTGACATCCTCTACTTCTCCCCACAATGCAGGCTGCAGTGGAAGCTTCTCCACATTGTGCTACCCTCTGTTCCTCAGTTCTCTATTGAAGGGACCGCCCCCAGGGAAAAGAAGGCAGCACCTATTCACTCCTTGGCTTCTGGGATGAGATTGTATACAAGAGAGCCCATTAAATTGATAAGAGAAAGATTAAACCATGTGACACGTTAGCCATGTTGCTTAATGCGCTACTGGAAGGGGCTCCAATACTATGGGGATGAGGATGGTATAAGAACCAGAATAGAATAGAATAGAACTGAATAAAATAGACATATTGCTATAATGAACAGAATTTGCATCTGTGGTTACCAGTAACAAACAGTTGAGAAAATGAGTGGTCAGCATGATAAAGAGTGTTTGAATAAAGAGAAAATTCCAAAGTATGTAGACACTATGAAAGCTGCTCTTTTGCTCAGAGCAAATGTTAACAACACTTCTTCAATGTTTCACAATAAACTCATTGGGACACTAACTTACTGGAAAAAAATCCTCCATTCTAAGAAATATACATGCCACTATTGTTGAGTCAGACGCTGCCAGTAGTAACAATGGCACACACTTATTTTTTAAAAGTGTAGTTTTGTTTGTCTTTTGTGGAAGTATCCCATGACCCTGAAAATGTTGCCACAAAAGTGTCTTGGGTTTTGATTTTGAAAATATGGTCACCTTCACATTAGGGCCTCAGTTTTCAAAAGTGCCCTCTAATTTGGGGGGGGCCTCCGTTTTTGCCTGACTTAGGCACATAGAGCCTGATTTTCAGGGGCACTGTGCACTGAATTCAGTAGAATGACTTGGTATAAATATGGGTTGCCAGCTCGGATCCCATTTGTTATATTGACTGCTTTTTAAGCTCAGCATTTGCAGCACAGGCATATTACCATGCACATTTTTACAGTGTAGTAGAGATTTGATGTAAGTATAAAATGGGACCCATAGAGAGCATATTTATTTTAACTGAGGCTGTGTTGATCAAAAAAGTAACAGAAAGCCTGGCAAGACCATTTTGACCCAGCCAAAATACAGACTAAGCTGAACCTTACAAAGTTTGTGCTTTTACATACAGTACATCCCACTACCTCATAGAAACAATTGAAAAAACACTAGCCTGCACATAAAGAATTGGACTAATCCTCACTATTTTATAATCACGGGTAAGATTTTATGAGTTGTGTTCCAGCCTTACCGATAATATTGTTTTCCCCTTGATACAATGCAGATAGTTTTTGTTCTTAATACTAGCAATAGCCTGCCACAATTCACATAAAATATAAGAAACTATGTTGGAATTATAGTCCACTTTGTTTTGAAAAAAAGCAGAGTAGCCTTGGCACCACTGATTTGCATCACTGCTTCTGGAATAGCCGCTGGCTTCTCCTTACAGATAATATCTAAACAGTGAAATTCATTAAATAGACCCAGAAATGGATCAGGTTATTTAAAACAACATCGCTAATGGTGCAATATCTCAGCTGTCCACACTGATAGTGAACATTGTCTTGGATAGTGTTATCAGTCCAGGACACCCGCTATGAATATTGATCCAGAGCTTGTTACAGCCATCACTTGCCATCAGGACAGGTCAGGGTTGAAACCCACCTAGCATCAAAGCAATTTAAAGACAGGACTCAGACTGAATTTTAATGCCTGAGCTGAGAAATGAACCAACTTCAAGCAAACAGTTAAGACTAATATGTGTGTGTGTGCACATGTGTATGTTAAACTGACAATATGTGAGGATATCTGCTAGCTCAAAAATTTGTATCTTAAAAAAATCCATTACTACAACTCACCTTTTACAATTGTACAGCCACAATATTAAAATATATCCACAAGGCTATATTTTGTAATCTTACATATATGAGATGGTTTGGATTTTCTCTTCCAAAATAAGGCCCTGATCCTGCAAAGACCTATGCATGTGCTTTAAGTTAAGTTAATGCATACATGGACCAGAGGAATATTTCCATATCACAGCATCTGCGATGGCATCATAACTGTTTCTAAGTAATTCGTTACGCCACAGTTACTAGGACTAGCGTGTTGAGTTTTAAAGAGGATCATGTTTCAGACATATTGATAAGAAATATTTAAAGGTCTGGTATCTATTTTCCTTAGTTGATCACACTAAGAACGATATCCATAAGCTATGATCAGGGCCACCCAGAGGATTCAGGGGGCCTGGGGCAAAGCAATTTTGAGGGCCCCTTCCATAAAAAAAAAGTTGCAATACAACAGAATATTATATTCTTGTGGGGGGCCCCTGTGGGGCCCGGGGCCTGGGGCAAATTGCCCCACTTGCCCTCCCCTCTGGGCAGCCCTGGCGGTGACTATTACTCTTCTCCTTCTTTCCTTTTCCTACTCCCTTCTTCCCTACCTCTATCCCAATTAAAAAAAAATACAATCTAAGTATCTAATAAAGCAGTGCCAATTCTTTACTAGGTTCATTTGTCCCTACCCACTGTCTGTTTGTACCTTTAGATTGGAAGCCCTTCAAGTCAAAGTTTGTCTCTTTTTTATGTTTGTATAGTGCTCAGCACAGTAGAACACCACACGAATTGTGGCATTTGGGCACTGCCATAATATAAATGATGATAATAATTAATCATAATAATTCTGTAATTTGATTCCTGCCCATCTTCATCTTTTTTGTCTCTCTTTCTTCCTATTCAATTATTTTAGGTTCTGTGATATTAAAATGAAAATAAGGGTCAGATTCTGCCACTTTTAATTCCATTACCTTAGTACTGTCAAATTTTGTTTTATTTCTTTAGATTTAACAATAATTTTATCCATACAGAAGCTCTGAGCACCCTAAAAATAATTAATTTCAATGGGACAACTGGCAGTGTAAGATACTACTCAACATGAATAAGGGTGGCAGAATCGATGGCATACTACAGTGCAAAATACATGTTAACAAGATGATTCCCAAATACAAACAACATTAATATTGCCATCCCCAAATCCTTCACCCACAAATAATATTCCTTTTTTCAATGTTCATCCTGATTTGTCAGGTCAAATGCAAACGCCAGAGTGTGAGAAGAAAATCCACCTTATAGATACAGTACACACAGTTTAGTTAGTGTGAAGTTTAAAAAATATACAGCTCTCTGATTGCTTAAACTGGTTATGGGGACTCCCCCCATCCCAAGTTGTGGTCCTGTCAGACCAGGAGGATGGCACACTGGTTGAGTAGTATAGAGAAGCATGCCCTGCTTTTGCCAGCCCTCTACCTGTTTTATATATGAATAGAGGATTTTATTCTCCTGTAGGAATAGGAGTCACTTCCACTGAGAGTTATTCCTGTCCTGTGGTAGTGGAGAATCAAGCCATCACCTTAATCTACCGAGAGAGAGAGACAGAGAGAGAGAGAGAGAGAGCAAGCATGATTATAACTTCTTGTTCAATACTGTAGTATATAAATATTTATTTCTGCCACTGACTTGGTGTGCGAACTTGGGTAACTCACTCACCTCACTTGTGCCTCAGCTTCCTCATCCATAAAAGAGGAATCATATATACTGCATAGGGGTACTGTGAGGATTAATTAGCTTGGACCCAATGCTGCCCTTCATGCAGTGTGGTGACATAAGGGCTGATCCAAAACCCACTGGGGCTAATGGCAAGACTCTCTTTTACTTCAGTAGGTTTGGGTCAGGCCCATAGTTTTGTCACTGATGTCAATGCCACAACCCTCAAGGAATTCAATGAGTGCAGGATCTCATTCTTAATCTTTGAACCACATTTAGATGATATAAAATGCCACATAAGTGCTTAATATTTTTCTGGGACTTTTTAAAACAGAAGGCTCAATCCTGCATACTATGCAAACTCCCACTGACTTCACTGGGAACTTTGGATACACAAGGAATGCAGGATCAAGCCCTTAGATCTAAAGGTGGTTTATACTGTACTCTGTGCTAGGCAGTAACATAATAATGCTGGAATAACACAAGCCATATGTGTGCAGTTGCTCAAGAAAATTTGACCATGCTGTATAAAGATAATATATATTTAAATAGCAATAACCTAAGCCCTGTGTTTTGTTTGTTTAATTATTAAAATTCTTGAATTTTAAAAGATGCTACTTAGATCACTCTGACTTTAGTCTGTTTTCATATTTGACTTATTTTACTTTCTCTTGAGGCTGCAAAACAGGTTCAGTTCCTCCTTTGCTGAATGCTGAAGGTAAAATCCCAGCTAGTAGATGGTTTGCATTATAGAGGATTTTAGCGGGGAAGTTGGTAGGTGTTTTAGAGCCTGGATGAATACTGCAGCAGGCAAGGGGTGGAGAAGTGGCCGTTTGAATGAGAAATGCTAAAAGGACATTGCTGCTTTAAAAGCTCATTTACAATGCCAGCTGGGTATAGGAGGCCTAGAGCTATAATGAGGTGGTTTCTCCTCCTCTTCCTATTTCATACCTGCTAAGACAATATTAATTGCTAACCTATTGCTCCATAACAAAATCGAGAGGGGTTGGCAGTCAGAAGGTTGCAGGAGGGGTGGGGAAAGGAGATCATTAGCCTCCCAGTGCTATTTCCGGATGGATGGTCCTTGAAAAACCTTCTAATTTGCCTTTAAAAGATGTCATGTCATGTCCCAAGCTGCAACCTGTTCGGCCTACAAGGGGTGTGATATGTTCCCAAACCGCAAAGAGACTTATCCTGTGAACTGATTGCTTAGAAGTCCTTTGAATTCCTTGCACTCTGAGAATACTGAGTTCTCTTTTAATGTCTGCCTGATGCCTCCGACCGTGCACCATTGTCAATTAAAATACATTTTTGGAATCAACGTATTTCAGTGGGTTTTAAAATCAGTGTGCAATGAAACTCCTGTAGGACGACCTCGCTATTAGAACCTTTTCTGCTACAAAGGCGTGTGTAAGGTCGGGGCGATTTTGGCCGGCAAAGGGGCTGGTGGGCCTGAAATGGTCCATCGGAGGGTTGAAAGCATTGCAATTTCTATGCACTTTCCTCAATCATATTGCGAATCCAGGTCAGATCTGGAGCGGAGATTTTCGAAGCCATGGAGTTTTCTGCACCTGAGAACGTGCGGAAGCGGCACACTTTGTATACACGTTGTTACAACATGTTGCTGTTCGCCGGTGGCCTCTAAGGAAAGGGCACACGTTATGCATGTTGGTACTGCGATGTCCAAAGTGCTAGGTTAAAACTAGACTCCGTCATTCATTTGTAAGTGGAGCTATAGATTCCCCCAAATCAAACATCTGTGCTCCTCTGGGATTTTAACCCACCCTCTGCAGGGGTTAACCCCCCTCCCCATGACACGTTACTCTGGGAGACACGTCTCGCTCACACCACACACACACACAAGCTGCGTGTGTGAGATCCAACCGGCGGCTCTTGCCTTAATGACACTAGTGCAGCTTTCAAAGACCCCTCTGAAAGCAGCCTGCGCTGCTCTCTCCACGTGGCTGGGGCAGCCAGGCTGGTCGGAAAGCGGAGAAAGTGCCAATGGCCGTGCAGCCCCCTCCTCTGCCCCCACCCCCACTTCCAACCCTTTCACTTTCCAAGCCTGCAGCCTCCTCCTAGACCGAAGCAGAGGAGCCGCTTCACTCCAGAAGGACATCTGCAAAGCGCAAGCTTGCACACCTCAGGACTCTTCCTCCTACGGACAGCGTCCCCGGGGGATCTAACCTGCGGCGAGCAGGACTGAAAGCCACGCATCGAGCGAAGGCATCTTTGGCATCACGTCTCTCCTCCCGGCGAGCAGTTGGCCAATTGTCCGTGCATTTGTCTGGGGGCACCACAACTCTTTCGGGATCTTTGAGGGGGGAATGCTGGAATGTCAGGACAGTGGGGCCAAGGTGGCCCCCATCCATCATAAAATCTCCTTCTCCATCTTAGACATCCTGGATCCCCAGAAATTTACCAGGAAAAGCAATCCGGCGGCACAGAGCAGGGGCAGCATCTCGCATTCAGGAGAGCAAGAGAAAAGTTTTGGCAGAGTTGAAGTAGAAAAGGATACCGCGAATCAAAGGAGCAGCAGGGAAACACTAGAGGCATATGGTAGGAATGCATTCAATCTGCATGGTTATTTTCAAACAAATTAATAGGAAACAGTGCCCTGTCTATCAGCTGAAAGGGGTCGGTTCCATAAATTGTGTGCGCATTCTAAAACAAATTGGATTAAAAACCATGAATGGATTATGTTTTAGTGTGTTTGCGAGGTGTTTAGTGGGTGTGCAGGAAGAGGTCATGTAACAGGCAACAGAACGGGTCTGTATTTTGTTTAAAACCGGATGATTAAAAAAAAAAGCTAGTTGACTGTCTCGTTTTGATGCTGAACTATTTGAGCACCTGAATTAGAATGGGAGTAGAGCCAGGACTCCCACAGAACAGCAATACATTGCTGATGAGCAGAAGTCAAAATTGGCTCGTGCAGCCTGTGTCAGCGATGGACACGGAGATATTTATTAACCCCTTCCGCAGAATGTTTCCCAAGCAAGGGCAGGCAGCAGCGGTGTGGGGACATGTCACCTTTAAGAAGTTGCCATGGAAAACTGCTTTGGGAGAAAGGTCATTAGGTGCAGATTTCCTTGAGCCGTGACCCTGCTCGGGTCACCGCTTATACTGCAGCGCCCCCAGGTCTGATGGGAAACCAAAAGTTAGATGCAATTGTTTTCGACTCCAGCTTGTTGGCTGGCCCTGATTGGCACTGGGACAGCCAGGCTGGATAATTGTTCAAATCGTCCCCACAAGAGGATGCCTTAGCTCCCCATTGATCGATATCCTATTACTGACTCCTGCATATCTCCTTCCCACAGCTTGCAGTACCAACTTCAAACCTCTTTCCCCCTGCCTGATCCTAATATTGTTCGATTAAAACTTACCTTTAATAGATGACATCTATCGATCCGCCCCTCACAAATCTGAAACTCTATTAGCACGGCGGGGAAGAGCAGATGGAAAGGGGGAGGGGATTTTTGTCTCTTTAAAGGGGACTTTAATAACTTATTTAATTGGCCAGAGATCCATGACCGCCGCACACAAACGAGTTTCGCACAGCTTGGAGCACATAAAGGGTTTATCATATTAGACAGTCAGGTTTTTCTTAAAGGGCAAATGATCATTTTAAAAAAAAATATCTGATTTTTTAAAAAATATTTTAGGAGGGAAGAAAATCCCAAGTTTTCTCCCGTTCTAAAGACGGATCGGAAAGATGAGCTCCCTTAAATTGCTCATTCTGGGGGCAGAAGGAGGGGGTGTCTTTTGCAAGCTGAGTTTAATAAACAAATGTGGAATTGACATCAGCCGGCAGCAGGCGCCTGCCCCAGCCGCGCGTGTCCCCGGTGACACAGATGCGTGCGGAGAGCAGCTGGCGGGAGGGGAGCGCTGGCGCAGGTCAGCTTCGATCAGCGGCAGGCGCAGGGATGTGGCAGGGAAAGGGCTCATCCTGTCACTCTGATCAGCCCCCTTCTTTCCCTTAGATGCCAACTCCAAGGGAGAGAGCGAGGCGGCGTCCACACTGGAGGGCTCCGCGTGCGAGGGGGAGGAGCCGGCCCCGGGACCGGACCGGAGCCAGCCCGCAGCAGCCCCACCGTGCTTGCACGACTTCCCCGGCTCGCCTGATCCGGAGGAGAGAGACGATCCCGGCTCCCCGCGAGCCTCCAAGCGGCGCCGCGCCGAGCCGAGCTGCGCCAAGCCCCGGCGGGCCCGGACGGCCTTTACGTACGAGCAGCTGGTGGCCCTGGAGAACAAGTTCAGGGCCACCCGCTACCTGTCGGTGTGCGAGCGCCTCAACCTGGCGCTGTCGCTCAGCCTGACCGAGACCCAGGTCAAAATCTGGTTCCAGAACAGACGGACCAAGTGGAAGAAGCAGAACCCCGGGGCGGACGGGGCGGTGCCGCCGGCAGCCAGCGCCGCGGCGCCCCCTTGCGGAGCAGGCGGCGGCAGCCCCAGCCCGCCGGGCCCTAGCGCCCTGGCCTTCCAGACTTTCCCCTCCTACCCCGCCGCCAATGTCCTCTTCCCAGCGGCTGCTCCCCTGCCCCTGGCCGCGGCGCCGTTCCTCAGCCCGGCGTACCTGGCCCCCTTCTACACCCCGCACCTCTAAAGAGCCCGCCCGACAAGTTCCAGCCTTCCCCAGCCTCCGCGGCCCCTGGGCTGGGGGCAGCCCGCGGGTGTCTTGCTGCTCCTCCGCCAAGGGCATTCACAACCCCCGCGCTCCCCTCCCGGGGGGATCTCAGCCCCTTAGCCGGCAGCCTGCCCACGTGAACACCCGCCACAGGAGCGCAGGAGAAACAGACATCGCCTTTGCCATCGCAGAGAGTGTCCCTCCCGCCCCGGCTTCCCCTCTCCCCCGGCTGGAAGGAATGGCAGAGGGACGCAGGGCACACGCGCTCTTTTGGTTGAGGTATCCAGTTCAGACAGCAGCGGTCCAGTGTTTGCTGTCTATGTGACCGACCGGAGCGTGCAGTCAGAACCGAGGAGAGACTGCTCGTATGCAACATGGAGTTTGGAAACTGGAGAACTTTAATAAAACGTGCATTGCACTACGCTCAGGTTTGCCATCTTCCCACGTGTTTGGTATTTTAAAGCATTCTTCCCCAGCATAGTTTACGCCCGATCTTGGTCCTACCGCCGCGAATGGGAGTTTTGCCATTGGCTACCGTGGGAGCCAGGGTCGGGCTCCTCCCGTTAATCCCTTTAAATTGATGGATATCTATGAGCAGAGCAGCCGCGCTTCTGTAAAGGCATATTTGAGTTCAAGTGTAGTTTGTGGCATGTAATGATTGATTTCTTAGATTATACTTCACACTTGTGCTGCGCTATATCTTTGAATAAACAAAAATAAAGGTCCTAATATACATAGATAAACAACTGTGACAAACCAAATAGGTGGAACATTCAAATGCAGACATTAAGTGGTCCAAATATTTATACACACATATATCATTTACTATTTTTCCTCATTAGGCTCCAGAGTTCAAATGTACATTTCTGATGGTTGCATGGTAATTTAAAGTGTAAGAAGTTGATTTTTTTTCTAGTCTTCACAGAAACATGTTGGGGGGGGGAACCACTGGATTTTATTAGCATATTTGAGATGTAATCATAGGCATAAGAGATGGAAAAGATAACCCTCTTTACATTTACTGTATCTAACACTAATTCTTCCAAGTTCGTCTCCTGAAGTTTCCTTTTAAAACATTTCTCTTTGTAATTGGCTTGGCAGGGCATACCTCAGAACCTGAAAACTCAGAAACTCTGACACTAGTTACTGTTGCTTTTATATGAATGAGCCTGATAAGAACTAAAGATGCCCCTAAGCCCCACTTTTATCTCTGGAGATCGGTTACCTGTTTCAGGTGGGTAATACAACCTTGTAAAGGGCCAATTGCTGTAACCTTTAAAATCATGTTAAAAAATTGAAAGCTAGGTGTCTGGCATCCCAAGAAATTAATGAAGAGAGTTTGCTAGTGGGAATAGGAAAGTACTACTGTTTACTGGTACTTGAAACTCTAGTTCTGTAATTGTCAGGCAGGGTGTGGGAAACCTGGCTGACAAATGAGGAAGTATCCAATTATTGGTGATCTACCTGCTACCTCTCTACCTTTCATTTCTACTGACTTCGGTGGGCTTTGGATCAGGCCTTAGATCAAAAGAGCTTTTTTCTGCAATTATTCTTTTAATAACACAGCATTAATGCCAAATGAGGTAGAAAACATACATAATAGAAAAGTATTACATTCTTATTTTTAAAAGGGGTGGTTGTGGTAGAAAATATTTAAAGTGCAGAGCTTCCAGTATGCAGTGAACTCTTTTTCCATAACAGAGGAATCTGATTTTTTTTTAAAGGATTTGTTAGAGAGGAAAATCACATTTCATCTTCATCATTACAAGCACCACAATGAAAAAGAATTTTAGCTGGGGGCTTATCCATCTCTGAACTGCCAGGAAGTAATTGGTTCACAAAAATCTGTCTCATGCAGTTTGCACAAATTATTACAACATGTTGTTCAAGAACGTATCTCTTCAGTGTCATGATGCTGAAAGTGCACATTGGCTTTCCAACCAAAAAGGTAGCTGGTAAGTCCTATCTATCTATAGGTGTGTTTGTCTAAATAAAGCAGTTTTAAAAATTATACTTTGTTTAATTGTTCTTAATAATTCTCAGATGAAATTATTTTTGGTTTGTGGGCTTTCCCCCGCCCCCCAGGGTCCAAACCTAGATAATGCCTTGCAAAACTAACCTGGCCATGACCCCATGAATCCTAAAACTCCTTGGTTCCTGAGCCATCATTTTCAGTTCTGTAAAACCCATGAACCCTCTAGCGGCCAGATAGAGTTACTGCATTTATTCTCTTACCAGAAGGTAAGTGGACCAGCCTCCTCTTATGGTACCAACCAATCATAGAATCATAGAACTGGAAAGGACCTCGAGAGATCATCTAGTCCAGTCCCCTGCACTCAAGGCAGGACTAAGTATTATCTATACCATCTCTGACAGTGCTTCTTCATAAATAGACTGAAGACTGGTAAAAGGCGATGGTAAAGTGGACACCTGTTTTTAAGCAAATCACCTTCATGGCCTGCATAACTTGCAGCTTCCTGGGGAGCAAGTATCTGAAAAACACTCTTATACTCAGGTGTTATGAATAGATGCTTCCTGTGCTTTTGTCAAGCCACTGGGTGGACTAACTAAAATTGATTTTGCAGCTCCTTTCGCATAGAACACATTTTTTATAAAACAAATGTTACACAATGTCTTTTAAACTATCATATCTATATAGACATAGATAGATTAGATGGTAGATAAACCCATCACTAGATGGTTTGATTCTTTCAGGTAATAGCTACACTAGAAATAAACTATGCTAGGTTACAGCAAAGTTACATCTTTAAGGTAAACGGTATAACTGGGAGGAGGTGGGATCATTATAACTGTCTGAAATACCTCCAAAGCTGCTGCTGCTGTCTTTTATGCATGGTGTTAAACGGCAGTCAGTTGCTTCATACATTAGGAGGCAGAATGGATTAATGCCATAGCAGTTAATGTCTAGAGGCCTGGGTTCAAATGACTTGAGTATTATTTAAAAGGAATATGGTGGTCTCAACATGGTCCTCTAAACCAGTGCTTCTCAAAGCCAGTCCACCACTTGTGCAGGGAAAGCCCCTGGTGGGCCGGGCCGGTTTATTTACCTGCTGTGTCCGCAAGTTCGGCTGCTTGCAGTTCCCACTGGCCAATGGGGGCAGGTTCCGCAGGTTTGCCGCTCCAGGCCAATGGGGGCTGCAGGAAGCGGCGGCCAGCACATCCCTCGGCCCGCGCTGCTCCCCGCAGCCCCCATTGGCCTAGAGCGACGAACCGCGGCCAGTGGGAGCCGCGATCGGCCGAACTTGCGGACGCGGCAGGTAAACAAACCGGCCCAGACTGCCACGGGCTTTCCCTGCACAAGCGGTGGACCAGCTTTGAGAAGCACTGCACTAAAGCACTCAGGAGGGGGATGGGACCACTCACTGAGATGAATGGAGTGGCTGACACATCTCAGAGCTATTTTGTTTCAGATTGCATTCATCTGCTTGGGGTGTTCTCATTCAGCCGAGAACATCATATTCAGATGAATGGGCAACTTCACACCTTTCAGAGGTCCCAGATACTGCAGATGGATGTGCAGAGGAGATCTTTCCCTCCATTCTCTAACTGTACCCTTCCTGTTTCAAGTATCATGCTTCTAAGTGCTCTAAAATTCAATTGCTTGTATGGATTTTCTTGAAATTTGCTATGCCTGGTGGGAGTGCAGAGTAGGGTTAGAGAGCCAAATTTGAGGTCATTTGATTTAGGGGTTCCAGAGATATAAGCTATTTTTAAAAAAGTTTCTAGGTTTTTTTTTAATTTGTTTTTTGCATGGAGCTAGATATCCAACTGTTGCGGTGATGCAGGTCAACATTGTCTCAATAGGTCAATTTCCCCCCAAAGTAGTGCATGGCAACCCCTAAATCTTTTGGGGATCCACATTGAGAACAGTATTTAACAACATGTTTATTTTTTAGCTTGTGTAGATATGTAGTCTGAAAGGAACACAGTGTGCATGCCCCAATAAAGAAAAGAATGTGAGAGGGTTTCTATACAGCCACTTTATGCTTGCCTGGGTAGTTCAAGGGAATGTGCCAAAGCTGTTCTTCTGGGGAACTCCCCACCACTGACCTTTCTAGTTCGAACCTTTGTACACCTGTGCAATAAAGATTTAGCGGGAGATTGAGCAATGAGGCCAGAGAGTAGGCAAGCCTTGGGTTGGTTGAGAAAAATCTGTATTTTACTAGCTCCTGGGGGTTGGTAGGAAGTGGCTACTTCTTGACCTTGGGGCAGATTAGCATGGTGTTTCCAAAATCATATAGTGCGTAGGTTTGGCACTGACAGCACAGATCGTATCTTGACCACTGAGGGTAAAAATATACGTGTACTGTCAGGGTTGCCAGTGTATGGATTCTGGGCAATTCCTGGATCACAAGGCTGCAGAAGTTTGAGGGAAAGCAGGGAGCACACAGGAGCGGTGCCAGGGTTTTTTGCCGCCCTAGGCGGCAGCACTCCTCCTCTGAGCATTCGGTGGCGGGGGTCCTTCCGCTCCACGTCTTCGGAGCACTTCGGCGGCGGGTCCTTCACTCGCCCCAGGCTAGTAGAGCAGAGCCATTCGTGGTAAAGGCTGCAGCAGAACTCCACGGAGAGGTGGGGCAGTCAGCCTCGGACCACATAAGGTGCCCCTTAACATCCCGTGTGCCCCCCCCCCATTTCCGCCCAGGCTGGGGTGTGTGTGTAAAACTCTGCAGATAAACTTTTGAACTCTGGGGCAGCACTGACCAGGGACAGAGACTTTGGGGTTGTTGGACTTTTGGGTGATTGGAGTTAAGACCCTGAGGGGAAAAGGACTCTGCCAAACTTACTTGGGGTGGGTCTTTTGCTCATGGTTTGTGTTATGAATCCTGTTTGTGGTGTTTCCCCAACATAATGCCGCATTGTTTCCCTCCTTTATTAAAAGGCGTTTGCTACACTCAGACTCCATGCTTGCGAGAGGGGAAGTATTGCCTCCTAGAGGCGCCCGGGGGGTGGTATGTAATTGTCCTAGGTCACTGGGTGGGGACTCGAGCCGGTTTTGCATTGCGTTATTGAAACGGAACCCCTAGATACTAAACCCGGTCCTTGTTGCTGCCAACTCAGAGGGGCAGAAGGGTTACAACTATAAAGGCTGCCCATGCAGGGTTAACTCTGCCCTCTGGTAGGTGCATTAATGGGGGACATATGGTCATTGTTGAAAGAAGGAAGACTTATGGTTGCATGGACAACTTAATTACGTATTTCCTGTTTTCAGAAGTTTGAGTTTTGCTCAATTCAACATTCTGCAAGAGACAACATACCACTAAGCAACCTTCATTCTGTGTTAATGTGGGTTTTTTGCCATTGAATTATTTATTATATGTATTAAAAGAGTCACATGTTTTATTATGTTTGAGAGTCTGATCAACTCCCAGGATGAAAATAGTAGTGGTGCTGCTGGTCAGCACTTAAGGTGTATTAGAATCATACTTAAAAGCTTACAAAACATCTGCCCACACTATGCCTTGCTATTGATAATATGATCAGTTTTCCACTTTAATAAGGAAATATTATGACAAAGTGTGTAAGAACATTACATATTAAAATAAAAGGAATGGTAGGGCACTCGTTTCCTCCTTTAAGTTTTCAGCATTGACATTCATGTGCCTTTTTAAGGCACCAGGGTTTGTAAAATATTTTGTCTCTCTGTTTGGCTAAATTACTCTAGTTTCCCAGAAAATCTTAATACTTAATTCTTACGTATGCCAATTAGGGAGAGAAAAGCTGACCAAATGACTTTTTCCATCCTCTATCTTAGCCAGGAAAACACTTATCTTTATAGCAAAGACAGTAGCTCTGGAGTCATAGCTTTAATGCTACTTTACAAAAAAAAAAAAAAAAAAGTCAAACACATCCTCAACTTTATATTAGTTCTTGTGTACCACACAATGTTGAAAGAATGATGAGTAGCAGTGAAGAGCAACATTACTGCAGATTATGCAGCATTGATCACAATCCATCAAGTGATGGTCTGGCTAAATGGTACAAAGTGGTCCAGACATTACTCTTTATTTTCTCTTTTGTCCATGGGTCAGCTGCCCCTGAGGACGATCTCTTTGTCAGTCAGCTCTAGATATGATAACGTGCCACTTACCAAAGCTATGTTTCCAAACCCGGTGCTGAGAACTAAATTGTTAGCAATTGTTCCATCATTCAAACATTAGATTGTCCGGATTATGTTATTCTCAATATAGGCCTTTATCGCTTCTGTAAATGTTCCATTGAGGATCCATTATCTCTCGGGCAAGGCATGACTGCTATGAATACGTAGTTTTACAATAATCTCAGGCAAAAATTGGCTTTACCCACAGATTAACATAAATGTTATATGTGAACTACAATTGTGTCCCACATGTAAAATACAAAGAACAAATCTCTCTTAAATTACAACAGTTTTAAATGAAAAATGTTCTAGTAAATATAAGGAAATTAGTCTCTCTCATTCCCATCCGGTCCTTCCCTGACTCCCGTAATAATGTCAGCTGTATTCATGCATGAGCAACTGAGAGTTCAGACTGACTGAACAGCAGGCAACTTCTTAGTGGGTCCTGCAAACACACACACATTCTTGCCTGCACTCACTTCATTCTAATTCTAGAATAACAACATGGGATTTGCCACAGCAGATCAGACCCTGGGCCATCTAATCTGGTATCATGTCTCCAGCAGTGGCCGATATCCGATACTTCATAAGAAGACAACCAAAGCACTACAGTGCACTTACCAAACTGTACTGTGCTGTATGGGGGGAACACGGGGTGGATTTCTTTCCTGACCCACATAGTGATCATCACCCACCATGAATCATGAAACTTGTTTAGCCTTCTCATAACAGACATAACTAAAATGTTATTGTTGGTCATACAAGCAAACATCCCCTTATAAAATCTACTCTATTTAACCCTATGACCTACAGAATTATGCTAGAGCTGGTCACAACAACATAGTTAAGGATGCATTAGAAATCTTAGTTTAAGTGTAGTTTTATACTTTTATTTTGTAAAAATCTCATAAATATAGCATAGGGTCCGATGGCTTTTGATACTGAGAGTATAAAACAGACAGAGTGGACCCATACTGGGCCCTTCTCCTGCCCCCACCTATGCTGCAAGCAGCCAAGTTACTGAGAAGAAGACAAGACTCCAACACAGGAGACTGGCCCAGGTTTAAGGAACAAACCTATATATTAAGGACTGCAATATCCAGTGGGGTGAGAAAAACTGCTTAATCTAGTTGCTGCCCTGTCTAATAGGGTTGAGAGTTTAGACTGCGTGCTTATATTTTATTTTATTTTGGTAACCACTCTAACTTGTTATGCTTTGACTTATAATCACTTAAAATGTATCTTTATGGTTAATAAATCTGTTTGTTTATTCTACCTGAAGCAATTCATTTGGTTTGAAGTGTGTCAGAAACTCCCCTTGGGATAACAAGCCTGGTACATATCAATTTCTTTGTTAAATTGATAAACTTATATAAGCTTGCAGTGTTCAGCGGGCATAACTGGACACTGCAAGACGGAGGTTCCTAGGGCAGTGTCTGGGACCGGAGATATTGGCTAGTGTCATTTGGTTGCACAGTCCAAGGAGCAGATTACATGCCAGCAAGGCCGGCTCCAGGCACCAGCCAAGCAAGCTGGTGCTTGGGGCGGCAGCTTGTAGGAGGCGGCATTCCGCCCAATCCTAGGGCGGCACGGCTGCTTTTTTTTGGTTTTTTGTTGTTGTTCTGCTCCGGCCGCCCTGTAGGGGGCAGCGGCATGGAGGACCGGAGCGCCCTGCAGCAAGCCTGGCAGGGCAGCCCGCGTCCTTCCCTCCCCGCTGACCGGAGTGGTGCCGAGCCTCCCGGCAGGGGGCACAGCAGGAGGGGTTGCATGGCAGCGCCCCGCTGAAGCCCTAGCCACCCCCCTTCTCTCTCTCCCACCGCTCCCTCCCCTTTCCCCCGGGGCACATCTGCAGGGCAGGGAGTCCCCCTGCACCCTGGATCCGGCTGCGCCACGGGTTTTTTTTTGCTTTGCTGTTCTGGCCGCCGCATTTTTTTTTTTTTTTTTGCTTGGGGCGGCCAGAAAGCAAGAGCCGGCCCTGCATGCCAGAGACTGTGTGTGAACAGCCCAGGAGTGGGGGTTTTCACAGCTAAGCAGGGTAAGGCTGGCTCCCAGAGTCAAGGATTGGAGTGGCCTAGCAGATCACCAGTCCAGATAACACCAGAGGCAACATCACACTACAATTGCTAAAAACCATTTTTATGTTTACCCCATTATTTAATAAAGCTATTTGGATGCTATATTTGGCAATCTGCCAGTTTTATAGCATGTTCAGAAAAGTGATGAAAATAAAGACACCTGGGTGTTTATCAGCAAAGGCCTTACAAATCATAAGAGCTGATCTATTAAATGCCTCATCAGTCTGCTAAGAAGTCAGGTCGCCAAGGAATGATTGGGTAATGATGGTTTGGGTCTATGTATTGGCCAGGAATGAGAAAAAAAATCTGTTTTTTAGCAGCTTTAGAACTAGCAGACATCTGGTAACATTTTTGGTTAGTAAAATCTTCCTAGAGAAAAGTGGATTCTAGGACTGCAACATCTTCAGAAGCTGGACAAATTCTTGTTTTCCACTACAGAATATGACTGCATATCAGCTCCAGTCATTTTAAAAAAACAACCAGGAGTCTGGTGGCACCTTAAAGACTAACAGATTTATTTGGGTATAAGCTTTCGTGGGTAAAAACCTTGAAGTGAGGTTTTTACCCACGAAAGCTTATGCCCAAATAAATCTGTTAGTCTTTAAGGTGCCACCAGACTCCTTGTTGTTTTTGTAGATACAGACTAACACGGCTACCCCCTGATACTTCTCAGTCATTTTAAATAGAGCTTTATGGTTCCTCACTGACGTGGGAGCTGCCACATTCCAGAACCTATTTCTGGTATTACACTCAATACAAGTTTTGCAGGAAAGATGTTGATGATTGCAACTCATTTACAAACTGCATGATACTGGCGTGTTTCAGCTTTTTGGTAGGTGACTTTGTACATCTCTGGTGGTTTACTCATATGTTTCATTGTGGCTGTCATGATATCTTTTATCTATATACGCACACACACGGTGCTAGTCACCTCGATTTTGAGGCTGACGTTGCCAATCACAGTTTGTACTAATGGGTCTTGGCATGACTCTATAGCCCAATCCGGGAAGAACAACAATTACTACACTGGCCACTGTGGCTATGTCTACACAAAGATAAAAACTTGTGGCTGGCCTGGGTCAGCTGACTTGGGCTCGTGGGGCTTGGACTCTGGGATTGAAAAATCCCCGTGTAGATGCCCTGGCTCAGGCTGGAGCCCAAGCCCAAACATCTACAAAGCAATTTTTAGTCCCATAGCCTGAGCCCTGCAAGCTGGAGTCAGCTGACCTGGGCCAGCTACAGCCATGGCACAGGTCTTCTATCTCTTTGTAGACGTACCCTGAGCCAATATTGACACCCCATCAGCACTTCTTAGAGGTATCAGGACAAACGCAGACTGGGTAGGGCTGTACACCTCTTTGACCGCATGATAGAAACCTTTGGAGTCATGTTTATCAGCAAGGGCCTGTAGTTCATCCGCTTTATGGTCAAACCACATCTTTTGCATTTGGTGGCGTTTGCACTGGAGTGTGCTGCAAACTGCCCTCCATATAGCCTTTTTCAACTCAGAGAGTGGGTCAGTTAAAAGTGTGGCATGTGTTTGTGCTTGACATCAAGGAGATCTGATATTTCAAGATCGTTATCATTGAATCAGTCCGCATGACAGTGTTTTGTATACCTGTCACAGGGTGCACTCACTGCTAGTGGCACCTGCTCCTGGCCATCCTGGGATTAGCTCTGGCCAGGTATTGTGCCCTCCTCTGGTGGTGTTTCTTCCATCATCCTCTCTCCCTGCAGACCCCTCTCACTCCAGGAACTGCAGCCTCCTTTTCGTGACTTAACCCTCAGGCCAGGTCATTATGTGGTTCCCTCTTCCGGGGTAGGGCGGGGTAATCAAAGTCCCACTCTACAAAATGGCAGTCTTCCCTTAGAATCATAGAAATCATAGAACTGGAAAGATCTTGAGAGGTCATCTAGTCCAGTCCTCTGCACTCAAAGCAGGACTAAGTATTATCTAGATCATCCCTGAGAGGTGTTTGTCCAACCCGCTCTTAAAAATCCCCAATGATGGAGATTCCACAACCTCCCTAGCCAATTTATTCCAGTGCTTAACCACTCTGACAGTTAGGAAGTTTTTCCTAATGTCCAACCTAAACCTCCCTTGCTGCAATTTAAGCCCATTGCTTCTTGTCCTATCTTCAGAGGTTAAGAAGAACAATTTTTCTCCCTCCACCTTGTAACAACCTTTTATGTACTTGAAAACTGTTATGTCCCCTCTCAGTCTTCTCTTCTCTAGACTAAACAAACCCAATTTTTTCAATCTTCCCTCATAGGTCATGTTTTCTAGACCTTTAATCATTTTTATTGCTCTTCTCCGGACTGTCTCCAATTTGTCCACATCTTTCCTGAAATGTGGTGCCCAGAACTGGACACAATACTCCAGTTGAGGCCTAATCAGCGCGGAGTAGAGCAGAAGAATTACTTCTTGTGTCTTTCTTACAATACTCCTGCTAATACATCCCGGAATTATGTTTGCTTTTTTTGTAACAGCGTTACACCGTTGACTCGTATTTAGCTTGTGATCCACTATGACCCCCAGATCCCTTTCCACAGTACTCCTTGCTAGGCAGTCATTTCCCATTTTGTATGTGTGCAACTGATTGTTCCTTCCTAAGTGGAGTACTTTGCATTTGTCTTTAATTAATTTCATCCTATTTACTTCAGACCATTTCTCCAGTTTGTCCAGATCATTTTGAATTTTAATCCTATCCTCCAAAGCACTTGCACTTACAAAGTTTGGTATCTTAGGCAAACTTTATAAGTGTGCTCTCTATGCCATTATCTAAATCATTGATGAAGATATTGAACAGAACCGGACCCAGAACTGATCCCTGCAGGACCCCACTCGTTATGCCCTTCCAGCATGACTGTGAAACACTGATAACTTCTCTCTGGGAATGATTTTCCATCCAGTTATGCACCCACCTTATAGTAGCTCCATCTAGATTGTATTTCCCTAGTTTGTTTATGAGAAGGTCATGCGAGATAGTATCAAAAGCCGTACTAAAGTCAAGATATACCACATCTACCGCTTACCCCCATTCACAAGGCTTGTTACCTTGTGTCAAAGAAAGCTATCAGGTTGGTTTGACATGATTTGTTCTTGACAAATCCATGCTGACTGGTTATTCATCACCTTATTATCTTCTAAGGGTTTGCAAATTGATTGCTTAATTATTTGGTCCATTATCTTTCCGGGAACAGAAGTTAAGATGACTGGCCAGTAATTCCCTGGGGTGTCCTTATTTCCTTTTTTATAGATGGGCACTATATTTGCCCTTTTCCTGTCTTCTGGAATGTCTCCCGTCTTCCATGACTTTTCAAAGATAATTGCTAATGCCTCAGATATCTCCACAGTCAGCTCCTTGAATATTCTAGGATGCATTTCATCAGGCCCTGGTGATTTGAAGACATCTAACTTGTCTAAATAATTTTTGACTAGTTCTTTCCCTATTTTAGACTCTGATCCTACCTCATTTTCACTGGCATTCACTATGTTAGATGTCCAATCACCACCAACCATCTTGGTGAAAACCGAAACAAGGAAGTCATTAAGCACCGCTGCTATTTCCACATTTTCTGTTATTGTCTTCCCCTCCCCATTGAGTAACAGGCCTACCCTGTCTTTGGACTTCCTCTTGCTTCTAATGTATTTGTACAATGTTTTCTCGTTACCTTTTATGTCCATAGCTAGTTTGATCTCATTTTGTGCCTTGGCTTTTCTAATTTTGTCCCTACATACTTGTGTTATTTATTTATATTCATCATTTGTAATTTGGCCGAGTTTCCACTTTTTGTAGGACTCTTTTTTGAGTTTTAGATCATTGAAGATCTCCTGGTTAAGCCAGGGTGGGCTCTTGCCTACGGAGTGGGATAGTTTGCTCTTGTGCCCTTAATAATGTCTCTTTGAAAAACTGCCAACGGTCTTCAGTTGTTTTTCCCCTTAGACTTGCTTCCCATGGGATCTTACCTACCAACTCCCTGAGTTTGCTAAAGTCTGCTTCACTGCTCTGAATGTGCCACTTCTCCAGTGGCTGGTAGGGGAACCCACCTCTACTCTGGGTTCCAGCTCATGGGCCCTCCGGTCAGCAGCCAAGACCTGCGCTGTCCTACCTTGCTGCTTTCTCCCTGAGCCTTTTCCCATCTTCCTGGCTTCCTCCCTCTCTGGGTTTGCCAGCCTCCCAATTCCCTCCTCTCAGGGAGTAACTGTGGACTACCATCTATAGTCCTGAACACACCTCTCTCCTCCCAGGGAGTGACTGCAGACTACTTTCTTTCTACCTCCTTCTGTTGCCAGCTACCTAGCTTTATACAGGCCCCTTCTGTTCCTGTACAGCTGAGCCTTATGTCTGATTAATCAATCCCTGCTCCATGGCTCCTCCTCTAGGAGCCACCTATAGGTTAATTGGGCCTAATTTACCCTCTCAGGGCCAGTGTGGGGAGTACACCCCATCACAATACCCATCACAATCCACAATAGTGTTATAGATAGTGTCATGCAGGGATACCATTCAGTAGATATGTCATCACTGATTGTTAGAAAAGTTTCTAATATAATAGTTAGCGGTGGTGAAAATTGTTCGGTGACTGTCAGATTTTTCAGCTGGGCAATACGCATTTAACTAACTAGTTTTTACACATTTTTAGCTGAAAAGAGAAAGAAAGATTTGATCAAATAAAATTGGTGGATAGTCCAACAATCAGCTTTGTTATATGCACATCTCGTAGGTCGTGCTGTTGGCCCAACATGTAGCCGATCATATGCCAATGATGTGAGCAAGGATGCATCCAGATTGTTTTGTATCTGTTGGGGGATGAAGGCAGTGTTTGTAATAACTAGATGGTGCTCAACATGTCGTTAGGTGAAGTTGGCCATTACTGTTCATCTTGCCAATGCCATGTTTGCCACACCCTGCAGAATCATCACCGCCAACATGAGCATTAAAGTTATCTAAAATAATCAACTTGTGTTCATAGGGAGTCAATCGGATCAGGTCATTTAGTTCAGAGCAATATTGATCTGTGATGGTATGCTCACTCCACACTAGCCTAAAAGGAGTTAATGAGGTGAGAAGGAGTTAACCAATTAACCAAGTAAGCCACAGCTGAGGGGAATTAGGTAGCCCAAGTAACCCCTGAATGATGATGGAGCCCAGCTGAGAAGGAACAGGTGGGGCTAGTATAAAGCCAGGAAGCTAGCAGCAGAAAGGGGCTTATTAGAAACTGCACGGCTGGAAACTGGGACCAGGGGGGTTCTGTGCTGCTGATGCCTCTACATTGCCATGGGAGGCTTAGGCTAGGCTACCACAGGATGACCCTGGGAGGCTGGGTATGGCCGGAAATACCACCCCTCAAAGCCCACTGACTGGCTGGTATCAGTACTTAAATCAGGAAGCAATGAAAGGGAGCTGTCTGAGCAACAACACAGACTGCCTGCCTCTCTGCTCCCAACCCTGCTTGCAATTGACCCTAGACTCCAGTTTCCAACCGTGGTTTGTCCTCGACTTTGCTATTCAATTGCTGCCTATAACCTGACCCTGATCTCCTGGTAAACTGATCCTGCCTGCCTCCTGATGCCTGATTCTTGGTTTGCCCCGTGGCCCATTTTGGACTCTAACCTCCTGGTACCTGACTTGGCCTGACTCCTGCTCCTACCACTGGGTCTGACAACCCATGTCTCGGTCATGACAGGACTGCAGTGAGGGAGCCTGTAGCCATTCTCCGGACATTAGAGAGGGAAGGACAAAAACCTAGGGGAGAGGGTGTAGGAAAAGGCTCAGGGAAAGGGTAGTAAGGTTAAAGACTGTGCAGACCTCAGCTGCTAAGGAGAGGGTCCCTGTGCTGGAACCCAGAATACAGGGCAGGCCTGGGTTCCCCTACCAGCCAGTGGGGAAGTGGCACCGTTGGGGCAGTGAATGGGAAGACTGCCTGAGACAGCTTGTATGGAGAGATTCTAATACCTGGCTGGAGGATCAAGCCACAAAGAGAAAGTACCCTGAATCACAGAGAAAAGAGGTGGCAGGGCATATGAACAAGCATCAGAAAGGGGTATCAGACTTGGTTGGAGCTAACCTCCACAGCAGCCAGGAGGAGGCACTCTAATGGTGAGTGAACCTCGTGATATGCTCCTTATCCTCATCAGAATTAGTCATTGTTGGTGCTTAAGCACTAATCAGTGAAGTGTAATATCCACCTCTCAGAGGCAGTTAAAGCTTCATCAGTCTGTCATTTATGGGTAGCTTCTCCAAATGACAGCCTAGATTCTTTTTGATTGCAAAGCTGACTCCTGCATTGTGTGGCTCATTTTGTGAGCATCCCTTCCAGAAAAAAGTGTACTCAGCACCGTCCTCAGCCAGATGACTCTGTTCAGCAAGTCGCATCTTGCTTAGCACCATAATGTCTATACAATCTCTGTCAAGCTCTTGATCAATCACGATCAGTTTGGTTTGGACAATCAAGGAGTGTATGAACATTCTATGTCATAACATTGAGACAAAAGGAACCTTTACAAGGCTTGTTTGAATTTCAACCACATGATCAGACACACTCCAGCTGTGGTAACATGGTGACGGCTGTTCAGGATGAGCAATTTTTAGGGCACCTTTTCTAGTCCCTCCTCAGATTGAGTTGGCTGTGCTGTCTCTGAATAGAGCAGCCGAGTCGATCAAGATGCTTCTGGACTATTGCATCACCTCACGCCAAAGTCTTGACCTTCCCACATGCAGGTTCATGACTATGACTCCTAGCAACGGCCATAGCCTGTCACTTTTGCTGTTCCTCCATCATTGTGGGACTTCTTAGACTGTTGAAGGGTGAGTGAGAATTGGTTTAAAATGGATGAGCAGTTGTGCACCAATTTGCACACTCTCTCGGCCAACAAGTGGCAAGGTAAATGGAGACAACTGAAGGATGTTGTCAGAAAAAATTGGGCTTGGCTTAGGCAGATGGGAAAATACTATCTAGAGCTGTCACATTACTAACAGGGATAGATAAGGTGAAATCACAGATTCATGGGAATAAAAGGGAGTATGGACAAGCTAACCTTGAGTTTCTGCAGGTTTCTTACTGAGTTTCTTGTTAAAAGTTGCTTTTGCTGATACATAGAAATTATGAGGTTTTGCTGTTGTTAGGAAAATGGTTTTAGCCCATTAGGGTGTTATGATTTATTGCAGTCATGCTTTAAGTAAAGTAATTAGATAAGGTATAGATAAGGACTCAGGGGGGGGGAGGGAGGGATAGCTCAGTGGTTTGAGCATTGGCCTGCTAAACCCAGGGTTGTGAGTTCAATCCTTGAGGGGGCCATTTAGGGAACTGGGGCAAAAATCTGTCTGGGGATTGGTCCTGCTTTGAACAGGGGGTTGGACTAGCTGACCTCCTGAGGTCCCTTCTATCCCTGATATTCTATGATTGATTAATGAGGGACAGAAGAGAAGCTCATTGGAACCTAACTCTGGACAAAGCTGCTAGAACTCTCATATCCTGCATGACCATACCATGCAGCACCCAGAGCCCCAGATGATCTGATCCTGACTGGCCATTGGGAAACATCCATCTGCTTTATTGGGAGTGGTGAGTATTGTATCCTTGGCAGATGTATTCTGTTGATTAATTGCTGATAAATAGAGGTTAAGGTTTTAACCGTGTGAAGGCTCTTTCACTGGGAAAAGGTCCTGTAAATCCATAGAGGGCCACTGCACCCAGAGCAGGAGGAGAGGGCTCTAAATTTGTGCGAGTAACACCACCACATGGAGGAGGGATTGGGTTTATGGGAGGCCTCTGGCAGCACCACCTCTGCTTGTTAGTATTTTGCAAGTTTTAAACTAAATTTTTCTAGGTTTTTACCCCTCAAACACAAAAGAACTCACAGGCTGGTTCTACTCTCAATGCATTCAACTGATAAAAGAGACAAGAAGGGAGGCTGCCAACCTTCCATGAATGGCTGATTTTAACGGTGGATTGTCCAGATTAATACAGTATGAATTATGCCACATGACAAATATGATAAAGCTACAGTATCTGATAGAGCAGTGGTTCTCAAACTTATTTGATCATGCCACCTTTCTTTGTGTCTGTAGTAGTTTATACACTCTTCCTCCCGCCACACAAGTACATACACTGATATATGTGGTGGTTCACTTGAATCAGTTTTGGCTTCTTTGTTTTTCACGTGAGTTGTTTTTTTTTCTTTTCGTTGCGTGAATGAGCCAACGATCCATTGTAATGAGAGCAAAAACAAAACTGCAATTTTGGTTCATACTTACAATTAAATGTGCATACCGCATTGTCACAAATGGATTAACATACAGATGGCAACAACTTAGTATACTCCTATGCAAGCTTAACAGAAATCCATCAAAATGCACAGCACCATCTGATGACCAGAGATGTCTGGAGGAATCAGCTTTGCTAGTTATTCATTGCTGTGGGTAAAATATGCACAGTAAGTCCCCCCCTCCCCCCTCAAAGCAGTGGTTCTCAAAGCCGGTCCGCCGCTTGTTCAGGGAAAGCCCCTGGCCGGTCTGTTTACCTGCCGCGTCCGCAGGTTCGGCCGATCGCGGCTCCAACTGGCCGCAGTTCGCCGTTCTAGGCCAATGGGGGCTGTGGGAAGCGGCGCGGGCTGTGCTCATGCCCCTCCACAATACATTCCGCCCACCATCCAGTTTTAGAACCTCTGTCATAGAGCTTAAACATTATGTCGTATCACTTCAGAGGGATCAGGGGTATTCAAGATTTATGCCTTTTTTACTAATGAGCCTGTGATAAACCCAATACTTTCAAAGATACCAGATCAATGTACAAATTGAATACAAATAAAATATTTTGTCCCACCAGTAGACATACTTTTGTTGTTGTAGGTTTGGTAATAAAAGTTATTCTGCTGGCATTGTTTTAGAAAAAGAAGTCTTAAAACATTTATTTAAAAACACAAAGAAATATACGGAGTTTGCAAAGAATAAAAATCAAAGGGTTAGGTCAGATTTGGGGTCTCTGAACCTTAAAGCACCTGACATTACAAAATGAATATCAGTCATGTATAAATGCAGTCTAGTCAGCATAGATCAGTTTTATGATTACATCTTAATGTCTAGAGGCCAATACTTGTGCCAAAGTCTTTAAAACATTATTTTTTTTCCCTAAAGCAAATATAGGGCTTGTGAGAGGTGTTAGACTGACAGCACTTTCCTGACATTTAATCCCTTCCATTTAATTACACTGAAGGAAGTCAGTTTGAAACACAGAACAATTATATATATGACAGCAAAAAATATAATGTAAACTTAAAGTTAGCTGTAGGGATTTATAAAAAGAAATTAAAGGTCTTACTTTGACTACTTGCAAAATTAAATGCCATATTGAACTTGATTTGCAAATTATCATGATTTCGCACTGTTAATTTATGACAGCCATTTTTACCCATTGTATGGGTCTGCCATGTGATAGTTGGGAAGTAACTAGGACCCAAATCCACAAAGGTATTTAGGCTCCTAACTTGGCTCTGGGCCTAGTCTCTTAGCAAGTGTTTCCTATTTTCTGCAAATCTTGCCTTCCTTTGACAATATGCCTTTCCACTTACCAATATCTCAATTTGGTTGATTTTTTTTAAACATTGAATTTTAAAGGAAAGTATGTATACAAAAAGTCTATTAAAAAAACCAACAAATAACATTGTAATTATATGCTAATAGCCTGATTTTCAGAGGTACTGAGCATGCACAGCTACCATTAAATTCACATTCACCAAAAAATTCTTTGAATATTTTTTGGGCTTCCTTTGAGATTCCAGGATAACCTAGCACCAATTTTTCTGTCCTGAGTGAAGTAGTTCAGCAAATGTTTTTTATCATAGGAAGACAACAAGTGGCTAAGTGGTGCAATGGATTAACTTAATAGTCTTTCACCTCAGGGGAACTAAGCTAAATGTCTGATTTGGGGGAGGAGTTATATACACTTTTCAATCTTGAACTACAGTAGATGATTATTCACATCTCCTGCAATTTAGCAAGACTAGCAGTCTCAGCTCTAGAGATGCCAACGATTAAAAGAGCAAGGTACTGCAGGTCAGCATCAATGTGATTTGGTAGAGTTGTTTACAAAGCTTGCCTGGACTATCAATACCCGCAACTCCTGAAATAAAGTGTTTCCAGCTGCCAAGTGCTCAGCCCTGAGACTTATCAAATTGTCAAGCAATTTATTCTTATTACATGGTTAGGTATATCTATTTTAATTTGAGCTCTAATGGCAGCTACAGAAGATCTGTTGATTAGATTTCAGGAGTCTGGAGAACAGGTAAAGAGATCATCTTTTCTGGTCAATAACTGTCAAGATCAGATTTAATTAAGTGAAGTCATTGGGAGTTTTGGGAGGACAAGGAATACAGGATTAGGCTCTAAAGCCTGAAATCACAAAGGTACTTAGACACCTAACCCCAGATTCAGGTGCCTAAATCCCATTTCTAGGCACCACTGCAATCCACAACCCCCCTGCTCAGAAGCTACAGAACACTGTTGGTGTTTATACTCACACGGCACCTAAGTTTTTGTAATAATAGTTCCTTAGGCACTTATGTTTCTACATCTGGGCATGCATGCTGCTGTCTCACTCTAGGCATGAGAATACCTATCTGTTGCCTAAACTCAGAGCGATCCACAAACCAGGGGAAGATAGGCATTCCTCTGCCTAGCTTGCCTGCAGGGCCTAATCTGGTGTGCTCACAGGCTGACCGAATTCCACACAAAATAGCTGAGGGCGGGAAGAGGAGAAGAAGTTCCTTTATAACCTGAAGCCTCCTGGTTAGGGTACTGACTGAGGATATGGGAGACCACCCATTCAAATCCCTCTTCTGCCTTATGAGGAGATGGAATTTGAACAGGGATCTGCTCCCTGTCAGGTGAGTGTGCTTACTACTGGACTATAGAGAGATTCTCAAACTCACACTCTCTCTCTGTAACTCAATTAACATTTAATTATTCAATCACTTAGCTAAAGTGTAACAATTTCAATAGGAGAGACTGAGGGAGTCCTACATTGCCTCAGATAGTTCCCATAGTGTAGTTGTTAGGGAATGTACCTGAGAGACAGCAGATCTCTGTTCAAATCCCTTCTCAGGCAGAGAGGGGACTGGAGCAGGTGGTCTCCTAAATCTCAGGTGAATAGTCTAATCACTGGGCTAAAGGTTATAATGAAGGGGCACCTCCTCCTCTCCCCCAGCCTGTTTTGTGGTGAATTAGGCAGCCTCTGAGGCCTGGTCTACACTGGGGGGGATCGACCTAAGATACGCAACTTCAGCTATGAGAATAGCATAGCTGAAGTCGACGTATCTTAGGTTGACTTACCTCACGTCCTCACGGTGCGGGGTCGACTGCCGCAGTTCCTCCATCGACTCCGCTTCTGCCTCTCGCCACAGTGGAGTATAGGAGTCGATGGCAGAGTGATCGGGGATCGATATATCGCGTCTACACTAGATAAATCGATCCCCAATAGATCGATCACTACCTGCCAATCCGGCGGGTAGTGTAGACGTACACTGAGCATAGGCAGGCACACACCTATCTTGCCTTGCTTCATGGATCACAAGCAGAGACATATGTCTCCTCCAGTCTGGACCTAAGCGCTAATTTCTGTGAGAAGTGCCCCCTGTTCTTTGCAAAAACTCTCACTTCAGACCTGACAGACACACTATACCAAACACAGCTCTTACGTGTTACTCACTATGGATTAATATCCTGCAAGGATCTACAGAAAGCTCGTAACTTGTCAAGATTCATAATCATTGTTAGCTTTATGTAAGGGTTATATTTAAGGAAAAATATATTTATACTGAAAGTATGTTTATGGACTTGGAGTAGAAATTAGTCACTAGGAAATAATGTGTCTCAGTGATGGCCCACTCAGGCAAGGAGAAATTGTCACACTGCCCTGTCTGGGCAGTGATGCAGTGCAAGGCTCAATTGCGCAATACTAAGACTTTGAATGGGAAACTCTCAGAGGCAATGGTAAACAAACAATCAAAGCCACTTAAAGATAAAAATAAATTTTACAACAAGACAAGGGTTCACCTTATCTGTGAAAAGAAGTAAAAGACTGTTTTCAGTAGAACGTAGAGAACAAAAAGCACTCTGTACCTATTCACGGAGGAAAACCCCTTGTGGAGCAGGGGTGCTTTCATGAACATTTGAATCCTGGTAACTGAGAAACCAGCTAGCTCTGTAACAGATTGAACTTTGGGGGGAAATCTGCTTTGTTAGATAGGAAAGGTAACTATTGAAAAGTGTCGACCCAGGTTCACATTTTATGATTTTGTTTTGTATTACAACTGTTTGTTTCCACCACTTTCTCTTATTTCTAGTTAAATCTTTATTCTTTCTAAAATAAACCTATTTTGTTTTATTATAAGTGCTCACAAGTGCTGTGTGGTTTACAGGAGCGATGGTGTAAGGTAAAATTGGCAAACTGGGATACACTGCATCTTAAGGTGCAACAGATCTGGAATTTCTAGAAGTAGCAAGGTCAGTGTATAAGTATAAGTGTCAGGGGCTGGATATCTCAGGTGAATGATTCAAAGCGAATCAGGAATTTGGTACCCCTATTGTTAGCCTGCAAGGAAAAGTTTGGGCTGGCATAGGCCAGAGGAGAGTGCTTGAGTGACTGAAAGACTAGTGGTGTTAGGGAGGAGACCCCTGGAGAACACAAGAAAGACACCCTCTCGCTGGAGGCTAAGGGTAACAAAGTGACTCAAAGTCCTGGGTTGGCTAGCTTAAGTGAGGAGCCACCCAGCGTGCTGGCTTTTGTGGATCATGTTCTTAGGTATCACTTTCTCCCCATTCATTGTATAGGGAGCCTAGGCATCTAACTCAGACTTTGTAGATCCCATTGTTGTTCCTGTGATTTTCTAGGCACCTAGAAGTTAGGCATTATGACGCACAGAGTTGCAATACTTAAGTCCCAGTATGGATCCAGGCCTAAATGCTTTTCTATGGAGGAAAGGTCACAAGTGAGAGAACTGACAATCTGCAACTCTAATGATTTCATTTTGCATCCTCTGTCATTTATTCTGGGCATAAATTTCTATTATTATTATTCATTCTTTTGTCAGCAGGTGCTATTTATCAGAGTCCTTGGAATACTCAGGAATTTCCAGGCCAATTTCTTACGTAATGGGAAGGTAATTCTACACCAGGTTTTAAAGACTCTGTGGTATTTATATGGTATGTTCACAAGTCTGTTGTAGGTTTGGGAATTCAAGAGAACTGAAAACATATTACTGTTGTGAGGATGATCATATATCAGTTTCCATATAACCATATAGATAGATTAGCTGTCTATATCTCTATCTGTTTGTCTGATTTATCTATTTATATCAGTAAAGAAATATGATCTCACACAGAGGAAGCTAGCATAACAAAGTTTTATTTTTGCTCACACATCTCACCCCTAGAATTCACTCTTGCTGGAACATAGCTGAACCAAAACTCTGTACTGTTGTCAGATGCTACCGGTGTGGTGCTCTGGTTGCTCCTATGTTGATATCACTCGGCTGCATGCGTGTGTTCCCTCTGTGTGCTGCCCCAGCTCTGTGCAGATAGCTGACACAGCGAACCCGACGAGAACCCCCAATAACCACAGAGTCTAGTAAAGTACAAAGGCACCTCGGCCAGGTTTATTGCGATCTGGGACACAATTGCAGTTCCCCGCAGATTACTTAGTCTACGGGGCATACTACGAGAAAGTGCCTCTTGGCAAGGACCCAGCTCAGTGGCGGGACTTTCCACTGCCCCCGTGGCCGGACAAAGACACCACCCAGGGATACATTTTTATAGACGGGTACAAACAAGTTACACATCACTCCTGATGTATTAAGGTGCAACCCCTTCACGTAGTAAGGTGCCGCCTCGCACCTTGTACATGTTGGTTCAATCAAAACAACTCTATCCATCATTTTACCCTTTTGCCCCTGTCATTGGGATGGGTCGGCCTGTTCCATGTTATCTGTGGAATGTTCCGGTATAGTGTATCTTGATACCATGTTTATACTTTAACTATGCGAGGTGAATATATATTTATGCAACATCAGCCCTTTTCTTGCCAGCTTCTGTGAGCAGGGCCTGCCTCTTGCTCACAGCTTAACTTTGCTTTATATTAGCAAAGTCTTGACCATTATTTTAGTTTGGTTCAGGCCTCAGGCCTCATACTGGGCCTTCACTTACTACATGTACATGTAGAATTGTAGACATTAGAGAGGAAAAATAATATCCTAAATATATCACTCAGTCCAGTTCCTTTTCAATGAAGAATTATTCCCTTCAGATTTTCTAGTGCTAAATACGGTGTAATTTTAAATGCCCCAATTAATGAGACTTCTATCACTTCCAGGAGTCATCTATTGAACTGCCTAATCAGGAAGTTTTACAAATATTCAGCCTAAATGTTCCTTTATTTAACTTCATCACACTACTCTTAATTATACCGCAATATATACCTAAATAATTCCTTTCCATTACTGGTGTTGGCACCATTCAGATATTGGTAAATTTATGTCCCCTCTTACTTGTAACTGAGCCAGACAATACATATTCAGCTCTTTTAATCTTTTTTGGTAAATATGAACTTTTTGTTGCTCTTCTCTGAACTCTCTCCAGTTTGTCAATATGTCTCTGGTAATGTGCTGCCCAGAAGGGAATATGATATTCTGGGTGGGGCATACCAGAAACTTACAGAGATGACCTCTTATGTCTTTGCCTTATAAGCTAAAACTATCTATAAATAAAAGAAATTGAGCACTACAATTTAAAATGTTTATTATTCCATGTTTCACATTAGTCACCCTGCAAAGGAGAATTATATGTATATCAACGAATAAACCACTAAGGAATAGGAATAAAATAACTATTCTCTTCTCATTTATGATAGAGTCGAGAATCAGGCATCAATAAAGCAGGAATGAAAAACATTTATCGTAAGTTCAGACATTCAGCAATGCATATAGAAGAGGACACAGTGACTTTATCTAATTTGATGCTAAGAATTCAATTATCCACTATATTATCTAATAATGATGCTAGAGCAGGGGTACTCAATTATTTTTTGTCAAGGTCCAAATTTCTTGGTCAAGGTATAGTCAAGGTCTAGATTCCAGAGAAATATTTTTCACACCGCAATAACAATAATGATGATAATATGTAAATAATAAGATTTTGCAGTCTGTTCAAAAACATCTGGCAGTCTGGATTTGGCCCATGGTCTAACTATTGACTACCCCTGTGCTAGAGAGACATACTGATACAATATCTCCAAAAATCTTTGAAAAGCAAGCAGCCTCAAACTAATTGAGGGGTAAATATTAACTAAAGCTCAGGCTTTATCTTGTAATGTAGTTTGTACTAAGAGATATCTACTCCAAGGGTCAGTCACTTCAACTGGAATTTCTAGCATGTCATCCATCCCAAATGTTGCCAGACAGTAATGGTTCTGGGGGATCTGTACTGTGCTCTGCAAAAAGTAATTTGGAGGACATTTAAGAATCTCGATCTGAATTTGAGCAGGGGAAACCTCCTGCATGAACTACAGCTTGTAGCCATTGTGTTATGATGTGATGCCTTTGCATAGGGACTCTGTGATGCTGCAGCAAAGCATGCGTGTATATATTGTATTGCAGAAGTCTTAGAAAGTGGAACCCTGATTTCAATGAATAATTGTGCAAAGTCAATGGAAGGCAATTTGCCTGATTCTGTAACCCTTTTGCACCCAAAACACCCAATGACATAAGGAGGATTTTGGGATGCACAAGGAATGTAAGATTAGACCTTAATTTGTGGAACCTCTCAATAAAACAAAAAGCCTTGAGATTTATTAATCTATGTATTTATACCTCACTCATCACTGTAATATCAGAGCACCTGAAACTATCTAATCTTTCAGGAATTGTAAACATTTAAATAAAATTATATTTATTTGAAATTTTGATTCCCTCACACTGGGCTTGATCCTGCCCCAGTGAAATCTATTAGAGTTTTGCCATTGACTTCAATGAGGGCTGGATCAGACCAACTACATAGTACCTTAATCTATGGCTAGTTCCATTGAAGTCAATGGAACTATATGTAGAGCAGGGTACTAACAAATGTGAGTCTGGGTATCCCAACCTGGTCCAATGTAAATTAAATTTAAATATGGTCTGTGACAAAGTCTGAGACAATTCTTGATGGTATTTCTTTTTCTGGACAATACATTAACCATCTAAAGTAGACCGAGCTTGTGGAGTCTTACAGCCTTAGGAGATTGTGTCAAAGTCCATGATTGAAATTGTTTTGTACTGGCTCAGTCTTTATGGATTGATACAACTACCACTAGTGCAGCCTAATCCTGCAGTCTTTCCACATCCCTAATGCCCAATGACTTCAGTGAGCATTATTCCCCCAGAGAGAGTGCATGACTAACTTGTTCCCTCATGTAGTTTTATAATCTACTTGTATATCAAATTATATTTTCTGGATAAACAAAATGTATGTAATAACTCTCTGATTCCAAGTAGGTCAGGATCTTCTTCCTTTTCGTGGGCGAAATTATTGTAAAATATGAAAATCTCATGTCCTGTATGCTTCATGTTTTTCTAATTAAACTTGATTTGCACTTGCTAATTTTCTTATGGAGCCTTTGGTAACTAAAATAGTTAGTGTAAATTAAACTTCCCTTGTTTATTAAATCAGGGGAAATTACCAACATGTAACGGACAGTGACTATTTCAAGATGTACAGTAATTTATGCCCAAACTTTCAAACTTAAGACATAATGGTGCACGTGGGGAAGAAAAGGCAACTAGATATTTTCTGTGCTTTGATTATAAATACAAAAAAATTGGGAAAGGAAATTAATTACATTCCATAGATCCCAAATGAAACTTTGGTCATGGCTTTATGTGGATAGTTCCAGAGGCCCTCTCTCCCAGATATTAAACAACTGGACTCCAAATGTGAATTATTTTCTGCTTGTAGTCCTTTGGTTTTAGTTCTGAAAAAAGTTCATATCAGTTTTTAAAATACATTTACTATACAATCTTCTGTACATTCTATATTATATTTGTATTTGAACATATGAGCATAAGAATGACTTGTTTTCTTATTTCAGGATCTATTGACACTGCGAAAAAGTAAAATAAAAAAAATACACCCCCTTTTTCCCATTCTGAGATAACTACTTTTTGTGGCAAAACACTTATGTATGAGCTATTTGGGCCTGCAGTCTTTACACTGGCAAACACCCACTGTCTTCATAGGTGTTTTGCTTGGATATGGATTTCATTGCAGACAGACCCATAGTGTCAATTATCAAGACTGTATGGTTCAATGATAAGGGATAGTTTGAGTCAGTCCAAGATTGAGGCCATAAATTAGGGTTGTTTTTGGTCGGTTTTAGTTTGCATGCCTTTATTTTTCAAATGTATACTTTCTTCACAGAACAGAATACATGGTACTTGTTCTTTTGTGCCAGTTCCATTCCTTTTCACATTTCTCCACTTCCTCTGAAAAATGCATACAACTCAATCTAAAGCCATTAGAAATGTCCTTCAGAAAAGTTGGATTTAAAGGCTGGAGCAAGATTAATGTTGCTTAAGTTAAATGAGAGAGTCTCATTCTACAAAACCTGGGTAGAATGTAGCGTTCAATATCTTAGTTGTGTGAGTTGGAAGCGGTTCTAGTGAGGATAAAGGCATACATAGTGTGACTCTAATAAGCTGATAAGATAACATATCTAATGAGGCAATAAAATGCCAAAGGTCTAAATATCAGGTCCAATTTTGCTGGCACTTATTTCAGTGGGAGTTTGCTTATGCAAGGATTGCAAGATCTGGTGCAAGCTTATACCAGGGCTGAATTTGAGCCGTTAAATGTAAACAATTGTCCTACAGGATAGATGTGCCATTCCTTGTTTTTCAGGTCACTTTTTTGTGTGTGTGAGAGCCATCTCAAAACATAGCTTTAACTAGAAAGAAACTGGTTTCATTGCTCCCTGAAACATAACTGCTTTAAGAATGATGGTAGGAATTTTACTTAGCAAAGTATTGATGCTTATCTGTCAGCTGATGTGGTTGTGAAACATGTACAGCAGTTTAGTACTAAGGGCCCAATCTTGCAGCACTAAGAGCCCTTAATTCCCATTTATTTCAGTGGCAGATGAGGGCATTCTCCATTTTGCAGCATTAAGTCATAAAGAGGCAAAGAAATATTAGCAGAACTGATCTCAAATATATGTGTATTTATTAAGAGCATCGTCTCTTGTGGTACACTCCCATTCATTCCACAGAATGCTGACTGTACATAGGGAAAATGTTTCTCTGAGGGTATTATTCTGTAAATTTAGAAGCAGTGCTGCTCTCTCTCTGACTGCCAGGGTTTGAACAATGTACTAAGAAGCTATGACAAGATTCAGAAATGTTTTCAAAGGCAGGAAGATATGCAAATTCTTTATACTGTCAACCTCATACAGTATAACTTATTTTCTCTGTGGAAAAAAATGTACTGCTCTCCAGCATCAACAGACTTGTCAAGGACAGTTCATGAGCAAAAACAAGAGGCCCCAATAAAAATCACTGTTTAGACTTTACTTTTATCTCCTCATTGTTATCAGAAAAACAATTACTCTCAGTGTTTTCCCAATCTCTCTTTCTGTTCAGAATATGACTAGCATATTTATCAAGCTTACCTCACAGTTCACCACTGAATTTCAAGTTTTTTCTGGTTACAAAATGCTGTCTATAGGTGTAATTTAACATGGTGAAGCACCAGGGTCGTGGAAGGCCAGTGGCTAGTTATACCTTCCTCCCCACCAGTGCCTTCCTGCCTAGTTCCCTCCCCACCAGTGCCTTCCTGCCTAGCTCCAGCTGAGAGTTTCACAAGGGAGAATACCTCCCAACTGTCCCTCGTTATGAAGATGTCACTCATTTTAGACCCAAAGTTACCTACTTTCCATACTTATCTGGTATCCCTTCACTTTACTGCTGAAAATTTACATCAGAAATAAAAATTGTGGGACTGAGGTTATAGCAAGAGTTTACACCAAAAGAGTGACTCTCACCGCTTCCTGCCTGAATACATTTGTGTCACTCATTTGGGGTTTTTATCATACATTTGGGCCTTGGCGGGTTGAGAGAAATGAGAGCCAGTACTGGAAGTGACATTGGCACCCAGCTCATTTTCTGACCCTTAACACCTGCCATAGGCGGACAGCTGCCCTACATATATTCCTCTTACATAGAGGAGGTGTGCCCACCTCAAGAACCAAAGAGAATCTATTCCTCTTCTGACAACCCATCCTTCACCAAAGAGGTGACGCATTGTCAGATGACATTTTTCAGAGCTCCTATTACCATTTTGGCAGCACATCATTTATTTTCATTATCTAAAATAGAAGCATCCCCATTAGTCAAGATTCTTTACTAAAACACTAAAAGATTTTTCTTCACCAAGGGTCTATTTGTTCTAGCTCAGCTATGCTCTGCACAGGAATATGACAGTAGAATAGTGGTGGTGGCGGCAAAATTGGCTTTTCACCAATTTGGCATCTCTCCATGTTCTGAGGGTATCCAGTATCCACCCCAACCCCAGGCATAAGTTATAGCCTTACACTTACAATCTTACACTTGGCTGTCCATTGTCCCTGGGTACTATTACAACAGGAAAAGAGTAGTCAGAGTTCAGTGGTGTTTTGTTGCCCCACCCATCCCTTTCTCAGCATATCCTTTACGTTGGAGACTGCAAGGAAGATGGGGCAGAGAACCTCACAGTGTCCATTTTGGCTCCCTTTTCTGCCAATCCTGCCTGCTAGTGGACAAGGTCTTGAAGGTGGCATCTCATCACACCCTAGAAAATAAAATCTGTTTCACCCCCAGTGGTAGTAGCAACAGTATGGGTCATGCTCAAGGCAGTCTCTGTGACTCTCCTTGTCTGACCTAGCAATGGAAGCATCCTTCAGGAATGCCTTTTGCTGGCCCAATTCCATAACAGAGGGAATAATCTATCACTCAGTGTGGAGGAAGGTTTTACAATCAATACATTCTGCATGTAAATATGCCACAATTCACATGGTAGAAAGGGAATTCAATAGCAAACTTACTGAACCACTGACAAATATTTATGAAAAGCCACAGGTAACAAAGTAGAAAAAGATTAGGGAAAAGCAAATGTACTCTTTTTGAAAAAATTGGAAAGGAGTAATCTTGGCAATTACTTTCCTATAACTCTAACTTCTGTCCCTAGTAAAATAATGAACACTAACTAGTAGAAAAATGTGTAGAAGATGACTATGTGTGTAGAATATGACAATCACTAGGAGCAGCAGCATGGGTTGACTATAGCTGAAGTATATATTTGTTTTCCTAATGACTTCCATTCTAATGGGCCTTTTCCAGTTTCTCATAACTTTCTCAACCTCTTGCCTTTGGGGATGAAACTTTCCAGATCTGCTTTCTATCTGAAGCTGCTTGGGCCATTGGCATAAACACCAAAACAGTAGTGTAGATGGGACTCTAAATACACTAAAAATTCCCTCAAGCACACAGAATTTCAATTATCCATATACTAGGCCTGATTAACAAACTCTTACTCATGCCTACTAACTAGACAGTATATAATATGGAAAAAAAATAATTCTTCATTTGAAAGAGGGACTGGATAATCTAATTGAGTTGCTCCCATTGCAAAAGCCTCAGGATAGCATTTTTTGTGTGCTGCATGATGGCCATGTATAAATAGTAATTTGAAAATAACCTGGAGTGCGGGCTCTAGTTCTGTGATCCCACAGAGTGGCTGGTAACTGCTGGTCTCCCTCATCAGTTGCGTGCATCCTGCAGTTGGGTTCCTGGCATGTGGTGTAGGAGAGACACTTGCCAAAGCAGCCTACGTGCGTCAGTTCAGGGCCAAGCAGCACTGCTATGCTGGTCTTTGTATAAGGGCCAGAAGTGGAGGTTGATGGAAGGACAGAGAGTCTGTGTAAGGGCACTAGTCTGGAAGAGGGATTGGTGGTGAAAAGGCAGACAGCCAAAAATTGCATGAGGGGAGGCGAAGAGAATGGGGAGCTGGGGAGAGGGAGGGAAGTAAGCCTCAGGTAAGAGAGGGGGAGCAGGGAAGGCCCCCAGGTGAAGAAGAGTGGGAGCTGGGGATGGGGCCAGGCATAAGGCCCAGGGAGAAGGGAGGAAGCTGGGAGAGGGTGAGGAGGCAGGAGTAAAGCTCAGAGAGATTGGAGAGGGAGCTGGGGGTTAAGGAAGTAAGGCCCAGGGAGGAGCTGGGGAGGGGAGTAAGCCCCAGGTGAAGGGGGGGGAAAGCTGGGGAGCGGGCTAGGAGTGAGAAGCAGGGAGCTGGGCCGGGAGTAAGGCCCAGGAAGATGGGAGAGGGACGTGGGGTGCAGGGGAGAAGCCCTGGGAAGGGCAGCTGAAGAGCAGTGAGATCAGCTGGAGCAGAATTCGGAACAGTTACGGGGGGGGGGGGGGGGCGGCGGAGGAGAAAATGGGCGGGAACCTCGAGAGGAGGGTGGTGTGCCGGTAGCCAATGGGCAGAGGGCATGGGCGGGAGGGCGGTGTGGGCGGGCAGCGATTGGCGACGCGTGGCAGAGGTAGCCAATGGGCGTGTCGCTGGCGGAGCTTGCCCCTAGCGGCGGTGTGACGTGGCTGGGTGCTAGAGAGGTGACAGTTGCCGTGTGCGAAGCCTCCGCCTCTTTCACTTGGGCTGCGGGCGGAGACACAGCATCGTGCCGGTGAGTGCAGGGCTGGGGGCTCCCGGCGCAGGGACGTGTCCCAGCCTGCGGGAGGCCGCGCCGCTGCCCTCCCCCGTGCCGGGGGCTGAGCCCGGAGGCCACGCGGATTCGGTGGCCGGAGGCCGTGGCGGCCTGACAGCAGCCCCCACTCCCCCCGCCGACGCAGGGGCCTCGCTCTGCCCCGGCTGGAGCGAGCCCCAGTCCCGGCCGGGGCAGGTAGGGCCAGGCCAGGCGCTCGCACTGGCTGTGCCGGGCCAGGGCTGCGGTCCGTGCTGTACGCACATCCGGCTCCTCCGGGGCTGGGCGCATGCCACGGAGATGCAGGGGCGAATCGGGACTTGGCCGGGTACCGCTGCGGTAACTAGTGACCGCCCTGGTCCCAGGGCACGAGCGAGGTGATAGCCTCTGTTGGGCCAGGGCTTGTCAGCTCTTCCCGGGAATCTGTCCCCCATCTAGGGCCAGGGGTTAGACCTACTCAAGCGTCCCAGTCCCGTTTCCAGAAGCGATTCGGGCACTTGGGATGTAGGTTCCTCAGACGCTTAATGCTCTGAAATCTTTACCGCGGGGCCCCTTCTGCCTTTTTGTTCCCCTTCTTCCGCCTTTCTCTCCTGCTTCCCTGTTTTGCTAAGTTCTTCCTCCGCATATTCCCAGCAGCAAGTCCTCGTTCACGTTGTTCCCTGAGCTTCACGCTTCCCTTCTTCTCTAGTCTAACTGCTAAAATCATTATCAATATTAACTACTGAATTGCTCATCAAGTGTCATCCCTGGGTTTTAGCATTAATATCCCCGTGAGATTAATAGGGGGAGGGAAACTTTACCCTTCTGAGTCATTCATTGTCTTATGCTGTCTGCTGACTCAGAGGGACACCACTGCATCTTACATTTGGAAGGCTTTCCTCTTAACAATGAGGGCTATAAACTTGATTTCCAAAATGAAAGCCTATATTCTGCATAGTCTGAATTTGTTCTGTGGATCACATAAATACACCAAATGGGCCATGTATTTGACATTTTGGGCTGGTGGACACTGAATGAAGGGGAGAGTTCAAATGTCATTGAGAGAGACTCCACAACCCACCTACTCCTCCCCAAGGAGATAGGACAGAGGGCCTTGCAATCAGTCACCTTCTCCCTTGACTGTGTAACATTAGCCTCCCCTGCTGTTTACATCCTCAATGTCCTGGTTTTATCTTGTCTTTGATAGCTCTTGGCAGAGAGGAGAGGGGTGAGACATTTGCCTTCTCACAAATGGTCCACTTATTAGGTCTCTTTAATGATGTATATTCCTGAGCCTGATTCAGATGTGATGTAACTTTTTTTAAAGTTAATCTTGTTTGGAAAAGGTTTAAATAATACATAACCAGCCATAGCTGTTCCTCTTGAAAGCTTGGGCCTTGTAGCCAGCCAGTCTGATCTGTGTAGTCTGAGTCTTTATAGGCTGAAAAGATTTCACTGATTTCCCTGTGTTATATTAACTCTCATGTAAACACATAGACTTACAACTTGGGATGATTTGTTTATGCTTTAGTAAAGGGCAGTGAATAATAGTTCAATTCGTATGTGAGGACTGCAAGAGAACTCCTTCATGAACATTCTTTGTAACTGGGTGAAGTTCTTTAAATGTTTTCTGCAGTCCGTCTTCCATCCACATCCAGGAACTGCTCTCCGTCCACTTCATCAAATGCTTTTGCCCAATAACTATATTTGATGTGGCCTCAGCATAACTCAGTTTTTCTACCTCCCAGAGCTCTTACCAAGTTCTTGTTTTCTTCTGGTTTACGATATTCATGCACGGCACGGCACAAGTGGTTGTTGGGTTGCTGCCTTCCCATTGTCTGGGTTTCTAAGGAGGATTCTTTAAAAAAACCTACAACTTTCAAATCCATTTTAGTGTTGCTGATTGACATTTTTCTTCTTTAAAGGAAAGTAAAAGAGGGAACCCAAACTGGTTATCTCTAACTCATAATGCCTAGGGTCCTACTAAATTCACAGTCCATTTTGGTCAATTTCATGGCCAGAGGGTTTTAAAATTGGTCAATTTAATGATTTCAGCTGTTTACATCTGAAATTTCAGGTTTGTAACCATGGGGGTCCTGATCCAAAGTGGGTTGGGGAAGTGTTGCAAAGTAATTGTAGGTGGGTCCCAAGCTTGTCATCCTCACTTCTGTGCTGGCTTTAGAGCTGGGCTCTTAAGGCAGCACCCCTCCCCCCCAGCTTCCTGCAGTTAGAGGAGGTTCCCGGAGGTGGAGGTAGGTAGGATCTCCCCCATGCTGCTGGGAGCACCCCAGCCAGGGGCTCCTAGCTGCTAGTCCACACCAGGGACAGATTAAGGTAGAGACCCCTTGCCAATTTGGGGGCCCCCAGGAAAAATGGGTCGCCTAGCCCTGAGAGAAGCAAGCCCCTACTGGGTCACCCCGAGCCTGGGCTGTAGCCGCAGGGCTGAAGTCTTGAGCCCGGGCAACCTCAAGCCTGGACTGCTCTGAGCCCCAGCTGGAGTGTGTGTGTGTGTATGGGGGGGTGGAAGCCCTGAGCCCAAGCTGCCCCAAACTCTGGCTGGAGCGGCAGAGGGGGGGTGATTTCACGGTCTGTGACACGTTTTCCATGACCAGGAATTGGTAGTGCCCTAATCATGCCAAAAAGTAGCTTTCTAATAGATGGCATGTACAGCTTAATTTCCCTACTTGTCTTTACTTAAGGCTTGTGCATTCTTGGAAACTTATTGAAATAGCCATTCTGGAAATTTTCCAAATGTAGCTGTGCTCTTAGTAACACTGGCTACGCTACTAGGGAGGTGTGTTGAGGGGCCTGGCTGTCATGGACCAGTCACATTTGAGTAGTTAAACCAGATGTAATTTTGACTGATGCAATTGAGCTGCATTTCAGTCATCTCTTTGCCCTTTTTGTTTGTAAAATCTCTTTATATGATGTGTGTTTTGAAAAGCTAACACAAAAAGCTAATATTTAACAATAGGGGCAATGGCTGGTAAGATGCCTAGAATTGAGAAATTCCAGATAGTCTCTTATTTGAAAAGAAAAATATTGATTCTTTTTTAAAGAGCTAAACATATAGCATCAGTTTCTTTGAACAATAAAAAATAGGACTTTAGCTTTACTTATAAGTGGGGCTTTGAGAGTTCATGACTGTGGAATTTGCTGCAAAATGCATCCCTTGTTTTAAAATTGTGCAGCAGGATCTAAGCTTATGTTTTTAGCCCTTATGAAAACTTTCAAATATGAACCAGAATGTAAACCAACACTTTTGTTTTTGAGTCTACAGACAGCGTGAAACTCTGAAATGTGAACTGCCTGCATTTTCCCACTATTACTATTAATATCTGTCACTTGATTAGCTTTGACAATGTGCTTTTTCTGCTGTGCAGCACAAGACCCCCCACACTGTCCTTGCCCCAGAGATCTCCCTCGATTTCACTGAGAAATCCAAAGATGGGGGCTGATTTACTGTTTTTCTCTCTCCTCTCTTCCCACTGCCCAGTGAAGGGGTAACTGTGAAATCTACTGAGGATGAACATATCAACTGTTTCCCCAAACAATTTAAAAGCTTATTAATCTTTATTGGAGGTAGTGCCAGGTAGTGAGAGAGCTGGTTGATCTGGTGAAGAACAAGGAGTTCAAGCCTCACAGTGTCACCTCTTTCCCTGTTGAACAGGGAAATAATAAAACAGATGTATCCCTTTCACAGTGCAAAGACTCAATTTCCTTACATTTTTTACACCATCTTCCACATATCTCCAAATGCCAAAAACCCAAACTGTCCCCTACTCAGCTGCCAAAAGATCCCGTCTCTCCTATGACAACACTACTGCACTGCAGTAGATATGTTAAAGATCAAAAATCTGGGGACAGACCAAAACTGAATTTAGTAGCAAAATACAAGAGTGTGTGCTAATTGTTTTATTTTCATGTTCATTAAAAAGAAAAAATCCATAACTTCTCTGAAGCTGCTGCAGAATTTCTAGTCTGCTGCTTTGGAATGGCACAGAAACCAGGGTCCCATGCTCCAGAGTTTAGGTCCAGGTTGAAAGGAGAGTTGCAACTTTTGTTAATTGGATCACTCTTCTGAGTTAGTTAGAACCTTTGTGTTTCAGTTCTTGCTCATTGGCAGCTGAGTTAGACCCCAGTGAAATTAATGGGGCAGTTCAGACCTTATAACTATTGGCTCTCTGCAAACTCAAGCAGTTTCTGATTTGTAATATCATGTAAAATAGCAAACCTAATAGGAAAAGTGTTTCCCAGCCAGTTTATTATACAATGGAAATTATTTTTTTAAAACTTTAATTGTTCTTAGACTTTAATTCTGATAAAACTTTTGCCCTAATGAAGAAGCTGAAAGCTTCAAGTGGAAATCTGTTAACTTTAAAAAAAAATTATTGGCCATTTTATAATTACCTGTAACTTTAACATGAAATGTGACTTTTATACCAGTTTTACTGACCTAAATTAATGCTGAGTTTTTATTCTATCCAGCAATACTATGTAGTATTGGAAGAATCTTGGTCTCCTATAGTTGGAATAGTGTAACTGAAATTTTTAAGTGCTGGTTCTCTTCAACTCATGAGAAAAAGCTTTTAAAAACTAGACCGCTAAACTTTGTTGCAAAATAGAAATCTGAAAGAACTAATTGGATGTTGCCGAGGCACCCATCATAGAATTTAAGTAGGTAAATTCTTAAACTTCTTTGGCTTGCATACCTTAAATTCTCCTATGTATCTAAGTGTCTACATACCTTAAATTATCCTATGTATTTAACTTCTGTTATTTACAGGAGGCTGTAATTGCACTTCAGAACTAAATAGCGAGCCCCTATTTTTTCCCCCACATCACATCCTATTTTTTCTCTTAACTGTTCTCTCCCTGGTTGGTGTGTGGAAAAATCTACACAAAGTGAATCTAGGAATATTCAGCTGTACCCTTTGTCAGATGTTTTACAGAATTTGAATGGAAAAGTAGTACTATGCTACTCTCCTGTTGAAATTATACAATGGTTGTGTTCTCCTCTGAAAACGCAGAGAATCTGTCCACTCTGTAAGCATGGAAAACACAGAAAATGGCCTGGAAGCTTCTGTAAAACTGGTTGTATAAGTGAACTCTGCCACGATATTATCCTTTGATGCTAGCATTACAAGGTTCATGTTCTAACATGGATTAATTGTTCTTTTAGAAAGATCATTCTGTTTTGCATAAACATGTTCATTATCTGGCACTATGTCACTTTCCACCTATTTAATCTTAACTACAGAAAAAATAATCATGCTATTAAGATGGAAAATTCCATACCCCACAAAACTGTCAAAGGAGTGTGAATGGCTTGCATTTTTAAACAAATTCTGTTTTAGGAGAGGCTTCTTGTGCTCTGAGAGTCTTATTTTGCCATTTCCTTTTTGTCCTCAAGCTCTAATCTCTTCTTCAGGTTTTCAAGCAACTCTTATCTCTAACTTTTGTGTTTAGGAAATGACTTGAGTTTAGATGGGCTTCTCTATTGCACAATTAGAAACAAGATATCTGAAGTCATGGGTTTACTGGGGAGTTATAAGAATGTAAGGCAAACATTCATATCCAGCTGTATCTATTCAATAGTTAATTATTCAAATAACTGTATCAGAATTTCTGTAGTGAAGTCCTTCCATGAGTCTGCTTTTCATCTTAGCCATTGATATTTGTCCTCTAAATGAAGCAAAGGGTTCCATTTGCACTTCTTAGTGATGTAATTTTTAAAATCTATGTCCTTTGTTTACAGACAGACAAACTTCACAGGATGAAAGTACAGGGCAATTTATATGGAAGCACAAATTTCACTTCCAAAACTCAGGCTTGCCTAAACTTTGTGTAGAACTGTTTTGTCCCTGTCAAACTTGATAGTACTGTCATCTAAGCTTTGGGTCAGAACTGGGCACAAGTTTTACATACTTCTGGATGGTTTTATTTAATTTCTGATCTTGTGTTAATGTTTTTAAAGTATACAAATTTGCCTCAGCTGGTGAACTATAGAAGTACAAATTATTATTGATTTTATATATAATTGTTTGTCATTTATTTATATTGTTTGTTATTCTCTTACTAAATTCAATTTATTAATACAATAAAAATACTGCTGTAGTTTGAAATGGTGCTGATTATTGCTTTTTCATGAACATGAAAATAAAACAATTCATAATTTATCTGAAACGGCCACAGATTTTCTAGTCTGCTGCTTTGGAATGGTACAGAAATCTGAGTCCCATGCTCCAGGGTTCAGGTCCAGGTTGCTGCAGAGTACGTTGAAAGAGGAGTTGCGGCTTTTGTGCATAGACAAGAACTTAATTATAGATGTTAACTTTCTATAGACCACTGAAATACAGTAAATGAAAGCACGAAACTTGTTTTATCAGGTATTTGATGTGGGTACTGCATTCCTTGGTATCTAGTATAAACTTCCTTAGTTGAATTGCAAAAGAGTTGTAAATACTATAATCCTGATGGAATAGGTATTTGAATCCCTGAAAGGATTTCCTCCACAGAGTATGTTAGTTCTAAGTGTCCATTTTCTCTTTTCAGATCTCTGACAGTATACCTGAAGTCAAGAATGTTTTCCAAACTAGCCCACTCACAAACCTTTGCTGTTCTGCGTCGTGGTGTTCATGCTTCAGTGAGTGCTTCTACATCAGTTGCAACTAAAAAAAACATCCAGGGACCTCAATCGTCTGAGTACATATTTGACCGTGAAGCTAAATATGGTGCACACAACTATCATCCCCTACCTGTTGCTCTAGAAAAAGGAAGAGGTACTGTATCTTGATTTGCCTTTATGCCGCACAAGAAAGCGTAATGCTTCAAAACTTTTTAGGGAATGTTCAGGATTTTTAAACCTTGAAGATCGGCACATAATTTGGTTGTATCTGAGACAGGTAATGAAACCTAGGGTTTGTCTACACAAACAAACACTTAGTTTGCAGCAAGCTGGGGTGTAAATCTACCAAGCAGTAGCCTGCCATGCACTAATTGTACGTGTGTTCCCTGCCACTGCACCCTAAAATGGGGGTAGATTGTACCATACTATGGAACTCTTAGTGTGTACAGCAGGATCCACATGGACACTTAGTGCGGGGTAGATTTATACCCCAGCTTGCCGCAAACTAAGTGTTGTGTAGACAAACCCTCTGGTGCTAATGAGGGATTGTGCAACTAATGACTTCTAATAAAACTACTATTTGATTTGATTCAAGCTGAGGATCTAAACCTTGACTCGCCAAAAAGTTTTACACGTGCTTGCTTATTTCAGTCTCCATTATAATTGCTTAATATCTAGACTGAGTCTTGCTATGAAAGCTAAACCAACTGACAATGGCAGTTGGTTTGGCACTGCAAAGCTGGTATTTATGGTGGGATTTTCAGAAGCATTTAACTGATTTAGGAGAAAAGTCCCATTGACTATGTGAGGTTTGTGCTCCGTTCACTTAAATGCTTTTGAAAAATCGCATCCTTCAGTCTTTTTTTTTTTTTTAAAGCCTTCATTGGAAGAATTCCTCATCTTTAGTTAAGTTAGAATGTAACTTATTTGAAAGACTCATTTATTCTTGTCACATAAGGAGTTTCTTTTGCTGAAGATGAGCTTGTTTCCTTATATCTGTTTCCTGAACTTTAAACAGTTTTCCTACTCCTTTCTCTAGCAAAAATATGTAATGGTATATGAGATACCTTGGCACCCCCTTATTCTCCACTGTCATATAATTGGGATATGTTTTATACAAAGTGTACCTTGTGAGGTATCATTCTAAAAGTCTTGATCTGCTAGACATTAATATCTCGTTGGATTGTATGTGCTATCATCATATGTGAAGTTAGGCTATGTATGTGTTACTGAAACATGTTGTGAGATTGAAAACACCCATAAGCAGCCTTTCAGGTACAACAGTAAAAAGGTCAAACAATGTTAATGGCTAATTGAGGAAATGCACACAAACACAAGGATTACCCCAGGAACTGAGTACAATAGAAACTTCTCAGAGATAGTCCCCATTGTGTAGTGCTATTTGACCCAGGTCACAGCAAAAGAGCTTTCCAGTAAGTGGGAAGAAGATATAAAAGGGGAAAATGACATCATGATGGTTCCTCACTTTCCCTACAACAATACACCTGGAAACACCTGAGGAACAAAGACTGAACTGGGGGAAGTGATGGTCTCAGGCTAAAGGGATTTCTAGCCTGTGTATGAAAACCTGGGAAACCCAAGCTGCAAAGCAAAGGCAGCTTGTGTCTTAAGAATCTGTCAGCCTGTTTATCACTCAGCTTGAGAATTTGCTAATTTATATCCTACCTATCTAGTATGTTAAGCTCAGTTTTCCATTTTTGTTTATTAGGTAATCTGCTTTGATCTGTTGCTATCACTTAATCTATTTTTTTTTTGTAGTTAATAAACTTATTTTATGTTTTAATCCAAACCAGTGTGCGTTTGACTAAGGTGTCTGGAGAAAATCTCAGCTTGGTTATCCCAAGTATGCATGGTCCTTTTTATATTGAGGGAGAGGCGGACTGGGTATTAAACCCATATACTAGCCAGATTTGACCAGGGCAGGACGGTACTGCTCTGGGGTCCTATGCTGGGAGGCTGGTGGTTAGAGAGCCTGCACGTAACTGCAGCTGGGTGTGTCCCTACTTGCGTGCATGCTGGTGAAAGTGAAAGCTTGGAGGGCTTTGCAGCTTGTCACAGCAGCAGAGTGTGTGGGGGAGCCCAGACTGGTGGATCAGAGGGCTCAGTGGTACTCCAGTTCCTGGTGACGCCCTGGGGGGAACCCGTCACAGTGGTGTAGTCAGCTGAATCATTTGCGCAGCTTGTTGTTCTTGAGTGAGAGTTGCACTTCATACACTGGTGGTGGTTTTTAAGTGTGGTGGCTAGAGATCAGTCAAAGAGGTTACCAGTTTATTTTCTGGTTTTGGCAAGGGAAACAGGGACAGAAAAGCAGCAAAATGAGTGAAAATGAAACTGGTAAGAGGTTGGAACTGTGCAAATTGCAGGCAGAAGAGAGAGAGAGAACACAAGAGACTCTTGGAATTAAAACAATTACAGATAAAAGAAATGGAAGCAGGAACGTCGGACAAGAAGCTGCACGTCGAAGAGCCATGAAAGCAGAGGAGGCTAAGCAAAAAGTTGCACACCAGATAGAGGCTGACAAAGAAATGGAGATCCAGAAATTAGCCATGGAGGACAAAGAAAGAGAGGAGCATCAACTGGACTTGATAGAGAAGCAGAACCAGAACACCCATGCTCTAGTGAGGCCCACCTCTCAAAAAATCCACAAATGGGAACAGTTGTGTCCCGCATATAGCGAGATGGGACATTGCTGAATATTTCTTCACCTTTGAGAGGCTGTGTGTACTTCCTCAGATTGCTGAGGACCAAAAGATGCCCACTTTGGTTGCAGAGTTGACGGGTAAAGCTCCGGTAAAGCTATTCAATAAGATGCCAATTAGAGATGCTTCAGATTATGGTCAATTCAAGGAAATGGTTTTGAAACCATTTCAGATTACACCTGAAACAGAGTAAAATTTTGAAGCCCTAAGAGGGGTGCTGGGATGAGTAGTGTGGCATATGTAAACCACATGAAAGATTTGATGGAAAAGGGGGTAAGGGGAAAAAGGTGTTACAAGATTTGAAGGAATGTGTGACCTTGTTGCTCCTGAGTCTATGTAAAGATGATGTAAAGCAGTGTTTGTGGGACAAAAAAAGGGAAAAGAGTGGAAGAACTGGTTACCCTAGCTGATCATTTGAGCAAATTCAAGCATCTATTGCAAACAAACCACAGACAGGGGTTTAAACCGGGCAGGAAGCAGGGTTCCCATTTTACTCCTGGGAAGGAGGAGGGTGGATTGGAGGCTGGACACTTACCTCTCCAAAACCATTCCTCTAGTCCTCATCCCAAATCTCCTGTAAAAACAGAGGAGCCCAGAAGGTGCTACCAGTATAATTCCAGTTAGCACCTGAGGAATAAATGTCCTGTACTGGGAAAGAACAAGCAGCTAGATATTCATGGAAATGCTGCTACCCTGAGCACAGAGGCACCACAGGCCATGGCTACTCATCATACAGGGTTTTTAAAAGTAGCCTCTGCCCAGCTGGGCACGAAGCACAAAGCCTGTCAGGATTAATGGCAAGGAATACCTTGGGTGGGAAGAGACAGGGGCAGAAATTTCTGTGGTTAGAAGGAATGTTGTACAGAAAAGTGACTTACTGCCAGGACAGATGGCAGAGCTTTTATTAGTGGGAGGTTACAAAATCCTCGTGCCTTTGGCTAAAGTGCACAACGAAACTGAGGATTTGGGAGCTGTATTGTTTGTGGCAGTGGTAAATGATAACCCAACTGTTTTGTTACTGGGGGAATGATTTCTTCCGTGTAGCTCGGGCTGTCAAGGAGAAATTTTATGCTGGAACCCCAGAGGGAAAGGGTGAAGTCCCAGGAACTGCTGGGGGAATGTCTCTTTAATCTCTCTACAGCAGTGGGAAACAGTATGCTTCCAGGGGTGGGTGTGGTTGAGGCCAGCTCCTGCCCAGTAGCTAATGGCAGCATCTCCTGCGGGGGCGGAGGAGGGGAGTATGTTGCCTGTCAGTGAGGAAACTGTCCAGGTTGCTGACTGCCTGCAGGTTGCAGATAAGCAAGGGACAGACCTCGCTCTAGGGTGCATAGGGAGATTTGTCCTAGAGGGACGCCCAGAGGTGGGTGATAGAATCGTAGAAACCACTGTGGTGGGTGAGGGTTCCATTGACTCTGTAGCTGGAGGCAAACCCAACTCAGGAAGAGGGGTGTGTAGTGTCTGCCAGTGAAAGAACTATTCAGGCTGTTATCTGTGAGCTCTTTACAGCTGAACAGGGGATAGATCCCACTCTAGAGTGCAGAGGTGTGTGCCTTAGAAGGGGGCCCAGAGGAGGAAGCTGAAAAAAGAATTAGTAGGGGTACAAGAATGTCTCCTCACTGATTGCATGGGTGTGGGGGGGTTGCCCAGGACAGAAATGCTAGGTCAGCTTCTATACAGTCAGGCACCACCCAGTGGCTCAGGTTTTAAGAGGGAACAGTGTAACTGATCTCCCGGAGGGGAGCAGTCACACCATTGACCTCTTGGGGATAATGAGAGGGGTGACAGAGGATACCCCAATCCCGGTCCCACTTTTGCAAAATGTTGTTCCTGATGCACTTGTGGAAACTAACTATGTCTCTTTAAGACAGGATGAGAATCCTACTAAAGACTTGAGTGTCAGTGAAAATGATAATGACCCCCCTTTCTCCCCCCCCACCTCCCCGCCGAGAAAGGGGAGGAGGGAGCAATTTCCCAGATGGGTAAGATACAGCGAGCAGCTAAGGAAAAGCTGTTGGAAGATTACAGCCCTTTAGTCTGTCCCAGTGCTGGGAGTGAAAAATCATCAAAAAACCGTAGGGTGGGGGTGGATTTGTAATATCTTAGAATACCTCTGGCTAATCACAGATCATCATAACTGTTGTATGGACACGAGTCTCTTTTCTCTTACCATGAGTGCTTTGAGTGTATAATATTGAAACACAATATGGTACTGAATAAGAAAACTATACAAACCAACTCCAGTAAATAAAGTCACCGTACTTAAACACCATAGAGAAATAGAATGAATATTGTCAGCTCACTTGTAATTTAAAACAAAACAAAAAAATCAATAACCTCTTATACATACCCTTGGTTGATCAAGTGTCACTTGGCACATATGATGACAGAATCACTCAGCTGTTCTCTATGGTTCCCATAATTCTTAAAAGGGTTTGAAGTGGTTCTGTGTCAAAGATATGTATGTAGAAACAACAGAATCAATTTGTGTTTGAAAGGGGGATGTTTTAAATTGGGTTGTGTTTTGTTTAAGAGCAAAAACTGCTGGGAAGATGTTGCATGGACATTTTTCTTCACCTTTAAGAAACAGAACTTGCAGCACCTTCTTACCTTCAGTTATCTTATCAATGCACATAGTTTCAATTTAACAGTGAATATGATGAAGCATGTTAGATCCATATGATGGTGTTTGTAGACTGGTCCCATTTGTGAAATCAACTGCACTATTATTTTAAAGTTGCCCATCTCTTTAACCTTGTTTCAAGGTCTTCCTACATTGATTTCTCTGGTTCACAGGTTCAAAAGTATAATTTCTTCACCTTATTTAACTGTTGTTCCGCTAAGTTGATGTGGTGGTCAGTTTGCTTACCCATGCCTAACAAATTTTGATAGGTTGCTTGAAAGCTGTCAGCCTCCAGTTCTTAGTGGAAAAATTGCAGGATCCCATTATCAAGAATATCACTATTCTTATACTTAACTTCTCTTCCAGGGTTAATCCTCTCTATCGTTCCAGGACTCCAACATGGGGGAAGGAGGGTTATGAGTAGAAATGAGTACTTGTGTGATCCCATCTAGCTTCATGGAGCAACAGCTCCACTGTGGAAGTGCTTCTGCACTTGAGTGCTGCTTGGGGCATTGGTTATGTGCTGCAATAGTCTGACACCCATTATGTGGCCTGTGAAGATATTGACTCCCAGTCAAGGTGCTTGTATGGCTGACCCCCTCGCCCCCATACATTCACATTTTAAGGAATTGCCAGAATACCATATATACCAAATCCCAGGTCATTGTGTTTTGTAACTGTAGCTTGTACTATTATTGTTTACCTATGGCCTCATTTTTCTCATGTACTCATCTAACCTAAACTTTTCTAGGTATTTATATGTGGGATGTAGAAGGCAGAAAATATTTTGATTTCTTGAGTGCTTACAGTGCTGTGAATCAAGGTCACTGCCATCCAAAGATTGTGGAATCTCTGAAATCTCAAGCTGAGAAACTGACCCTTACCTCTAGGGCATTCTACAATGATGTACTTGGTGAATATGAAGAGTATATCACCAAAATGTTCAACTACAGCAAAGTTCTTCCAATGAACACAGGTAACGTACTCTCCTCCTGTCTCTGTTTTACCCCTTACAAGTATGAGAGTTACTCTTGTAAAGGACCAAAAATTACAAGTGGCCAAATTGCACATATGTGGCTCTTTATTTTAGGTGTGGAAGCTGGAGAAACTGCCTGTAAACTGGCTCGCAAATGGGCATATACCGTGAAGGGAATTCCAAAATACAAAGCAAAGATTATTTTTGCAGGTATGTGAAATTAACATCATAAGAGCTTGTTCTTCAGGGGAGAAGAGAAGATTCCCCATCATAGTAAAACCCCAAGCATAGGCTAAAACACTATAGTCTTCTAGGGTATGATAATTATGTCACAGTATTTTTAATGTCCCAATCTCTCTCTTTCACTGAATTGGGTTTTAATGGCGGCCTTTACCCCTGAATGCTCAGTGCAGTGCTGCTGTTACGTCTCTGCCTCAGTTTTCCCAAATGAAGATTTTAATAAATCCATTGAAGCTTGTATATTGGACATCACCCTTCAGGGGTCTGCCCCAAAGGCAGAACGTTACATGAATAGGCTTCCCCCTCAGCATCTCCAGCTAGAGGGAGGAGGGGCTAAATCAACCGTAGTCTGTCCATCCCAGTTATGTTCGAGGTCCCTTACCTGCAAGGCCTTTGTCACCCAGAACCCTCTTCCGGAGTCAGGGGCTTCTTGGTTCTAGCTGGGAAGGATCTCTCTTCTTGGGTCAAGGTTCCCCACAGCAACTGAACCTCAAAGACAGAATATAATTCCTTTAAACTAGGGCTTCTGCTGTTGCCTGGTGAAGTGGTTCATGGGATCCAGCTTTCTCTGAGATCTGACATTCATAGTCCTTCTCTTCTGGAAATTCTTCCATCCAGGAGCATTATCTCGTTGCTGGTGAGCCCCTCTCACCTTTTTTCCCCCCCCAAGAAGCCTTCTCCATAGGAGCTTTCTCTTCCTGCACTCTGGGAACTGTTCCTCTCCTAGGAGCCTCTGTTCTCCTAGCTCCTTGCAGTGGGGTAGATTTCCTTTTATTATGCCTAGGTGCTTCCCTCCTAATTAACTGCCTCCCAGTTACTCAATGAGTTAATAAGTCCCAAGTGAACCTGAGTTGCCTCATTCCCCCTTATAAAAACAATGAGGAGTTTGATGGCACCTTAAAGACTAACAGATTTATTTGGGCATAAGCTTTCTTGGGTAAAAAACCCACTTCTTCCAATGCATGGAGTGAAAATTACAGATGCAGGCATAAATATATATTGACACATGAAGAGAAGGGAGTTACCTTACAAGTGGAGAACCAATGCTGAAGGCCAATTTAGTCAGGGTGGATGTTGTCCACTCCAACCAGACTCCTCGTTGTTTTTGTGGATACAGACTAACACGGGTACCCCTCTGATACTTATTCCTTCTTATGACATCTGTCAGAGGTAGGCTGCAATCTTGACACCTTCAGAGGGCCAGCTACCCCCTGACATGGGTCAGTTGTAGGTTGTTGTGACATAGATTTAGCTTTAATATCTTAAATCTATCTCGGATCCCAGCTGATTATCAGGAATTTTTAAAAGATTCACGTAATATAGATAACATATATTGTCTTAATAGAAGTACTTTTTAAAAGCCAAAGTTGAAAATTAATTCTTCCTTGCCTTCCATTCAGAGTTCAGGATACGGTTTTCTTGGCAAAAGTTGATACTGCATGTATCAACAAGACAATGAATATAGTTCCCTGTTTTGTTATTAGGTGCTTGTGATGTGATGTGATGTCATCTGTTGCAGGGGCAAAAGAACTATGAACTCAGGTCCTGGAAGGTAGAAAGTCTTCAGTTTTTTTCTTTCCATATTATGGAAGATACATTTCAGTGTATGTCTATAATAAAATGAAAGCTTTTTTTTTTTTTTTTTAAACCTTTTTAATTACTTTTCTAAAATCAGTTGCATGGTTGGTAGCAGTTTTCACTGGGAAGCAGTCAGCCTATGAGGCTACATCACAGCCCCTGGATACCACTGCTGATGTGTTAAAGCACAAACCATATTTGCTGCCCTCACCCTGTCCAAAGCCTACCTGTCACCTTCATGCAGCTCCCAGCAAGTTAGAGGTTTCTGAAATGGCTGCTAAACCCAGCGTTCTGTATGGCAGCATAGTAATCTCAGCAGCTGGGATGATCCCACTTCTATATAAGGCTTTCATACCAGATGTGGCAGGAGTTACCATTTCTGCGATAAAGCTGCATTGTAATCTTGATTATGTAGTGAATATAACAGGAACCTTGAGTTAATACTGGGAGCTGAAATTTCCTGATGTTACCTTATAATGCATAGTGCATTCTATAAGCAGAACAGGGACAAGTTACTTGTGATTGAGAAAGGTGCATAGGTAGCTTAAAAAAATCTCATTTCTGTGTAGCTATAATTACTGAACTTTGGCTCCCGTTGGTCACAGAACGCTGTTTTAAAACACTATTAAAATGTCAGTGATTTTGTTAGATATTTATCTTTTATTTTTTCGTTTTTAAAACTGACTTCTACTGCAGCTGGTAAGACTACTTCTGGCACTTGGCGCACATAGTGCTTAAACCATAAACCTTTGAATCATTAGTAGAGATGGGTGAAATTTTTTTGCACAGCTTTTTTTGATGAAAAATGCAGATTCAGCAGCACAAACATTTTGCAAGGTTATGTCAATGTCATCAAATTATTTCAGTTGAAAAAACCTTAAAAAAATCCACTAAAAATCAAAACCTTTTGTTCTGACATTTTGTAAACAACTTTCAATTTCAGAATGTCCTTTAATTTTACTCTTCTCCTCCCCCCTCCCCCCCAAAAAAAATCATTCCAAATGCTTGAAATCTAAACAAAACATTTTATTTCGGTTGAAGGAAACATTTTATTTGACCCAAAACAAACATTTTTTTTATTTTTTCAGAATTGCCATTGAACCGAATGATCTATTATTCGCTCAGCTCTAATCAGTAGTTATGCTTTTGTAGCCTAATTGAATGCAAGTAAGTTTATAAATTCTGTTTAAAGTCTGGAGTTGAGTAATATATTGTCCTCTGAAGAGGCAGATGCCAGAGGGCGTGGAAGTTGTAAACAATTGATTTTTTTCATATATTTTTAACATACAGTATTTAAATAGTGCAGTTTAACAAGTACTTTCCCATCATAAGGGACATATTCTACATACATGGTTCCCCATCACCATAATATCTCAGCACCTGCAAATTATCTAAAATAGAAATAATCCCTCTCCTTGTGAGAGGTATGGTTTGTGGAGGGATTGTAGAGGCAATGTCCAGCTAGCTAGAGCCAGTCCTGTTGAGGGTTTTTAATAGCATGGCAGACTACTTAAGGTGATTTTGTACTGAATAGGGGACCTGAGAGCAGAGTACTAGGACGATGTGATGTTAAGTAGACAAACTATGGCATGTTGTACCAATTCAAACTTATTTTGTTGTGTGGTGCTTTGATCCTAGATGAGTGTGTTGTAGTAACCAAAGTTACAGATCATGTATATGTGGCTCACTGTAGTAACATGGCTGTTGTAACAATCCAGAGGATCTTCAGCAGTTGGGTATTGCTGCAGTGCAGGGGTGGTTCTGGCCATGCCCCTTATGTTGGGGACCAGAAGGAAGGCTGTCTAGAGCTGGCTTTATGAGCTCTACAGCACCTGGGGATTTCCCCCATGATCGTCAGCTGGTTAGAGCCGCTGATTTTTATGGCCCCTCTGCACCAGCAAATTGGCACAAAGAGTGGATTCATTTTTGTCACTGATTTTTTTTTTTTGTTTGTTTTTGTTTTTTGTTTTTGTTTTTTAAATTATGATTTAAGTCAGCAAGGAGGAAACCTTGATTTAAATCATCTATTTTAATCTTGTTTTGCATTTGTACTTTCTATTTTCATAAAGAAAGGTTCAGTCTCATTTGTTGGTATAACTATTAAAACATGTTGATTTGCAACCAGATATACTCTTCGTAGTAGATTTGGTACTACTTTTTGCTAACCAGAAGGATATGTTATATCTATACACTTATTTAAGCAATTATATATTTTAACATACATTCTGATTATTAATTTTTACAAGCAGGGGCTACATTAGAAAATTGTGAATGAAGCACTTTTTATTTACAAGGTGATTTTTTTCAACGCAGGACTTGTCAAGCTGCATTGGACGGAAATTAGAATTCAACTAATGTATAACACCAGCATTTTTTTAAATTAATTAAATAAAACTACCTAAATGTGCTGGGTACATAGGAAAAATAGGTTTATAAAAACATTTTTATTAAACAAAAGAAGCATTATGCGTAGTTAGTGAATTGACAGATTGTCTCTGGTCACCCTGGACTAAACAGGTTAGGTACCTAACTCTCATTGAAATTAATGGGAGTTAGGTTCCTTACCTGCTTCTGCGCTTTTTGAAAATCCCAAGAGGTTAGGCACTGAAGTGCCTAATTTCCTTTGTAAATCTTGCCCCATGTCCTTTAAGTTCTTAGAATTAGTAGATCTGATCCTCTCCCACCTGATTTTGATTTATAAATTGGAAGAGGAAATCAAGCTTTCTTGCTTTTTCAGCTCCCAGGTTTCTTAACTTTGAACTAGCACAGGTGAGGAAAATATTCTGTCTACCCTGCTTAGCTAAATTGAAACCACAAGTAATTATGGTAAAAGCTGTTCTGCACAAAAGAAAATGTAAAGTACTTACGTTTGTAAAAATGTAAATGCCAGCGTTTGCTCCTTTGTAAAGAGTGATGATAATATACTTAATGCAATAAGTGGTATTTATAAAGCTTGAGTTAACCTCAAAAGTTAAACGCTATTTTGCCCCCAATTCTGTATATAATTTAAAAAGCAGCACCCTTTAACTCATTAAAATTTGAGGGCTCATTAATTCAGCATTCGTTATATAATATGTGAAACGGATAGATTCTAGTAAGTTTAGGCCTTACTATAGATTTAAACGAGTTTATTTTTAAAAGAAAAATACAAAAATCTGATGTTTAAAAAATGGATTAATATTTATTTTATCTGTCCTGGCACCATAAGACTGGAGAACTTGGCCCCATATTTTAATTCTTTACCTGTGTTACTGAACACCTGTTCCTCTTAACTTGGGCAGTGAAACTGTACCAATATTTCACTTCTGTTTATAATCAATTTAGTCAGGTTAACTTTGGTCTCTTACCGGCGGCCATGTTAAAGGATACCATCCACTTAAAAACTGGTCTTCTTTCTGAATATTTATCTGCTAGTTACTTGTAACAGCTCAGATTAATAACAAATTTTTAACCTTTTTCAGTTTGTTTTGTTCACTTTCCAGGACTTATAGCATAATAATTTTTCTCCTTTAATAGTGTGTTTTCTCCTGTGGTGTTGGTGGGTGATGTGGCATGGGGTTTTTTGTTTTTTTGTTTCTGGTGCCTTTCATATAGCAATGGGGCAGGAAATAGTCTTAGTGTGTTTTTGTAAACTCATAAATTAGCAAAGGGCCTGAGATATTAAATAACTCATTTTAAAAAAAACAAAAATCAACCAGCTTGAACTCTGGTTGCTGCCCCATCACCAATACTGACTGTTGACTGACTGGTGTACTTTACAAGATTCTAACCATCCCATAGCCAACAGAATTATTATATGTTTTCAACTAAGTGCTACCGTTGAATGCCTTTACAAGTGTTCAATATCTATTTTTTCCCCTCCTTCTAGCTGGGAACTTCTGGGGTAGAACAATGTCTGCTGTCTCTAGCTCTACAGATCCAACTAGTTATGATGGGTTTGGACCATTTATGCCAGGTTTTGAAGTAATTCCGTACAATGACCTTCCAGCTCTTGAGGTATTTCACAATATCTTCCTCTAAAATATCATTCTTAATCTCTCCTTGTAGGTATAGTAAATACTGATGCAAAGAAAGTGAACATGGTTTACCCTCGGAACAAATGTTTATGACCACAAAATACAACTTTTTGTACTTGTTTAGTTTTTTTGCAGTTTTCATTTTAGAACCCAAAGGGAGAATTAAACTACCTGCAGTAGATTGCACAGTAGTAAAGTGCTCAGGGCATGAGTGAAGAATACCATGTATATCTTGAACAGCAGGAGGAATTTGGATAGGCAAAATAAATACAAAAACTAAAACTTTGATATTCGTCCCAATACTCTGACCTACTTTTCTGACAAACGGCTTTTGAATGGCCAAATGATTAGGCCTGACATTTGAATTTAAGTCACTTCCAGTAGCATAATGTCCCCTAAAACCATGCTGGGGTGGTGTTTTACTTACCTAACTGAAGTGCCAGCACCACTTCCTGCAACATCCTGGATTTTCTTGGGAGGTTTCCCATCAAGCTACTAGCCAGATTTGTTGTTAGCCCAAATAAATAAGTGCATCTTAGTGCTAATAGGATGCTGGATTAGTAGCCTTGGAGACTGAAGGCTTCCACTCAGCCATAACACAAGTAAAGCTCAGTGGGAGTGCAAGCTCTACCATCTGCTGTTCTCTCATACTTTAGCCATGATCTGGAGGTGAGAGGTTATACGGGTGAGAGGTTAGTTCAGTCTCTGTGCCAACAAGGATGCCAGTGGTTTGGAGAGGCGATGGAGACTGATGTGGTAGAGATGTTTGTTTCTTAAGAACTCGACTGAGACTACACACTTAATTCTTACAGAAACAAAGGTTTTTCAATATTTTTAGTTGCTTTGAGGATAAGATTATTCAAAATTGGATCAGACTATCAACCTTCATGGTGGAAGCTCTGTATTTATCCGGTTTCAGTCAACTTCATTTAGGTTCTGGAGGTGCTTTGAGATGTGGTCTGTAACTTAGACCCATACTTATTCTGTCTGATAATAAACATACATTGGTTGTGTTGTTAAAGGGAGGCTCTGACTATCTCTTTCTGGGTGGCCAAGGTGCCAGCATCTCATGTTGGCAATTTTTGGATCTTTGCTTAAGAAAACTTCTAATGCTGACAAATCTTGCCAGTTCTAACCTTGTCTCTACCCTTAGGGGGGAAAGTTTATTGAGAAAGCTGTAGCAAAACCCCTCTATGAATGCTTAGTCTCTGAATTTCCTCGAACTTTTAAGGCTTGAATGTGTGGACATGTCTGCAGACCCTGCTATGTAATGATAAAGCTGCACTTGAATGGCTACATTCTTGTGAGGAGATCCAGGAGCTACTATTGTTCAATTGCTTTTCTCTCTCAAGAGTTCTCACAAGAGGTTAACCAAGTTAATACATTTAACTGATTTGATAAGCCCCTTGTCTGGGTGCCCAACCTCTTTTAAGGCTTCTAATCTCTTATGCATGCAAACAGACTAATTTTTCGAGGTACATGGTGATTGAAATCTAGCCTTTAGTCCTTCATGCCAATAAACGTTAAAATACATAGTTAATGCTTATCTAAGGTAAAAATTTGGGGTTAGATTTAGGTTCTGTTACAGGGATTCATCTATTTCCATGATTAAACTTTAGTAAATGGATTTTTTTCCTCCTTCCAATACACATGTCCTTCATAGCGTGCACTTCAGGATCCAAATGTAGCAGCTTTCATGGTTGAACCAATTCAAGGTGAAGCAGGTGTGGTTGTCCCTGATGAAGGTTATCTAACAGGAGTGCGAGAGCTCTGCACAATACACAATGTAAGTAATTCATTTTAGCTAAATAATTTAAAATACATCCTGCCAAAGTTGAGTAATTACCAGAATCTTGGCCTGTGAGGCCCTTGCAAATAATTGATGCATTTAAGTCAAAATGCAATGTTGAAGCCTTGGTGTATTGTTAAACCATTTGTTTTCTTCCAGTATAAATGAGACTAACTACAGTGCATTTTTCAGATCCATCATGACAAGCCATTACAGTATTTTGGAGCAGCAGTAGTTAATACTTGGTTCTTTTGTTTCTCAGTAGTGTGTTATCTAATTATTAACTTCTTAAATTTCACAATGATGGGAATCAAATTTACGGGCTAGATCTAACATGATGTGTCTGGGTGAAATCAAGTGTGTCATGATATTAACAGTAGTCAAGATGAAAAGGAAGTGTAAAGCATTTGAGTTTGTCCTTTTTTTAATTAATTCTGTGCCTAGAGAAATATAGCTGCTGTTGAGGAATAATGCTAGCTAGCCAAAAGCTGTGTTCAGTCTCTTGGTGCTAGAGGCATACCTTCTATTTCTCCATGCTACATGGTCCCTGCAGGGGGGAGGGATAGCTCAGTGGTTTGAGCATTGGCCTGCTAAACCCAGGGTTGTGAGGTCAATCCTTGAGGGGGCCACTTGAGGAATCTGGGGCAAAATCAGTACTTGGTCCTGCTAGTGAAGGCAGGGGGCTGGACTCGATGACCTTTCAAGGTCCCTTCCAGTTCTAGGAGATGGGATATCTCCATGCAATGGACAGGTTTAAAATAATGCAACTGGCAAAGTTCACTGGTACTAGGGAAGCTACTCAGGACTACATCCAACCCCAGATCTGCATTCCATATAAACACAGTGGGCCAGGCTAATCACTGGTGTCACTCTCTCAAATTAGTGGAATTGTCTGTTTATCTCCTCAGTTAATTGAGTCAGTGAGACAACTGCTGCCATTGCAGATCCTGCCATCCGGATAAGATCATTTGGGATCAGGATGCACATGGAATTAGCTCCTAAGAGAGTGGTCAAAAAATTAATGTGTAGCTAGTACAACTTTAGGTCCCTATAAAGCACTTAATTAACATTAATATCCCACATGCCTCTGTTAGTGTCTTCCGCCTGACAGTGATTATCTTATGTTCTCCCTATTCAGCTATTTTGTACGAAAATCCAAACAGTGCATCCTCTTCATAGTGGAGTATCTGCTCCATAATCCCTCTCTTTTTAAAGCAAGGACAAATATAATACCAGCAAGTCTTTCCTGCATAATACACAATTATCTCTTTCTCCAGACATAGTCAATGCTTCTCTCTCCTTAGGCTGTCATCTTCTTCCTCCTCCTCCATGGGCATTTTCCATGTGGCAAAGTGACTATAAGTTGCATCTTAGGATAAAGTAATTTAAGATTGCAGTGTTTGTAATCTATTTTATTACAAGACCAATAGACTTACTACCTAGGGCTTTCAAAAGTGCTCAGCATTAGCCTGCTTCTGCAGTCACTGAATTGACTTGAGTGAGAGTGGAGTTAGACCAATGATGAGGGCTTTGGAAAATCTGACCCCTTGTTAAACTGTTCTAACACCTGAAGTTCTATATAAAATAGTGTGGAATGTGCTAAATGTAAAATAGAATTCTTGTCTGCCCTAAAGAAGTCTTAATGTAAAAATTACCGTATAGTAAGTCGAGCAGTCATTACAGTCAGTGTGTCATGGAAACAATGGGTTTTCAGGAGTTTTGCGGAGGAAAAAGAAGAGTGCTTGGTGTAGGTTAGTTGGCAGGTATTTCAGGTACTAGAAGTGACTTTGATATGTTTTATGTTAACTTTCTGAAAGATCAGTATGTCTAAATCTTAATTCGATATCTGAGTAAACTGTCATTCATTGTTGAATTTTTGTAAAGGTTCTGTTTATTGCTGATGAAATACAGACTGGCTTAGCTAGAACTGGGAAAATGCTGGCTGTTGACCATGAAAATGTGAGACCTGACCTGGTGCTCCTTGGAAAGGCCCTTTCTGGTGGCTTATATCCTGTAAGTAGCAAAACACTGTTTCAGTTTAAACTAACTGCTCATATTGGAGAGACTATATTGTCACAAATTAAATGTAAAATTGATCTGATGTGTGGCATTCTTGGGGAAGGTGATGTATGTACATATAGGAATAACTGCTTCCAGAATTATGAGGTACTCTGAACCAGATACCCTAACTTGCTAGAAATACAGGTGAAATTCATGAAATACACAATTTGTTAGTTGCTTGTCCATCTGTTAGTATAGTAAGCACTATATATTAATGATTGGACTAATGGTATGCCTGCCAAAAGAGCAGGACATTTGTTATCTTCCAAGCCAACCACTGAGACTTGTTCTTTGGAGGATTGACTTCCAAATTAGTATAAACAGTGTGAACTATCCTAGTTCTTATGATGGTGATTTAAGGTATTGTGGTTCTGACATTCAAAATACTGCAGTATGTCACTTGTGTCTCGTTGAATGTTATCCTAACAAGCGGGAACAACTGTAACTATCAAATGTTAAGGGCAGGGTTCCTCTCTGTGTCAGAGTACCGATCATTCTCATAGAGCTATTTCATTGCTGTTTCTGTGCTGAGCTGGATGAACTTTGAAAGCTGAAGAAAATTCTCACGCACACATTAAAATGGCTTCTGTTAAAGGTTTGTTTCTGAGTGAGCATTAGTCTTCATCTTGTTTCAGTTGTGTAGAATGCCCATGTGAACTGGCTTAAATGGCTCTAACGTAATGAAATTCCTGCTGAGTAGGAAAGCAACAACCAGTAATTAAGCATTACTGCTGACTGGAGCTCTGTCTGAGCTGTTAATCAGAATACTAAATATTAAAATCCCCCCAAAATGCTAAACAATGCAAAATGCTTCTCATATCTACTAAGACATTATACAGTACCTGTGTAGTTAAGTGGTTTATATTTAGGCTTGGCAGAATTTGTTTTTTTTTTTTTTTTTTTTTTTTTTTTTATAATTTCAATGTTTATTTTTAAGCTTTTCAGTTTTTTATCTTTTAATTTTTAAATTTTCACAGTTGCTGGGAATTATGGGAGGATCAGACAATGGGGGAATTAAACAATTATTTAATGACAGTAGACATTGATTCATAAAGTTAAAGCTTTATAACTATTAAAACACAAATTACCAACATTATGTCAAAATATACAAAGTAAATATCCTTAAATTAAACTCTTGAGTTCTCAAGCTGAGTTCTTCTTTCTTTGCTTGTCTGTATATTTCTATTATCACTGAAAATACCGTTTCATCAGTTTGTGTATGCATGGTGAAATCCATGTTTACTGACATTTACTGATATAAATCTAATCCTTCCAAACGTAGTTATATTGTGCCATATGACTGCTAGACAGCCTTTCCTTCTATATAGATCTGTGGATGTGGAATCTATGCAGGAATGTGGATGTTTGTAACAAACTATGCAGACTGAAAACTACCAATTTCTAGGTACTGAAGAAAGTCTGGTCTAGGCGTAAAATTATTTTGATCATGACATATATGCAAGTGAATTGGTGGACGTTCCCAATTTTTAGGTATCAGCAGTACTGTGTGATGATGAAATTATGCTGACCATTAAGCCAGGTGAACATGGATCTACATATGGAGGAAATCCATTAGCCTGCCGTGTGGCTATGGCAGCACTTGAGGTATGTAGGTTCTAGCTAAGATTTTGACATTCCAGGGATGATATTACATTTGATATGGTTGGTTTTTGTTTAAATGATGCACTTTAGCAAAAGTTGATGTGTATAAACAATGGAGAATAATGACTTCAAAATTTTACTAAATAAATGGCATTTCTAGTGGTGCTGTCCATTTGAATTTTATGTTTAGATAGGAGTGGAAAACTGATGGTAGCTACTATAATTTGTATATATTGACTGTTACAAAACACATTCTAAAATAACTGTTAGAAATGTATCCTCTACTTTCTATTAATTTTACTGTTTTAAAATTCTTAAATATTCCAGTATAAAAAAGTTGGGGATGATAATACTTTACATATCAACTTTGTCTAGTGGAAGACCAAATATTTCAATGGCATTATAGGGAGTTAATAAAATAACATTCTCCTATGCCATTTTTAATAAAATGACAACATTTAAAAGCTTTTTTTTATTATAGTGTGTAGAAGGATGTTAGTCTGTTATAGTTCGTTTACTCAAATGTCTGTGGTGTCAGAGTTCAAAACAGATGCTGTTACAATATCATGTCAAGAAATCCATGCTTTAATAATTATTTAATGTAAGTTTCCCAGTAAATCATGAAGCTTTTTTTTAAAGTATTGTCCAATATATAGATTCAGGCAAATTCATGGATTAATAGATTGTGTCTTCAAAGAGTGTCCACCTGCTTGTGTGTGGTTTAAAAAAACAACGTGAAAGTAACAAGCAAAAGAAGGCAGAGTTTAGATTAAAATTTCAGAGCAATTCAGAGCTTGTCAGCATGAAGTATTAAGGATCCCTAATGTACAAGTAATCAGCTTGGATGGTCAGCCTCCACCATGATTTCTCTAGCAGATATGTTTTTTTTGTACCCCCAACACTAAGTGCTGTACTGGGTAATATATTTCATGTTTGTACATACCAGTATGGTGTATTCCACCTTAGCAGAGAAACTGAAACAACCAAAAAGCCCTTCAGTTATCTTCAGCTTCAACTTCTTTTTAAAAAGAAGAACAGGAGTACTTGTGGCACCTTAGAGACTAACAAATTTATTAGAGCATAAGCTTTCGTGGACTACAGCCCACTGTAGTCCACGAAAGCTTATGCTCTAATAAATTTGTTAGTCTCTAAGGTGCCACAAGTACTCCTGTTCTTCTTTTTGCGGATACAGACTAACACGGCTGCTACTCTGAAACTTCTTTGTAGGTGATTGAAGAAGAAAGCTTAAGTGAAAATGCAGAAGCAATGGGCAACCTATTAAGAAGTGAGCTCATGAAGACTCCATCAGATATTGTGACCAGTGTAAGAGGAAAAGGATTGCTAAATGCTATTGTTATCCGTGAAACTAAAGGTAAGAAAACTCTCAACCAGTTGCAAAGCTAAAGTGAGTGACAGGTTTTTAACTTGACTTGCAGATATTGCGTGAAATGGAGGATGAGTTAATTATGGCACCTTGGGTTTCAAATCATGGCTAACTCATCTTACTCTCCAGTGGCAGTGTGTCCACACAACTGCATATTTCTGATCAGAGATACTTTTCCTTTCTAGTGTGTGTAATTTCAAGCAGAAAAAACTGGTTAGTTTGTTACATCAACCATTGTAAATTCCCACAGATATGACAAATGCTAAACTATATATAAAAAAAAAAATCTGGCGACAGACATCACACATCTTTATCACTGTCAATAAACTCCCTCCCAGCTAATTGCCCTGTCAAGGCTGAATCCCCACTTTGAACTTTAGGGTACAAATGTAAGGGCCTGCATGAAAACTTCTAAGCTTAACTACCAGCTTAGCTCTGGTTCCGGTGCCACCATTTCAATGGATTCCCTTCCTGGGAAGCCTTGAAAAACCTTCACCAATTCATCCAAACCCCTTGGATTTTAAAACAAGGAGAAATTAACCATTCCCCCTCCTTCCTCCCACCAACTCCTGGTGAATCAAGATCCAAACCCCTTGGATCTTAAAAACAAGGAAAAATCTATCAGGTTTTTAAAAAGAAGGCTTTTAATTAAAGAAAAAAAGTAAAAATCATCTCTGTAAAATCAGTATGGAAATTAACCTTACAGGGTAATCAAACTTAAAGAGCTCAGAGGACTCCCCTCTAGTCTCAGGTTCAAAGTACAGCAAACAAAGATAAACACTCTAGTAAAAGGTACATTTACAAGTTGAGAAAACAAAGGAAAACTAACACGCCTTGCCTGGCTATTTACTTACAAGTTTGAAATAGGAGAGACTTGTTTAGAAAGATGTGGAGAACCTGGATTGATGTCTGGTCCCTCTCAGTCCCGAGAACGAACACACTCCCAAACAAAACAAACAAAAGCCTTCCCCCCCCCAAGATATTTGAAAGTATCTTGTCCCCTTATTGGTCCTTTAGGTCAGATGCCAGCCAGGTTACCTGAGCTTCTTAACCCTTTACAGGGAAAAGGATTTTGGAGTCTCTGGCCAGGAGGGATTTTATAGTACTGTACACAGGACAGCTGTTACCCTTCCCTTTATAGTTATGACATGCCCAAACAAAGGTGGATGGAACAGATAGCGATGTCTTTTGCACTGTGCCCTGAAAGTCCATCCCAGCCACACAAAGAGAGGGAATAGCTTCTAGAGTTGAAGGCACACTATTAGCATGCATTGCTGCTGTACTCCCAGGTTGTCAGTCCTGGAATAAAGCGATGAAGTGTCACAAATGAGTACAATGAGGTATTGGGAGGGGAAGAGAGAACCCCTGAGAACATCAGTTTCCACTGACTAACACCTTGAGTTGCACCTGAAAGTGCAGAATACAGAGTAGTGCTGTCATATACTCTCATTCATTTTTTCTGCTGGTTCTGGTCCTATTGCTTTCTGTGGTAAAGTGCTGCAGGGAAATGCTGCAGTTACCTTGGTAGTTTTAAGACATTATGCACTGATTTAGGTATATTATGTGCACCTTATTTGGAACTTCTGTTCAGCCGTCCTCCTCTCTTTCTCCACTTTGTTTATATTTAGATTTTAGCATCTGGACTCCTAAAAATTACAGTGATTAGGAAGGAGGGAATGGCCTAGATCGTTAGTAATCTCATCAGAGCAAGGGATGTGTGTTTTGTGGAGGACAGAACTTTTGGATGCGCCATCCCTGTCTGTCGTATATCTAGCTACTGTAGTCCAGAATAAATTGTATCTGATTTCTGTGTCAAGTTCTCAGCAGCAGAATATCAGAAAACCTGTGCTGGAGACAAAATATGATATGCCACTGTTCCATGTGTGCATTGCTAACATTTACCTGGGAAGTAGCTCATAAATGGAGTGGCCACCTAAGATAAAGAACACTGCATATGTAATCTAATTACTGCCAGACAGCAAAGATGCTGCAATCTGGTACTACACACTACAGATTAACATGGTGACACTTAATATTCTGTAGCATAATTTTTTTTTTTGGCTTTAGACTATGATGCCTGGAAAGTGTGTCTGCGGCTTCGTGATAATGGACTTCTCGCCAAACCCACGCATGGTGACATCATCAGGCTGGCACCCCCACTTGTGATCAAGGAGGATGAAATCAGAGAGTGCATTGAAATCATTCATAAAACTATTCTGTCTTTCTGAAGACGTTGTTTCAGCACATCATCTTGGGTCAACTAGCAGATGCAGTTGAAAGATGTGCTATAAAGACCCCATTCTCAAAGCAAACATCCACTCCTGTATGTCTTAAAGGACTTATACTTCTAAAACTTAGTTATGTTTAGGTATTTAAATTATAATGGATTGGAAGAAGGTAAATCATGACTCTGAAGTTTCCTATCTCTTGTGACTATTTGCAAATGAAGAAGTGAAGCTATATTCAACCAATTATGTACTGTATGCTTTAAGTTAAACATCTTGACAGGGGCTTGTATGTAGACATCTGTTAAATTGCTGAAGGTCTCAGCCAAAGTTGAATGTGTAATTTACACATATATTAATAATAAACATTACCCTTTCGTATAACTGCACAAAGGTTTGTATTTGGCATTTTATCTCACTTGGTGCTGTACATTTAGGGCTGAATCTCTTGCTGTGGACACTACTGGTTGTCACACCAAGAAATCCTGGCTCCCATCTTCAAAGCATCAAGAATGGCACAATTTTTTTGTTGTTCTTTTGCAATTATAAAAAGGCATCTAACTGTAAAGGTTTGATAAACTGGATGTTCTACTGGGCGAGCTTATACTCTCTGTGTAAAATCTCTTGAATGTATGACAATAATAGTAATTGTTTTCAAGAATGTGATCTCAGTGTTCTGTTTTACAGATTGTGAAACTAATCAGTGTACAGATCTTGGTTTGCCATTCTAAAATTGTTATCCTTCTATAATTTGATGCTTTATTTACATTATAATAATACATCTTGTATTAAGAAATGTCCATGTTCTATTAAAACTGTCAATACATTAAAAAAGGATTAGCCTAACTTGAACCTCACAAGAGCTTTTCTTAGTAGCTATGGCCAAGTGGCTCCTTCATATTAATGAATATCCCATCTGTTTGCAGCCACCTTAACATTGGAGGTTTCTGCTTTACTTCCCTTCAGGATTAATGCTTTTAACCCTTCCTGCCTTTTGGAAATTGCTGGGTATAGTACTAAACAGGCACATGCGATGGTCACTGCTAATCTTTCACTAGGATACTCCAAGTGCTTGTTCATGTCCATTCCAATCAGGTGTATGCGAGCTACGTGCAGGACAGCCGGAAGATTTTTCCCCTAGCAGTATCCGTAGGGTCGGCCTCAATATAGGGCCCTGACGACCCAACCCCCCCTCAGTTCCTTCTTACCGCCGGTGATGACTAGCTGGAACTTCCCTCGCTCTTGCTTTTGCAAGTGCCTTTAGCAGTGTCCCACTATCAGTTGTATACAGTTAGATTATTAGTTAGTAGTATTAGTAGTTTCTCTAAATTTCTGTTGTGGGGGTTCCCCCCCTCCATTTTGTTCTCCAGTACCAGGGCATGCCTCGGTCACCAGGGTTCAAATCGTGTGACATCTGCAGGAAATTGATGCCGAAGAGTGACCCGCACACTTCTTGTTTGAAGTGCCTCAGCGAGAGTCACCAAAAAGACAAATGCCGCATTTGCAAGGGGTTTCAGCTGAGGACACTTAAGGATCACAAGTAGAGACTCGGAATTCTCATGGAGGCAGCCCTCCATCCCCAGTCTGACCCCAGGTTGGCAGAGCCTGTGCTGAGCACTGCCTCTTCCACGTGCAGTGCACCGGCACCAAGAAAGGAGGCTAAGGACTCCCGGCACCGACGTGGCGATGAACATAAGACTTCTGGCAGACAGGCATCATTCATCCCTGACGCTTGCCTCTATGCCACTCATACTGGATTACCTTCTCCATCTCAAGCAGGAGGGGCTACCCATGTTGTCAATAAGAGTTCACTTGGCCACCATCTCTGCCTTCCATCCAAGTGCAGAGGGCTGGTCAGTCTTCACCAACTGTATGGTTAGCTGTTTTCTCAAAGGTTTTGACTGACTTGTGGGTATAGCCTGTCAGACAGACAGTCCCAGCTTGGGACTTCAACCTGGTCCTTTCCAGACTGATGGGGCCGCCTTTTGAACCACTGGAGACATGTTCCCTGATCTACCTCTCGTACAAGGTGGCGTTTCTGGTGGCAATAACTTCAGCCAGGAGGGTGTTTGAGCTCAAGGTCCTAACATCAAGCCTCCTTACACAGTGTGCTATAAGGACAAGGTTCATCTCAGGCCTTACCTGGCTTTTCTCCTAAAGATTGTCTCCCAATTTCACATCAACCAGGGCACCTTCCTCCCAGTGTTCTATCCTAAGCTGCACTCGAGCGGTAGGGAGCAGAGGCTTTACTTGCTGGATGGCCGCAGAGTGTTAGCCTTCTACATGAGAGAACAAAGTCATTCCAAAAGTCCATTCAACTATTTGTGGCTGTGGCAGACAGAATGAAAGGTCTTCTAGTCTCCTCTCAATGGGTTTTTGTCATGGATCACGTCCTGCATCTGAGTGCGCTACAACCTGGCAGGAGTACCTGCCCCTCCAATCACTGTGCACTCCACCAGGGTGCAGGCCTCTTCAACGGCATTCCTGGCGCAGGTTCTTACGCAGTAAATATGCAGAGCAGCGATGTGGTCCTCTATACACACTTTCACCACACATTATGCAATCACCCAGCAGGTCAGAGACGACTCGGCCTTTGGTAGAGCGGTACTCCAATCAGTGGACAACTGACCCTGCATACAGAACTTAGGCTTGTGAGTTACCTGATTGGAATTGACATGAACAAGCACTTGAAGAAGAAAAAAAGTTACTCACCTTCTCGTAACTGTTCTTCAAGATGTGGTGTTCATGTCCATTCCAATACCCTCCCTCCTACTCTTCTGTCGGAGTACCCGGCAAGAAGGAACTGAGGAGGGGTTGGGTCAGCAGGGCCCTATATTTGGTGCCATAAAGACGCGACTCCAGGGGTGCCCTGGCCAACCCTATGGATACTGCTGGGGGAAAAATCTTCTGGCTGTCATGCACATGGTGTGCGCGCACCTGATTGGAATGCACATGAACACATCTCAAAGAACAACAGTTACGAGAAGGCGAGCAACTGTTTTTTCTTGGACCATGTAATGCAGTTCCAGCTGAGGTAGGTCAGTGGTCAATCAATGCCATGCATCTCACTCTTTTAAAAAAATTCCTTTCTCAGTTTGCCCAGTGCAAAGACTTCCTACTAACTGTAGTCAAAAGTTTATGAACCAAGACTACTAAATAGTAGCAGAGTGTATAAAAATGGTGTACACGGATCTTGCAAAGGCAACATCAAGTTGGTGAAAACAACGAGGAGTCCTTGTGGCACCTTAGAGACTAACAAATTGATTTGGGCATAAGCTTTCGTGGGCTAAAACCCACTTCATCAGATGCAAGTTGGTGGTTATTTATGGAAGTGAGCAGAACTAGAGAACTTTATGCTGGCTCACAATGTACATTATTTAGGATAAAGGAATGGGATGAGTATCAGCTGTAGATGAGGGTGAAGCCTTCCTTATAAGGTGAATATATACTTGAGAGAGAGAGAGACATAATGGTGATTGTTGGGTTTGGAGATAAGGGACAAAATGCTGGAAGGTGTGGCTTGATGTCAATAGCACTTAGGGCTGGTCTACACTGGGGGGGGGGAATCAATCTAAGATAGATACTTAGATCGATCGATAGATCTAAGATAGATACTTCGACTTCAGCTACGCTATTTGCGTAGCTGAAGTCGAAGTATCTAAGATCGAATTACCTGGGGTCCACACGGTGCGGGATCGACGGCCGCGGCTCCCTCGTCGACTGTGCTACTGCCGCTCGCTCTGGTGGAGTTCCAGAGTCGAGGGTGAGCGCGTTCGGGGATCGATATATTGCGTCTTAACGAGACGTGATATATCTATCCCGGATAAATCGATTGCTACCCGCTGATCTGGTGGGTAGTGATAATGTACCCTTAGAGAGGTGTAAGATTGCCAGATAATATAAACAGGGCTAATGGTGTAACAGAAAGAAAGCGGTATATAATCCATGACTGACTAAGTCCCTTCAAAAAGTAAGTCATGGAGCCTTGTAGCATCATGGAGAGTAGGTGGAAGCAGGACCTCAGATTCCTATAAATCTTTTAATGTTTTATAGTGACGTGTGTGTTTGTTGGTGTCAGATGTTATTTTTATTAAAATTAAGCCTTTTTATCTCAAGTCTGATCCTAGAGCCTGGCACAGAAGTTTGCCTTCTCCATGCATCATATTCACTTAGTAATGATAGCAGGTCTGAGAGCCTTAAACAAAAGACGGTATGTGTTATATTTGTTACTAAGCTAGTGCTATAAACATACTTGACAGGACATTCATACAACTTTGGGAACAAGGAAAGCAAACTAACCCCATCTCACTTCCTTTTATTTAAAAGGCTGGAGCTGGTCAAGATGTTGGAGAGAGGATACATTCTATTCATCATCAATAAAAGACTGGGGAATGAGCTCTAGCAAGATAGTTGCAACAGCTGGGATGACACTAGGAAATATCAAAATTCCTTCTCTCCCCACTCCCCTACTCTTTAAAGGGGTAATGTCATAATACACTTAGATTCCCAGTGAGAGAGAGAGAGCGAGAGAGAGAGAGTGTGTGTGTGTGTGCGCGCGCACATGCACTGAGTCTGATTTTTCCCTTGGTAAAATTGTTCTCTCTCTGCTTCTCTTGTTCCTCCTTTAACAGGCATAGTGGTAGTCTCTCCAGTTTATGGATATAAATAAATAATAATGGATATTCTTGTTTTTAAAGAACAAAACAAAAAGCAAGCCAAAGAAAAACCCCTCCTGTTTCATTTTCCAGAATTTTAGTTAGGGTTAGAAATTTTCTTCAAGGTTCTTCTTATATAAAAAAAGTAGACTATCAGGGTTTGAAGGGACCTCAGGAGATCATCTAGTCCAACCCCCTGCTCAAAGCAAGGCAAATCCCCAGACAGTTATTGTGTATTTTTTATTATTTATTTATTTATTTATTTATTTTTAACCCCAGTTCCCTAAATGGCCCCCTCAAGGATTGAGCTCACAACTCTGGGTTTAGGAGGCCAATGCTCAAACCTCTGAGCTATACCTCCCCCCATGTAGTGGGCACCTAACCTTTCTTTACCTCTTCCTTCCATAAATTCAATGTCTGAGCATTTATGCTCCCTTCACATATTCCTGAAGCATACTAAGCCTATGCCATAGGCCAATCTGCCACACAATATCTTGAACGTGTTAGAAGTGTCTACGGTGGAACAAACCCTCTTATTTGTATTTCAACAGCAAAGTTACTGGCTTTGATTTTTACTTCAGTTAAAGAGAAAAACATGTCCTCAGTTGCGTTCTTTCTCCACTTCGTTTTGCAGTAGCTACTGCTTTAGTCCTTGTCTCTCTCACTTTTCAGTCAGCAGATGGAGCCAAAAGCTCAGCTTTGTGCTGAGAGCTAAGTCATGGGTGTAGAACTAGTGGAACTTGTTCCAGTTTCATGCTTGCTACACCACGGCGTCTCTGTGTGCTATGCAGGCAGTGTGACTTAGTGCATGGTGAGGTAGTGAAGCTTTGTATGGATGGGGCTATGAAAAGGAGACTAATTTAGCTACATTCAAATTATCACTGTTTTACAAATTAGGTCATTTAAAAAGGATACTCTAAAAAGTGCAAAGAAAATTACTTGTAAGAGCTCTCAAAGTAAACTCACAAGGGCATTCTTATCGCATCCTAACTTTATAGGTATGGGAGATTTTTTTTAAAAAACCCATAAAATCAATCAATGTTTCCAGCAAGACGGAATTATTCACCAGAGTGTTCTTCTCCCCCATAAAGGATTCCCATCCCTTATTACTAAAAAATACCATGTGATTCATACCTGTCAACATGTGAAGGCTATAACTAGGGAAATCTCGTAAGAAAAATAGGGCTACTGTAACACCAGCCAAGACCCTGGTTGTTGGTGGGTGGGATCAAAGCTGGGATCTCTGGAGCTTAGTGCATGAGCTAAAAGTAGGGTGACCAGTTGTCCCTATTTTATAGGGACAGTCCCGATATTTGGGGCATTTTCTTCTATAGGTGCTTATTACCTCCCTACCCCCTGTCCTGATTTTTCACACTTGTTGTCTGGTCACCCTAGCTGAAAGCCATATGGTGCTTAGCTAAGGTTGTGGAGCAGACTCATTAATCTCTCTTTAGGTGGTCTCAGTGCCACGAGGTGGGATAGAACACCACACCCAGGAGGTGTGTGGGTTACACTGCACCTTTTAATAACCTGGAAATACAGGGACTGCGGGACCTTTTTGTAAGATGAAGAGGGCAAAATTATAAATATTTTGTTCAAAAGAGTGGGACTGGCACTCCTAAATCGGGACAGTTAGCTTGTGGGGCTGTAATCTCTGTTTATTACAGAGTATATGCATCTGTGTGGCCGTCCAATCCAGGGTGATATACTGGAAAATATTTTTTACTATGTAAAAAGGGATGTTTTACACAATGTACGCTCATCCTAAGGCAGGGAATGCAGAGGAGTTGTTAATGGTACCAGCAATGTTCTGCAGTTAAAGAATCCTAGTCATAAGTCACTTTTGTTTTAACAGAAACGTGGCAAAACTACTGAAGCATTACTATGCACCTGGGGTCTCAGCATCTGTGCCAGATGCCAGACAGTAATTGCTTTTATTATTTTCTTTCCTCTCCTGCAAAGCACTGTGGGAACTGGACAGCTATAAAGCCCTCCTCCCAAGGGAGTTTAGACACTGAGCTAGATGGGGTCAAGGAAGGATTGCTTGAGGTTGGGTTGCTTCTTGAAAATGCTCCTTTGTTTTTCTTCCAAATACTTGTAAACAAGCTTTTTATTTCATACTTTAGTCAGCTGGGGTTTTCATCTAATTGCCTATGATGCTGACAGTAACATAGACCAGATAATACTGGCCTGTAGTGAATTCTGTTGATGTGTATGGAAAATCCCTCTTGTTGTTCCCCTTCCCTAACCTTTTGTCTGTCTTTATGTGGATAAAGTGAAGCTTCACACTGAGGGTACTTTGGGACAGGGACTCTGCCAACTGGAAAATGCCCAGCACATTCGTGCCTATCGCAAATAAGACTGCAGCTTACTCCTATTCACCTTGCTCATACAAGGAGTCCCATTAATTTCCCAAGGTTTAGGCTACTTAACACTCCTCAAGCATATGAACCCTAAAGATAACACAGTACCCAATAGTGTAATTTAATCATGTTCAAACATTCACCTCTTTTCTAGTATCCTACAAATCATAGGGACTATGCTAAAGTTAACTCATTTATTCAAAATGAATACAGATCCTAAATGAAAGGTGTAAAGAAAATTGTAAATAAAATTTAGCTTGAAATAATTCAGAGTAAAAGGAGGTATGTAAAATTAGTGTTGTTCTAACATACATCACTGCTCCTAGAGGTGGGGAATATAAATATGCAAGATGGAAAACACTTTAGGAAATCTAGTCCATCCATCTGTCATATTTCTCCAGAGTAGGTACCGAGACTGCACTTGCTTGGATGTGGAGAGAAACAGGAATTGGCCCCACAGTAGGAACTGTGATTAGCATTATGTATATAGAAATAATCTCTGGAGGAAACAAGAACCTAAATAGCCTATCCAACCTGGGCAGGATCAGGTAGTGCACTATCATTATCTTCATTTTTCCATAACATACACCCCAGCAATATTGTATCCTGTAGTTGGTCAGTATAAACAGCAACAGTTAGATTTGCGGCATTATAGGAGAGACCAGCCTCAATGAGGATACTGCAAAGTTTGCTTCATATTTGTAAAGTGCTTTGAGATCTTAGCATAAGATACACTTCCGTAGTGCTTTACACTATTAATAAATATATTTATGGTAACCTCTGTTAAATTATATCCCATTGGTTGGGGATATTATTCCTTTGCTTTGCTCAATGGGTTACTGGTAGCAGGGTCTGTTTTCTAGCATTCCCTCATATTTTGTCTTTTGTCTTGTCCCCAAGTAGCAATCAGAGAATAGCAGGTTTGCACAGACATTAAATATGAATTACTTGATATTTCAAAAGCTTTTGTTTTTTAGAAATGTGATGACTATCACAGTTTTCCCCCAAAGGGCATTGTTTTCCACACTGATGGAAGCATAATATCTGAGGGAATCATAAAGACTTCAGCTATTATCCTGAGCTCTGATCAGGCACAACTTTTGTCAAGAGATAACATGGCATCAAACTTATCCAATCTGATTATAGCTGAGCATCCTTCCTTTGAACACATCTTAAGCAACAAAGATAAAATATGTTCCACAGGGATCCCATGTATTCGGACATCCCACGTGGATGTAGGATGAGGATTTTGTATTTATTTGTATATTCATGTGGTGTTATCTAGATGCAGAAGCCCTCAACTTTACATGTTGCGTGTCAAATGTGACGCACAATGTCATAAACAAAGCTAAACATCCAGCAGAAAATCAGGGGCCATATTGTGTTACAAATGGATAAATTCATACATCTTATGATGGAAGTTGAGTGAACCTCATTGGTTGGTGTGATACATGCCCTTCACTTGGAATAAGTGTAAGAGCAGTTAACCTTTTTTGGAATAACACAGCTAATGCAATAGAGGAGCCACTTCCCAAAACACAGGGCAGGTCTCATGCAAGACTGGTCAGAAACTGAGCTATATGCAGTTTTGTTTGATGGAGATGTATCCAGGGCTTTGGAGCGGAGCGCAGAGCTGGAGCGCGGAGCAGCTCCGGAGTAGCGGAGCTTCATGTTTTTGCCTGGAGCTGGAGCGGAGTCGGAACACAGCTCCAAAGCCCTGGATGTATCTGTTAGTAGAAGCAGGCAGAGACATGCATCCATAACCCAAGCAGACAGCAATATAAAGCACTGGTAACTTTGCTCAGAGAGAGAGAGAACAGCTTTTTAGGCAGAGTGATAGTTGGCTTAGAACTGTGAGCACAGAAATGGTTTCTTGCTATTTGATTCCTGCTGTATTCAGAGCAACAGAATTTTACGGACATTCTTTGTAAATAAATAGGATTGAATCAACCAAATACCTGACATCAATTTCTCCTCCTAACAGAAAGAACCTGCAAGGTATTGACTTGCTGCTTAGGGCAAAAGGGGTAGCTATATGTTGCACTTAAACATCAACTTCCACTCAAAGAGCCCAACGCACTTGCAAATATTAATGATTTTTAGCCTTCCATGTGAGATTGGGAAGTATTAATTATTCCCATTTTACAGCTTGGGAATTGAGGTGTAGGGAAATTAAGTGTCTTGCTGAAGGTTACCCACAAAGTCTGTGTCAGAGACAGGAAGGGAACCTAGATCTCCTGCCTCCTCTGCCTTAAACACAGGGGTATCCAAGAGGAAGGCTGGGCTTGTGGTTAGGACTCTGGTCTGAGACTCCTGAGATTTGGGCTCAACACCCACCTCTGATGCAAGCTTTCTATCTAACTTTTGGCAAGATGTTTAGTCTCTCTCTGGCTCAGTGTCCCATCTGTAAACTGGGGCTGACGATACTTCTCTTCTCCCTGCCATCTGCCTGTCATGTCTAATTAGATTGGAAGCTCTTTGGGGCAGGAACTGTCTCGTACTATGGATATGTTCAGTGCCTGGCACAATGGGGATTCAATCTCATTTAGGGCCTCTAATAGAAATAATCATCATGTAAACAGTGCCAGCGTGAATAGGATTGAAATCTGTTTTTATTGCCATGATATTAAAACATAGTCTTCAAATGAGAATAGTCAGAAAAAATAAAGGACCAATTAAACAGTACTGTGAACAGATGCTTCTCTATTGGCTTCAATAGCATTGTGTCCTGCTACAGCAGGGCTGACTTCGTCCCAGAGGGAGGTCAAATCTGAGCATGAACCAGAGCTGTATAACTAGGTGATTTTGTATTGTCTGAACTACTTGCAGTAAATGTCACACCATCTGAAGAGAGGCAGAGGAATGAGGTCTTGCTGATACACTTCCTGATCTCTTATACTCACATCTGCAGGGAACAGCTCCTTCCTATCAAGGTTAGTGACTTTTAGGCACTGTGAGAAAATGGCTGATATTTGCATGCTAGCTGGGCTGTGAACAAAGCAAAGGTTTGAGCTCCTCGCTCTGAAGTTAACCTTCAAAAGCACAAAAATAAGAACAAGATTAAAACCATCCCAGGCAGGCATTCCTGTGCAGTCATTCAATTTCCAGGGATGATATCTACATTATGAAAGGTTTCAGAGTAGCAGCCGTGTTAGTCTGTATCCGCAAAAAGAACAGGAGTACTTGTGGCACCTTAGAGATTAACAAATTTATTAGAGCATGCATCCGAAGAAGTGGGCTGTAGTCCACGAAAGCTTATGCTCTAATAAATTTGTTAGTCTCTAAGGTGCCACAAGTACTCTTGTTCTTTTTACATTATGAAAGACATTAGACCAGTGGTGGGCAACCTGCAGGCCGCGTGAGGCCCATCAAGGTAATCTGATTGCGGGCCATGAGACATTTTGTTGACGTTGACCGTCCACAGGCACGGCCCCCCCACAGCTCCCAGTGGCTGTGGTTCGCCGTTCCTGGCCAATGGAAGCTGCGGAGGGCCGTGTCTGCGGATGTCAATGTAAGCAAAATGTCTCGCGGCCCGCAATCAGATTACTTTGATGGGCTGCATGCTTGCCCACCAGTGCATTCAACTGATGCAGATAGTGGCCTTCCCAAGTACCAGTGCTTCTTGCTAGAGAAGGAGATAATGCAAAAATGTCATTCTAAAAGCATTGTCCTGCATGCCCTTGTGTGAAGATGAACTGAAACTATTTTATTAGTGTGATTACTAAATGTCTCCTTCCAAGATGATTATTGCCAGTAATAATTCCTTTCTTACATCTGCAGGCATGAATCATAGAGATGTGTAGCCATTCGTTAAGTATGCCAAACAATTTTAATTTCTTAGGAATAGCCTCTGTTGCATAGGCAGGATGCATGTTGTTTTTTGTTCATCAGGCGGTTTGTCAGCACAGTTTCTCTCTTTTTTTCTCAATAGTGGATACTCTTCTGGGTTGGTAGGTTAGCCATGGCCTACCCAGTTTTGAATCAGATGCATTACAGTTTTTCTTCACGGGTGTAAATCAGCTCTGAATGTTCCTTTCCGTATCAGTTTCACCTGCCCACTTCCCGATAGCACCAGCATCCACAGTGTTTAATTGTACCTGCTGGGTTAGTGATTTTAGTGTGAATGTCTGTCCTGAAAAACTATAGGGGTCTAGCTGGTGACAGATGGCACATCTAACAGATCTACAGGTGCATGGACAAATTTCAGTGTACAAGCCGCAGCCCTGACTCCAGTCTGTCTTGTTTTTACAGTCAGATACCTTACTAAGGATCCTATTCTCTGCCAGTCACTGTCATGAGTGGTTGCATAGCAGTCCCCATCGGGGAGGAAGGTGACAGATATTATGGTGGTACCATATTTTGAGCCCAAGAATGAGCCTTGGTCTGCCAGCACCACCATATTGCATTCTGTGCTCGTTTGCAGAGAGTTCAACGTTATGAAGAGGCAGAAGCGCGGGAACTAGCAAACGCTGGGGAAAGAGTACAGCTGTCAATACAGATGCTCTCTGCAGACTACACTGTACCAGGGAAAGGGAGGGAGATAGCATAGGGTGAGGAGTGGAACTGGGACTAGGACTGTGGGGATGTGGGGAGGGCTTGGAGGAAAAAACCCTCAAGTGTGAGTCATGGAAAATATCAAATTTCTTAAGAACCATCCATATTGATGTTAATTCATGGTCTAAACCTGTGACCCTTCATGGGGGTGGGGAGTTGGTGTGGGATGGCATGGGATGCTCTACTACATCTGCATCTTGTCCCAAGATCAAGCCCTTACTGAAGTACTAGGAGTCCAGAGGCAAATTAGACAAATGACAAATGCTTTTTGTTAGGGACTAAATTCAACTGATTTTAATTCAGGGTACATGAGTTTGAGCAGGAATGTTTTGGCTTCATCCAGTATACTGTAGACTATTGAGTGGTAATGGGCCAAATCAATAGCAATAATAATAATAATAATAAAAAGATTCTGGCACTCAAATTCTGCAGTCTCAGAATTGTGGCATTGCCTAGGCTCTGTCTCCCCCACAATAAGAAACCCCGTGCTGATGATAGATGGGCCAAACTTTACCTTCAGTTGCACCATGCAACCCCAGTTAAATTATTTCGTGATGGTTACAAGTGTCGCTGAGGTCAGGATTTGGCCCCAGTGTTGAAATCCTATTGAGGAATGGAGGTATAAAATGTCCAGCATTGCCAATACATCATGTTATTTACATGCATTTGAGGATCCCGGCCTAAAGAAAATGAAGCAGCCTAAAGCCTGAACATATTTTGGGACAGACCTACCACCTTCCTCACTAAAAAGCAAACAATAAAGCGCACAGGAAAAAACTCTGGAACTCTCTGTGTGATTAAGGAACATGTGAATGTGCAAATAGACAAATGCTTTGTCCAGGATCAGAGGCACATATTAGTGGTCCAATAAAACCCTCCCTGCTGGGTCGTCTTGTTATACACTTACTCCAGAGATGATCCAATCTCTCATGTATCCCTTCCTATCTCTCTGATAACATCTAATTAGGGCCTGATCCGAAGTCATTAGGCCTATTCACAAGCCAAAGTAAACACATGCTTAAGTGCTTCGCTGGAGTGGAAGCAGAATGTTTGGCACCTTTCATAGGGTTACCATACGTCCTCTTTTTCCCGGACATGTCCGGCTTTTCGGCAGTCAAACCCCCGTCCGGGGGGAATTGCCAAAAAGCCAAACATGTCCGGGAAAATGGCGGCTCTGCTCCTCCCCGACTCTTCGGCTCTGTTTAAGAGCCGGGCTGCCTGAGCGCTACCAGCTTCGGGCAGCCCCCATGCCTCCAGACCCTGCGCCCCCAGCCGGGCACTTCCCCTCCCGGGCTCCAGCGGCGCAGGGTCCGGAGGCACGGGGGCTGCCCGAAGCCGGTAGCGCTCGGGCAGCCCGGCTCTTAAACAGAGCTGAAGAGGAGCAGAGCCTCCAGCCGCCGTGGCTCTGCTCCTCCCCGACTCTTCGGCTTAAACAGCCTCCGGACCCTGCGCCACCGGAGCCCGGGAGGGGAAGTGCCCGGCTGGGGGCGCAGGGTCCGGAGGCATAGGGGCTGCCCGAAGCTGGTAGCGCTCGGGCAGCTTGGCTCTGTTTAAGAGCCGGGCTGCCCGAGCGCTACCGGCTTCGGGCAGCCCCCGTGCCTCCGGACCCTGCGCCGCCGGAGCTCGGGAGGGGAAGTGCCCGGCTGGGGGCGCAGGGTCCGGAGGCATAGGGGCTGCCCAAAGCCCGAGCGCTACCGGCTTCACGGTTTGCCGGGCAGCCTCCAGACCCTGTGCCCCCGGCTGGGCGCTCCCCTCCCGGGCTCCAGCTGTGCTGGGGAAGCGCCGGCCGGGGGCGCAGGGTCTGGGGGCTGCCCGGCAAACCCTGAAGCCGGTAGTGCTGGGGCAGCCCCTTCCCCGTGGCTGGGAGTGGGAGGGAGGAGGGGGCGGAGTTAGGGTGGAGAAGGGGCGGAGTTGGGGGCGGGGCTAGGGGTGGGGAAATGGGCGGGGCCAGGGCCCGTGGAGGGTCCTCTTTTTTTATTTATTAGATATGGTAACCCTACCTTTCAGGATCAAGGCCCTTAATACACAAGGAATGCCACTGATTTCTTGAGGCTTCATGCTTTGGAGGATGCGTGCAGACTTGCAAATACTTGGCTGAACGCTTTTGCCTCCAGTGCTACTAGACAAGGGAGTTATAAATCTCCTGGTCTAAATCCTCTTCTAGTAGGTTGGAAACCATAGGTCCAGCCAGGTCAGATAGAATAAGGGCAGGTTCAGTGAAGTCTTTCAAAAGATAACACCTTGAACAAATCAGAAAACAAAGCAACCATCCCCTCCCCCCCGCTGTTTAGATTGTTAGCCCTTCAGGGCAGGGATTGTCTCTGTCCTATTTGTGCACAGCACTCGGCACAATGTGGTCCTGATCCCAATCAGGGCCTTTGAATGCCACTAAGTATTCAATAAGAATAATAGGGAAGGGTGATGATGCTGAAGAGCTTCAAAACTTCACAATTCATTTTGGGAGAGTGGTGAGACGAGGGGGCGCAAGCAAACCCTTTTCCTGTCATTTAAACCTGTGGGAGCTTTCAAGGTTGATTCAAAAAGAGGACATGACAGCATATTTTCCTAGTTAAAAGAGGAAGCCAATCAAAGTGCTAGGTGTTAGGATATAGATATTCAGGCCTGTCAGTAAAGGCCTCTACTTTAAGAATTTAGGTCTATGTTTATCGTTTAGCTAGTTATAGAGGTATAAAAGAGAATCTGTGTAAGGGCCTTCTCTCCCTGTGACAGTCTGAGGCCCTGTTCTTAAGCCAAGGCCTTTTGCTAAGCAGTGGGGGCAGCCATAAACTGGGAAGCAAACGGTCACATTCCAAACTAGTTATATTAAAAGAAGGCCATCTGGGGCTGTTAGGAAGGTGATCCGATCTATCCCCTCCGGAGAAAGGGAAGAGCCTAGAAGATGTAAAAGGAAATTTAGTTTGATAGTTTTCTGTTTGGTAAGAACTCACTTACCAAATAGACACAGCTGGGAAACACTTATGTCTTTATAGATGTAGTTGTGAAATCCTCACTTCTGTATTGTTTTGTCATTATAGTTCCCACTTTGCTATTGTTTATTTGCCTGGTCTCTGTCTGGGTCTGTGATTGTTTCTGTCTGCTGTATAATTAATTTTGCTGGGTGTAAACTATTTAAGGTGGTGGGATATAATTGGTTAGCTAATCATGTTACAAAATGTTAGGATTGGTTAGGTAAATTTCAGTGGAATGATTGGTTAAGGTATAGCTAAGAGTATTACTATATAAATTAGGGGCAAACAGGAAGTAAGTTGGGATTTGAAAATAAGGAAAAAGGAACTTGGACTTAAGCTTGCTGGAAGTTCACCCCAATAAACATTGAATTGTTTCCACCTTCGGACATCGGGTATTGTTGCTCTCTGTTCATGCGAGAAGGACCAGGGAAGTGGGAGAGTGAAGGAATAAGCTTTCTAACACTAGGTTGACACACGTGGTCATCCTCTTTATAGTATTTGGACTGGAGATAATTTGTATTAGAAATTCTCGCTCTTTGTTTTTCACTTTCCATTGGATGTTTTTCCCTCTCTGCCCCATCTCCGCTCCTACTTTACAGTCTCTCCTAAGCACAATGTGAATCGAATAATGTCCAAGTTACGGTCCAGCTTTTGATCTCACAGTGTAGAGATGCATAGCTCCCGAATCGCCAGTCCACAGGCGCGGCAAACTGCTCCCATGGCTACGAGGCAGGAGTGACCTTCAATCCAGCGTTTGTGTTTGGGAAACTTATTTGGCTGATTTGATTGTACCCTCGCAGCTGGTGTTCACGCGCTCAAGAGATGGGTTCGTTATCTTATGTGCATGTATACTGCCTGGCTCTTCTATGCGCAAGAATGTAACCACTAAGAAGAGTTGTAAACAAAGTAAGGAGAGAAATAAAAACCCCAGGAAAAGTTTTCCTGGGAGGCTTTTTGCAAGAGGCTTGTAAAGCTCTCTAGCTACCACAGACCTGGCGTTCTGTTTCCTTTCCTGCGTCGTCACCACAGCTGGTGACCCCGACGTGATACCCCTCTACTCACCGGCTGGATACGCCGAGCGCGCCCGCGGCTGTTTGCCGCCCCTTATTCGTGAGTATGGGGGGGAAACTTTCCAGTGCCCAGAAGGAGCACGCAAGAGAGTTACAAGAGATTATACGACAGCGATCATGTGTCGCTGTCCCGGTCGCTCATATTGAGGACCTCCTAAGGGAAATAGATCGCCAGTGCCCCTGGTATCCAGACTGCGGGTCATTGCAGCTTTTTGATTGGATACAGATTGGGATCACCTTGTATAGTAAACCCCGTGCCCCAGTTCAGTGCCTGCTGCTCTGGCAGCGTTGTAAGGAGGCACTGGAGGGGATCGGCCCCAACAGCCCCAAGCCGGTCCCCCTTTTGCCCCCAGGTGATGGGCCACCCCCCTCCTGCCCACAGCTGACCCTCCCTGCGCCGCCGCCCGTGGCGGCGCCCCCCTGCCTACCGGTCGGGCAGGGGGGCGCTGTCGCCGCGGCGGTGCGGCAAGCGCGTGAGGCCGGTCTCTTGACCGATGAGGAATCCAAGTGTGGGTTCGAGGCGTTTCCCGTCTCTTGGCGGGATAATGGAAATGGGGGGCAGATAGTGGACTGGGAGGCTCTCCCCTACTCAGTTCTGCGCGAGCTCCGCAAGGCAGTTCGTGAGACCGGGGTGCGGTCCACTTTCACCCTGGGGATCTTGGAAGGTGTGTCAAAAGGTTACTTCTTGCTCCCCCAAGATTGGAAAGACATGTGTCGCATGGTGCTGTCTCCCGCGCAATACGTTGTGTGGGATAGCGAGTACCAGCGAGAGGCGCTTGCAGCAGCAGCGCAAGGTGGGGGGGCTTATCTTGCTGAGCAGTTATATGGCACAGGGCAGTTTTCGAGCATCCCCGAGCAGGCGGCGGGCACGCCCCGGGTAGCTTTTCCCATCATTGGCCAGTGTGTCCGTCGCGCGTTCCGCAGGGTCCCCGCTGCAGGCGAGTCCTCTAAGTCCTTTGCGGTTACTCGGCAGGGTGCCACCGAACCATTCCACCAGTTTATTGACCGCCTCCAAGAGGCAGTCCAGAGGCAGATTGATAACCCGCAAGCCCAGACTGAACTAATGATAAAATTGGCTTACGAAAATGCCAATGCAGACTGCCGCCGTGCCATGCAGGCAGTGGTCGGGCGCCCCGGGTATACCCTGGCAGAATTGCTGCAGGCGTGTGCTGACGTAGGCACTCAGACCCATCAGATGGCCCTGCTGGCAGCTGCCCTGCACAAGGGGCAGAAGCCTCAGGGGAACTGCTTTAACTGCCAGAAGCCCGGACATTTTTGGCGGGAGTGTCGGGCCCCTGCGGGGGGCATGTGTAAAAACAAACCCAAGCCCCGGACAGACCAGAGGCCCCGCACGCTGTGTCCGAAATGCAAAAAGGGCTACCATTGGGCTGCGCAGTGTCGCTTGGCCGGGGGTGACAGCCGGGTCTTGGCTGCTAACCGAGACAACCCCCCGGGAAACTAGTAGGCGGGCCTGCGACCAGCCCGAGACCCAAGGCCGCGCCCCTCTCCGTGCACGACGCCCCCGCCGCCACAAGGGGCAGTGCGGGGATTGACCTTGTTAATCAGGAAAATATGGATATCACTCTCCCCGGGGAGGTCCTCCTCATGCCGTCCCAGATTCAGGGCCCGCTGCCGGAGGGCATGGTGGGCCTTGTCCTACCCCGCTCGTCCGCCAGCAAGCAGGGCCTGTTTGTGGTGCCTGGGGTGGTGGATTCGGACTATGGTGGAATTATCCATGTTCAACTGTGGAGTCATCTCCCGAAACGGCTGTTTCAGGGAGATGCCTGGGCGCAACTCATACTTGTGCCCTACTCCCTTCCGGCAGGGGGAAGAAACGTTCCCCGAACCGGAGGCTTCGGGTCCACCGACCAGCGCACTATTCACCCACAAGTGGCAGCAGTTGTTAAAGACATTGGAGCACCCCAACCCAAACGCATTTACTGCCTCAACGATTAGCCGTTCGAGGGTGTTATCGACTCTGGGGCAGACATTACCGTCATTGCCGCTGCGCAGTGGCCCGCCCATTGGCCCACAGAGCAGGCTCCGGCAGTTTGGGGTGTGGGCGGGGCACAGGACTCACAACGAAGTGCCCGATGGTTGGAGGTTAGGGCGCCCCAAGGCATCCGCCGCGCCCGTATCCGGCCTATCATTCTCCCCGTCCACCTCAACCTGTGGGGCCGTGATTTATTGACACAGTTCACTGCCACCATCCATATCAATGATTAGGCATACGGCCCTCCCCCTCCGTTGGCTCACTGACGAACCCGTATGGGTTGCGCAGTGGCCGCTTCCTTTAGAAAAGCTGGAGGCCCTCCAGCACTTGGTTAATGACCAGCTGAAGGCAGGACGTTTGGAGGAGTCCACTAGCCCCTTTAATACCCCCGTGTTTGTGATTAAAAAGAAATCTGGCAAGTGGCGCCTCCTGCAGGACCTTCGCGCCATTAACAAAATTATACAGCCTATGGGTCCCCTGCAGTGTGGTACCCCTAATCCCAACCTTATTCCCTGTGATTACCGGTTATTTGTAATAGATTTAAAGGATTGTTTTTTTACCATCCCCTTGCACCCTGAGGACCGGGTGCACTTTGCCTTCACTGTTCCGGTTTTGAATCACTCCCAGCCCACTCCACGCTATCAGTGGAATGTGCTCCCTCAAGGCATGTTGAATAGCCCCACCTTGTGTCAGCATTTTGTTGCGCAGGCCCTACGGCCCTTCCGCGCAGCACACCCAGATGCCTTAATTTACCACTACATGGATGACATCCTGGTGGCTCACCCCGTCCTCCCTGATGACTGGCTGGACGAACTGCGCCGCCAGCTTGCGGCGTGTGGCCTGGTTGTGGCACCGGACAAGATCCAGCGTCAGCCACCCTTTTTGTATCTTGGTCACCGCATGCTCCAGTCATATGCCCGTCCAGTTTGTCCCGAGTTGGTATTGCCCAACCCTCTTACGTTTGTACAGCTTCAACAGTTATTGGGGTCCCTTAATTGGATTCGTCCTTTTTGCCCTCTGACTACCTCCATGCTGTCCCCTCTTTTTTCTGGCCTTCGGCAGGGCCGTCTCCCCGGAGATATCATTCCCGTTTCCCAGGAACAGCGCCAAGCGGTCACCCTCATTAACCAGACCCTGGCCCAGGTGTGGGTCGACCGCCGAGAAAGGGAACAGCCCCTTTTTGCCATTTTGCTTCCCACACTCTCACAACCGACAGCTGTCCTCGCCCAGGAGGGGGCGGCAGCGCGTCTTCGTTTAATTGAATGGATTTATTTGACCCACTCCCCTCCGCATACTATTCAGACACTCCCTCAACAGGCCGCAGAGCTGATTTTTAAAGTGCGAGAACGGTCCCGTACCCTCTTGGGTTGGGACCCCGTTGCCATTATTGTCCCCATCCCGGCTAAAGACTGGGAACGCACTGTCTCTTGCAGTGCCACCCTCCAATTGTCTCTTGCTGACTATGTTGGGGAAGTTAAATATCACATTCCCCCTGACCCCCGTCTTTCATTCCTACAACAACGTTGCCTTCACCTCCGGCCGTCCTTGTCAACCGTCCCCATTAAGGATGCACTTACCCTTTTTACGGACGGCGGCCCAACACGAGGTGCGGTCAGCTGGCAGGTGCAAGGCACTTGGCAAGTCCGCTTTACCCTGCCTCAGCGCTCCCCACAGCGCGCAGAGTTGGCTGCTGTCATCCTGGCCTGCCGATGCTTCCAGGATGACCCTTTTAATTTGATTACTGACAGTCTTTATGTTACTAATGTTCTTAAGTCTCTTCCAGGTTCCTATGTGTCGCCCTCCTGTGATGACAATTTGTTGGCCCTTTTTCTTACCCTGCAACAGCTCCTTTCCTCCCGCTCTAGCCCACTGTTTGTGGCACACATTCGCAGTCACACCACACTACCGGGCCTATTAACAGAAGGCAACACGGTGGCCGACCAGGCGGTCAAATCGGTGGCCTCAATTTTTTCCTCCCCAATCGAAAGCCACGCCTTTTTTCATCAATCCGCCAAGGCCCTTGCCAAGCAGTTCACTCTCCCATTGTATCAGGCGCAGGCCATTGTTCGCCAGTGTGACCTTTGCGCTTCTCTCTCCAATAGCCCGGAGGTAGGGGTTAACCCTCGTGGAACCTCGGCCAACCAGCTCTGGCAAATGGATGTTACACATTTCCCTCCCTTTGCCCCCTGGCAGTATCTTCACGTGTGTGTAGATACCTTTTCCCATTATGTGTGGGTCACCCCCCAGAAGGGTGAGGCCTCTCGTCATGTTATTAATCACATGATTCGCGCTATGGCAATCATGGGTCACCCATCCCATCTTAAGACCGACAACGGCCCCGCCTACTGTAGCTCGGCCTTTGCCTCCTTCTGTACCACGTGGGACATTGTCCACACGTTTGGTATCCCGTATAACCCCACAGGCCAGGCCATTGTGGAACGAGCCAATCGTGCGCTCAAACAAGCCCTGGTCCGCCAAAAACAGAAAGGGGGGATTCCCGTAGGCCTTCCTCCCCGCCAGGAATGGCTGGCTGCAGTGCTTTTTACCCTGAATCATTTGAATTTGACTGACAACTACTCTGCAGCAGAATGTCATTTTCGCAGCTACCAGGCCTTGCCCCGCCCCTTTGTTAAATATCGCAAGGCCCCAGACCCTCAGTGGCATGGCCCAGTGCCCCTTATAACGTGGGGACGAGGGCATGCTGCCGTTTCTCTTCCTACAGGTCCGTTGTGGGTCCCGGCGCGTAACGTCCGCCCGTGGCACGGCGATGGCCTGGCACCAGGGACTATCGAACCCCATTCCACAGTTCAACCTACATCTGCAGGATCCCGAGCGTCCTCGCCAGCGCCCCCCGCGGGGGCCCCCGCAGCGCATAACCTGGGGACAGGTTAAAGCCCTTTCATTGCAGGCCGAGCAGCTGCGAGTGCAGCAGCAGCTAGAACCTACCGCAGAAAATTACCTTGTGACATTGTTAGCTTGCCTTAATGCTAATTCACTCCTTATTTTGTGTGTATTGGGGAGTTTCCTGTTGGCCCCTAGCTGCCAAGGCGAACCCCAGATGGAGCAGCGGCTGCAGTTTAACACCTGGGTCCACCTGGCAGAAGTATTAAATCAATCTGATTTCTGCCTGGCCGTTGCCCCGGAAATGCAAGGTCTGTTAAGTACCTGCCTTGTTCCTGTCTGTAAACCACCCAGCAACATCTGGGGTGTGAGACAGTGAAAGAAATGTGCTGTTTTAAGCTTGCTGATAATAGTTTTGTATGTAATAGCAAATTGATATGCTGAAATGCTATGCTTAAGTCATCCGCCAAGACGTTTTTCTTCCTTGGTAGGATTATATTTAGTTATAGCCACCCTTAGAGTGGATGAAGACCCTTTTATAGTATGGGGTCCTAGTTTTGATGTTTGATGTTTTACTTTGCTGCTTTGTTTAATGTATACCCAATCTAGTGGCATTGTGTATGCTACCCTGCGAGAGTGTTTTGTTTAAACACCGCATTTATAAAATAAAACAGGGGGAGATGTAGAGATGCATAGCTCCCGAATCGCCAGTCCACAGGCGCGGCAAACTGCTCCCATGGCTACGAGGCAGGAGTGACCTTCAATCCAGCGTTTGTGTTTGGGAAACTTATTTGGCTGATTTGATTGTACCCTCGCAGCTGGTGTTCACGCGCTCAAGAGATGGGTTCGTTATCTTATGTGCATGTATACTGCCTGGCTTTTCTATGCGCAAGAATGTAACCACTAAGAAGAGTTGTAAACAAAGTAAGGAGAGAAATAAAAACCCCAGGAAAAGTTTTCCTGGGAGGCTTTTTGCAAGAGGCTTGTAAAGCTCTCTAGCTACCACAGACCTGGCGTTCTGTTTCCTTTCCTGCGTCGTCACCACATCACAGTTTTGAGTGAGTTAGTTATTAAGCAAAATAAATTTTCCAATCCTGATTCCTAGAAGTCTTTCATAGTTCTCTTACACTGTCCTCTACAGAGGCATGGGTTGAGGCGTTGGGGTGTATTTAAGAGGGTGATGTTGAAGAAAAGATAAAGGTAACTGAAGACAAGATTGCTACTTCAGTCCTGCTAGCAAAAGCTTTTAAATTAAGGAGGCAGATTAATCATTGAAACACTATGAAGAATATTAAGAGAATATGATCGTGGCTCGGTTGCTAATTACCTAACTCTAAACGGGCAATTAACATTAAAAACACATTACACTAACATGGATGTCCTTCAGTCCATATTGCTCTATCCCCCAACCACCATCTTACAATTATCACTGTAAGACAGTAATTCAAACATCTGTTCACAAAAGCATATCTCAGCATATTAAAGCATTTCTCTTCATTCGCACATAAGCTGAAGGATTTGCATGGAGATGGGGGAAAAAGAAAGCAATCTAACATTATAACTGTGGCTTAGATGAGCACATAAATCTAAATTAAAATCCAAAATTAGATGCTGGTTAGAGTTCAAATCAGATTTCTCAGGTGGGAAAACTTTCTCCACTCAAACAGATTTTTCTCTAGCATTGGCCTCCCAAAATAGCAGTATGTATATATTTTTTTCTGTACCTTACCCACAGGTCAGCAGGACCCAGAAGAATTAATTCCAACATCTGAAATGGAAAGTCATATTTCTTGGACACCAAACCTTGTCTTTTGCCTACATACAGGGGCCAAAAATCAGGAAGAACTAAATTCCTCTGGTTCTTACATATTTAATGGACCAACTGGTGTATATCGGCACAGATGCAAATCAACTGAGCAATGTTGATTTACATCAGCAGAAAATATGGCCCAATCTTTCTTGCTGCTGCTAACTTCATTTTCTCCTCTTGACTCTGTTTAAAACCCACCTTTTTTACTTGACTGTTCAGCATACAGCTGCATCCTGAACTGCTTTTACTCTAATTAATCCTTCTAAGCCATCCCCAGACAGCGGGGGGCTGGGACCAAAACTCCGGAACTAACCACCTGAAACTTTACAATATTTGGTCCAGACTACACAGCTGGTTGATACTATCTAACGTGAGTTGAACCAATAGTCTGAATCCGGGCACCTTAAACTTTGGACCAAAGAACAAACAAACCAACAACAGTAACATAGTCACTTTCTCTTTATCTCAGTCCCCAAACTCCAGAAAGCCAGGTGCAGTGAGTTGGCTCAGATTCATCCCTCGTGTGTCTGTATTAAAGTCAATTGAGTCAGGGATGAATTTGGTTCATTAAGTCTTGTCAGAAAAGTGCCCGGGACCACACATCATGGAAGTGTTGCAAACAATCTCAGGACCTAGATGCTGAAGAAGTGTACAGTCCCTGTGTTAGAGAGTAAAGCGAGGAGTGAGAGAGCAGAGTGCATGACCAATGGGTGAAATTCACCATGTTGGATAAGCACAACAGGCCACTGACATCCTAGTTAAATACTCAAGGACTTCAGTAGCGCATAGGCTCCTGCACAGCAGGGCTGCCCAGAGGATTCAGGGGGCCTGGGGTCGTTGTCGGCGCGGGGCCCCTGCTGCCGAAGACCCGGCGCTTCGGCAGCGGGTCCCGGGGTAGAAGGACCCCCCGCCGCGGGTCTTCAGGGCACTTCGGGGGCAGGTCCCAGGGCGGAAGGCCCCCCCGCCGCCGAATTGCCGAACTGCTCTGAAGACCCAGAGCAGAAGAAGCTCCAGGGGCCCGGGCCCCACGAGAGTTTTCCGGGGCCCCCGGAGCGAGTGAAGGAGCCCACTCCAGGGCCCCCGAAAAACTCTCGTGGGGGCCCCTGCGGGGCCCGGGCCTGGGGCAAATTGCCCCACTTGGCCCCCCCTCTGGGCGGCCCTGCTGCACAGGGGTGAGTTTTGCCCATGAAGAGGAGTATAGAGAAAAGGGCAAGGTGAGAAGGAAATAGTAAGGCTTCCAAGTGGCAAGAGTCCACAGTTTAAGTCCCACAACATCCACATTTTCACAAAGGGAGTAACAAAACACTGTCAGAAAGAACTACTCAGGCAGGTCCAGACTTTGTTACAACACTCAGTGCAGCTAGCTACACTGAGCCACTGTGTGTGGGTCTAGATTATGGGGCTGACCCTGCACCCAAACTTGTATGGCACAGACTCATCTTTGTGCTGGAGCAGGCGCCAGGCCTTGATGGAGAAGAGGCAGCTGGTGCCTCCCAATTTCAAGGGCCATCTAGTCTGACCTCTTGTATGAGACAAGCCATAGTACTTCCCTGAATTCCTGTTTGAACTAGAGCATATAGTTGAGAAAAACATGCAATGTTGTGTGACAAAATTCCAGTGATGGAGAATCCATCATAACGTTTGGTAGTTTATTTGAATGGTTAATTATTTTAATTGTTAAAAGCTGGCAACTTATTTTGCGTCTGGATTTGCCTCGCTTCCACTTCCATTTGATTTTGTTGTACCTTTCTCTGCTAGACTGAAAAGCCCTCCGCTATCAAATTCCTTTCCCCCATGTAGGTACTTATTAACTGTGATCAAATCACTCCTCAACCTTCTCTTGGTTAAGCTAAAGAGATTGGATCACCTAAGGCATATTTTCTAATCCTTTAATCATACTCATGGCTCTTCTCTGAACCTCTCCAATTTATCAACATCCTTCTTGACTTGTGGATACCAGCACTGGATGCAGTATTCCAGCAGCTGTTGCTCCAGTGCCAAATACAGCAGTAAAATAACCTCTCTATTCCTACTTGAGAGCCCCCTGTTTACGCATCCAAGGATTACATTATCCCTTTTGGTCACAATGTTGTACTGGGAGCTTGTGTTTAGTGATTATCCATCCCACCTAAATCTTTTTCAGAGTCTCCGCTTTCCAGGATAGAGACCCCCCCATCCTGTAAGTTTGCCTATATTCTTTGTTCTTAGATGTATACATCTACAACTGGCTGTATGAAAACACATATTATTTGCTTGCAGCCAGCTTATTAAGCAATCCAGATTGCTCTGCAACAGTGACCTGCCCTCTTCATTATTTATCACTCTCCCAATTTGTGTCATTTGCACACTTTATCAGTGATGATTTTATGTTTTTCTTCCAAGTCATTGATGAAAATGTTAAATAGTGTAGGCCCAAGTTAAAGCTGATCTTAGATAGAATCACTGTTTGCAACTGTGTACAGAATAAACATTCACTTGATTATCTATGCATCCGAAGAAGTGGGCTGTAGTCCACGAAAGCTTATGCTCTAATAAATTTGTTAGTCTCTAAGGTGCCACAAGTACTCCTGTTCTTCTTTTTGATTATCTATGTGACCAAATATAACCTCACTGCAATACCATACATTGTATAGCACTGGTAATATACTGCATTGTATCCATGGCATGTGGCCATCATGATCCCTCTATTATACAGGTGTGCTGGGTCATGTTCCACATCTGGCCCAGTTCAGCCAAATCTGGGCCCCTCTGCAAAGCCATTCAAGAGGCAGCACAAGAGTCAGTGTACAATTCACCAGCAGGTCCTGACTTGTGTATCTCTAAATTTGTGGGTTAGAGGACAATCTTGCAGCGGGGGCAGAGAATCTGTGCACAAGTTGTGGATGCATCTTTGGGGCTAAAAGGTGGAGGTTTCCTGTTGCAGAGAAAGAGGGTATGTGAGGTGTGTTATGCCTTAGCCTGACTCTGCTTCAGTGTACATCAAGAAAACGTGAAACAATATAAATAGGATTTCTTTCCCATATACCTTATGGCTACCCTGCAGTACCTCCCACTTCATCCATTTTCAGACAACACGGGGCATGCTGCCACAGCCTTGTGCTGCTCTGGTGACCAAAAGCAGTCTTAAACCTGCCCAGAATAGCCACGCAAGGATCACCATATGCTGCCACAGTGACTCTTAAATGTTGCCTTCTCTCAGCTCCTGGCACAGGATGAACATGCAAGGGAAATGAGGCATGGCCAGAGTATCTCTACACCTTGATGATCCCTGGATGACAGGAACAGCCTCAGGGAGTCATGGGCCGTTGATGTAATGTACAACAGGCTTCGGATTGCTCTAGACCAGGGGTCGGCAACCTTTCAGAAGTGGTGTGCTGAGTCTTCATTTATTCACTCTAATTTAAGGTTTCGTGTGCCAGTAGTACATTGTAACGTTTTTAGAAGGTCTCTTTCTATAAGTCTATAATATATAACTAATCTATTGTTGTATGTAAAGTAAATAAGGTTTTTAAAATGTTTAAGAAACTTCATTTAAAATTAAATTAAAATGCAGAGCCCCCCCAGACCGGAGGCCAGGACCCGGGCAGTGTGAGTGCCACTGAAAATCAGCTTGCGTGCCGCCTTTGGCATGTGTGCTATAGGTTGCCTATCCCTGCTTTATACTATCCAGAAGAACTGGATGGGTGCCTCCAGGATCAGGAGGTGCAAAGGTTCTATGCCAGTAAATACATTCCATTTACCTAGTCCCCCTCTCTCCAGAAGGATTCTGACCTGCATGCGGAAGCTATGTAATGAGCTACACTTGTCATCCATTTCCTGGTGCATCTTCTATCATTCCACACACACATTTTCTCCCAAGAAAAAGATCTGGCCCTAAAATCCTACCCTGTACATTTTCAAAGGGTTGCACTGGGTTTTAGTTGGCAGATTCTCGCTAACTTTAATAAAAGTGATACAGCAAATACCAGTGCATTGCTGTGGAACGTGAAAGCCAGACATTAAAAGTGAAAGACACATTGTTTGGGGCTTATCAATTTTTCTGTTCAAGAATTTTAGAAACTTGCTACTAGTAACATTTCTGGTCAGATGGGGTCAAGACCTAATATTATATTTATGAAGCAAACAAGTAATTTAGCAAGCAGATAATCAGTTGCTAACAGGTGCTGCTTGCTTTTGAAACAAATTGATAATGGCACAGATAATATTGCATGCAGAGTGAATACTTCTTAAGGACATTTCAAATGGATTTTTGCTATGCTTGCATTCTGTGAAACTGAAGTATAACCTTCCTGTTAAAAGTTTATTTCTATCAGGCAACAACTTCTCTAACTTATGTCAACACCCCTACACTTCAGAGAAAGTTTCAAATAAGAAGAGAAATCTATGAAAAGCACCTTCCCCACCCAAAAGAACCCCCAACAAATAGAAGCAAAATGCAATTTTACCCAAATAACTCATTATAATATCAAGCATCTGATATAAATAGGGGAAAGGTGGCATAATGAGAGTGGGATTTTCAAGAGTGCATAATGATAACTTAACTCTGCTCCCATTCCAGTCAATGGACTTGAGTGCAATGGGAGGAGAGTTAGGCCAACGCTCAGAGCTTTTGAAAATCCTGCCCTAGGATCCACAGCTAAAAGTCCATACTTGATTTGCTTTTGGTGTAGCTCAGTTCCCTTTGTCCTCTAAACCAGGAGTTCAATGGTTCAAGACTCACACTAGGAAGAAGGTTTATGTTCATGGCTTACATGATACCCTGCTGATTAGAGGTGCCATCTGTCAAATAAGACTATAATGTCAAGGCTATGCTGGTTGTCTGGTTATAGTTCCCTAAGCACTTTTTGGAAAGAGCTAGGGAAAGTCCTGCTTCCCGGTCTCAAACTTCCTCTCAGTAGTTTGTATGTATGTAATCGGCATGTGTTGCAATTTGTTTTCTTGTACAGTTAAATGGAAGTAAACCCCCACCCTCCTGCATAGGCAGCTGCTGTTTTGTGTGTGGATGTGGCCTTCTATAGATGAGACACATACGTTGTCCACTCCATTGTGGACACCTGACTGCAGTTTTGTCTTGTGTTCCCAGAATAAAGCAGAAGACATTCTGACTGAAAGTGGAGGGCTGCTTTCTGCTTATGGAAAAACAGCATCAACAACAAGCAAGTTCTAGTGCTCAAGGCAGTTTGAGCTATTCCTGGGTGCATTATTGCTATTCTGTTTGCCTACGCAGTCATTACATTACCACTTTCTAGCTCATTACTTTTAATATTCTTTGAGGTATGGAAATACTTTATGAAACTAAATTCTCTTCTATTTTCTTCCTGATTTGTCCCCTCATTTCTTTGTATTTCAGTATGCAGAGGACAGTAGGTTAAATCACAGAGCTATGCAACACTTAGATTCCTAGATTTATAGATTCCAAGGCCACAAGGGACCATTGTGATCATCTAGTCTGACTTCCTGTATAACACCCCATGTAAGTACTCATAGACTGTTTCTCTTTGCTAAGCTAAATAGACTCTAGGAGCTCAAGCTATCACTAGAGGAATGTTTTCTAATCCTGTAATCATTCTCATAGCTCTTCTCTGAACCTCTCCAATTTATCAACATCCTTTTTGACTTGTGGACACTAGCACTGGACACAGTATTCCAGCAGTGATTGCACCAGTGTCAAATATAGAAGTAAAATAACCTCTCTACTTCTACTTTAGTTTCTTCTGTTTATGCTTTCAAGGATTGTCTGACCAACCTGATTGCTTTCTATGATGAGATAACTGGCTCTGTGGATATGGGGAAAGCAGTGGACATGATATATCTTGACCTTAGCAAAGCTTTTGATACGGTCTCCCACAGTATTCTTGCCAGCTAGTTAAAAAAGTATGGATTGGATGAATGGATTATAAGGTGGATAGAAAGCTGTCTAGATCGTTGGGCTCAACGGGTAGTGATCAACAGCTCGGTGTCTAGTTGGCAGCCAGTATCAAGCAGAGTACCCCAGGGGTCTGTTCTGGGATCAGTTTTGTTCAACATCTTCATTAATGATCTGGATGATGGGATGGATTGTCAGCAAGTTCGTGGATGTCACTAAGCTGGGGGGAGAGGTAGATATATTGGAGGGTAGGGTTAGAGTCCAGAGTGACCTAGACAAATTGGAGGATTAAGCTAAAAGAAATCTGATGAGATTCAGCAAGGACAAGTGCAGAATTCTGCATTTAGGACGGAAGAATCCCATACACTGCTACAGGCTGGGGACCGACTGGCTAAGCGGCAGTTCTGCAGAAAAGGACCTGCGGATTACAGTGGACGAGAAACTGGATACGAGTCAACAGCGTGCTCTTGTTGCCAAGAAGGCTAATGGCATATTGGGCTGTATTTGTAAGAGTGTTGCCAGCAGATCGAGGGAAGTGATTATTCCCCTCTATTCGGCACTGGTGAGGCCATATCTGGAATATTGCGTCTAGTTTTGGGCCCCCCACTACAGAAAGGATGTGAACAAATTGGAGAGAGTCCAGCAGAGGGCAACTAAAATGATTAGGGGGCTGGGGCACATGACTTATGAGAAGAGGCTGAGGGAACTGGGCTTATTTAGTTTGCAGAAGAGAAGAGAGAGGGGGGATTTGATAGCAGCCTTCAACTACCTGAAGGGGGGTTCCAAAGAGGATGGAGCTCGGCCGTTCTCAGTGATGGCAGATGACAGAACAAGGAACAATGGTCTCAAGTTGCAGTGGGGAAGGTTAAGGTTGGATATTAGGAAAAACTATTTCACCAGGAGGGAGGTGAAGCACTGGAATGGGTTACCTAGGGAAGTGGCGGAATCTTCATCCTTAGAGGTTTTTAAGGCCTGGCTTGACAAAGCCCTGGCTGGGATGATTTAGTTGGTGTTGGTCCTTCTTTGAGCAGGGAGTTGGACTAGATTACCTTCTGAAGTCTCTTCCAACCCTGATCTTCTATGATTCTATGATTAGCCTTTTGGACACAGTGTCTCACTGGGAGCTCACATTCAGCTGATTATCTACCACCTCCCCAAATCTTCTCCAGAGACACTGCTTCCCATTTTAGAGTCTCCCATCATGTAAGTATAGGCTACATTCTTTGTTCCTAGATATATACATTTATATTTAGTCATATTAAATGCATGTTGTTTGCTTTCACCCAGCTCACCAAGCGATCCAGGTTGCTCTGTATCAGTGACCTGTCCTCTTCATTATTTACCACTCTCCCTATTTTTTTTTTTATCATCTACATACTTTATTAGTGATGATTTCATGTTTTCTTCTGGGTCATTGATAAAAATGTTAAATAAGGTAGGTCCAAGAACCAATCCTTGTGTAACCCCTCTAGACACATCCATTTGATGATGATTCTTCATTTACAATTACATTTTGACACCCATCCGCCAGATTTTAATCCATTTCATGTGTGCCATGTTAATTGTATATTTTTATAGTTTTTTAAATCAAAATATCATACAGTACCAAGTCAAGAGCCTTACAGAAGTCTAAGTGTATTACATCAACACTATCATCTTTAATCAACCACACTTGTAATGCAATCAAAAAAAGACATCAAGTTGGTTTGATAGGATCTATTTTCCATAGATCCAGGTTGATTGACATTTATAACATTATCTTCCTTTAATTCTTTACTAATTGAGTACTGTATCAGTTGCTCCATTATTTTGCACAGGATCGATGACAGACAGTAAGGCCTATAATTAACTGGGTCATACCTTTTACCCTTTTTTATATTAGTACAACATTAGCTTTCTTCCAGTATTCTGGAACTTCTCCAGGGTTCCAAGACTTATTGAATATCAACATTAACAGTCCAGCAAACTTCTCAGCCAGCTCTTTTAAAACTCTTAGATTCAAGTTATCTGAATCTGCTGAGTTTAAAATATCTAACTTTAGTAGCTGCTATTTAACATCCTCCTGAGATATGAGTGGAATGGAAAGAGTGTTATCATACAATATGACTACATCATCTGTTTTTCCCCAAATACAGAACTGATGTATTTATTGAATACTTCTGCCTTTTTTGCATTATTATTGATGATTCTATCAATTCCCCTTAGTAATGAACCAGTTCCATTGTTAGTATTCTTTGTGTTTCTAATGTACTTAAAAAAAACTCCTTTCCTTTTTAGCATACTCAGAGGAGAGCTCCCCAATCAGCAAGCCAGAATCTTTAGCCAGGTTCTTTAAATATTAACCTGATCCTAAATAAGTAATAAGAATGTACAGTGTAATATGTTAATGTTTTACTGTAACTTTGCCTTAATGAAAATTTTCAAAAAAACAAAACCAGAAACAAAATAATACCCCCTTCTTACCGTCCTTAACTCTGCTGGCCACAGATTTCTCCTTGTGTCCCTTTGCTTCCCTTATCCGTTTGGCACAATTCCTAGTAATGATTATAAATCAGAAGCTATCAACTTCTCCCTTTCTCTCATCTGGTATAAATTGTTCTTTTATTTTTATTAGCTGCCTTCACTTCCCGTCCAAACCAGATATTTTAAACCAATATGGCCTTCTTCCACAATTGTGGCTTTTTGGGGGATCTAGTAAACTGTTCTCAAATAATTCCCAATTATCATTCACATTTTTCTGATTAAATTCTTCCTGCCAGCTGAGTTGGCTCATAATTGTTTGCAGCTTTGTGAAATTGGCTGCTTTAAAACACTAAGTAGCTATATCACTGGTCTGGACTTCATTCTGTTTGCACATTATAAATGTGATCAACATTTCGATCACTTGTTACAATTTACCATTTACCATTAATTTTTAGTTTTGGGATCAATTCCTCTTTATTTGCCAAGACAAGGTCTAATATAGAGTTCCTCTGTGTTGAATGCAACACTTTTTGAGTTAGGAAATTGTCATCTATAATACATCAACCATGTATTTTTAACCTTAACTCTGAATATCTTGCCTTTCATCACTTGATGCCAGAGGCCTAATGTTATCTTATCATATTTGTGTGTGTTTGTATACACTATAAATAACAATAGATAGCCCTGAAAGGCCTATAGTGAATACATGACTGAATTTACTCTCAGGATTTTGCTGTTGTTCATAAGTCACTCTAGCCAGACTCCCACTGTTTATGATAATGAAAAGAGTCCCTAAAGTGAATTGCAGCCTTGTCTAAAATACAGGACTATCTGTGAACTCATATGTATTGGACAAGGAAGACAACAGTTTACTTGCAGGGAGTTAAGAAATATTAAAGCAGGTCTCAATGAAAAACCCAAAGTTATATTGCTGGAAATAGAAAAGAGACTTAATCATTAGAAAAGGTAACAAAATAACATCTAAATCTGACAAAAGAGCAATAATGGGTGGAAATCTATGAATGTCTTCTTCATAACATCCTCCATTTATTCTGTTCTCAAGATAACTTTTTGTGGCAAACGAGGAAGATCCAATTCTTGTGATTTCTGGCAAGTTCGGCTATTGAGGGGAATAAGCTTATTTTATTTGCTATATTGCTTAGTTTCCTTTTTACACACACAACTTTGCTGTATTAGCACGATCTTGTGTTGGCAAATAGAACCTTGCACTTTTAGATTCAGGGGTGCTAGAACAATTTCTAGAGTGGGGGTGCTGAGAGCCATTGAACCAAACTGTAAACCCTGTCTATAATGGAAACCACTTCAAGCCAGCAGGTGCGGCAGCACCCCCAGCACCCCTAATTCCAGAACCTATGTCTAGATTGCCCATTCACACTCAGCCTAGGGTGCTAGCAAATGATAGTTATTACTGTGACAAAGTGGGAGTTCTCTGTCTGTCTGAATTATAGATTTAAGAAATTGTATAATGAAATTATGTCATGGAAAGCCTATAGGTATGTGGATCCACCCTGAGTTATCAGGATTGTGTTATATTGCTGCCAGGCCAGAGTCAATGGTGAGTAATCAGCACTTGGTGATCGTTTATTCAAAGTAAAATACTTTGGGACAATGGATTTGCTTTAGCTGGGAGAAGTTACTTCCTCCTCCTATGTAAAAGGAGTGGGGATATGGAAGTAGTGGAAAGTTACCAGGAGGAGAACAAAGGAAGCAGATGAAACCAGGAGGAGTCTATAAAGGAGGTGGGGAGATAAATGGGGACAAGAGTAGGCAGGCCACCTGTCTGATATTAAACCAGGCAGTTCTGCTTTTCTAGGGTTTCTCCCCCATCCATTATTCAGATAAAACCAGACACTATTTTGAAGAGTGTGCCATCCCGCCTCCATGCAGCGTGACCTTGCAAGCACCAGTTGTCCAAGGTCATGCTGGCAGGGGTGGGGTCATGCTGGCAGGGGCAGGCCCTCACTGTTCCTAGAATTACTGGAATATCCAGTATTCCGGGAACGTGTCAGAGGCCACCCTAAGGCAAGAGCCATTTTGCACCAGAGTAAGATGAAGGAGGCTGCTGCAGGGGCAGGGTAGGCAATGGGGTGAGAACACAGATGATCTCCCAAGAGAAGGGTGAGCTAGTGAGGGACATTGTGTTTTATTGCTGTGTATAATCTGTTCTGACCTGTGCTTTTCATGCTTAAATATAAGAGCATAAAGATGCTATTGGGCAACGTTTGTGTGTGTTCACTACTTCACAACTACTGTGTGCCCCTGAGAGAGTGAAACTAAACCAGAGGCTGCACACCTGTTGGGTGGAGTTCTGGGAGAGAGGTGTGTTTAAGTACTGGGGAGTCGGAAGAATCCAGGCTGTGGCCAGAGAGGCGAGGTGGTTGGACAGTGGGTTATAACACTAGGAAGGGATGTGTGTGGCAGGTAGAATCATAGAATCATAGAATATCAGTGTTGGAAGGGACCTCAAGAGGTCATCTAGTCCAACCCCCTGCTCAAAGCAGGACCAATTCCCAACTAAATCATCCCAGCCAGGGCTTTGTCAAGCCGAGCCTTAAAAACCTCCAAGGAAGGAGACTCCACCACCTCCCTAGGTAATGCATTTCAGTGCTTCACCACCCTCCTAGTGAAATAGTGTTTCCTAATATCCAACCTGGACCTCCCCCACTGCAACTTGAGACCATTGCTCCTTGTTCTGTCATCTGCCACCACTGAGAACAGCCAAGCTCCATCCTCTTTGGAACCCCCCTTCAGGCAGTTGAAGGCTGCTATCAAATCCCCCTTCATTCTTCTCTTCTGGAGACTAAACAATCCCAGTTCCCTCAGCCTTTCCTCATAAGTCATGTGCTCCAGACCCCTAATCATTTTTGTTGCCCTCCGTTGGACTCTTTCCAATTTTTCCACATCCTTCTTGTAGTGTGGGGCCCAAAACTGGACACAGTATTCCAGATGAGGCCTCACCAATGTCGAATAAAGGGGAACGATCACGTTCCTCGATCTGCTGGCAATGCCCCTACTTATACAGCCCAAAATGCCATTAGCCTTCTTGGCAACAAGAGCACACTGTTGACTCATATCCATCTTCTTGTCCACTGTGACCGCTAGGTCTTTTTCTGCAGAACTGCTACCTAGCCATTCGGTCCCTAGTCTGTAGCAGTGCATGGGATTCTTCCGTCCTAAGTGCAGGACTCTGCACTTGTCCTTGTTGAACCTCATCAGGTTTTTTTTGGCCCAATCCTCTAATTTGTCTAGGTCCCTCTGTATCCAATCCCTACCCTCTAGTGTATCTACCACGCCCCCTAGTTTAGTGTCATCTGCAAATTTGCTGAGAGTGCAGTCCACACCATCTTCCAGATCATTAATAAAGATATTAAACAAAACTGGTCCCAGGACCGACCCTTGGGGCACTCCGCTTGAAACTGGCTGCCAACTAGACATGAAGCCATTGATCACTACCCATTGAGCCCGACGATCTAGCCAGCTTTCTATCCACCTTACAGTCCATTCATCCAGCCCATACTTCTTTAACTTGGCGGCAAGAATACTGTGGGAGACCGTATCAAAAGCTTTGCTAAAGTCAAGGAATAACACATCCACTGCTTTTCCCTCATCCACAGAGCCAGTTATCTCATCATAGAAGGCAATTAGGTTAGTCAGGCACGACTTCCCCTTTGTGAATCCATGCTGACTGTTCCTGATCACTTTCCTCTCCTCTAAATGTTTCATAATTGATTCCTTGAGGACCTGCTCCATGATTTTTCCAGGGACTGAGATGAGGCTGACTGGCCTGTAGTTCCCCGGATCCTCCTTCTTCCCTTTTTTAAAGATGGGAATCATAGAAGTATAGGACTGCAGGGACCTCAATAGGTCACCGAGTCCAGTCCCTGGCATTCAAGGCAGGACTAAGTAATAACTAGACCATTCCTGGTGTTTATCTAACTTGTTCTTAAAAACCGCCAACGATGAAAATTCCACAACCTGCCTAGGCATTTGTTCCAGTGCTTAACTACCCTGATAGTTAGAAAGTGTTTCCTGATGTCCAACCTAAAGCTCCCCTGCTGCAATTTAAGTGCATTGCTTCTTGTCCTATCCTCAGAGTTTAAGGAGAACAACGAAAGGTCTGTGCTCTAAAGGAGTGTGATGGGACCCTGATATGAGGGCAGTGGCTGGATTCTGTTCAGGATCTAGTAGCTTGAAACACCCCAAGAAATCCAGAACACAGGGGCTTGGATTTCCTTCACAGCAATGCAGGGCCGCCCGGGGGGGGGGAGAGGAGGGGGAGCAAGTGGGGCAATTTGCCCCAGGCCCTGGGCCCCACAGGGGCCCCCACGAGAATGTTGGAGGCTCCCCCCTGCCTCCACCTTCGCCTTCCCCCATCCCCCGGCGCCTCAGCGTGTCGCGTCCAGGAGCAGCCCTGGACAGTACTGCAGCGGCGTGGCTTGGGCAGGGCCTGAGGTCCTCCTGCTCGGAGCCCCTTGGTAAGGGGGCAGGTCTGCGAGATCCCGCAGGCTGAGCGGCAGGAGCTCCTGGACGTGGCTCCCTGAGGCTCTGGGAGAGGGGGGAGACGGGGGTAAGCGGCGGGGTAAGCCCCTCTGAGCCGGGCACCCCCCAATCCCATCCCCCCCCCAGCCCTGACCCCCAGCTCCGAGCCCAGCCCCTCTGAACTGGACACTCCCCAACCCCATCTCCCCCACAGCCCTGACCCTTAGCTCCGAGCCCAGCCCCTCTGAGCCGGACACCCCCTTCCTCTCCACCTTCCCCCCACAGCCCTGACCCTTAGCTCCGAGCCCAGACCCTCTGAGCCGGGCACCCCCCGACCCCATCCCCTCACAGCCTGACCCCCAGCTCCCCACCCAGCCCTGGGCAACAGTAGTGCCACCCCCAGGCAGCAACAGCCCATTGGCACCAACCATTACCATCACCCAGCGACAGCCCATTATGTAATTGCAAATGTATACATATCATTAAAGCACTTAATGTTTTTAAATAATGTATTTCGTGTATTTTAAAATTATTAAAAATTAATTTTTGAATGTATTTCACTGGTTATTTTTTACATTTCCAAATACATGTTATTATAGTATTGCAACTTTTTTTTATGGAAGGGACCCCCGAAATTGCTTTCCCCCAGACTCCCTGAATCCTCTGGGCGGCCCTGCAGCAATGCTGGTGGGAGGCCAGGAAGAGGTGCATGCTAGGATCTGTGACCATCACCAAAATTGTTTGACCTATGTGAAAAGAGCTTGGTGGTTAAAATCCAGTTCCCATAGGACTTTAGTTTACATCATGAAAGACAACACCATACTTGGCACTGATTGGCACCTTGAGCAAAGTGGCCAAAGATTGATTGGGCCTGGAGACTGAACTATCTGCTCTCACTAGTTTTTACATGTTGTAACAAACAAACAGAGACAGACTATAGTTACCTTTTGGGTACTAAATAATCTAGAGAGGTGAGCACCAGTTCTTGTGTGGCGCCTGTGTCTTGGCTTGAAAAGCATCAACAAACAACACTGACTTCTGAGAACCAATCTTCAGGCTTAAGACCTCTTTACAATGACTTTTCTCTTGGCTACTCAAGCAAAACAAACACCCCACATAGAAATAAGTGGTAAATATCTTTTATGTTAACAAATATGGGCCCATATTTGCATGCCCATATTGCATGCAAACTGCTACTCAAGTGCACCTGAGCATGTAAAGTCAACATGTTTGCAGATGCGAAGTCAAGCATGCTGAACTTCTGAACTTTGCATCTGATACCTGAATTGCAAGTAATTTTAGTGCTTGATCTTGCACCATTGAAGACAGTGGAGGCTTTGCTGTTGATTTCAATGAGTGTGGGAACGGACAGTTTCCAAAGAAATATTAGGAGTAAGAATTCTTCTTTTTGTATCAACAAGTATCTGAGATGTCTCGGGTATTTCAAATAAATCTTCATAATTCCTCTGCTACTTCTGATGGGATATTTTGAGAAAATAAAGTTGTGGCTCCGCTCTCAGCATACCCTTGGCCATCCCCCTATGAGCTTCTATTTCAATCACCACTGCCTCCTTTTCTTTGGCTTACTGGAACTTTTTTTGGCTATAGCAAAATGTTGTCCTCATTCATGTCCCTCTTTATTTCGAGCCATGCCTATAAAACTATTTAATTCAATTGATGCAAAACTGGGAGGGTTCTATTTCTCACTTCTAAATTCTGCTCTTTTTAACATTCCTGGCATATGTGCGTCACTCATAAAATTCATATTCATAATATCACTTGCAGGTGCTGTAGACCTGTTTACTTGTTAAAAGTATTCATCGTTTGCAGTTTGTTATCTGAGTTATATGCCACTTGGAGATCAGGTCTTTGCAATGAGAGCATCAAATATTGGGTTCTGGGCTGGGCTAGGTACAAAGATTTTCTAAAACAAACAAGAATAGATTGTGCTCAGTTTCTCCTATGTATCTTTTCTCTCTTCTTGCAATGGAACAAAAGACAGCCAAACAGCTGTCACAGATATGTTTTATCCTGTCTTTGTTAGATATCACAGAACCAGTGAAATAAGGTGCTGTCCTTTTCTGCAGAAGGCAGCTCTACACTCATTGCAACTGGATTAATAAAATAGTTAAATCATATTTTAAAAGTGATGGAAATGGTGATCAATGTTTTCATGCCTGATTATGTCTGTCTTCCCAATGTCAGACATTACATTGTCCATGATTTTCCTTAAAGAAATATTGACCACAGATATATTTGCTATTAATTTTGCCACAGTTTGCCATCACCCACAAATCTCTATAGATCTATTTAAAACTTTGGAGTGGGCATTTCAGCTATAGCTTTTATTTGATCTTGGCTGTTCCTCTCACTGCAAAAGTTACCTAAGCCTCAGTCATTATGTTCTCTAGTTCAAAAAATTTAACTTCACAATCGTTAATTATTCAAAGATCTGTGTAATTACTCCTTGAAATACTTTGGGAGCAGGATTAATATCAAACATCATTCATTTAAATCTATAATATCCAAATATATTAAAAGTTATTGCCCTAGAGGATGACTCATCTGACTTTACCTGCCAAAATACATATCCTGCATCTAATACTAAAAGTATTTTTGCTTTTGAGAGCTTAGTTATCACTTTAACGAATTTAATCAGATAATATTCATGTTTAGTTTAATGGCTTTATTCACATAGATCAATGCATATCCAGACTTTATTTGGGTTTACAACTACAACTCTAGCATAAACGGTCTGTAGCTTGTTCTACAATTTCAACGACTTCCAACTTCTCTGGTTTATCTAATTAATTTTACTTCATTGGTTAAGGGATATTTGTCGGTAGCTAGATCCTCACTGATTTGTCTGTTTACTAATTTGTCTATTTTAAGGGTATTCATTTTCCAAACAGCCTTGGAAAAAATCTGAGAATTCTCTTAGCATGTTTCCTTTGCTCTCTGTATGTGATTCTATGATATTTACAGCAAATACCTTTTTAAGATGACTTCTTAGGAAGATTTTTTTTAGTCCTAAAATGTGCATTTACAGTTTGGAAAATTCTTAAGTTGTAATAATTACTTGCCCTTTATTTACCCTCACAGTAGATGGGTTTCTGTCTACACTTGTAGATTTGCTTATGTTATGGCTTCATTCTTTGAGGTAAGCTTGGCATGTCAGATGTGACATGTGTGCCAGTTTTGTCAAGTTTGGGATATTCAGTTCCAAACAGGGCCGCCCAGAGGGTCTTTGGCGGCAATTTGGCGGTGGGGGCCCCCCACCGCTGAAGACCGCAGGCCCCCTGAATCCTCTGGGCGGCCCTGGTTCCAAAAGCATTTGTCATAACTATAAAGGGAAGGGTAACAGCCCTCCTGTGTACAATACTATAAAATCCCTCCTGGCCAGAGACTCCAAAATCCTTTTACCTGTAAAGGGTTAAGAAGCTCAGGTAACCTGGCTGACACCTGACCCAAAGGACCAATAAGGGGACAAGATACTTTCAAATCTTGGTGGGGGGAAGGCTTTTGTTTGTGCTCTTTGTTTTGGGGAGAGTTCGCTCTTGGGACTAAAAGGGACCAGACATCAATCCATGCTCTCCAAATCTTTCTGAACAAGTTTCTCATATTTCAAACTTGTAAGTAAACAGCCAGGCAAGGCGTGTTAGTTTTATCTTTGTTTTCTCAACTTTTAAATGTACCTTTTACTAGGGTGTTTACCTCTGTTTGCTGTAACTTTGAACCCAAGGCTAGAGGGGGGGGGTCCTCTGGGCTCTTTAAGGTTGATTACCCTGTAAAGTTATTTTCCATCCTGATTTTACAGAGATGATTTTTACCTTTTTCTTTAATTAAAAGCCTTCTTTTTAAGAACCTGATTGATTTTTCCTTGTTTTTAGATCCAAGGGGGTTGGATCTGGATCCACCAGGAGTTGGTGGGAGAAAGGAGGGGGGATGGTTAATTTCTCCTTGTTTTAAGATCCAAGGGGTTTGGATCTGTATTCACCAGGGACTTGGTGAAGAGTCTCTCAAGGCTACCCAGGGAAGGGAATTAGAACATTGGGAGTGGTGGCAGCGGACCAGATCTAAGCTGGTAGTTAAGCTTAGAAGTTTTCATGCAGGCCCCCACATCTGTACCCTAAAGTTCAGAGTGGGGAACGAGCCTTGACAGCATTGATTTAAGATACAGTATAGACTTTTATAGTAGGATAAAATTGAAAAAGGGTAATAAGAAAAAACCCTGTATATTACTTATTTTCTGCACTTTGTTGTTTATATGAAATCTCTGTATTACTCAGGAGACATGGTAGTGTTCAGCTGGCAAAACAAAGGAGTCTCATTTTCATTTCATAGTCTGTTCTTTCCTAATGAGAAGCTCCTTCTAAGACCTTGACATAGTTCTAACACAGGATGTATGAGGAATTATAATGCGATGGAAAAGAGATAAGATGTACATGATGATACATAACCCTCAAATCAGTCATGTGCATCCAAACCAAACTAAATGTCTCTAAAATGTGATAGTCTTGAGGTTCTGAGTGCACCTCAGTCTCCCTAATGTTGCTGGGTCCCCTAAGCTCTGCACCAGTCATCAGGATTTCCAACTTTTAGCTACCAGGGTACTTATTACACACAAACAAACAAACACACACACACACACACAAACCTGGGGTACCCACTAAACCCTATTTTCTTTTGCATCCCAGAATTCAAGGTTTCTCTCCCCTTTCACCCATGATTAAAAAGGCTATGAATTACTAGGGAAAGTTAGGAGCCCACAGGAATAAAGGAAATCCATAGAAAGTGTTAGCAAACTCTGCAGAGATTTCTCCCCACACCTTTGGACTTTGACCAGGGGATTTTTCTTGTTTTTTTTGTTGTAGCTGGCACAACTCAGTTCCAGATGTTTTGTAAGACACAGAGTGAAAGGATATTCCAGAATTATTAATTATCTTATGAAACTGAACTGTCTTTCCTGCTTGACCAAATTTTATCTAACAATAAGCCCCAGGATCCCATCTCACTTAGTCAAATAAATGAACTCATGCTCAGTATTTTAGACTAACTCCTGTTCTAATACTCTCATTCCTACAACTCTTTAAAACTTAGAATTTTGATCTTTCTAAACCAAATTTGCGTCAAATATGATTAAAGCACTTGTCCCCAGACAGGGCTAAGTCCACAGGAAGGCTTTAAAACAAGCCATTTTTGAGTTTTTCAAACACACAAAAATGATCATTAGAATGAAGTGATGAAAAACATTGAGCCAGATTTTCTGGGCTTGCTGAACTGTGTACGGCACAGGCCTTGGGTGGGGGAGAAAAGAGGGCTTTAAGACACTTTTATGGCTTCCTGGGGCGGTTTAACCTGTTCTGCTTTTCTCTTGGCTGCCTATGACCCCAAGTGGCTGATCCAGCATCTGGCGATTGCCACGTCCTAGCCATGTTTCTGTCCCTCCAAATACGTTCTCTATACTAGGGGGCGGGGCCATGCACTGGGTGACACAGAAGCTGTATTCTGGTCTTTTTGCTACTGGACTATTCTCCTACACAGGGGAGATTCCCCGCTGGCCAAGTAAGCCTGCTTTAAGGCTTCTTTGCACTTCACTGTATTCATCTTCCTGGATCGTCATGCCAACCACATTATGCCTCCCTTTGTTTCCCTCCATTGGCTCCCCTGGTTCCACCACATCAAACATAAGCTCTTGATCTTTGTCTCAAAGGCCCCTCACCATTTAGCCCAACACTATCTATTCATTTGTTGAACTGTTGACCCTCAACATCAGGGGGTGAGGTTCTGGAACAGCCTCCCAATAAGAGTTGTGGGGCCCAACAACTTAGTTAGTTTTATTAGAGCTGGACAAATTTATGACTGAAATTGTATCACTGAAATTGTGATGCTGGAGAGCAAGGCTCAACTGCCCTGGGTCTGACTTCCAGTTGATACCTTATGTTCCTAAAACTCATGCTTCAGGGTTTCAGTCGGCCACCAGCAGGGGTCAGAAAGGGAGGCATTTTTATGCCCTTCCTCTGAAGTATCAGGGACAGCCATGACTGGGTTCTGAGGAGAGACTGAACATTCTCTCTCTCAAGTGCTTGGCTGGCTGGTTCTTACTCACATGCTCAGGGTTTAACTGATTGCCATATGTGGAGTTGGGAAGGAATTTCCCCCCAGGTCGGATTGGCTGTGATGTTGGGGAGGTTTTGCCTTCCTCTGCAGAATGTGGGTGTGGATCATTTGCCAGGATTATCTGGGTATATCTCACTTAATCATTTCCCAGCCATTCCTGGGGCTTGGCACTGGGGCACCTCATGTCTCTGGCACATAATAGTCTAATCTCCCATTTACTCTGATGTCATTTCTAGTGTTGGGTTTCAGTGTGAAGGTGCTGGGAGGTATTGGTGGCCTCTGATATACATGTGGTCAGACTAGGTGCTCTAGTGGTCCCTTCTGGCTTTAAATTCTACGACTGACTCACCATTCATACAACCCTCATTTTATCCCCTTCTAAATCCTTCCTCAAAATCTCTCTCATCTGTGATCCCTACTATCAGTGTCACAGGGCAAGCTGTGGTTTAGATCTCTTTGTGTCCCTTTTGAGTGCACATCTTTGTGGCAGCTTTCACTACTGTCCCTCCTCTCTGCGTGGAACCACATGGCTTTACTTCTCTTGGAGTGGGTCCCTGGGCTGCATCTCTCCTGTTCACCAAGTGTGAGTGATATTACAACGTGTGTTTGGCACCTGTAAACCCTTCTCCTCTAGGGCAGGGCCGGCGCTTCCATTTAGGCAACCTAGGTGGTCGCTTAGGGCGCCAGGATTTGGGGGGACGGCATTTTGCCGCCCTTGGCAGCAATTTGGTGGCAGGAGGTCCTTCCGCGCTCCGGGTCTTCAGCGGCAATTCTGCAGCAGGTCCTTCACTCGCTCCGGGACGAGCCGCCGAAGACCGGGAGCACGGAAGGACCCCCCCGTCCTAAAATTGCCGACGACGACTGGGAGCACTGAAGGACCCCCGCCTAGGGCGCCAAAAACCCTGGAGGCGCTCCTGCTCTAGGGGCCTATGACCAGCAGTTGATTAAAGTGATCGAAAATCAGCTTCTCCAAAACCCACTTATTCACTTGAGGGTATATAGCGAGCAAAGAAAAGGGATAAAACAACAAAAAGCCTATCTAACTGGGTCTCACCAGGGCCGGCGCAACCCATTAGGTGACCTAGGCAGGCAATTAGGGCGCTAACATTTGGGGGCGGTGACTGCGGCGGCCGGATCTTCGACCGCCCTGGTCGTCGTCGGTATTTCGGGGGCTGGACCTTCCGCCGCCTCTGTTGGGGGGCAGCATTTTGGGGGCGGGACCTTCCGCCGCCTAGGGCGGCAAAAAAGCTGGCGGCACTCCTGGTCTTACCTAAATCTTATTCTTTCCTTGCAAATTTTGGGTAGGTTCCATTCAGCCCAGACCTCTTCCTTCTGGGCTGGGAGAGAGAGACAACCCCTAACACATTCTCTGTGTCCCTCTGTCAGAGACTTATTTCCTACTCCTGTCGCTTCCTACTCATACCCTTCTTCCTTAGGCTGGGATCTGTAATGGTTGGTTCCCCTTTGATCCTAGGCTCTGGATTTGGGAAAAGTAAACCTGCTAGGCTGGCTGGAGCTAGGCAAATAGCCATTCCCCAATTAATAGCCCTCCATTGTTCCCTTAAGGACCCTGGGTATTGTCTCTGAAGGTAACTTATCTCTGCCATTGTTTCCTTTTCCGTTCGTTTCCCCCCAACAAGCTCCTTTGATTAACTATGTGCAGTGAGGCAGAATAATACCAAGCAAGTAAACTGAAGAACATACGATATTCATAAAAATATAGATATCTCCCTCATTCTTCACACCACTCCCATCTACACTGGTTAGTCAAATGGTAATCTGTAGCATCTGCTTGTCTGCTAAGCTCTGCTTTACTGTTACCTCATCCTACCAATCCATTTGTGCGAAGTTTGTCTATAGTGCCCTGTTGAACATGTAGATTGAGAATTCCCTGGGACAGGAACTGTCTTCTTTTTTTGCGGGTACAGTACCTTACACAATGAGGACTGACCCTCAAATGGGGTTTCTAGACACTGCCACAATATAACTGAATAAAGGGTGGTGCAAAGCAACCAACACAGAGAAGCTCATCTGAGTCAGAGTGTTTAATACTTTGGATAACTTAATAACAGCTGAATGGAATTTTCCCATACCGTCCACAAAACACCTGCCTGAAATAAGAGGCAGGAGAACAACTTAAGACCAATGGAAATTTTATTCCGAAGAGTTTTATAAGCACCTGAAAATTAGGTCTTATGATGAAAATACCTTGTCATCTTGAACTCTAGTATCATTGGTGTGTTTGTAAGAAAAATGACAGGTTTCAGAGTAGCAGCCGTGTTAGTCTGTATCCGCAAAAAGAACAGGAGTACTTGTGGCACCTTAGAGACTAACAAATTTATTTGAGCATAAGCTTTCATGGGCCACATCCCACTCCTTCGGATGCATAGAATGGAACATATATCTCCTCAATATATGTTCCATTCTATGCATCCGAAGAAGTGGGATGTAGCCCACGAAAGCTTATGCTCAAATAAATGTGTTAGTCTCTAAGGTGCCACAAGTACTCCTGTTCTTTTTGTAAGAAAAGTACTTTCTACCTTGGCAATATTATTACTAAACATAATTTCTTATAAAGAGAGGAAAGAAATGCAAACCCCTTCTGCTTTATCATGACACATTGTTGTACAAAGCTTACCATATCTGTAGTTCCCAAAAGAGAACAGGTTCTTTTCCACTTGTCATTCCATGTAAACAGAATTTTACTGAATGGTTCATTAAACTTTTCCACTGTTCTTTACACAGGTTTTTCTGACATTTATAAAACTGGCAGCGAGATAATGTAGATGGATGACTAAACTCTCTACAAGTTTCATGCTCCAGATATTCCAAGTCTTTGTTGTGAAAGCAGAGGTAAGAGAAAGACTCCTTGTTATACTGTAGCTGTATGTTTGTCTATTATATATATTAAAAAAGACACAGCTGTGTGTGACACAGGTCAACTGAATACATCCTTTATCTTTGTGCCTGCATGGTGTGCTCATTTCACTGTCAGCTGAAGCGCAAAATGGATTGCTCTCACTACCGCAAGAACAAGACTCAATTAAAACAGGCTCTTTTGCCATGAGTACTTAAAATAACAGGAGTCTCATCAGTCTGAGTATTCCAGATGACATCAGCAATTGTACTCCTGGGGAAATTCTGTACCACTGAGCATGTGCAGAATTTGTGTCCCTGGCAGATTTCTTTGCTTTCCTATAGAAAAACGACTTTCTGACGGGGAAGCAAAGGGAAGACACAAGAGCGGTCATGTGACCCTCCATTAGGGCTGTCAAGTGATTAAAAAAATGAATCGCAATTAATCGCACTGTTCAACAATAATATAATACCATTTATTTAAACATTTATGGATGTTTTCTACATTTTCAAATGTATTGATTTCAATTACAACACAGAATACAAAGTGTACAATACTCACTTTATATTTTTTTGATTACAAGTATTTGCACTGTAAAAAAACAAAAGAAATAGTATTTTTCAATTCACCTAATACAAGTACTGTTGTGAAATCTCTTTATCATGAAAATTGAACTTAGAAATGTAGAATTATGTACAAAAAACCTGCATTCAAAAAATAAAACAATGTAAAATGTTAGAGCCTGCAAGTCCACTCAATCCTACTTCTTGTGCAGCTAATCGCTCAGACAAACACATTTGTTTACATTTGCAGGAGATAAGGCTGCCTGCTTCTTGGTTACAATGTCACCTGAAAGTGAGAACAAGTGTTCTCATGGCACTGTTGTAGTTGGCGTCGCAAGATATTTATGTGCCAGATACACTAAAGATTTATATGTCCCTTCATACTTTAGCCACCATTCCAGGCAACATGTGTCCATGCTGATGACGGGTTCTGCTGGATAGCAATCCAAAGTAGTGTGGACCAATGCATGTTCATTTTTATTATCTGAGTCCGATGCCACCAGTGGAAGGTTGATTTTCTTTTTTGGTGATTCAGGTTCTGTAGTTTCCACATTGGAGTTTTGCTCTTTTAAGTCTTCTGAAAGCATGCTCCGCACCTCATCCCTCTCAGATTTTGGAAGGCACTTCAGATTCTTAAACCTTGGGTCGAGTGCTGTAGCTATCTTTAGAAATCTCACATTTGTACCTTCTTTGCGTTTTGTGAAATCTGCAGTAAAAGTGTTCTTAAAATGAACAACATGTGCTGCGTCATCATCTGAGACTGCTATAGCATGAAATAGATGGCAGAATGTGGGTATAACAGAGCAAGGGACATAATTCTCGCCCAAGGAGTTCAGTCACAAATTTAATTAATGCATAATTTTTTTAATGAGCATCATCAGCATGGAAGCATGTCCTCTGGGACGGTAGCCAATGCATGAAGGAGCATACGAATGTTTAGCATATATAGCACTGTAGACAAGCGCTTCCTTGCTCGCAGTACAAATTAGCCGGAGACCACTCTTTCACACACCAGTGCCCTTTTATTTCCCAGTCTTTTCCCACCACCACGTATATACAGCTGTATACAATTCAATACCAGTCAGGTAGCCCATTAGGGAATAGCTTGCTCTTACAGCAGCTGGGAGCAACAGGTCCTCACTTTCCTGTTCCTCCCCACCTACTTCCTTCCTGCTAGCTTTATAGGCCTTCCTCTCAGCAGACTCCCAGGTGATTGCTCTCAGGCTTCTTTAATGAGCCACACCCTGCCCGCTCCAGCCAGTTCCCCTTGATGGGAGCTCTGCTAGCAGGTTCTGAGCTAACAGGGGCTGGTTCAGTGCCTCTTAAGCCAGCACCCTGTTACAGGCACGTAAATACCTTGCAATGCCGGCTACAAAAGTGCCATGCCAAATGCCTATTCTCACTTTCTGGGAACATTGTATATAAGAAGCGGGCAGCATTATCTCCTGTAACTGTAAACAAACTTGTTTCTCTTGGTGATTGGCTGAACAAGAAGTAGGACTAAGTCAACTTGTAGGCTCTGAAGTTTTAAATTTTTTTGTTTTTGAATGCAGTTATTTAACAAAAAAAATCTACACGATCAATTTTTTAAATCGCGATTACTTTTTTTGAGTTAATCGCATGAGTTAGCTGTGATTAATTGACAGCCCTAGTTTCCATACAAAAACCTCTCTGTTCTAGTTCCCTCGACCAAAGAGTCACCCTAGCCTCCTTTAATGAGCCACATCTACCAAAGAGTCAGCAAGACCCAAACAGTATCTCACTGCAGAGTTCTAACAACTGCTAACAAGTCAGCCCCTCATGTCCCATTTAATTGATGGATTTAATAGAATAATAAATAACAATAATTCTCACAATCATTAATAGGCAAGCTCACAGTTTTTGAATTGACTAGCTTTATGGCTGTGCAGTTTTCTAGCTAGCACATATAACAGCCCAACTGTTATTAGCTCTGGATAGCCAGTTCACAGAATGCTCAATAATCTTACAAAGCAAATAAAACAAATTGATGTTTTCAAGTCAAAAACTCCCCCCAAAGATAGGAAGTCAATTATAGTTAGGTAGCAGCCAGGCAATCTCAAGATATTATGATTAAAGTGGTGCAATTTGCAATTAGTTGGTTTTGCAATTCCCAATGAAACAAATAGAAACAATTTTAATACAATGATATTTTGTCAATGAGAGTGGGCAGAATTAATATGGCTTGCATGGAACCAAATGCATATAAAACCAAACATATACTAGACAGAGAAGACTGAATTACATGTTAAAATACCACTGCATTTCCAAAGGATCATTAAAAATTAGCACGATCTTTATTAGTTATACTTAAATATTCATCTCAGGCTGTTCTGTACTTGGTAATGTTTTGGCAGAGTGCTGTATAATTGTGCTTCATTTGTGTCCCCCTGGAATCATCTCCATTAGGTTTTAATAGAGACAGAGTTAGTTCATGAGTGCTCTTTTACATGTATTTTCCATTTGTTAACAGTCCTGCCATCCGAGAGTGTATTAATTCTAACATTTCATAATAATTCCATTCTGCTTCTTATACAAAGAAATATGGTGGAACTATTCAAAAATAATACAGTGGAACTCACAGTAATGCTTGTGAACATAAAAACAGCCATACTGGGTCAGACCAAAGATCCATCTAGCCCAGTATCCTGTCTTCTGACAGTGGCCAATTGCCCCAGAGGAAATTAACAGAACAGGTAATCATCAAGTGATCCATCCTCTGTCGCCCATTCCCAACTTCTGGCAAACAGAGGCTGGGGACACTATCCCTGCCCATCCTGGCTGATAGCCATTGATGGACCTATCCTCCATGAATTTATCTAGTTCTTTGTTGAACCCTGTTATAATCTTGGCCTTCACAACATCCTCTGGCAAAGAATTCAACAGGTTGACTATGCATTGTTTGAAGAAATACTTCCTTTTGTTTGTTTTAAACCTGCTGCCTATTAATTTCATTTGGTGACCCCTAGTTCTTGTGTTATGAGAAGGAGTAAATAACACTTCCTTATCTACTTTCTCCACACCAGTCATGATTTTATAGACCTCTATCATATCCCTCCTTAGTCGTCTCTTTTCCAAGTTGAAAAGTCGCAGTCTTATTAATCTCTCATCATATGGAAGCTGTTCCATACCCTTAATCTTTTTTGTTGCCCTTTTCTGTACCTTTTTCAATTCCAATATATCTTTTTTGAGCTGGGGTGACCAGGTCTGCACACAGTATTCAAAATGTGGGTATACCATGGATTTATATAGAGGCAACATATTTTCTCTCATTATCGATCCCTTTCCTAATTATTCCCAACATTCTGTTAGTTTTGTTGACTGCCGCTGCATATTGTGTGTGTTACTTTATTTCCCACAATCATCCTCCTATTTGACATGGAAAAGGCTTGTCATTCAGGACCCGTCTCACTGATTGCAAAATGAAGGCGCAGAGCAGTCACTTTCCATTCCAAAGCTCACAGCTGCCATACCACATTTAGCGCATGTTCTAGCACAATGGATTATTTTACTCATTTTGATGTTGTGCTCAGAAGCTTAGCTAATTTCATTCCTTTCTGGCTCACAGAAACTGATTTTAAGTAGAAACCTGGAATTTTTACAAATCGGGAAAAGCTGTGATTTTTAGATTCGGTTCCATGTTTATTGTTTGTCAAAGATTTTCTGAGCACACAAGAAAAAGAGCTTGGGAGTCACCATGGATGGTTCTCTGAAAGCTTCCAATCAATGCACAGCAGCAGTCAAAAAGGGTAATAGTATGTTAGGAACTTTTAGGAAAGGGAGAGATGATAAGCCAGGGAGTGTCCTAGTGCCACTATATAAACCCATGGTGAGCTCCAGATTGAATACTGTGTCCAGTTCTGGTCACCCCACCTCAAAAAGGATCTAGTGGAACTGGAAAAGGTTCAGTGAAAGACAAAGATGATGAAAGGCATGGAATGGCTTCCATATGAGGAGAGACTAAAAATATTAGGACTGTTCATCTTAGAAAAGAGGCGACCGGGGGAAGAGATGACAGAGGTCTATGAAATCCTGAATGGTGTGTGTGGGGGGGAAAGGGTTATTTGCCCTTTCCCACAATATAAAAAACATGGGTCATCCCATGAAATGAATAGGCACTAGGTTTAATACAAACAGGAGAAAGTACTTTTTTTACACTATGCACAATTAACCTGTGGAACTTATTGCCATGGGATGGTGTGATAGCCAAAAGTGTATCTGGGTTAAAAAAAACCCAAAACTAGTTAAGCAAATCCTCTCAGTTTGAAGCTAGGGAGGGTTTTTTCCTAACCCTAAGCCCTGAAAACCCATCTTGGGATCTGAGAAACAAAGTGGGTTATTTCCAACTAATTTATCTTTTTCCTGATTGAACTGGTGTAGATAAGGTACAATTGAGGTATAGACCCATAATATATCTCGCTTGAGCAACAAGTTCTCAACTCCCTTGCTGAGGGAGTTAAATGAAATGTAAGTGATGTATACAGGGGCTGGGTCCGGCCCCCGGAAGGGGCGGGGCCTTGTGTGGAAGGGGCGGGGCTGGGGGACAGCATCCCCCTTCCATGCTGCCTGGCCTGCGCTGCCCGGGGCTCAAGCGGCGATTTCAAAGGGCCCGGGGGGGACAAAAGGGACAACAACATTAAAGCGCTGCTGTGGCAGCGCTTTAAAGTCAGCTGGGTATGGGCTGGTACTGGCGGCCACTTTTTACACCGTACCAGCCCGTACCGGCTTATTTTCACTCCTGCCTCATGTCCATGTGAGTGATCTAATGAAAAAGGATTGTAGGCTGAAGGGAACAGAAGCTTCGATGAGTCCCATACATGGGTCCACCCAGAGTCTGTGGAAGAAGTCTGAGGCTTGCTGGGAAGAATTGGAATGAGCACAGCTAGTCAGGTCTGGGGGTTCCTGAGTTGCATGTAGTGGTGAGGGATGAGGGAATTCCCCCCCCCCCACCCCAAAAAATCAGGTCAGCACCATGCTTGTTCTATCTTCCCTACACTGAACTCACATAACTAGTCTGGGATTTGAATATACTCTCCTTAACTTTCTCATTTCAGTCTCCAGCCTCTAGTGTCCTTTTAATGTCTGGAGAGAGAAGACAGACCTGTAAGAACTTTCAGATGGTGAAGGACTGAATGATAAATAGAATTGTGAAAGCTAAGGGACAAAAACCTGCCTGCAAATCAAACCCGCTTCTTTTTCAAAATCTTGTTAAGCTTGCGAGTCTTGCAAACGGATCAGCAGTGGGAATGTGGAGCTCTAGCTAGCTTGTATGCCTTTGTAGCCCACACAAGAGGTTTATGAGTATCTTATTTTTAGTAACTACAGGAGATAACCCCTTAGCTCAGTTTATAGCAGTCTGGGCTTTTTCATACTTAAGGTAGTAGGTTCAAACCCAAGTACTGCAGTTTAAAATTACTTTTGCATTTGCTAGCTGATGTAGTCAGTAGTAACTCAATATTTTGGTGGTATTTTTACTGGAGAAGAGAAAGAGGGAATTGATCTCTGGTGTGGTTTCAACACTGTTTTTCTCAGCATAGTTTTCAAGCACTGGTGCAATGTTCTTCAGGTGGAGTTCTTTGGTGGAAGAGTTTTCCCAGTGATGCTGGATGTAGCAATACCAGCAAATCACATCTCAGATTTTCCAAGGCAACTAAGGGAGCTAGGTGCCCAAACCCCATTGAAGCTTAACTCTTGTAGAAACCCCAGCCAGGGGTAACATTCTGGGATCTAAAGTCTATGGAAGTCAAATCCATTCCAGATGCTGCTGCTACTAACATTTTCTTTTGTGTTTTCCCCCTTTTCTTATGCTTCCCCATGTCCCTCCCTTTTTATATGTGCTCATGACCCAACCTTTGTGTTGTTTTCTTCTGCTTCTAGCCTCCCATGACACCTTGCTACTACAGTGCTATAAAAAATACTAGAGGAAACCTAACTGCAGGATCAAGACATAACCTTGAAATTTTCTGGTGGCACCTTAAAGAGTAACAGATTTATTTGGGCATAAGCTTTCGTGGGTAAAAAACCCATTTCTTCAGATGCATGGAGTGAAAATTACAGATGAGGCATAAATATATATTGGCACATGAAGAGAAGGGAGTTACCTTACAAGTGGAGAACCAATGTTGAAGGCCAATTTAGTCAGGGTGTATGTGGTCCACTCCCAATAATTGATGAGGAGGAGTCAATACCAAGAGAGGGAAAATTCCTTTGTAGTGAGGCAGCCACTCCCAGTCCCTATTCAAGCCCAAATTGGTGGTGTTACGTTTGCAAATGAATTGTAGCTCAGCAGTTTCTCTTTGAAGTCTGTTTTGAAGTTTTTTTGTTGAAGTATGGCTACTTTTAAATCTGTTATTGAGTGTCCAGGAAGATTGAAGTTTTCTCCTACTGGCTTTTGTATGTTACCATTCCTGATGTCTGATTTGTGTCCATTTATCCTTTTACGTAGAGAATGTCTGGTTTGGCCAATGTACCTGGCAGAGGGGCATTGCTAGCACATGATGGCATATATTATATTAGTAAATGTGCAAGTGAATGAGCCTCTGATGGTGTGGCTGATGTGGGTGTGTCCTATGATAGTGTCGCTAGAGTAGATATGGGGACAGAGAAGGCAACGGGATTTGTTACAGGGATTGGTTCCTGGGTTAGTGTTTCTGTGGTGTGGTGTGTAGTTGCTGGTGAGTATTTGCTTCAGGTTGGGGGGCTGTCTGTAAGTGAGGATTGGCCTGCCTCTCAAGGCTTGTGAGACTGGGGGATCATTTTCCAGGATAGGTTGTAGATCACTGATGATGCGCTGGAGAGGTTTTAGCTGGGGGCTGTATGTGATGGCCCGGGGTGTTCTGTTGTTTTCCTTGTTGGGCCTGTCCTGTAGTAAGTGATTTCTGGGTACCCGTCTCGCTCTGTATGGTAACTCCCTTCTCTTCATGTGCCAATATATATTTATGCCTGTATCTGAAATTTTCACTCCATGCATCTGAAGAAGTGGGTTTTTTACCCACGAAAGCTTATGCCCAAATAAATCTGTTAGTCTTTAAGGTGCCATTGGACTCCTCATTGTTTTTGTGGATACAGACTAACATGGCAACCCCTCTGATACTTGAAATTTTCTAAACACAGACAATCTTACTTGCTATGTCTCTTTTGTCTCCTGGCTGTGTGTGATGGAAAGGATACTTCTGTTTTTTAGTTGCCATCTCTTTCTCCTCTAGAGTCAGTGCTCATTGCAAAACTCTGTTATACACAACAGTAAAACTTTCCATAAAATCTTCTTGTTATTGTACAGCTTTGATATAAAGCTCAGATGTTTGTTCCTTGTTCCTTTGACCCTTTTATATAGGAATAGAAGGCTTTTTCACACTGTAGTTTTGGTATTGATAGCCCATTCGAAGTATGCTGCTATTTCAAAGTCAGTTTTGACAGGCCTGCAACATCCATATATGTATGTGTGCAACAGAGGTTACCCTGTGGTATGTGGCACTCTATTAAACTGTTTTGGTATTGTCTGAAAACAGTTTGAAGTCACTTTTAGTAAAGACTTTTCACTTGATTTAGCAGGAAAAGATTGGTTCCCTTAAATAACATTTTCCCTCCAGCGTATTTTACTTTTTGCAGAAAGTAAAATAGATCCATACAAAAAATAGAGGCTGGATGTAGTGAATTAAAGTTATAGCTCAGTGAGTCAAATGTATCTAACAGAAAATAAAAGTTTGCCATTAGAGAGAGAAACCACACGTTATCTGCAATGAGGGCAGAAGCATTTAGGATGGGTTATTTCTAGGAAATTACATTATTCTGTAGTATTACAATAGTTCCTTAGAAGACTTGAATAGAATTGGGGCCCATTGTGCTAGTAGGCATAGGCACCAACTTTCCCCGGTGCCGGTGGGTGCTTGCACCCCCCACCTCTGGCCCCGCCCCCATTCCAACCCCTTCCCCAACTCCGCCCCCTCCCTGCCCCTATTGGACCGCTTCCCCAAATCCCCGCCACGGCCCTGCCTCTTCCCTGAGCACGCCGCGTTCACGCTCCCTCCCAGCACTTGCTGGGTGAATCAGCTGTTTCGCGGCACAAGCGCTGGGAGCCAGGGGGAAAAACTGGGCATGCGGTGCGCCCAGGGGAGGAGGTGGAAGCAGAGCGGAGGCGGAGGTGAGCTGGGGTGGGGGGGGCAGGGTGCGGAGCTGCCAGTGGGTGCAGAGCACCCACCAATTTTCCCCCGTGGGTGCTCCAACCCCGGAGCACCCACGGAGTTGGCGCCTATGCTAGTAGGCAGGCCCTCTCAGAGGTCCAGAGAGGCCAGGGCCACTTCTAGCTTTTGAGGCCCCTAGCCATAATAAAAATAAAAAATGATACATGAAAACAAAATAAGGCACAAAAAAAGGAGACATAATTTGAATATTTTTTTATTTAACAAATGCTTTTCTAGCCTTTTTCTGTGCAAATGCACAGAATTATTGAGGAAAAATCTAGCTTTCATGCAATGTCACAGTTGATACTGAGCATGGCGAGCCCATTCAAATGCTTTTGTCCCATAGTTGAACGGTGATAGTTCTTTACCCGCTTCAACATGTTGAAAGTGCATTCATCTGAAGCCAGTGATGCAGGCAAACTGACAAAAATACGCAATGCAATTGTAATATTAGAAAACACCCCAGAGAGTCCAAGTTAGAGTATTTCTTGAAGCAATTCCTTTGGCTTGCAATCCAATTTAAAGTTCGTGGAATATATTTGTTTGAGGAAGATGACCTCGTCACTGAGATCTTTTGAGATTTCTTTGTTGTACTGTTGATAAAATTGTTCAGCTGCAGAAAGTAGATCTTCATTACTCAGTCTGTTGAACTATCAAAGAAACCCCAAAAGGGTACAAATTAGTCACAGTGACTCAAATCGACGTGTAAGGCCTGATTGAATAGTGTCAATGATTACAAGGTAGACATTGACCCTATAATGCGGTTGGCATCGGATTCAGTAGGCAAGTTGCGATTGGTGGAGAACTCAGATGAAATGCCAATATTCTGTGCTACTAATTTGGACTCAGTCAGGATCGCATCCCACTGTTCATGAATCTGTTGAATGTCATTGATAAGACTTTCAATGTTATCTCTCTCAACATCACGTGTAGCATTGCGTGTTTCAATTACCAGATTAATTTGGTAGATCATTGTAAGTAGCTTCATCCACAAAGATGACACCAGAATGCATTCAAATTTGGACATGTACTTTTGAATAGACTGAAGTTCAGTTTGAGCCTGTGCAGTGAGATTGAGAGAGTCAAGCTCTCTTAAAACATTTCTCACTGAATTCAAATGCTACGCAATTGGTTGAACACCATCAATCTGTGCAGACCATCTAATATCCAAAAATTTCAAATGTGTGTCCTCACGAAACTCACTGTACAAGTTTGTCCTCACAAATTTTCACCTTGAATCTGGGCCTATAGACTACGAAAGCCTATAATGATGGCCAAGCGGCCAAGCTAGGGCTCAACCAACCAACCAGTCACCTCTTTTAGCTACCATATGAAGATAATAATGAGGAATTCTCTCACACATAAATATTTCCTTAGTCAACTAGACGTAAAACTATAAAGATACTAAAATGTGACAATGCTCTACCTTTCAACATGCACTTGATCCAGCACCAGCCACTAGTAGTGGTTTGTTTATATAATCAGCTGATCTGAGAGGACACATTCATCACGGTCTAATCTTGTGCCATCAGAACCAATATATTTTAATTAATATTTATAAACATTTTTAATTCTTTAATGTGACAAAATCTAGATCAGTTAACAAAAAAATTATGTCTTTTACCAAATCACATCTCTTATTCACTTAAATTTGCAGCTCTAAGCTGAGAGAGTGTGTCACATTTTGGTCCGATAGGGATGCGCATAAAAACAAGTTGTGAAACTTATTAAATGCCAATAAATTAACAAGTGTCTAAATTTGAGGCCCTCTTTGAGCTTGAGGCCCAGGCCAAATGGCCCTCCTGTCCCCCCCCCCCGCCCCCCCGATTGGCTCTGCTAGTAAGAGAGCAGCTTACAGACTAAATAGAGAAGACAGACAAAAGAGGAAACAGACGTAAAGGGACTTACTCAAGATCACACAGCAGGTTAATGGCAGAGCCAGGACTAAAACCCAGGTCTCCATGCTAGGTCCCTATTCACTGGATCATGCTGTCGCTCTTTAGTTTTCTATTTTGGATACCAAAGGGTTAATACCTAAACTGAAACTATAAGCATTACACATTCCCTCATTGTGGTCACATCTTTCAGGCTACTCTTTCACAGAGGAAAACACTTTAACCCCAGGTGATTGTGATTGACAGTAATGAAAGCTCTTGAGTAGTATAAACTTAGTTTACAATGATTTTTGAAATGCAACTCTTGGTTTATCTTGCAATTCTAGTGTTATTACCCCAAATAGCCCTTGAACATTTACATCATCCCTTTAAATTATTACAGAATTATCTTGTTAAAAATAAATATGTTTTCTTGTTCCAAACTTTATTACTGTTGAATCAACAAGTGATTAAGTATATTATACTAAATCCCTTGCAATTTGTCCTTTGGCACTGCTAACAGCACTTTTCCACTGTCCTATAACTAAGCAAACTATGTGTAGGAGTCTGGTTATGTCTGGAAATAATAGATTTATTCTCTAGGTACCACTTTCCTATACTGTTCTAAATGGGTACCGAATGTTTTTGTTGTTGAGAATGATTATAATTTGTTAGCTCTGGTTTTCATGTGCTCCAGTCTTCTGCCTGCTCTGTGTTTACCTTGAATGTTACTTTTATTAATGGAGGAATTCTGAATTGACTTCAGAAGGGGCTGCACAGATTAGAAATCAATGCAGAATCAGGCCTAATGTATCTAATTCTGCACATATTTGAACATGTAGGAGTCAGTGTGCCGAGAATCTTACCCTGGATGGGATCCTTGTTCCGTGGTTCCATAGTGTCTAACACCCTTTCTTTCCCCCAGGTCTTAAAATGCTGTTTCAATCAGTGTTCATTGATTTCATAGGTCATATCCTCAATTGGTATAAATTGGCTTAACACCAAATGGAGATACGTCAGTTTCCCCTAGCAGAGAATCTGGAACCAGATATCTCTGTTGTCCTTGTAATTCTGTGAAACTTTCCCCCTTAAAATCTGTGAACATTTAACAAACAGCAGAAGCCAAAGAACCATCCACTAAACCTTTGTGACATCAGCCTCTCGTAACAGGGAATGTTGCCAACTTAACAAGCAGGTGCTTGGGGTGGCCAAGGGAGAGGGGCGGCACCTGCGGCAATTCGGGGGCGGCAGGTCCCTCACTCCCTCTAGGAGCGAAGAACCTGCCGCTGAACTGCCGCCGCCAATCGCAGCTTTTTTTTTTTTGCTTGGGGTGGCAGAAATGCTGGAGCCGGCCCTGATCCTTTGTCCCAGCCCACGGAGGCTTCTCTTATTATGGGCCAGATTGTGCCATAAACAGCACTGCCAAAACAGTTTTGAGCACTGTACAAAATTTTAAAGCATTCCTTTCTTTTGGAATTAAAAATCACAAATCAACCCCTCTCCCACATCTAGATCATGAGATTAGTTTAAAGCCAAGGCTGGTTTTGTTTGTTTTTGTCTCATGAGACATTTACAGAAAAACTCCTCCTGCTTTCAGTTTGTATGTGTAAGACCATTAAAGCTTAATGCACTTGGAAATATAAAGTCCCTCCCCACTGGCTACTTGGATGGGGACTGCACTTACCCTCTGCCAACACCAGGACGGGGAGATCCTATTTTAACCCTCGCCATCTACTGCCCCTCCTCCCATCCCCATGATCCATCCTCCCAGATTCTTATAATCTCCTGCCCACATCTCCCCATCCCTGCTTGCCCAAGGTCTCCTATCTCCTACATTCCCCTCTCCCCTCACATTCTCCCTCCTTCCCCTGCTTAGTCTCTTACCCCTCATTTTCCCAATCCATTCAAATTCTTATACCACACTCATCACCATGGTAACTGTTCCCTAGTCTCCCTCCTTCCTCCCCATCGTCCCATGTTTCCTTTCCCCCTCAACATTCCTTGCCTCACAGACCTCTTCACATTTCTTTACCCCCTCCCTAATTACCACTCCTCACTACTACACCGAACACACAGTATGGCCATATACCCCTTATCTTCCACCTGTCTTCCTAAGAGATTGCCCCTTGTCAACTGTGACAATCTTTTACTTACTTTAAACCACCTAATTCATTATTGTCCTTCTAGTGATTACCTTACTGTCTCTAGCACCACAGAACATTGTTTTCTGTTAATCATAATTTGGATTTGTTCAGAGTTTCACTGGCATCTTTTCAATTGATTTTTTCCTTATCAAATTTTAGATTTATTTGGGGAAAGGTGGCAGGCATTCAAAGAGTAGGGCCTGTACTCAACATGGTAGATACACTAGAGAACAAGGATAAGGGAAGGTCAAACAGGCCCCAGTCCCAGGTTACATGTACTCTTTTTCTCTTATTTAATGTTTTCAATCTTGACAAAACATTCCAAGATAGAGTATACTACATAAAAGCACTGATACATGCAGACAACTTTAATATAAATGATTTACTCGGAGTACGATCACAAGTTCCAGTGACCTTGGCAGCTCTTCACAGCCCATATTTTCCACACAGAAGAATCGTCTTTGAAAATTCCTTCAATGCATTAGGCCTGAATTCTGGCCAGCATCAGCTCCAACTCTTTTCTTGTTTCACTTATTCCCCGCCCCCGCCCCCCCATCATATTTATTAAACTACTGCAAGAAAAATCCCTCTCAGCATTCCCTTCCAAGTTCCACTTGGCTGTTCTTTGAGTTCCCCTGTGCCCCTTGAGTAGGCCAGGCTAACACTGTGGTACAGGATCTTATAACACATAAACACCTTTTAAATCTTTAAGACTGTAGGGTCACGGACTAACTTACAGTATTTATGGCTGTCTTCTAATATTAGTTCCATTTTACTTGTATGTGGGAGAGGGATTAATTTTCCTTATTTTGGCATGTGATGATCCAGGATATTCCACTGTCTACTCCAGGGGTCGGCAACGTTTGGCACGTGGCTTGCCAGGGTAAGCACCCTGGCGGGCCGGGCCAGTTTATTTACCTGCTGACACGGCAGGTTCGGCCGATTGCGGCCCCCACTGGCCGCGGTTTGCTGTCCCGGGCCAATGGGGGCAGCGGGAAGCTGTGGCCAGCACATCCCTTGCCCACGCTGCTTCTTGCCGCCCCCATTGGCCCAGGACGGCAAACCGCGGCCAGTGGGGGCTGTGATCAGCCGAACCTGCCGCGTCAGCAGGTAAATAAACTGGCCCGGCCCGCCAGGGTGCTTACCCTGGCAAGCCACGTGCCAAACGTTGCCGACCCTTGGTCTACTCCCAAGAGATGAATGGACATCCAAAGAGATGTGTTCTACTCAGGCACAGTGGTGTTAGAATTCACTGGGAGCCAGACTGCGAGTTGGGTCAGGTGTCTGGGCTGTTGAGTAAAAGGAAGTAGGACCCCCACCATCATGCTTTTACACTCCTACCTGGGCTACTCACCCCTTGGGTCTAACTGTGAAACACATTCTTACCATCAACCCCAGAACAAGAGGGCAGAGAAAGACAGTAAGCAGAGCCTTGTCTACATTACTTGCTGGGCAATACAGTTGAGTCCAAGATGAGGTGTCTTAATTTGCTGTTGGTATAGGCCAAAAGAAAATTACTACTCCCAGGGAGCAAAGAGGAAGCAGGGGAGGAACTATGACTCTGAGGGTGTGGGGAGTGGAGATGTAAGGTAAAAATCTAGCCTTAGATTTGCAGACCAAAATTAGGACATTTCCAAGAATGACCCAATTTTGAATTCCAGATTGGAGATACAGTACAGTTATTAATGAAGTGTAGATGGGTGTAACCATGAGTCAATGCAAAATGCAAGATCTTAAATGTACAGCAAAACAGCCTGAAAAAAAAATCAATCTGTTGGAGTAAAAATAAATTAAACTTTATCTTTAGAAACGGAAGGACAGATAAAGGACCAACTTTTCATCCCCCAAAGCTTTTCCCAAGGTGCTCTCTGGAACACTGAGCAGCTTCAGTTGATCTAGACACTCAGGATGACAAACTGCAATGACGTCAATACGTAGTTAACAGGCTTTGTCACGCCACTTGGGAATTCCTCATTGTCACCCTGAAGCGAGCCATGCTGCCCAGATAATCCAACAGCATAGACTTGATTTAAAGAGTAAATGTACACAGAGGTACTAAAAAAATAAATTGCCCATCTGCTTTTAGCACCGGGCTCTTCCTTCCTTACTCATGTCAAGCATAGCTTACTCTGCAAATAGCTCCAGTGGTGTCACTGGGACTACTCTATGAGAGTAAGGGGCAGATTTAGGTCCACAGAATTTGTGATATATCTGATAAAATCCTTAATGGCTCATTTCATTATTACTGACCAAAGCAAGAGTTGTCATTAATGTATGTTAAGATACCCTGATACTGAGTTCTCAATAGTTTATATGACCTGCATTTATATTCTCCACAACACAGATGGTTTTGTGGAATTAGATTTGAGCAAATTATCAAAACTATTTTCCTGAGCGTACATTCGATTAAATATACTGAACTCTCTTTGACTGCTCTCCTGCCCTTTTGAGCTTGCTTTCCACAGATAGCCAAGTGTGCGAGTTTACAAGCAGGAATATGGTCAGAAACAGCAAATGTTAACAAAGTTAGAGAATATTCATGGGAAGCAAAGTTTGAATTTGCAAGAGGCAAGTGCTTGACTGGAAGCTTGATTATAAGTTACTCATCCAATCAGAGAACATAATGCTGTGACCTGTGCACCCAGTCAAAACTGCATTTCATGGGGGGTTGAGTTTTATTGGTTGCTGACGCTGAGGATATGCTACTATAAATAATATTTTTTCTATCTTGGCTATTCACGTAGCCCCATTACCATACTATCTAAGGACTTCACAGTCTTTAATGTATTTATCTTCACAAGCCTGTGTAAGGCAGTGCTATTATTCCCATTTTACAATAGGCAACTGAGGTACAGAGAGGCTACGTGATTGCCCCAATGTCACACAGGGGGTTCATGGCAGAGCAGGGTGTTGAACCCAGGTATCCTGAACCAGACAGACCATCCTTCCTTGGTCTTGTAATTTGTGTAAGGACCACCTAGGGGTTTGTATAAGAGACCCTTTGTAATAAATCTAGATAAATAAATATTCAGCACCTCTGGAATTCTGAGTAGTCTTGAACTTCTAATAAACAATGTGCAGATCAAGAATTATTTGCTGAAATTTGTCACTAGAGTGTTAATCCTCCAGAGCAGGGATTGTCTCTTTTCTTTGTATGTAGAATGCCCAGCACAATGGGTAACCTAATCCGACTGGGGGCCTTTGGTCACAGCCATAATAAAAATAGTTACTACCAATGATATTACATTTAAAGAACAGCTTAAAATCCATATTGTCCATTCTTTTAAATAGAGCTTATTTTGAGCCTGGAAATACTTTTAAAAGGCAAATGATTCAGTCCCAGTTTTCACTTTCAGCTTACTAGCCATGATATGAAGTGATATCATACATTCCCAGTCATCTTCATTTTAGGTTTTCAGATTAAAAGAAACCCTTACTCCCAGTCTTGATCTGTCAATTGTTGCTTGATTCCCAGCAAAAAAACCTCTCTCAGTCTGTTCATGGCTGGTGTATGATCAGGATGTGATCAGAAATGTTTCAAATGTATAAAGGCAAGCTCCAAATGAACAGCCCCAAAACAAATGCTCAGCACGGAGTTAACTCCACCCTGGCTGATCTAACAGTCAATGGGATCAGAGTTAGACCAATGATGGGTGAAACAGCTATGAAAACAGCTGTGTTAGAAAAGAGTTGGCCATTTAAATGGTCAAAGATAAGGGGATGAGAGTCGGCACATCACAGGTGTTCCTCTTGCTAAACAATTTAGTTCTCTGTATAGTTTCTCAATCCCCCCTCAGCCCCCCACCCATTTTTTTTGCTTCAAAATCGGTGGGAACAGCAACACTTTACTGGTGTTGGTGGCCATTATATTCTCTCTGAAACACAAACAAGTAAATCATTTCTCCAATAGTTGAAGCTGTCAGAGGCAGAAGCATATGATCCATAGGTGAATGATGATGAAGAGAAGTCTGACACACTGCATGGCCCAGATTCTCATGGAGAACTGACTAAAAGCATGTCAGAGTATGAAACACAGACAACAAAATTCCCAAGGTACAGGTAGAGACAGTAAAATGGATCACTTTAATTCCAGGACTGAAAAGATGCCATGAATAGATTCCACTGAAAGACAGACTGGAAGCCAGGAAACACATACACATATTTTGGAATAAACAGGATTCATTTTCATTGATCAAAGAAAATCATTGTTCAAAGTAACATCTGAAACTCTCTGACGCTAGACTGAGGAATTCTATCTATGGAACTTATGTGGCTCCAATCACTGTAGTATCTAATGACCTCACAATTTTTAAGGTATTTATCCTCACAAGACCTGTTGAGATAGGGCACTCCCATTTTACAGATGAAGAATTGAGGCACAGAGAGGCTAAATGACTCTTCCAAGGGCACAAAGTAAGTCTGTGGCAGAGACGGGAACGGGATCTGGGTCTTCCAAGTCCCAGGCTAGAGCCCTAACCGCTGGACCATCCTTCCTCTCTTGAGAACCTTGTGTTTTCTCCACAATCTAAAGGTAAGTTTTTGTTTTGGGTTGAAATAAAAACTGAATAGAAGGTGTTTAAAGGCCAATGCTCACCCATTACACTTGGATACATTTATAGGATCACAGGGAGAGTCTCTCAGGACTCAAAAGATGGCAATATCACAATGATAATCATATCTTATATCTGAAAAAGAGACAAATGCTACAAGCAACTGGTAAGAGCCTGGTATTTTTAGTGGAAACAATATAGCATTCTCCACAAATCTATCTTCCTTAGCCACTTACTGCAAAAGACTTTTAAAAAACCTGAGTTTTTTCCTGTTAACTTATTTCCAGTCAGGACATCTAGGTGAGGAAACTGCATTAGAATGATAATATATTTATCTTATAGTTATGAATACTGCATCAATAATAATTCTTTCCTGCATTTGAGCTTTCAAGAATTTGCCTATGGATCCATTCAAGGTCATTCAGGACCCAGTCAGCTATTTGTCTTCAAGATAAGAGTGTTTGACTAAAAGTCTAAAAAGTCAAGACTACATTTAATGCTTTATTGGTAGGTTGAAGGGATATTGACCACTACTGAATTAATGAAGCACTCTTCCTACTGAGACGTTCGCTTACTTAAATCACTTTATACCTCATTGGTTTTACCAAGCCACTGGGAATAAACAGGAAAACTATCACCGCAGACTTCTAGTAAATATACAGCTTGCTGAAAAATGAGTGAGACTGGCTAACTTGTCCTACATTTGAAGCTTACGTTGCTCTAGTTTGATGCTAAACAATAGAGTGCCAACTGTGAGAATAACTGGCATCCGTTCAGAAATGTTGTATTTAATGTTCTAGCACATCATGTGTTGTGGAATTGAGTGAATATTGAAATTCTATTTCCCACTCCCCAATAACATTCGTTTGAAGTTCTAAGCTAATTAGCTTTAACTGAGTTTGTACACCTTTTGTGTTTATTTTCCATTAATAGTCCAGGGAATGGGGTTTCTAGTAGGAATGTTTTCAGAATGTTCACAGAAAACAAATACTGAATTCCTAATCCAAACCCGTCCCATTGAGGAAAAAGACACGCAGCCTGTGACCTACATATTCAATCCAATTAGTTTGAATTTTGAACATTAAATAAATTATGAAGAATGGCGTGTGAGCTTGCAAGCTGCTAACCCAGAGTTATCCACAGAAATTATTTGGTGAACAATGTCAAACAACAAATGCTTTTGAGAAAATCTTAATCTGCTCATGGACAATTCAAGAACAGAACAAGGTAAAATTTGATGAATCAATTACTCCTTAAAAAGTATTTGCTCTATAGGTCTAAAATGTTGTCACTTTACTCTTGTTGTGTCACATTAAAATCAAACACACACTATATACCCACATATACACACGGAGTGTGTATCTATATGAGCTGTAATACACACACACACACACACAGTTCAGCAGTATAGAGAGTGTGAGTGTTTGACAAGATCTCTAAGATGAGTAAAAGTCTATTAAAGTGTGCTGAAGTAATTTCGGATTCCCTCTCTGCTTCATTGTAAATGGTTTTTCACACCTGATGAGTTAACTATGAGCTAAAATATTCCCATTTAAGTCAATGACAAAATTCCCACCGACTGTATTAGGAAGAGCATTTGTCTCTGTAAACAGGTTCTGCTTTAGACTGTATATAAAAAAGTCAATAATAGATAGAAAATAACTTTTCTTTTGATACTTTCATTAAAATGTAACACTACCCTCGCTCCCCAAACACAACTATCCTCAAATACAATCTCTGAAAAAACATGGGCCAACTGGTGTAAATCAGCATAGCTCCAGAAAAGTCAATGAAGTGATAAAAATGGAGACCAGCTGGCCTAATGATTATACTGTAACATCAGTCATCTAGACTCATGTGTCTCTTGCAAGCCTATGTCTGTCCTATGTTCCTATTTAGTAGCCAGCAACACCATGCTAAGGCATCATCACCACAGTTGATATTTCACAAATCTAAGAGCAGAGAAACAATGTTAATCAGTGCATCATCCTATTCACAATTAGTTGTATAAACTTCCTTTGTCATATAATATTGTAAATTGATTGATGAGTATTTGGGTTTAATTGCCCAATAGACATGCAAGAAGCCAGCCCACTTGCTTCACAAAGATCAAGATTCTGCAATCCTTAATCCCATTTTAGGCAAGGTGAGTTCTGCTCAATTAGTGACAGCAGAATTGGAGTAAAAATGAGCTTCCATGCCACCTGCAATAAAGTTAGAATGTTTTGCAATAATTTCAAAGATGCTAGAGGTTTGGCAGCGCTTCTGTTCCCATCCCTTCTCCCCCAGTACCCTCTTTAATGTCTCTTTCACAGATGGAAAAATCTTCATTAATATGTTACAGTCATCAACCCAACTTTCCCATCTGGTCTGACTGATGTTGCCTCACACGGATGCAACTCCACATGTACCACTGCGGCACAAATGCTTTTCAGATTCAGAAATGTTCTGCTTTTGACCAGGAACATTTTCCAGTTTGAAACAGACCAGACTGTTTGTATAAAGCCTCTTTGACTGCATGCAGCATTGACTCATCCTCAATCCCAAAGAAGTGATGTCCCTGGTTTTCTCCAGGCCTCCAGGTATTGCTCAACTCAGTTGATGTACAAAACAGAACACAAAATAAACCCTCGGGTTGATTATTTAACGTGTTGTTTTTAACCAGTAAATATCTCAGTTTGCCTGGGATGTTGTTATCTGATAGTAGCATCCGGCAGAGTCATCTGAGCTCTAGCTACCCTGGTTGAAATGAGAGCGGGCTACTGCCATGGCTTTCTCTAGGAAGACTTCTGATTCTAGGACTCACTTGCCCCCTTGTTCCTCCAGAATCTAGATTTGTTATATTGAGGACACATAATAAAGTTCATTTTTTTTCACAGGCATTCTGGGAGGGGTGGGTTGAAGAATCATAGATATGTAGGACTGGAAGGGACTTCTAGTAGGTCTTCTAGTCCAGACTCCTGCACTGAGGCAGGAATAAGTATTATTTAGACCATCCCTGACAGATGTTTATCTAGCCTGTTCTTAACAACCTCTAATGCTGGAGATTCCATAGCCTCCCTAGGTAACTTGTTCCAGTGCTTAACTACTCTGAAAGTTAGGAAGTTTTTCCTAATGTCTAACCTAAATCTCCCTTGCTGCAGTTTAAGCCCATTAGTTGCTGCAATTTAAGCCCGTTACTCCCTGTCCTCTGTGATTAAGAAGAAAAATGTATCACTCTCCTCTTTATAATAATCTTTTTACGTACTTTCCTCATAGGTCATGTTTTGTGGACCTAATGGCTGATACTCGTTGAGGTAGTTGTTCAATATATGTTTTGTCTTTACTGTTCACTGTCTGGTTCTCTGCCTTTTTTGACTGTACACCAACAAACTCTGTGCCCATATTATGGAACAGAGAACGCCCTGCCTCATGCACTATCCAGCCTGTGTGCTGAATGAGGGAGGAACAAATACTATGTGACTGTGTAATTAAAGAATGTATTAGACTGAGTACACAGAGGCAGACTTAAAGTTTCAGAAGCGACCTTAACTCTGACACTTTCAGGCTCTGAGTGCTTTATTGGCATCTTTAATGTTTTTAAACAATTTTTTTATAGAATTTCCTCGTAAAAATAAAATATATTATAACATTCCATTGTTTGGAATATTTGCTAGACATTCTCTGTTGCACAATATGTGCCTTCAGAAAGGCAAGGACATTTGTGGAGCCCAGCACGATTGAGTGTCCAATTTTGAGATCGCATAGAATTAGCCATATTCCAGGGTCACCTCTAAATATGGGAGTGTGTATGTCTGATAATAGACCCTACATAAGATTAGCAGAGTTTATCTGACTGTTGCGGCATGTACATTGTATACCACCCAAACTCAGATAACTGGTGTTGAGAGACTAGCGCATATTGGTGGGACACTCACCCTTCTGGTGATAGTAAGCACACTACTGAAAATGCTTTGGGAAGTTGAAATCATTAGCTTTTGGAGACGTGCACTTGGCAGCATGGGTCACAAAACCGTTCACCTTCCTAACAGACCAGAATCTTGTCTCTTACATGATGTTTTTAGGCTTCAGGGGCTGTCAAGAGAAAAATATCTTTCTTGGGCTATTGTTAATATGCTGGCAGCGAAGACCATTCTTCTAGGGTGACCAGATAGCAAGTGTGAAAAATCAGGACAGCGGGTGAGGAGTAATAGGAGCCTATTTAAAACATCTGGTCATCCTACATTCTCCAAAGACATGGGAAACTGGCAGTACAGGAACAGATGGCTTCCATAACAGACATCTCCTGAGAAGAGGTATGAGGTGGTGCGGTCCAATGGCTACCCCAGTGGATTGAGACCCGGGATCTATTTCTGCTTCTGCTACTGACCCACTCTGACCAAATCACCTCTGGGCAAACCTCTCTGTGTTTGTTTCTCCAACCACCCTGTGTCTGTCTTGTTAATATGAATAGTAAGACAGCCCATGTCCTGCAAAGCTTACCATGTGTTTGTACTGCAACTAGCATAATGGAGCCCTTATCTCGGTTTGGGCCACGTAGGTGCTACTGTAGTTCAAATAATGATGATAATAGGTAACCCATACAGCAGAAGGAAGAGGATGCTTGGAATAGATTTGGGGCTCTATCTTCTACTGTATTTACCAACAGTTAGAGGCTAATTCCTGCAGTAGCTTTACACTCCTACATGCTTAGATACTATGATGATGAGGGGCATATAGGTACCTTGATAGACACACCATTTCTCTTTTTCTTCCTCTTTTTTTACCTGTGGGGTAAGGATAAGATAGTTGTAGGCCATATACAGAACTGTATTCATTATCATTTTTCTTTATGGCTGTAACTCATTTTTCATATGGTGATCTGCGCCACCAGCTGTGTCTGTGCACCAGCCAATACTCTGTTCTTGCTGTTTACTGCTCCCATGCTGATGGGCAAGTTGCCTTCGTACCTCAGATCCTGGGAAGAACTAAATGATCTTTAACAACAAAAACAACCCTAAATACAAATACAGTCAGGTTTGCTGGTCTAATTTTTTAATAAAGGAATCCCTAAATTCAGCAGTCAGATACAAATAAAATAATGTTTAAAAGGAAAGGAAAATGCTAAAGAACATTTCAAATTGCACACTAGAAAAATACGAAGTACTGAAACAAAAGCAAAATTTCTCCCACACTGATTCCAATCCTGGGATCCCAGCCATGCCTGAGATCAATTAAATTCTAAGCCTATTACCAATAAATTACTAAACTCATAGATTAAGCAGAGATGGCAAAAGGAATAGTTTGAAGAAAGGTCTGGTGAAGTGTGTAACGGTGTACTAAGTGTCATTATATTTAAACCTGAAAAGACTTCATGTCTTTGGCTATTTATCACAAGGCATGTTCATCCAGTCAGCCTGCAGAGGATCAATAAACTATTACACTTTAACAATTAACAGTGTCCATAATGGTCTAGGACAGGGCGGGCAAACTTTTTGGCCTGAGGGCCGCATCGGGTTTCCACAATTGTATGGCGGGCTGGTTAGTGGAGGCTGTGCCTCCCCAAGCAGCCAGGGGTGGCCCGGTTCCCGCCCCCTATCCGACCCCTCCTGCTTCTCGCCCCCTGATGGCTCCCCCGGGTCTCCTGCCCCATCCAACCCCCCCGTTCCCTGTCCCCTGACAGCCCCCGGAACCGCCACCCCTGACTGCCCCCTGCCACCCCATTCAACGCCTCCTCTCATTCCTGACTGCCCCCCCCGGAACCCCTGCCCCATCCAACCACCCCTTCTCCCTGACCGCCCCGAGAACCCCTGCCCCTGACTGCTCCCCACTGCCCCAACCAACCCCTCCTCTCATTCCTGACTGCCCCCCGGGACCCCTACCCCCATTCAACCCTCTGTTCCCCGCTCTCTGACTGCCCTGCCCCCTGATCACACCCCGAACTCCCCTGCCCTCTATCCAACCTCCCCTGCTCCCTGCACCCTTACGGCACTGCCTGGAGCACCGGTGGTCGTACCACTCTCATTCCTGACTGCCCCCGGAACTCCTGCCCCTGACTGCCCCCCCCCACTGCCCCATCCAACCCCTCCTCTCATTTCTGACTGCCCTCCCGGGACCCCTGCCCCCATTCAACCCCCCTGTTCCCTGCTCTCTGACACCCCTGCCCCCTGACTACCACCCCGAACTCCCCTACCCTCTATCCAACCCCTCCCCCTGCTTCCTGCCCCCTTACCGCGCAGCCTGGAGCACTGGTGGCTGGCAGCGCTACAGCTGTACCGCCTAGCTGGAGCCAGCCATGCCACAGCGCAGCACAGAGCACCGGGTCAGGCCCGGGCTCTGCAGCTGCGCTGCCCAGCAAGAGCTCGCAGCCCCGCCGCCCAAAAGATTGTGCCAGCCGCACTGGGAGCTGAGGCTGAGGGGGAGGGGGAACAGCAGGAGAGGGGCCTGGGGCTAGCCTCCCAGGGCAGGAGCTTTGGGACTGGGCAGGAGGGTCCCATGGGCCGGATGTGGCCCGCAGGCCGTAGTTTGCCCATGTCTGGTCTAGGAGATGATGTAAGGATTCTATACAAGAAAAATCAAATAGTGGTACAGTGGCTTTCTTCTGACCTAGCAACTTTTGGTGGATGACATGAGGCTATGGCAATGAGGGTGGCTACAAGACTAATGGACATCCAAGTTGTTTTTGTTTATAGATTAAAAAGTAGTTTGCATAAATCATAAGGCATAATGTTATGCAATGTCTCAGAACAATAAAACAACACTTTGAAGACAATCCAAGCAACTAAAGTATGTGCTGTGCAACTCTGCTAGCAGCTTGAAGTACATTGAGAAGTGATTTCAAACTCATACATTATTAATCAGAAATAACTCTCCTGCAAGGCATAATTTTCAGGGGTAACAACAATCAATGCTTATTCACCATTATCATCATCATCTTAAAAAGGACAAGCCCATAACCTCAGTGCAGCATTCTATCAGCATCTCTCCCCTCTTGGGCCGCTATGAAAAACCCAGTAGGGTATGACAAAATTATTTCCTGACAGTCCGACTGCCTCTGAATATCTTCTGCCCAGAATCTCTGTCTCTATTCAGTGCTTAAATTTGCATCATATGTTGCTTTGCAAATTCACGTATTCAGGCATAAAGATACCAAGAACCTATTTGTAACACAGTGTAGAGAATTGTCTGTTTTTCTTTTGGCTAGGGACATTGTTTAAGATGATTTGTCAAGATAAACATCAATGTGTATGAAAATAATGGAGAATATCTATATGTAGACCACTTGCAGTTTCAGATGCTTAGTTTAATCATTTTTTAAATATATGCTGCATTATGAAAAATAGCTTTTCCTCTTCAAATTTGATTTTATCAGCTAGCTCAGCTGCTTCTGGCATAGACCAGAGTATCATACAAAAATGTCACGAAAGATCAGGACAAATCACGCCAGAGGCTTCTAGATACCTATTAAGTCAATACCACCCTGGAGAGAAGTCAGTTTTCTTCTCTTAGCTAAGTGATGAAAAGTCTAGATGAGACAAATAAGCATAGCTAAGCCCAATACACTATGGCATTCATTCATTCGATTTTAGCTTTGAGTGTGGATGGGATACCCATGCAGTAGTTTGGTTTGTGAACTTTGTTTCTTTGTGTTAGAATAACAGCTGCTTTCATGTTGTTCACCCCGTCCACTTACTGCCTCACCTTCTATCTAAGATTTTTTCCAGGGATTTAGTTGCAAGTATTAGCATGCCTCTCAATTCATCAAACCCAGAAATAAGAAATAATTACAGAAATGCAATTTCAGTAATCAAGAACAGTCTGTTTAATAAGAAGACTCTGATTGCAAGGGGAAAAGCTGATAGGAAAAAGAATGCTCAGTTGTTTTTTAAAACTCAGATATTGTTTTGTGTGTTCTAAATCCCAGTTACGAATGAAGAATAAGAATCAGATGGAGAAAGGGAAGAAAGAAAAAGAGAATTTTGATGCACAGTCACAGATTCCTTGAAAACCTAGATCTTGAGAGTGCAGGATTTCAGTTGGGTGGATCTGAACATTTCAGCATTATTTAAATGACACCCACAATACATGGCTCTGATTGGAGTTGCATGAAAAAAAAATCGGTGAACTGTGAATCATCCATGAAACTGTATACATCTCAAAGCATTTCCGTTTACTCTTGGAGATGTGGGTGTTGGGTGGGGACTGACATTAAAGAGGACAAGCTCTAGGGCTCCAATCCAGCCAAGCACTTATTTAGATGCTTAACTTTAAACATGCATGTAGAACCACTGAAGTAAATGCAACTATTCATGTGCTGAAAGCTAAGCATGTACATAGATGCCCTGTTTGATCAAGGCCCGATTGGAACTTGTCACAAGGGAAAATAACAATATTTGGACTTGATTCACCAGTGTAAATCAGGAGTAAGTCCATTGAAGTCAATAGCGTTAAACCGAAGTAAGCAAGAGGAGAATTAAAATCTTGTACTTCATTCAGGAAACCTATATTAACAGAACGTCTTATGCAGACATCTACAATAAAATAATCATGACAATCTATGGGGGAGGTTATTGGGTCAGTTCCTCAGTTGGTGTAAATCACCACTGCCTTCAATGGAACCACAGCGATTCATAGCAGCTAAGGATCTGGGTCATTATTTTTTACGGGGTGGAGATGATTATGAAATTGCTTAGAAAACATATTTACAAAGTACATCCACATCAAGGGGCTTATAGGCCAATATATAATATACAAATACTAAAATATTACCCAAAGGGGCTTTTTAGGGCCAGATTAGCCTTGGTTTCTGCACATGTACACCAGGGTCTTTATGCAAGGCTCAGGGAGAATTACCTCCATTACAATGGTGTAGTTCCACGCCAACCCTAATGCAGGTCTGTTCCTAAATGGCATGATCTAGCCCTTAATGATCAGTATGTAAACATCACCTTGCTATGGACCAATAAATATTCCCTGCTACAATATAGGCAACGTTAACCTAGCTCCAACATGGTTTAAAGCTGAGCCTTCAATTGAGAACCCCTTTGAACGCCGCAGTTTGCTGAGAGTATGAGCAGTAGAAAGTCTATTCATAATGCATGCACAACAGCTACGGTAGCAGCAGGCATCCATAAGATAATTTATACGTCTCTTTATCAGCCTGAGGAACCGATCCATGAAGCAGTACCTATAGAGATTCTGCTTGGCCCTATCTGCATCTGAACAGGGTTTTCTGGCTTCCTCCTGCCATATATTCTGGCATATATTTTAAGAGTTGAGAATGATGCTTCATATATGTTACATAGCTGCACTGCACCTTTACTATACGGAGGATAAGAAAGGGTTTCCCCATTGCCAGGTATGGAATTGCTATTAACACATGTCCACGGAGGGCCAATACTTTCAGAAGATCGGCCTCGTTTTGGGGACAATTTGTTCCCAACAAAAATGTGCACCTGCATTTTGGTGCTCCCAAAAGCTACGTCTGTGTTTTTGCACCTTGCAAATGAATTGCAGATGCAAATGTTAGTACTTACACAACTAACTTCCTGATTGCATGTCTGACAGAGTGCAAGGAGCTATAGCTGACTCAGCACTCCAGTCACTAGGTACTAGCTATTCCTCCCGGAGGGGACTTAATTGGGAAATGGTGCTCAATGGCTTAATTAGGCAGAGGCTGCTGAGCTAAGGAGAGCAATCAACCCATCAGCTGGGAACAATTAAAAGACAGGAAGGAAGTACAAGGAGGAGGTTGGCAGGGGTCAGGGGACACAGGATCTCAGGATGAGACAAGCTTTCCCTCCCTCTCCCTGCAGAGTGAGCTAAGGGGGAAGTTTATGTCCACTTATATATTGCTGCACCAAGCCTGTACTGATGAACTGGTAGAGGGGATCTAATAAATAACACACTGGTGCTTATAAACCCGCAGAGAGTCCAGCCTGTCTGTGGTGCTCCAAAGGGCAGAGAAGGTAGCCCTGTCACAGTGTGTGTACTTTTCTAGCAGGTGCAATTTACACCCAGGAACAAGGCTTCTTCTTGGCTGAAAATGTACATCCCATTAACAAACTCTCTCCTGCTGCGCTATTGCTTTGTCGTGCACTCTATATTTTGGACAGAGAAAATAGCAGACAAAGTTCAGCTTAGCCCTGGGATGGTACAGAAGGTACTCAACATCCTCCAAAGTATATTACCTGGCCATACATCCAAAAGATTTGAGTAAGCCTCCTCTTGGGTTGTCATTATCAGTCTTCTCCCTTCTTCTGGTACATTACCAGCTTCTTGCCTGATTTATCACTTACCTTATGTGACACTTTTCCTGAATTTCTGCAAGAATCACTGTATTAGTGAGTCCAGGGCTGTAACAAGGAGCAGAAGAAAGCAGTTTGTAGTTCTCTGAGCAAGAGTCTGATGAACTTTCCCCCCATGTTCATTGTAGGCCTTGCTGGAGCCGTAGGCATAGATAAAAGTATGAAACAAAATAAGGCTATGAACCAAAGAAGGCCTTCTCAGAAGAGCAACCCTAGGTATCAGCTAACCAAGTAAGCACATTCCTGAGAGAATGATCAAAGGAGAGTGAAAAGAGCAGCATCTTTGTATGGGTCAAGGGGACAACACTATGTTGATTGAGCTGATATTTTGTCACAGGCATACATGTGTTAGTGAACTTGCACTTTGCTATGCGGGGCACTAGTACCATGCTGTGTTGACAATAAACCTGGCCAAGCCTTCACCACTGAACAGTGCTTGTGGTCTTTCTTTATGATTAACATTGACCTTTGCTGAATCAACAAGCTGCTAACACTGGAGTTCCAGGAAAAGCATAGGAACAATATAGACACACTAGCAACAGGCATGAGAAAAAATACCATCATCAGCTGGTATCAGGACCACACACAGTCACATCTCATTATCTCAGGAATGCAGATAATTCAGTAACTGTTTTAAAGAACAAATTAGCTGTATCTGAGCTCTCTGTGTCTATTGAGGGACAACATGAGCTAAATTTTCCATGCATTGTAGCAGGTCATAGCCATTCAAATGCCATTAAAGTCAGTGCAAAGGATTCTAAAGAAAACCATCAAAATTGGATTTAAAAATAGACACACAGGGAAGCTTCATAAAACCTTAAACTTCACAGCAGAGATACTGTTTGAGCACAGAGAAACCCACTTTCTGAATGCCTTGCTACTCCATGGACACCAGGTGATCGGCTGCATGGTGATGACCTTTACAGAAGACCTATGTGAATGATGTTACAGTGTGGTGAGGGACATTGTTCCACCCCTAATGGCAGGTGGCATTACAACACTGCAAGTCCGAGGAGAAACAGGCAATTTGGCCCAGTTCCTTGGATCTGGTGAAGCTGGGTTTGGTAGAGAACCCAAGGTGGGAGCAAAATTGGCTTTAGGTCGCTAATGATTTTCCCCAATCCCAAGGGACTGGTTTGACCCTTTGTATAAGTTAGAGCAGCCCCAGGACATCTTTCCTTAGTGGTCTGTGAGGTGGATGACCACAGAGATGATTTTATTGGCTCTAGGCCACATGTCAGTTCACCTACATTAGTATAATTCCCGATCAGGCCAACATTAAGGTTGTTTGTGCCGCTACAGCAGACTTATAAGGTCTGAGGATCTGGGCCTTTCTCCCTGGGTTTAGAAACTGACTGAGGGAGCCAGCCTACTACCACAGTATTGGTTGAGGAACAATCCAGTTCTTAAGAGTCTCCTAGTGGTGAGTAATTCATATACCTAGCAGGGACACACTATGTTTCACAGCTATGCCTTAATGTCTCTAAGCCAGTGGTGGGCAACCAGCGGCCCACGGGCCGCATGCAGCCCCTCAGGGTAATCTGATTGCGGGCCATGAGACATTTTGCTGACGTTGACCATGCGCAGGCACCACCCCCGGCAGCTCCCAGTGGCTGCAATTCTCTGTTCCCTGCCAATGGGAGCTGTGGGAAGTGGCACTTGCAGGCAAAGGGGCTGCAAGGAGGTGCTGGCTGCTGCTTCCCACAGTTCCCATTGGCCAGGAACAGAGAACCGCAGCCACTGGGAGCTGTACAGGGTGGTGCCTGCGGATGGTCAACCTCAGCAAAATGTCTCGTGGCCTGTAATTAGATTACCCTGAGGGGCTGCATGCGGCCCACCGCTGCGCTGCTGTCCAGAACATATTTTGTCCAGTCTACAGCTGGAGCTATTACCACTTGCTTTTATCCTTACTCCACTGCCCATGTAGGCTTAATCAGACCAGTCACTTAATGCCTCTTTAACCTTAGTTCCCCATCTGCAAAATGGCGCTAATACTACTTCTTTTCTCCCACCCGGTACTGTCTTGTCTCTTTAGTCTCTAATCTTTTTGGGGAAAAGACAGTCTCTTTACAGTAACCCCAAGGATTTAAGAGAGCTGACTTCTCTACTCAGACACACCACTATTATATCTATACGTGGGACATACAGACAGATTTTCAGAAGGGCTCAGCTCCCATAGGCTCCAAAGTAAGTGGTCAATGGGACACACTGAACTTTTCTGAAAATCTGACCCCAAAAGTGACAATGAGAGCTGTTGGGGGCAGAGTACTTTACAAAATCTGGCTCTAGTTCACATGCCTAAATAGGAGCTGAGCTCTTTTGAAAATCTGGCTTTGAGTTCTCTTGCAAATTGTACCCCATTTTACTTGGGCAGCTCAGATACCACAATGGTAAGTATAGTATGAAACTAGACACAGATATACGCTGGGGGAAATCTTGCTCTAATTAAATCAATGGCAAAACTCCCACTGATTTCAGTAGGGCCAAGATTTTACCCCAGATGTACACAATAACATTTTCCCACGAAAGGAAGGTGCAGGCTATTTAATATTAATATATAATGAAAATATTTTCCCAGATACAATATGGCCCTAAGATTTAGCATAGCTAAATGAAAATGTTTCCAGTTTTTAGAAATATGGAAAGGAAGAGCAAAATATCAGTCCTTGTTGAAAAGTTCATACATGGTATTGTCAATTAGTACAATTTTTTCCCCATTTCATCCTTTTAGATTCATGGCGTCAGGGTTTTCTTTTCAAGCCCTCACTTGCCTTACTACCTGTTAGGGTACCTGCTGATGTGGTAATGTAGGTTCTCTACTTATTGCCCAGATGTCCCCAAAACCAGTGGGCAAGAAAATAGTATTTAATAGATCAAGGATAGATTAATATGGCAGTAAATGGGAAGAGGCAGAGCAATGTCTTAGCAGGCAGCTGTTTTCTGATCTTGACTTTCTCATCAATACTTTTCAATCTAATTTGCTGAGAGGGATATCATTTCTAATGCCCCCAGGTCACCACAGCCACACATCAAAGCTGTAATCTTTAGGCTGGCTGCACTGTAAATGGATTTCTTTATTGGTCTTTGTAACTGTAATTGTCTCAGAACAGAATCTTTCTATATGTCTCCTTCTGAATGATGTGGTTGATGACATGTATGGTCTCTGGATTAAACCAATGGTTTATGACTGTGTAAAGCTGATGTATAAATGTTATCATATAACACTTATGTCGTTCAAAAACAATTTCTTGCCTTATAAAATCTTGTGATATTATAGCCTACTCCTATAGAGTTAAGGAAATAGCAACACTTTAGTGCAAACCTTAATTTTCAGGGGTTTCTATAACTCCGCCATCAAATTGTGAGGAAAAATCAGTTTAACTCTTCTAAAGTTATAGTAATAGAAAAAGAAATTGCAAGACAGCTTTTGTGGCTTGCATAACTTCAAGAACAATTTTGATTGGTGGGGTATAGATGGTACAGAGAAAGGGTAACGGGCTACAGAAGGTTTTATAGGCCCCTGGTTCAAATCCAGACCAGGTTGATATTGGCCAAAAATGTTTGTTATCTAATAGTTGTTTAGTGCAATTAATTGATGATCTTATTCAAATTCCTAGAGGACAGTTATGCCGTCATTAATACAACCATCAAAATTGGCACTAACGGAGTTCTTCATTGGCTCTTTCAGCAAAATGAATGAATGAGGATGGAGACTGATTTATCCTCTCATGCCTAAAGAAAGTTTCACTAGGGGAGGGTCAAGGCACATTGTGGGGTCATTTGGGAGAAGCTTGAACTGCCATTGCCTATTCTGTACCTGCACTGGGACTGATCCAGCATCCCTGGCCAAATCTTATGTGTCTCATGATGCTCCTCAGTGTTCTGTATGTATTCTCCTTGGGAATCCGGATGTTAATTATTGCTGATGGAAACAGCAATTACAGGCCTACCTGGCTATCACTCCCCCTGGAAGCTGGAGTAGGTGTTGCCCAATAGCAGCATATCTTCTAAAGGGAATGAGCTCTGCAGAGCATACCAGGACCTGTGAGAATGGAGACTTGTTTCTCCATGGAGCCTATGCCTTCCCAGTATTTCCAAGCCCCAGCCCCTCCATGACCTCCTAAACCCCGCTCCTTAAACGAGGCCTGGTCTAATGCCTGTTAAAATCAATGGAAAGCCTCCTATTGACTTCAATGGGCTTTGGATCAGCCCATAGTGAGCAATCTTTGAGGTGAACCTGGTAGTGCTTATTAGATACACTTTTCCTCCAGTGGGTGCATCTCCACAGAAGGGGTGAGTGTTACATCTATGCTGCAAAAACAACAAACAAGCAAACAAACCCAGCCTCATGGCAGTGAATCTGAGAGCCTGAGTCAGTTGACTCAGGCTCTCAGGGCTTGTGCTATGGGGCTAAAAACAGTAATGTAGATGATCCTGCTTGGCTGGAGCCTGGGATCTGAGACCTTTCCGCCTTGCTGGCTCTCAGAGCCGAGGCTCCAGTCCACGTGGGAATGTCCACACTATTTTTAGCCTTATAGCACGAGCTGAAGTCACTTGACTCAGACTTGCTGCAGCAGGGTCATTTTAAGACAGTTTGTATCCTACTTTCATACCAGTGTAACAGACCGCTCATCCCTTGTGAAATGTGTGTGTAGGTATTTATGGAAATATTGTACAAAAGTGTTTTTCCCTTTACTAAATGAGTCTGGTCATAACCAGGTTGGTTATTGTGTAATAGCACTGCACTGGGCACCCATATTGCTGATGTCACAAATACTAGTGCTTTTCAGCTGCCACTAGCATAGGGACGGAAATGTCCATTTTAATGAACAACTGGTGAGAAATTCTTCTCCCTGTGTGAACTCCCAGAATGCTGAGCTCAGCAGAAGATGGGCTGCTTTCTTTTAAGGGGAAATAAAATGAATGTCAGCCTTTGAATTTTTGGGGGGCTTGCATCAGAACTTAAACGTTATTGAAAAGGGGGCTTTTTGTTCAACATTTCACTTCGGACAGAGCAATCCTTTTGTTTCAGTTTTGTCTAAAATCATTTCTCAAATAAATGTAAAGTCTGAGGGGCCAGATCCTCGGCTTGTGTAGGTTGGTTGGCATTGCTCCATTGATTTGAGTGGAATTGATTCACTGGAGCTATGCCAGTTTACAAGCACCTTAGTTCTGGCCTTATAAATGTGTAAAAAAAAAAAAAAAAAAACCCCACGAAACCAAAAAACAGAGGGCCTGAATCTACAAACCCTTTATTGCTTGAGTAAGCAAATATATTAGTTTTATGCTAGTGCTAGATTTGATGCTTCCTGCATCTCCTCTTTTACTGAAGACCAGCCTATTGCTCCACCAGTAATTAGATCAAACCAAATTACAACATCTCCTAATATACAGCACTCTCTCTAAATCATCTCCAACAGAAGCAATTTAGGATTGCAGACATATTTCTTTTCAGGGAGTACATCACCAAGATATAGTAAAGTCGAGCTAATAAAAATATGACTGGTTTTATAGCAAACAAATTGAGGCAAAAAACACATTGCATAAAGACATAGGGAAATGCTCAGTTATATCATAAAAGAGTGTAGACAAATTTGCAGAATAAATGAAAAAATATGCAGCGTAGTTTTGTGTACTGAGCGCATGTGGAAATTATGCAAGACAGTATTAATAAATGGAAAATTTTCAAAGCAGTTGAAAGGTGAGACAGAGGGAAAATAGCACTCAGGAGACAACACTAACTAAAGTGGCTTAAATATATAATAGAAACAGAGAGAGCTCCACAGTCAACAACACAACTGTCTGAGAAATCTGCCAGCGAACCAGATGTTTGGCAGTAGAAAATATCTTCCACCACTTGGCATTTGACTCCTGTAATTGCCAGTGACAATGGAAAAATTTCACAGTGTGGTAAGTAGCACCACAGGATCCAGAAACCAATTGCATACAAATAGAGGTTTTTTTTTTTTTTTTTTTTTTTAAACAAGCACAGCTGCTCATGTTAGAAAGCACCCTGACAAAGGAGGAAAGCAAAGGAACTTTTGTGCAAAGGAAATTATATTCAAATTATGTTTGTTCATGTAATTTCTAGGTTTTGTGACATTTTTCTATGTGTAGGTAATAGCCTGATTGCAAAATTTGCCATGTGAATAGCTGCAGTAATGCATAAGAGGCTGATTTGCCAGTACTTACTACCAGGTGTTATGCTTACTACTGTGAGTATTATGATGATTTATTATTTGTATTGTTATGGTGTCTAGGATACTCAGTCATGGACCAGACCCCCTTGTGCTGGGCACTGTACAAACACAGATGGAATCCCATTGGGGGTGGGGGGGAGGGGACATAGAGGTTTGGTGCAATAAAGAGTTAAAGACAACACCCGTGAGGGGTTTTTGGGGTTCTATTTTGTTTAAGTTTTGAAAATATGAAAGCACTGCCTCACTTTTAAATGGCCCATTTTATACTTATTTTCACATGCACATTCCTGAAGGATGCTTTTGAATGGAAAGGCCAGTGGGTGTAAAATATGAAAAGAAAGCACAACCTCCAACCACTAAATGTACTGCATAGTCTACGCAGAGCATACTACATTACACCTGTGTAAACTTACAGCTGTAGTCTCATCTTAATTTGTAGTGAGATCTACATGTTTACTGTAACAGTGCTGAGAATGTCAGGCATAAATCCCCTGTGGTCTGAGATAAGAATATAATTAGCTGTTTTTTTAAAGTACATATTGCTAAAAAGGGGACTGTCTGAGGTTTTGAATAGTTTGTTTTTGGAAGACTGTAGATATCCATTTTTTTCTACTTAAATATTTCCTGACTTGGATTTCCTTGAGTTTGCCTATTTGCCTTAAAAAAAAAAAAACCAAAAAACCAAAAAACCAAACATTTTTTATTTATAACTTTTCCAGTGCAAAGGAAAAATCACATTAAAGTGTGGTTTTCCTTTGAAAAATGATTGGAAAAATGGCAGTATAGGGTTCCAGGTTTATAGTGTCTCAGTATCATATTTACTCAGTTACAACTAAAATTGTTGTTGTTTTTCCTGAATGCCAGATGTGCAAACATGGGATCTGATAGGCAAGCTGGGTTCTTTCTGGTCTTTGGCCATCAGCTGTAAAAGAGACTGCAGGTCTGAGTCTGTACTCAGTTATACCTGAAATAAACACCCCTGGTGTTCAAGATTTTCAGTGGATGTAGGTAACTGATATCACTCCTGGCTTTCAAGTTCAGGAGAAAGAGTTAAATGCTACTGAACTGGGCAGTGTAGAGAAATTACTAAGCTAAAATGAAATAACTTGATCCAGTTACTGAGGGGAAATGTTTCCCAGGCCTGTAAGCCTGCAGATCTACAATTGGACCCATGTGCGCACAGAGTTCCACCTGGTGGGACCCAGCTGAAGTACTGGGGCCTAAGAGGGTGACAGAGTGTGTTGTTGTATCTTAAATAAACATACAGACTGATCTACCATACTGTGATTCTGGAAAAAACAACTAATGTCTAAAGAGGAAAGAGTAAAAGACCAACAGCCCTGGAACCAATGACATAATAAGCTCAATGGACTTGAAAATTATAACTATCATGACAAATGTCATTGCTTAATTCCTGTGCAGCTGTTTCCTCACTTACATTTGAGCTGTTGTCCTACCAAATCTGAAGCAATAGTTAAGCTGGAAACTCCGAAAGTGGTTGCATTTTTAAAAAAAAACAATTTGAAAACCGCAGTGCGTTCTTCTTGCCTAATGTAGACCCTGTCAATGACTTCATACTGTATATGAACGAAGAAAAATGATGTTTATAGTCCCCCGTGACAGCCAAATGTAGATTTAAATGATTTAACTTCCTTCTACTCCTCTGATTTCTCCAGTGCAGATGAAAGAAAACAGTGCATGAAATATTAATAAGATAAAGATTGTGAATCGTGTTTGTACTCCAAGAGTGCCTGAAATTGCATTACACTTTTCCATTATTCTTGACTAGTGGTATCATGATGCTGATAATGATACAGAATAACTGTAGCACGTACAAACTGAATGTGAATTCTTCTGATGGGAGTAATATGATAGAAACCTTAATATATTATGGCTATACTTTGTAATATGCCAGAAAACAGCTATACGTCAACCGTTTTTGTAATAAATGTTACTATACATGGGAGTACAAATACATATGTCCAAAATAAAAGCAGAACATTAAAAAAAAGTCATACTGAACAATGCTGGGTGTTCGACATAACCAGAGAAGCTGTGAAACGTGTTGTTGATAACACATGGCATTTAGGAAACTGGGCTACTGACATTGATTTGTAACTATGCTTTATTCATATAAAAACATCCCATTTTCAATCATTACAGGCAAAACTACTCATTTAAAATAATTAAAATAACAATTTCAAAACAATTTATTTGACAACTGTTTGATTTGTATAAACACATAACATTCTTCTGGTATTGGGTGTATGTGTTTTTCATCAAAAGCTCACATTAATGCAATATTGGAATACAAGAATTCAAAAGTTCAGAAATGAGGAAGTGCATAATTAAGGTTGAAAGCATAGCCATAGCTTTTCCATCTTGTGCGCTTATTCCTTCAAATATTATCTCTATATTATGCATGTTTCATTTAATCCAATATACAATTTCCTATAACATGCAAATTGGCTTTTTGTATACAATTTACATGCAGAAGTTAAAGTACATGAGTGCAATCTTCTGACTTGGCTTGATTTTTAAGTCGCAGTGTGATCTACAACAAAGACATGTTTGAAAACAATATTCTTAATAGTTTTAAAAATTATCAACATGTAGGGCTCAATTTTCAAAATTAAGTGTGTGCAATTACATGTATACATTTTACCACATCTAATTTGTGTGCTCATTGCCATGTTGTTCCCTGTCCCCTCTTACCACAAGATAGAGAGCAATAAATTGTTCAGACAACTTGGGAAGTCAGATCTCAGACCTCTTGAATAAAGTGAGTGAAGCATAATGTTTTAGTTTGTGATGGTGCTTTATACTATTATGTTACAGAGTTTGGTCATCATGATGAGGACTCAGAATTTATGACAAAAGACACACAATGGCCTGTGTCATTGACAGCCATGGACTTTTGCTGTTTTACAATTTGTGCAATGTGTGCCAAACTGCTGTTTTCCTATATAAAAGTACAGCCATTTACTGCTGAATTTGGATCAATGGCCAGCATGAAAATATGTCACCTTTCGACAAGCTTGTATGCTTTGATACCTATTCATCATTTACATGTACTGTGGTTTGTGACATCTTTACCAGAAACATGGCTGTAAAGTCTTTTGCTGTGACTCCAAAGCAGTCAGTATGGTTGTTTTTAGGGGGAAATGGGGATAAAAATCCCTATTTGTTAAAGATGTAAATCAAACAATTTGTTTTATCAGAACGTTCACAGAATATGTGGGGGGAAAAGATCAGCTTCAGGTGCAGTGACCATTATATAGAACTGGCTGTGCTTGAAAGGTATGGAGAGTTTGCACATTTGGTTCCTTGGCTGGTTCACAAGGTTGGCTAATGGAAACAATTATTTTATCACAAGCAAGTTACACAGACTGATTCAATAGCCGAGACTGAGGTGAACATACTGTAGTCACAATTAATTGCTTACTTGATTTTGACACATGGTTTACAACCAGTGGCTTTCTACTCCAAAACTGATGTACACAATTTAAAGTAACATGGCATCTATTCTGCTACTGTGCAAGAAAGTATATGTCCTTTACAGGGAAATGGTAGGATAAAGTATCAGTCATTCTGTCAAAGGGTATTCTTAATTTACTATAAATATGGTACAAAGTAATAACTTAAGTCAAAACTAGGGCTGCATAAAATGTGCTAACATACACTTTGGCATACAGTGCTGCGATGTGCTTTGTACAGGATTTAAAATTGATTTGAGACAACGGTTTTTAAAGAAACTTCAATTCATTCTGACAAACTTGATCAATCGTAACCTATAACGTTGATTCATGTTATGGTTTCCATTAGTCCGAGACTCCTCTGTCAACAGATGATTTCCTCTTTGTGAAGCCCATGATTTGTTTATTCATAAATTCCAGGGTCTGAGCTTAGATGTAGTCATGGAGGACATAGGCAAATTTATCTTCAAAGAGGGAATTGGCATATTGCTCTATCACGGTATTATCACTTTGTCTGGACTTCCTTTACGCATAGGCATTGATCTGTCTGAAACAGGAACTGACAGTGATTATATTAACAACTGCAGATGTCTGAGGACAGAATTTGCACTTCATTTGTCACAAGTCCCCAGATAATCACAATCCAGTCATTAAGGACTGTGTGTCAAATGCAGAGAAGTAAATCAGGGCAGGTAAGAAGGGCAATCTTTTGTAAAAGAGTTTGTTCAACTTCCTGGTTTTGACTATGTAATAGGAGCGAGCTGCTGTGTCAGTAATATTATGCAGGAACTAGTAGAATTGAGGATATTCGTAGCTGACTGAGACAATCTGACAGCATTTCACTCTTCACTAAAAAAACCCCAGTGAGGATCGTACCTGGCTTCATACACACTCACCAAACATTTCAGTAACCTACACTGAAAACAGGGTGATTAGAGTATCAGGGAAATAGGATGTAGCAGATTTTTAATAGAAGTATTCAACTGTAAGTAGGAGAAGGCTGCTGCTGTGAGATGTCCATTTGATGTCAATATGATTGTCTCATCAGATCGCAGTGAGGATTACCATGTAGCTAAAGAGAACAGTCTACTCAGGATCTGTTTATACTGCCCAATGCCTGTACTGTTATTTCTAGTGTATTAGTTAATTTAGCTCAGTTTGAGGATAGATGGGAAAGTAGCTGGTCAGAAAATTTCCATCAAAACAAAATTTTGAAAATAATCAGAAAAATGTTATGTGCACATTTTTGCCATTTCCCCCACCCCAGCCCAAAGTAGAGAACTCGCTCTAAGGGCCATTGGCCTTTCTGCTCTTGATGACAGCAGTGTAACATAAGGAAACTCTGTTGATGCTAATAGGGTTCTTGGTTCAGCTGTTCTGTTTAGACTCATCTCTAGTAAAACATGTACAATTTGTATGGACATTAGTGATGGATATGGTAACAAAACCAAACTTATCACTATGCTAATGATATAGTATCATAGTCACTGGAAATACTCATCTTCAAAGGAGAATGTTAGGAATACATGAACTCTCTAAAGAGGTCTGAATCTAGATTATTGCCAGAAATCACATTCATAAGTTTGGGTCTTAGAAAACAATCTAGCAATTAGAAAACCTAATTAATGGGGATCTTTACATAATTAAATCACTGTCCTCATTCTGAGGAAATGTCACATTAACATTTCATTGACACTCATATTTACCTATAAAACAACCACCATTAATCAGCATTACATACTTTTAGAGCACATAATACATTGGAAAGCAGTGTGCTTTTTGACCATTTCCCTCCCCCCCCCCCGTGGTTAGAGCACAAGATCAAGAACTAGGACATCTGAGTTCTATTCCCAGTATCACCATCAACTCACCATTTGATGCTGGATAAATAATTTAACCTCTCTGTACCTCAGTTTAGGCATCTAAAAATTATTACAATATTACTCACCTCTCAGAGTGTTGATAGATTTAGCTTTTGTAAAGCCCTTTGAAATGCTGGGATGAAAGGGACTATGTAGGTGCAGGGTATTATTATGTTCTTGCAAAGTTATTTAAACACCATATTCTTTCTCTGCATTGTTTCATATAAAAAAGGAGATTGTATAATTCTAAAAAGAAAAATTGCCAGCAGTGGCAAAGATCTCATAGTTGTATTACACTTATTATCTTAGCATGGCTGCGCACTTCTGTCAATTGCACTGGGGGAAAGGAAGCAGTGCAATATTTTTCCTGGCATAGGTGACTTCCCCTTTTGAGTTGGCTCAGGACAACTGGTGGCCTGAGTTAAAACTTCACCTATTCATAGGGTGACCAGGTGTCCTGATTTTATTGGGACAGTCCTGATGTTCAGGGCTTTGTCTTATATAGGCACCTGTTACCCTCCACTCCCTGTCCCGATTTTCACACTTGCTATCTGGTCACCCTACCAACTCATCACCTCTGTCCAGCAATGGCTGCTTTCTCCACTCACAGGGTCTGGGTTCCTTATGCCTCCTGAGTCCCTGGTGCAGCCATGCAGCTCATAAAACAGGCTAATATGATTGTTTTTACAGGATTTAATGTACACGACACACTAATATAATAGAGCTCAGAAAAATGAACGACAATTTGTTATTTTTCCCGGTTTACAAAGGAAAATTTTACAGATGGTCAGCGCAGAAATGGAAACATTTGCATTTCTATCACAAATTTAGTTTACAGATCGCATTGACCTATTGTGCGGGTGAGATTACCTCTACAATGAATGAGAAATAAATTAACATTTCTAAACTGACCTGAACAGAACTAGAATATATTTTAAAGTCAGAGCTAGACTTTATTATTAAAACAAATGTAATCCATTCCTTAGCATACAGCTTGTTCCATCAGGGGGAACTTTTAGGGGTAGAGCCAATTCCTGTTAAAGTCAATAGACCCCTTTCCATATCTATTAAAGTTGGATGGGGTCCTTAGATAGAGCCCATGTGACACATTTCTCTATTGTGTACATCTATCTCAATAGCCACTTCCACTCTGAATGCTGAACATTATCCATTTGGAGACTAAGCATATATAATTGTCTAACAAATATCACTGAAGCTTGTAGGTTTTTCTTTTTTTTACTGCATCACTCTCTTTTTTGGGGGGAGGAATGGTAAAACTAGCTTTCCACCCACCAAATCCTATTGCACAGTCTGCCAAATTCTGGATGCTTGTTATGGTTGAGATTGTGACCCCTTCCTCCTACTGGTCACTTGAGAAGTCCCATGGAAGTCCAGAAAGGTTACACTCTGGTTTTATGTTACTAGGAAAAAGGTATTAATTATGAATGTTAGATATAGGCCTGGACCAAAACCTCTAACTCTGACTATTTAATATAAGATTGCATCTAGATTAAAACTGGACTCTTTTCATAATGGATCAGCCCCTTCACTTATCAGACTATACATTATTTGATTGCTGAATGTTAAATGCATACTACTATTACTAATACCTAGCTTTTATATGTTGCATTTCATCAGTAGATCTCAAAGTGCTTTACAAAGAAGGGCAGTATCATTATCCCCATTTTACAGATGGGGAAACTGAGGCACACAGCAGTGCAGTGAGTTGCCCAAGGTTACCCAGTAGGCCAGTGGCAGAACTGGGACTAGAATACAGCTCCCAGTCCCATGCTCTGTCCACTATGACACATCGCTCTACATATTAATCTTTTAAAATTTGATGTGTTAAGTATATTAGTAATGTGAGAGACCTTACTTCTTTGGCATTTCTATTATATTCTTCTTATGTGATGCTGCAATGCATCAATTAGTTCTGAGTTTAAAAAAATCACCTATAGTTAAAATAGCTCACCTCTGCTTTTGATGCTAAACCATTATGAAAGCGGGATGCAAGCTGACTTATGACTTTAACACAGGGCCTGCATAGTGCAGGTATGAAAATGATGTCACTTCTCAGCAACATGGGAGCCGCTAGCAGGAGGCTAAAAAATGCTGATTTCAAGCAGGAATGGTCATTTCAAATTCAGTTTACAAACAGAGAAGCACTATGCTCCAGGAAACTGCACTGAGCCAAAACTGCCTCATATAACGCAGTTATATCTAGGTAACATCTTTGTTGAGACTCCTGAAAGACTTCATCAATATGGAGCAATATAAGGACAAAGAGGCAGATTTCACATTGCGTCCTGTTACACATCAGATGGAGGTATAGGCACTACTGTAATACTACTACTTCTGAACAATGGAAGTAAGAGACCAAGGTTGACCCTGTCTCTCTCAGCCCAGTGTAGGAATGTGCTCTGATTTACCTTTTCCCAGTGCTTTGTCCTGGCTACTTTTAAATATCACTTCTCTTGAGAAACTATTCTAAAATCTAAAAGATTTCACTGTCAGGAAATGTATGGAGCCTAATTAATCACATTATTTCCACTTAACTTTTTCCGCCACCCTAAATAATTCCTCTCTGTCCTTGGTATTGCCACCCTCAGACAATGGCAGACTGTTACCCTGTCCCCTCTTAGTCATCACTTAGCCAAGCTAAACACATATATCTTCTAATCTTTCCTCATAAGTCAGTGCCTCTGTATGTACTGTTTCAATCTTCAACAGGAAGCAAGGCAGGGGCTGAGGAAGGGAAACATTTTACAGGGAAATAGCGAGCGGGAATATAGTTTTGCACAGGTTCTTATTCAACTAAAGCTTCTGTTCAGTATTAGAAGAAAGTGAGATTATGTTTCTTATTGTTGTCACATGATAGGTTTAGCTCTCTAATATCTTTTGTTGCTGTAGAAACAATGAGGAGTCTGGTGGCACCTTAAAGACTAACAGATTTATTTGGGCGTAAGCTTTCGTGGGTAAGCTTTCTGTAGGTCTTCCATGTGAGGCTCTCTCTCTCTCTCTCTCTCTCTCTCACACACACACACACACACACACACACACACACACACACACACACACACACACCAAACTATTAACACCACAACAACAAAAACATAAGAACACCCTGTACCTTGCTATATGGATAGAACCACCATTAGGGGAACTCTATTACTTATTCCAGTTCAGTTTCTTCCAACAAAAATCTCAGCTTCCCTTAACACAAACAAACACTCAACATTAATGATGTATGATACTTAAATAATATTACATGTTTATCTTTAATGCTGTATGGAATGTAAACAAGCACTGTAGTAAAATCTACATTTCTGTAAACTTTAAGATGGGTAGGCAGCTGTCTCTCTGTGGGTAATATTGACTTGAAAGTGACCCTGGAAGTCTTGTTCCTAATTTGTGGGGTGCGATTTTGTGGTGGTGCTGAGTTGTGGAGTCTATAGTCAGCTCAAGTCACATACTATGTCCATCTACAATTTATATAAGAGGTCATATTGTCTACTGACAGCTTCTTTTATTTGCTTCTTAAAAATTGATCTTCCAAGGTCTGGTTTAAGGAGATCCAGTGGAAAATGAAGCTTTCATCCAAAAAGTAAAGCAGATGGTGACTGGTCTGTGCTGCTGTGTGGAGCATTTCTGCCAGCAAAGGAGAAGCTAGTCAGTTTTTTTAATAATGTTCTTTTCTCAGTTCATACACTCTATTCCTCTTTTTTAACATTTGAGTAAACCGTTATGCCTAACCCCTGGAGAATAGATAATATGGGACTACAAGTAGATGTTTGATTCCATTAAAATTAATTAATTCCTGGAAATTTGATTATGTAGATGATGAGTTCATTATTAATAGCAACCTGCTCTTGGATACTAGTTTTTGCAAACAAAACGAGTAGTATGTTACAGGTATACGCTGATGTTGTAGATGACAAACAAAATACCTCCAGCCATTTTGAACAGGCATGGATCATAACAAAGGCACCGGGCCCCAGATAAGTCCCCTGCAATCCATAAGTATGTGCTCCCATGGTTCTCTCAGCTACTCACAGGGGTGGTCTAGTGCCTCTTCTGGTGCATTCTATATTGGCAGACATACTATAAATCCTTTGGGCCCCTGTTCAATTGGCTATCTGAATTTGACCACCAAACACAGCTTCTTGCCAAATCTTTCATTTTAATCACCCCCAAAAGGCCTATATGCAGCTCTTCCAACCCATGTTGTTATAGCTTTCTACATCGGTACTACCAGCTAGGGGTGTGATTCCCCTGCTTGTGTACACAGACTCGCATTAGCTCTCATCTAGCTAGAGTAAGTATAAATAGTAGCGTAGGCGTGGTAGCTACCCAGTGTAGCATGGGCATTGGAGGTATAGCTGAGCCATGCTGAGTACATACCCATCAGTTTCAGGTGGATTTGGACTCGGCTTGGCTTAACCATGCCTCTGATGCCACTACCCGTGCTACTACATCAGCTACTGCAGTATGTGGACGCAAGCCTGGGAATCACACCCATAGTTCATAGTGTACACATAGAGTAGGATGACTGTTCAAATGGTTTACATTAGGCACCCATCATGAATGGCAAGTTCCTCTCACTTTAAGGAGAGAATATACTTCTACTGGCTTCTTTTCAGAATAGCCTCATATACCTTTACTAAAACAAGATAATTCCTAGCTGCTTTCTTCAGCATTGCACAAGTAACTGGCAAAGTTCCTATGTGAGAGATATTAAATACATCTGATGTGTCTGTTCTAGACGTTAATTAAACGCTCACTGGGGATAGTCGACCCCGTCAACATTTGAACACTTTGCTGTGTTCATATGTTCCATTTTATATTGGTATTCACTTAAGAACAATGCATAGTGTTGCAAACATGTAGCAGCTATAACTGGGGTCCTGTTTCTGGCTGAATACATATGACAGAGGCTGATGGTTTGTTAATAGGTTAGAGGTTGTCCACAGAAGTATTAGTGAAACTTCTGAGTTTCCTCCATCGAACTGCTTGTCCCTTTTATTTATTTGCACAACTCCTTTTGGTTGGTGACAGAGGGTCCTGTGGCACCTTTGAGACTAACAGAAGTATTGGGAGCATAAGCTTTCGTGGGTAAGAACCTCACTTCTTCAGATGCAAGTAATGGAAATCTCCAGAGGCAGGTATAAATCAGTGTGGAGATAACGAGGTTAGTTCTATCAGGGAGGGTGAGGTGCTCTGCTAGCAGTTGAGGTGTGAACACCAAGGGAGGAGAAACTGCTTCTGTAGTTAGATAGCCATTCACAGTCTTTGTTTAATCCTGATCTGATGGTTTGGTTGGTGTTCATGAAAGAGATGTAAATACAACTTACAACTGTCAAGGCAGAACGTGGGACAGCACTGCTCCCATGCCATGGCATGAGGCATCACAAGCTAATCCCATGGCAAGTCCTGCATCAGAATGCATGAGCACAGTGGGGAAAATTTTCAAAAGTGCCTAATGGTTTTAGGAGCATAAGTCCCATTTTCAAAAGAATCTTAGGCATTTGGGAGTGAAAGTCAATGGGACTTAAGTCACTTAGATGCTTTTGAAAGTTTTATCCTTTATTTGAAGTTATAACTCTCTTGGCTTCCCTCAGTGCTTCTGCAAAGGCTGTAAGTCCTGTCATTTTTACACTTCTTAAGCAGCTAAAGCAGAGTGGGTGACTATTGCAAGTTTGGCAAAAGAAGATTATAATAATTTACGAATCCTAAAAAGGAGATGATCTGTGCAATGTTAGGACAAGGGGCCTTCTCTACAACAGTGATGTTATTCACCAGTTTAGGCAGGCCCTTCACATCTAGCATATGCACACAATATTCAGTTTCCTCTTGAAAGAATTCACATGTGGCCTTGTTTGCTCTCAGCTCATATCTTTCCAGCCTCAGTAACACTCTGCTTAGGTTTCTGAAATGTCCTGCATCAGTTTATCCTGTGAAGGTATTATTTAGATAACACCGCATTCCAGAGTTTTCTTGCAAAACTTACCACAACCACCACTATTTAATTTCTGGTAATATCCACAGTATGTTAGGTACTTTCCAAACATACGAGTTATGATCACTGCCCTGAGGGGAATCACATAAAGTCTGACTTGCCTAAGTAAAACAATCTGACAGTGGGGAGAAAGTAGTTGAGAAACAAATATACTGTTGTGTTAACAAATATATAAAGTAAGACACGTAAACAATAACCAAACTACTCAAGTATACCAGTATCAGGACGTTATCATAGGCACCATGACAGAATCACTTTTGCTATGATTCTTTCATAATGCTGGGGCAGATGTTGCTATAAAGAGAAGTTTATTAAACTGAAAACAGTCCTTTATGGGTTATTATCTACGAAGAATGCATACCATTCAGGGCTCAGCTCCATCTGTAAATAACCATGAGCTAAACTGACCTTCTGCCCACCTGGTAATGGAGCAAAGATATCTTCTAACAGGGTAAGGAGTATGTCTTCTTTTAAAACAGGATTGCTAATTAGAAATAACCATACAAGTCAGCTGGTGTTGCTTGCTTACTTTGATCTACCTAGTGCACAGCTCCTTCATGTCCTAATCTCTCCATTATAGTCAAAACAGTTTTTGGCCTGGAAGCATATGGCATTTGCTAGGCCTTTTAAAAATGTGGCTGGCATCCTTCTTCCAGTGTTAAAGTGAGTTGAATATCCTTTAGTTTATCCACATCACTAATGAAAACTTGCTTTTCCAGAAGTTTTGTTAAATCACTTCCATGGCTTAGAACTATATGCTGTGACACTGCTCTAATGTCCTGCCAGTCTAGCTTTATATGATCGATCCATTTCCTTCCCAAATTCCAGCTGTGTATTCCCAAAGATAGGCCATAGTAAGTAGAAGTGGGATAGCTCTAAGTAACTACTCATAATCCTTCCAGTAGAAAATGGAAACTGCAGACCCTGTGTCCAGTTCTATTTTTAAATGATTCCCATCCACTTGTAGTTCTAGCCAAAGAAGAGGTGAGTTTCTTCAGAGTCTGTATGTAGTCATACTAGCTACCTTATAGTTACTGTCACTAGCTCTAGCAGGTGATCTCTCACACATAATCCAATCTGTTGTATTTGTCACCTGAATTTTACACAATTGCATTTACTTTTACACAGGCTGAACATGTCTTATTTTCTGACATTTCTGACAACTCCACTTTGAACCGACCATCTGTTTTACAGTCTGTTAGGCCTCTGCAAAGCCATTTAAAATTCACTAGCCTGATCTGACCTTTGGCTAAAGTGGCATTAATTTGGTGTACATCACTTTTACCTTAGGCTATTTCTTCTGACTCATGTGTTGCAATCTCACAGCAATTTCTACAGCTCAAGTATATGTAAGATGAACATCTGTTAGCAAATGTTTCTGTACAGCGTCATGTCTCTCAGACCCCACACCAAATGATCCCTCAAAGGATTATACAAATCTGCTCCAAATTCACATTTCTGGCTTAACGTCTTAAATTCTGCCACATATGCACTTCCCGGCTTCGTAGATGTCTGCTTCTGCTTATGGTACTGTAAATGTTCTGCTATGGTAAGAGGTTCTGGAGAAAAAGGCCTTTGTCAAATAACTAAAATTTCCATGTATCACTTCTCTTTTGGCTTCACTGGTGCTATGAGCATACGCAACAATCCATGAGTTTTACTTCCCATAAGACGCAGAATGGATGGTACCATTTTGTCATCTGCTACACTGCATCAAGACACTGCTCCCACCATCCTAGTATCACAGAATTAACCATATAGATTAATGTGCCCAATAAGCCCAGAAAAGTCTTTAATGCTGATTAAACCAAATCTGCATAAAAATTGCTGATTACTCCTAGTGTCCTCATTGATTAGATTGTCCTCACTAATTGGGGGAGGATTAATTACAGCTGGTTGAAAAGTTTTTAATTTTGAAAATTTGACTAAATCTGGTCTTAAAATTTGACAAAAAAGGGAATAAAATATCATAAAAAGAGGCCATTCCCCCTTTCCCCTTATTTTTCAGGGAGCTCTAAGTTATCGAGGGATCCCGTCCTCTTTGTGGCATCTTTGCGCTTTCTTGGGGAGAAGCTGCAGTGTGAGATGCATGCCTACACACCCATCCAACTCAGCGAGAACCAATTATCAAACAAGGAAGAACATCCTGTCCTTTTCTAGATCTATTAGGAAAAGTGCTGTTACTCCTTTAAGTATCTTACAGTTAGCCCAGGCCTACACTACAAATGTACTTTGGTATAACTACGTCAGTCAGGGGTGTGAAAAATCCACACCCCTGAGCGATGTCGTTCCGCCAACCTAACCCCCAGTGTAGACAGTGCTATGTCAATGGGAGAGCTTCTTCTGCCAACATAGCTACCGCCTCTTGTAGAGGTGGACTAACTATGCCAATGGGAAAATCTCTCCTGTTGGCATACTTGTGTCTTCACTGAAGTGCTACAGCTTTTTAAGTGTAGGCCTGCCCTTACTCTTCTCTCAACTCCCTCCAGTTTGTCACCCTCTCTGTCTGCTATTGAGGTGCCCACAACAAAATGCAATATCCTCCATGCTGTTACACCAGAGCTATGTAGAGATAGACTATCATTGCTCTGCTCCGGGGCTGCTGCTGGTGGGCCACACAACTGCACCAGCTGGGGACCCTGTTTGGATGGGACACTGTTCTGAACATGCTCAGTTCTTCACTCCACATACTAGGAGTAAGGTGCTGGGCATTGTGTAAAACCTGAAGCATTCTAGGCCTCCAAGCGGCAGATTCTCAGCAGAGGTGTCAGAGCTGTGAATGCACCCATTCCCTGGGAGGGGAATCAGATTTACAGGGGGATGATAGTGATCCTACGGGTGGGTGGGTGGGTTCCTAGGTGCCTTCCCCTCTCTTCCTATGATTGATAATGCCCTGTCCCATCCCTCCCCTACTGTAGGTCCTCTGCCCCACAGATAATAGTGCCTGGTGGGCAGGTTTTCTCTGATCTTACACTTGAATGGATCTGCAGGGGGAGCAGATGTGCTTGAACTGACCCTGCCCTGCAACTTGATGCCTTTGGATATTTTAATATGGTTTCCCATGTACTACAAACCCTAAACCCTGAAGCCAAAAATAAGGTCTCATAACACAGAGCCATTTATTGGTCTGGTTGTGTCCATTCCATCCCATCAGTGCCTGGCACTTTTCACCCTAATCCTGGTACTTTTCACCCAAATCTCCTTCTGGAGGTGGATGTGGCAGGCACGCAGATACTGGGAAAGGCAGGGTGAGGCTGAAATGCAGCAGAGGCGAGAATCTGCTCTTTGCAGTCACTTGTTTCCATGTGATCAGACATAACTTTCAGTGATCAATAGTCCTGTGATTTGTTGTTTCAGTTTGCTCTTGCAATATTGTCAGTACATATTTTCTTGCCAAATGTCTGAATGATGCTGGAGCCTGTGGCAGGAAGAGAGCTACATCTTTTATTGGCATTGCCTGAGCTGTACATCATTTGCCTTCCAATATAATTCATATGTCTTAGACCAATAGGTAACAAGTAGCAGCTTTTGGTTTCTAGGTTCCTGATCCTACATGTTTTGATGTCAATGACAAAAGTCCCATTGATTTCACTGGGAGCAGGATAGGCCCCGACTGTGTGATAGCCATCCAAGAAATTTGTACTAACTAAAACGGAATGAGGATAGGAGCAGCCTTATTTGGGACATACATGGTGAGGAAATTGGCTGACAAGAAAAAAGGTCGAACAGCTGCTTTCCTATCTTGTACTTGTTCACTAATTATATGCAATTGTATTGATCCAGCAGTCAGGTAAGCTTGGAAGGACCAGTTTCTCAAATAAATATGCCCAGCTTTCTTAACACAGCGCAGAAAATTCGATTGAACCTGGATGTATTTATTTGTTTGGTGAAAGAGGCTGACAGCATTAAAGTTACAAGTTTCTGATGAAGGTGTTGCTTGTAAATTATTTTGCTATTGGAGCTCAGTCAGGTTTCTTCTGAATCGATGAATAAGTTAAAGCAAAACTGGACTTTACAAGTTGCTTCTAATAAGGCTTGTTCGAAAAAATTGTGGAAAAGTGTCAGCATTTTGAATTTTTTTGAATTTACAACCGACTCTAGCTCTTAACATGTTTTTTAGTCATTTCTGGAATAAAGAGTTCAACATCATTTCATGTGTATATATATATAAAAAAATCTATCCAAGGAATTAACTTCTCTCTTCAACATCCACTTACTTTTACTTGACTCCATTGTCATAACAACAGTCTTGGAGCCATTAGGCACTTTTAAGGCAAATATAAAGATAAGTGGGGACCAGATTCTGTTCTGTTACGTTAGTATAGAACCAGAGTAATTCTAATGCCTGCCATGAAGGTACTTTGACATTTGGTGTGACTGAGATCAGAATCTGGTACAGGATTTCTTGCCTGGAAGATAGCTGCCTTAATGACCAAATTCTAGTAACTCTGAAGTCAATAGTATTTTTGCCAGTGCCTTCAGTGGAACTAAGATTTGGCTCTGTATTATTTATGGAAGGCTGTATTATGACAACCTTTTTTTTTAATGAGCAGTTTCTCACATAAGTAGTCACATTGGGATTACTTGTGTTAATAATGGTGTGATGCTGGCAGACCAGGTACCAGCTCATGCCAAAGCTCTAGGCCTCACTGATTACTTACAAATGCATAGCCAGGCCAATTCACTCGTGTATTATAGAGCAAAGTGCATGCTAAATGGATAAGAGCGTATGTGGTGTTTAAACTTCATGGAAGCTAATGGGATGTTACATGCGTTGTTTTCACTTATCTGTATTCCATTATAATGCAGTAGCTAACATTTACACTGCATATACCCCTGTAACTAAATAACCCATCAAATGAGAAAGAAGCTTTGTGGAATGCAAATGAAGAACGGTAATAGAAATGTTCTAATTTCAAAGCAAGTGGTCATTGTGTGTGATGATCGGAGATCAAAGTATCTAAATGCATTCCTCACTCTTTGTCATCAAAGGAAGAGCCCATGCGGGTAGAGTCCCTGTCAGCTTGTTCTCTGTGAGAAGAAGCTATAAATATGGATTCAGGGAAAGATCCTTCTTCTCTGGACTGTCTGGATTCTAACAGGATGGAATAATTGAATGAGAAGACAGAGATCCCCAGAGATATTCTGGGTAGCCCTGAGAGATTTTTGGGAAACTGGCAGCTTACTACATATCAGTTACCCTTTGGAATTATAGACTGTGATTCACCTGCACATGTAATTTACCTGCTTTAACCTCTCAATAATCTCATTCCTTTTTCTTAGCTAATAAACCTTTAGTTAATTTACTATAATTGGCTACCAGAGTTGTCTTTGGTGTAAGGTCTAGGGTACCAATTGATCTGGGATAAGTGACTGGTCTCTTGGGATTGGAAGCAACCTAAACGTGGTTTTGGTATAAGTGACCTTTTAGTCCAGTCTGTCTGGGTGGCAAGATAGGCTGGAGCATCTAAGGGAAGTCTGTGACTTGATAGTAAGACTTGTGTAGTGATCCAGGGGTTCACATCTGTTATTGGCTTGGTGAAATTTATTTATAGAATACACCACCAATAAGGGGTGCCTGCCCTGTTTTTTTGACAGTCAGCCCTGAGGTAGGCACTCATGGTCGTGAGCCACTCTAGACAGTGCGACAAATGGATCTCCAAGATTTAGTAAGGAAGGTATCACAGTTTAACACCAAGTAAGATGAAATAGAAATCTACAATTACTGTAGGCAGGAGACAAGGGGAGAAAATAAAACATCTGGGCTTATTTGTAAGAAATGTATAAAGCACCGGAAAGATATCTAACTTCGAGTTCGGAAAATGAATGGTTTTGTTTTACTCTTCATGCTTCGACAGCAATAGAACATGAATGTCTGGCTAGCAAAACAGTGCCTTTCCCCATGAAAATCTTTCTCAAGGTTCTTCTCCTATGGTCTTTACAGATTAGCCAGGTTTCTCTGGGACTGGAAATTCCTGGCAAAGAGAAAGCTCTTTGATTCGTCACTTCTCTGGAAACTTAGCTGACAGTTTTTTTCCACACAGCAGTATGTTCCCTTTTCATTGACCTGGATATTTCTTCTTGCTTGGAGAAGCTTTGTCTTATTATGGAGAAATTAAAATACAGACACATTCTCATCTTTCTTCATGCTAAAATTGAAGACAAAAACAACAAGGCCTTTGGGGCTTTAAAAAAATTATAGGCATTTCCGATATGTTAAAATTGCTAAAATTCGGAGTCTGGTAAGAGATGAGGGAGTTCATTCTTCATTAATTTCCTTTGTGCCTTTTAAAAGCTCTGTCTTGTATTTTTTTTACGATGGCAAAAGAGCAATTTAGAAAATTGTAACAAAGAGACTTTATACCTGTTACCATATTATACATTTGACTGAAGCAGTACAGCAGACAACAATACCTATTGAAAACACCATTTGGCAAATTGCAAACTGTCCAAAACACAAACGGTAACACAGCAGCATATTAATGGGCATATTGGTGAGAGATGTGGTCTCATCATGTAAGCATAAGCTAAGAGAGGGAGCTAGGAACAAATTCTAATCTTGCGTTTGCTATTGACCTTCTCTGAGACCTTGGGATGTCACGTAACCACTTTGTCTTGTAATGCTTACTTTGAAGATGAAAATGCTAATTGGTACATCCTGTAGTGGTTGTGTAATAAAGTGATGGAAGGGTGGCACCAAGACAAAATAAAATACTGCCAAATAGGCTCAAGTATTTTATTTACTTTCTTTCCTTCCCAGTTCATGATTCCAAATCATGCAGTATCCTATCACCATAGCCAAACACAAAATCCAGTTCTGCAGTCTTTACTCACTCAAGTAATCCTTAATTACACAAGCGATTCCAATGACTTTTAGGAGACTAATCACATGGGTATGGGCTGCAGGAGTGGGCCCCTGCCTTAATTTATTAGTGTCTAAAGTTAAAACTTCCTATTCCTATTCCAACTAGTTCTACTTATTTGTCCTCTTTTACTTCATGAGTGATATGACTGGCTGGATCCTGGTTGACAAGCGTTTGACATTATTGATGCCATCATCTCACACCATATTGTAGACTCTCTTGTTGAACTGAAAGTTCATGAAAAACGCTGTTATGAACTTTAGAATCACTTTCTGAATGAATGGAGGAATGTAAAAGAAAAAAAAAAGGAGTTTTTAACTACTGGTCAGGAAATGAGTGTTGATGAAGAAAATCCCCCATAGTAAAATATACCATATAATTTCTATGAGGTAGTTTTGTCTAGCATTCAGGAACACCTTCACCTCTTTGTTTTGCAGTGAAAGAGCATGATCTCAGTATTTATTTAAAGAGAGTGCAGAGGGAAATTCAATACAGGCTGGAATTTAGTGAACAAACATGCAACTTTCCTTCACTTACGTCTGTTTTGCAGGGATTGCATATTTTCTTCCATTCAGTTTGTAGCAGCCTGAAATGCTGCACAGAAAACCATCAGAAGGTAAATAGAATAGAATGTTCTTACTTTCCCCCCTCCTTAAAGAGTTGCCTGTGGATTCCAGGAGGAAACCGTATAGAAAAGAAAGATGAGCCAGGCTGTTAGAAACTTACTGTGCAGTATTTGCTCTAGCAATTCTATCATTAACAGTACTGAACATAAAATTTTTTTAAATGGATTAAATGCTTAAATCAAGCTCTAAATCCATTCAGTTCCTGGTCAGAGACTATTACATCCTTGATTATTAAAGTAGAAAGCAGAATTGCAAAAAGGCAATTGACTGACAACCTTAGTGAGCATAGAAATAAACTGTGACGAGCAGATTGTCTCAGCAGATGGGCAAAAAAATGTCAAGATGTCAAAAGCGCCTTCAGTAATCAGCTGAAAGGGTAGTCAGGATGGATATGAAGGATGGATTAAAGCAATGAAGAATGAGGCAGGCCATTATCGAGCTTCTGTGAAGGCCAGTAGAAACGTCTGTGTCTGAATTTAGAGCCATATACGGGAACGAAGTTAAGGACATACTAGAAGATGTGAATGCATAAGTAAATGAAAGGGTCACTAGCAGAATGTACCTGCCCAGTTCATGGATTGATGAGCACCATGTTCAGAAGCATATGAATTCTTATGGGGATAAATCATTCCATTACATAGCAGAAGAGAAACATTATGGAAGGCGAGCAGTTTCAGAATAAAGAATATAATTCCATAACCATTTTATGGTCCTAGACCTGGGTTTGCAAGAGCTCAGGGCAAAAAATTGGGGAGGGGGGCGTGTATTTTAGAAGATTTAAAACAAAAGGTAAGATTTCAGATATTGCTGACAAAGGGATGAGACACACATATTAATATTAACAGGGGAAGCACCATAAGAGAATCTGTATAAATAGCACACAGTACTAAATTTATTACTTGTCAGTAAGGCTAAGATTTTGTCATGGATATTTTTAATAAAAGTCACGGGCAGGTCACAGGCAATAAAGAAAAATTCACGGAAGCCTGTGACCTGTTCCTGACTTTTACTAAAAATATCCATGACAAAATGGAGAGCTGCAGGAGCCCCACACTTCTCACGGCGGCTGGGCAGCTGCGGGGACCCCGGCTTAGAGCTCCAGGGGCCCCCACCGCCTGGAGCTTGGAGCTCTGGGGGATCCCACCACCTGCAACCACCGGGAGCTCGGGGGCTCCCTGCCACCTCTGGCAGCTCCCAGATGCCATGGGCTGAAATCACGGAGGTCTCTTGAAATCACAGAGTCCGTGACTTCTGCGACCTCTGTGACAAAATCATAGCCTTACTTGTCACATATGTTTAATGATCATTTGAGTAATAGATGTAAATCTCTATATGGCCTGCAGAGAATGTGCTCCAATGGACTCTTTTGGGCTGGGAAACTTATTGCTAGGATGGGCCAAATGATCCATGGATTCAAATGGCAAAAATGTGAATGCCTGACAACCCTGACCTAATCACACAGTCAATGTGTGTGGCTGCGTTAAAGCATAGTTCTGTCATAAAATGGTAACAAACAGCATGTGCTGTAAACCACCAAAATCCAGCTGGTATTACTGGCAGCATTAGCCCCAAGCAGAATATACATTTAATAATATCACCAGATAATGTATTAATAATGTGATAATGAATTAATCACATCATATTATAATCACTGCATATGCAATGTACTGTACTGCATAATTATAAATGGGCCAAATTGTGTTATCCTTACTCAAGACAAACTCCCATTGGCCTTATTAGATGATTTCCTTGAGTAAGAACTGGAGGATTAGATTCTTGTTAATTGATGTCGTGCAGTAGTAACATTACATGTTTGTTACTGTTGTAGTTTTTATTAGCAAAGGGGGATATAAACAGGGTACCTAAAATAATATAAAAGTGAAGATATCTGGGGCTAAGATGTGCATTTAGGAAAAGTACAATTTGGTACACACAGTAGGAGGTTATATAAACAGATGACGACCTTTTAAAGGTTACTGCTTTACTACTGTTTAATTCCCACTGAACTTTTACTACACATTCGGTATTGATATTATTTTATTTTTCAGACTCACTAGCAGCAGGTAGGAGCTCAGCATTGACAAGAATGTAGATAACTCATGTTTGGAGACTTCAGAATTAGTTCAGCCCATTTCTTCAGGAAACTCATGCGTTAACATTAAAGCCAATAATGCCTGCTTGTGTGAGTGGCTTTTTTTCCTAAAGGCTCTTACAAAGAGTGTGGTGTTTCAGCAAAACTTCACAACAGTAGGGCTGGGGGAGAAGAAGGGGGGGAGAGAAATCAATTATAGCTTTGACACTTCCAGAATGAAGTGTTTAAAACACAGGAGGAATACATGTGCATAATACATCTCTTTGTCAGGTTAGTAGCAATAAAGTACTTTATGTGCACTGAAACAAAACCCTATGGTTTATATCCCATTGGAGTTCGCTTTCCAGGCGAGCAGCTCAGACTATAGTAATTTGATTATGCTGCATACCTTAAATGAAATTAGTCTTGATTAAAGACACAAGGATATTAAACATCTACGTGAAATTCTGTACAGGTTTTAAGTGGTGCACCGCTTCTGTTACAACGTACAGATGGGTTTAGCTTCTGTTATGATGGTTTAGCAACCTCACCATTAATTGTTGATATTGTTTATTCAGTCACGGCATTCATTATTGCAGCTCTGCCACACAGGGCTTTGGAATTACAAACATCTATAACCTTTACTTGGAAAGTGCTCACTGTTTTCACAGTGAAAGCACACGATTTTTTCCTTACACTAGAGTGTTCATGCATTTCATACATACTGTCTCTATTTACACAGGGCTGTTTCCTCACTGAAGTAAGACCCCCCGGCTTGATTGGAAAGACCCAGCATCGCAGTAAGTGTAATACAAATAGAGTCCCTGACAAACATGTGGTAGTGTATTTTTGAAGCAGTTACTTGATTCCCTGAGGAGAGTTGAAACTGTTACATATCACTATTTTTCCCCGCCCCATATGAATGCCTTTTAGTTTTAGGATTGCAAGCATATCTTTGCTTTTCATCCATTCCGCAGTGACGTATGTTTGATAGGTAGAAATGCATGTTATGGCCATCAGGAGTAAAGGGATGAATCAGCTGACATTTCCCTGGTGTAATAGCTTTCAGATTTACTTCTGAGTGATGAGGAAAAGATTCTGTCAGGGAGGTCTAGAATCCTGGGCTGAGGAAACATGTTTGTGTAATTTGACTTGTTGATGAGAACAGGTTGAACGATGGCTGGTACAGTATTTTCTTCTAATTGATTCAAAACCATTAGCTTGCTAATTCGAGAAATCGATGAAAAGGAACCTTCTAGTTGCTAGGGCTGGGAGCTGCAATGAATTACAGAATCCTTACAGCAATATTTCTGAGGGCTTTTATAAACGCACATTTCAAAGCCCTGAAAAACAGAAGAATAATATTTCATGTCAGATTTTGCGGGATTGCGAATGAAAGCTATATTTGCACTTGGTCATATGTGTGTATGAAAGGGCTGAGTCACTATTCCATCCTCAACAGAGTTCCCAGACCCAGGAATTAGTGTCCAAACTCACTCCTTTCCTAGGCTGGTGCCAGTGTTCCCAGTTCATACCCTCTTCCCCTCCCCGATATATTTTTTTACTCCACTATTAAGTCCTTTGGGTATGAGGCTTGAGCCAGCAAATTGCCCAGTCTGTCACACTATGTCTCAGTGTTACCTTGCACTCCTATCTGTTGTATTAATCTCTCTCTTGTCCTATGCTTAAATTGTAAGCTCCTGAGGCAGGGCCTGACTTTTTATTCTGTAGTTGTACAGCGCCTAGCACAACGGGGTACTGGTCTACGTTTGGGGCTCCTAGGTAGAATTATAAATAATAATAATAAATGGTAAGAAGGTATGTGGCCACTTTTCTGGATTACTCTAATCTGCAATGGGTATTTTTCCTCTAAGAAGCCCAGCCAGTCCAAATGAGCAGCTTTCACAGCTCCAGAGTCTGTGGCAATAGCCTATCGTTTAGAGCACGGCATACAGCTTGTGCCTCCCCTGACAGAAAAGGAATCCAACAGATAGCCCAAGAGCTGCAGAGGCTACCCACTCAGCCGCAAAATAAGACAGGCAATGCCTCTGAGTTAAAAACTCCAAATGAATTTCCCAAACAATTTGGAATGATATGTGATCATTTTTTATGTTGCTCCACATTTTTGGTGGAAATCTTTGATGGAAAAAAATGAAATTTTGAATTTTATTTCAAATAGAAAACTTCAGCTTGGTTTTGGATTTCAAAAACTGAAAAAAGGGGGTTTCAGTTGTTTACTTTCCCCCTCCCCTTTCTCCCCCTTTTTTTCTACTAGAAAAATTTTCAGCCAGCCTTACCTGTGGGTCTCCTCTGAGTCCCGTCTTGGCCAGGGAAGGACTAGGGTTTACTAGCAGCCTGAGCAGTGCAAATAGCATAATGAGTCCCGGAAGCAGCTGCTCCTGAAACTGTTGTTCCTATTCCTGTTGAGCTGCAAGTTGAGCCTGTTGCCATTCTGAGCCAGTAATCTTACAGCGACCTGTGTTTCCCACCCATCTGACAATGTAGGGGGGCTAAGTCAGCAAGCTCATCAATGGCCCGAGCCCTGAATTCAACCCAGCAATCAGAGAGTCCTCTGCCTTCACCTCAGCCTAATCATCTACAGGAGATGCCTTTCCATATCCTTTGGCTTTCATCCAGCAAGCTGGAGATGCTGCGCCAAAGACCTCACAGAACCATGTCCCTTGAAATCAGCCATTAAGCTAGAAGTGTTATGCCAGTGACCAGGTCCTGAGTCAATAACCACAAAGCATCCTCTGCCTTGACATCAGCTCAGCCAGGTACAGGAGCAAGACCAAAAACTTCACAGAGGGAAATCTGCCCCTGGACATCAGTCCAGCAGGTTAAAGTTGCAAGGCCAGTGACATCACAGACATCACCCTTGACATCATCTATCAAGCTGTTGCTGCTGAGCCTGTGACCTCAGAAAGGTCTCTCCTTGATAGCAAAGCATCTATCAAGAGTTGTTGAGCCAGTAACATCACAGAGGCCTGCTCCTTGACATCAGCCCGCCAAGAGGTGTTGAACCATTAATTTCAGAGAGGCCTCAGATTCGACATCAGCCCAGCATGCTAATGCTACTGACCTAGTGAATTTACGGTGCACTAAACCCGGGCATTAGGCCAGTAATATGGAGATGCTAAACCAGAGACCTCAAATGAATTTGTCCATTAATTTCAGGACCCTGAGCCAATGATGCCCATTGACATCAGTCCAGCATGCTATAGATGCTTAGCTAATGGCCTCACAGAGGCATGAGCCCTGACATCAGACCAGCATTCTGTCGCTGCTGAGCCTGTGATTTTACAGAGATGAGCCTTCATATCAGACCGACAGGCTAGAGTTGCTGAGCCAGTGAGCTCACAGAAATCTGTCTTGACATTGAGTCCAGCAATGTCAAGACAATGCCTAACTAGTGATGCACTAAAGCATAGTGGCAGTTTCATAAAGGCCTGCACCCTGACATCAGACCTGCATGATAGAGCGACTGAGCCAATGAACTTAGAGAAGGCTGTGCCTTGACAGCCCACAAAACTAGAGAAGCTGAATTACAGACCTCACAGAAACCAGCACCTTAAAATCAGCCCTGTAAGCTAGAGGTGCCATGCCAATGATCTTGTACGTTGACAGCATTGCAGAAGTTAGAGCTACTGAGCAAATTGAGCTCAAAGGTCTGCCCTCATCATCAACCCTGCAAGCGAGAGTTGCTGAGACAGTAACTTCAGCTATTGATACTACTGCAGCAAGTCAGCCATTTAGTAACTCATGACACCTGTGGCTTGACATAACCCAGCAATTTTGAGTTGCTGAGCAGGTGTTAAAATAAGAAGGAGCCTGTGAGAGTGCAACTCCTCCTCTTCCACCTCCTTCCCCAGGTTTCGCAAAACTGAGCTCTCACACCAAAAGTAGTAACTGAGGTGGAGGTGTTCACAGATGCACTCACAGCCCTAACAGAACATTTGACACACATTCCCAGGTTTATTTTGAAACTTAGAGCAGGTGCGAGATACTTTTCAATATTAATCCTATTGAAATTAAGGGCTCCTTAGCACTGTAATGTGGGAATAACTTGCATAGGACAGATGAATTCCACTAGCTGAAAATTGTGGTGCTTCCTATGAGTTCTTATTGAGAGAGTGGGAGGTTTAGTCTCCTGGCAATGAACCCAGGGGCTCCACCCTCTTAATCCACAGAGCCCTCAAGATTGGTCAGGAAGTACACAGCTGCTCCTTGCCTTCACTCTGTTGCCTAGCCCCATCAGTTCTTCCTGGCTCCTGGACTGCATGGTTCATAGGAATTGACATGCTGGATCAGACCAGTGGTCCATCTACTTCATTCTCCTGTCTTCCAGATTGGACAGTAACATCTGCTTCAGAGGAAGGTGGAAGAAACCGAGCTGTAAATGGTTAAAGAATAACCAATCTGCCCATAGGGAAAATGTCTTCCAGTTAGATGTTGGCTTATTCAGGAGCCATTCTTCCATGGACTATCACAGATGCCCCAGAACTGCCCCCATTTCCACTCTTCTTCCCCAAAGGTTAAACCCACCACAGAGAAGTGTGTTTCACCTTGGGTTTGGGGACAGGAAAAACAAAGGCTCCTAGCCATCTTTTCTGCATTTACCAACTCCACTGAGTAGAACTTTGCAGAGAGTTTTCTATCGGGTCAGGGAGGAAAATGTAATAGAAGGAGATGTTTTCCAAAGGCAACTAATATTTTAATTTTGTTTGGCAATCTGTGGTCCCCCATGATCTCTGCCTGGCTCATATAGACCCCAATTTGTCATGAATATACATACAGGACTTTTCCAGATTAACAACTATGGTGACAGCTCAATACATGGGACCTTGTCTCAGGCATGAGTGTTGCACTTGGAAAACCCCACATGTTAAAGATGAATTAATGGAAACAAACACACTGGGTTAAAAATAATATTACATCCCTTTAGGAGACTCAGTTTAATTGTTGGGATTATGCCAACAATATAAATATCAGTACATTGGGAGGAAAAGTACCAGGAAATAGGAACAGAAAAAAGCTCACCCTTGGCTTCCCTCACCACAGTAGGAAATGGGCCTCTGATTCACTTTTGCCTTTAAATCAACCTAATGACTAAATCCTGCAAAGATAATTGGTGTTATGGCCATTTGTGCTGGCAGCTGAACTTCAGTATTTTTAAAGTCACTATCTGTTAAGACTTTTGTAAACATACGGCAGGTCTGGCAATGCCTCATTAAGCACTGAAGAAGAGAATCATAAAATTTATTGCCTGAGCCCTGACACATAAGAGACATAGTGTTACAGATCTGTTCTGAATGTGTAAATTCTTTTATCACATCAGAGATCTCACTTTTTTTTTTTTACAGGCCCTTGAGAAGTGTATAATAATTTTTTCAAAATTCAAATAGTAGAGTCTGGCCTGCTTCATTATTCTATTCTGTTAATGCACTTGAGAAATCTAACCATACAGAAAATGTATTAAAAATGTAACCATACTGAAATCAAATAATAATCAAATATATGTATAGAATGTTTGGGCAGACAGATATATAATATTTACTGCCAGTCAATGATATTCGGTGGAGTTCATCTTCTCTTTTAGGGCCTATATTTAAAGCCAATTCAAGTCTTTCCACCCACCAACATCACTGAGCTTTGGATCAGGCCCTTACATCAGGAAATCCAGAATTTTACCGTGAAAGAATAAACTTGCCAACAAGAGCTGATCATGATGGCATTAAAGTGTACTGAAACTCATTCCATGTCACAATATATTCTTGACAGACCTCTGGACAGGTCTTTATTTGCTTTGCTGTTATTTCACTCATCCTGTGCTGTAAATTATTTATATTCGAAATGTGGAATCATTAAGGATCAGATTCTGTAAGCTGTACTCATGCAGAGTAGCACTTAGGTGAGAACTCCCATTGAGTTGAACAGACTACATGTCTCTCACTCTAATTTAAGGTAGACAAAATATTATTTATCCTATTGAAACTGATTCCAGATCATGGTAAGCTTCCTGCACCATTATATTTTCTAGACCTCATTTTGGGTCTTTAGGAGTGGAGAGGTATTTTCCAGGAATGATCTCCCCATTGATGTACATGTATATCACCTGTTAGTGTGACTGGGTATTTCATGTGCACATCCATGACAGAATAAATCCCTTTTGTGTGACTTCTCTGAGGAGTTAATCTTCTGAGGATCAAGCCACCTACTATATATATGATCATAAACCAGTCCCATTAAATGACATGGTTACTAGAACACTAATGTGTTGGACGTCACAGTCACACTATTATGGTGACAGAAATATAGAGCAGGAACAATAAGATGACACTATACATAAAATAGCACATTTTTATGATCTACAGTGATTTAAATCCTGGATATCATTCATTTTGAGTTAATGCTGAAACACAATATATATTTCAGAACTAGTCAATTTCCATATAGATAAAAATACCACTTACTGTATATCACAAATTGTATGAAACCTTTTAATACTGCTTGAAGCTAGATTGCTGAGCAGTGCTGCTAAGAGCCTTTTCTGGCTAGATAGTTTTCTGCTCAAAAGAATGTCATTCCTCATGTAAGTTATTAATTGCACAGGGTACCATTGGGCCCCTAAGGGGAGGAACATGGAAGACCCACCACATAGATCTTCCCAGTCCCTACTGTGCACCCAAACCATGCTGCCTCTGTGGGACTTCCCTCCAACCCTGCACTGCAAAGGTGTGGGCCAAGGATCTACAGCTTATTCAAAGTGGGGAAGGGGAAGGGAGGATGGGATGGTAGAGGGAAACACATCATTCCTTTCCCTTTGCCTCTGGAAAAAGGCAGCAAAAATAAGTGCAGACTCCATGTTGGGAAACCCAACTTTTTATTGTTATTATTTATTACACATATTAGTGATGCATAGGTGCCTGTTGTGCTTGGTGTTGTTCATACACAGTTCCTGCCCTTTAGCAGGGGCTATAGGACAGCTGCTAGCTAGGGATTCTCTGGCAACGCAGGTCCATAGTTAAAGATTTTTGCCAGAGAATTTCCTTAGGTTTTAAAAATTGTGCAAGAATTGCTCAGTGATCGGAGTCCCTGTGGGTATTTGGACAGACCTTGCAAGCTGCATGAAGACTCACATAATTCAAGGAGCATGGAGTAGACACCATCCCTTTCCAGACAGCCTCCTCCATGTGTTGCTTCTTTTCTCTCATTTCCCATACTTGACCCCATCTATTCCCATTTCCCATCTGTTACCTGCCTGTCATGCCACCTACTCAGGGTCATTTGTATTTGAATGATAAACAATTTATTTAAATGAACCCTGGAATCTATCCAAAGTGCCCATAGACATGCAAGCTTTATTTTGTGACTTAATTCCATGGCTAAACTCTAAGAAATTCAACAGTAATCTCTTCCACCTTTCCACACTTTTGCAAACCAGTCAAAAACTTTGATGGGATAAAGAGAAGAAAAGTTTAGAGTTTGCCATTTTGAAAAATCTTTCACCTCAGTGTTTTGATCCCCCATGTCCTCTAAAGGCATTGACAGATTTGCACCAAACATTCCAGAAAAATTCTACCCCAGGATAGATCTATTATGTTGGATTTTAGAAGGATCAGTTTGGCTTTGGTGAATGAACACGAGGGTGGGGTAGAGAGTTAAATCTGGTTTATGTTGGAACTCTGGCTCTAACCTTAACCCTAAAGAGACTGACATCTCTCATAACAATTAATATCTGCCACAGAAATGTGAGCCTATGGATTTTTTTTTCACTCCTCCCCGAGAGTTTCTCTCCTCCTCTGGGACTCTTTCATGTAACAGAGAAGATGGCTGCCTGCTTTGCTCAGGAGTCTATCAGTGCTGAGGGTCAGGGTCCCAACCACATGCAGCTGCATAGAGCTCAAGCTTGTGTAGTCACAAGGTGAAGTCTCCATCAAAAAAATGCCTGGTACTCACAGCCCGAAAGAGCTGGTTATCCGGGTCAAGGCACCAAATACAGGACCGAGAGCCAGACACTGTCAGTTAAAAACTACTAAAATAGTTGTTTGCATTCTCTAACCTAACATGGACACCAACTATCTCTCACATCTTCCTGCTAGCACCCCAAGGGATGTGGCTTCAGAGAATCTAACTTTCTGAAATGATAATTATGTTTTGTCCTTTCATTGGATCTTTAATCTGAGGATTTTAAAGCCTTTAAAAAACATTAAGGGCTCAGTCATGAGCACTGCTGCATGCACTAAGTACATTGCCAGACTGCTATTCCTCAGCCTGTGCTGGTAGGCAGGAAGAAGGTGAGGCAGTGGGCAGACCCTTGGTTATCCCCCACAAAACACTGATCAGCTACTAATGCAGCAAATACTCTGCATCAGTGGTAGAGTTGCCTCAGATTACCTCCTCCCTGGAGCAAGGGGGAAGCAGGAACCAGATTGTGACGCAAAGTCCCAGTCTGGTTCCTGCCCTGTTTTGAGAGCTATGCGGCTACGTGCTGTTGATTTTGTAAGGCTACAATCCAGCCCTAATTAAGTAAGCTTCATAGTTCCTGTCAGACTGGTAATCACACCGTGAACCTAAGTACACAAGCATTTAGGACAGGAAGTGAAGCATACTTCATCCCTATAAAATATGTTGGGAATCAAAACAGGCAGAACATAATTATCTGCTCTGGAATTTAGGTAGGATCTCACAATAAACATACCCATACTCTTCAGTTTTACTTTGCCCCTGAAAGTCAGCACAGTACCCCTAACACTATGAGGAGCCAATGGTTATGTACTGACTCAGAGAAATGAGATTCACCTCGTAAATCACCATCACCACTTTCTGCAACACCTAGGTTTCTTTGACGGTCTCCGCGGACTGATCACGCCCGACTCTGCTTAGGTTACGAATCTAGGAGGAACACAATACAAAGTGGTGTGGCTGCAGGACATCAGAAATCTAGAGAGTGACACTCAGGTAACACTGGTCTACAATTTTTGAGAAGTCGTCTGCTTCAGAGATAAAATGTGCTATTTATTATGTATTTTGATATGCTGAATTCAAATATGACAATTAAAACAACTGATTGGCTACTGTTTCTAAGATATTTAAGTTTTTACATTTTATGTCTATGTATATTGTGTAGATAGTAGAGTTCTAATCATAAATTTTAAACCTAGGTCTTTTCATATGTTTATGGTTGCTTTACATGATAATATTTCACCTGTCCTGTTTACGTAACACTTTAAAAATCAGCAAAAGGGTTATATAAATCAAATTTATTATGAAACAAAAGGCAAAAAACTATTATGTACATAGTTTAGTCCTATTCGGTGTCTACTCGGCGCTTCTTGGCTTGTCTCTTGTATTCATTAAATGGAGCATCTCTTGTCACTGTCCAGCAATAGTCTGCAAGCATTGATGGGCTCCATTTGCCCTGATAGCGTTTCTCCATTGTTGCAATGTCCTGGTGAAATCGCTCGCCATGCTCATCGCTCACTGCTCTGCAGTTCGGTGGAAAAAAATCTAGATGAGAGTGCAAAAAAATGAATCTTTAGTGACATGTTGCAACCAAGGCTTTTGTATGCCTTGAGGAGGTTTTCCACCAAGGTTGTCTGCCTTGTTGTTTCCGAGAAAATTTATTGCCACTAACTGGAAGGCTTTCCGTGCCGTCTTTTCCTTGCCACGCAGTGCATGGTCAAATGCATCATCTCAAAGAAGTTCACGAATCTGAGGACCAACAAAGACACCTTCCTTTATCTTAGCTTCACTTAACCTTGGAAATTTTCCACGGAGGTATTTGAAAGCTGCTTGTCTTTTGTCAATGGCCTTGACAAAGTTCTTCATCAGACCCAGCTTGATGTGTAAGGGTGGTAACAAAATCTTCCTTGATTCAACAAGTGGTGGATGCTGAACACTTTTCCTCCCAGGCTCCAATGACTGTCGGAGTGGCCAATCTTTCTTGATGTAGTGGGAATCTCTTGCACGACTATCCCATTCGCAGAGAAAACAGCAGTACTTTGTGTATCCAGTCTGCAGACCAAGCAAGAGAGCAACAACCTTCAAATCGCCACAAAGCTGCCACTGATGTTGGTCATAGTTTATGCACCTCAAAAGTTGTTTCATGTTGTCATAGGTTTCCTTCATATGGCCTGCATGACCAACTGGAATTGATGGCAAAACATTGCCATTATGCAGTAAAACAGCTTTAAGACTTGTCTTCGATGAATCAATGAACAGTCTCCACTCATCTGGATCGTGAACGATGTTGAGGGCTGCCATCACACCATCGATGTTGTTGCAGGCTACAAGATCACCTTCCATGAAGAAGAATGGGACAAGATCCTTTTGATGGTCATGGAACATGGAAACCCTACCATCACCTGCCAGGAGATTCCACTGCTGTAGTCTGGAGCCCAACAGCTCTGCCTTACTCTTGGGTAGTTCCAAATCCCTGCAAGGTCATTCAGTTCACCTTGTGTTATGAGGTGTGGTTCAGAGGAGGAGGATGGGAGAAAATGTGGGTCCTGTGACATTGATGGTTCAGGACCAGAAGTTTCATCCTCTTCCGACTCAAGTGAGAATGATTCTGGTGCATCAGGAACCGGCAGTCCTTCTCTGTGGGGTACTGGGCGTATAGCTGATGGAATGTTTGGATAATGCACAGTCCACTTTTTCTTCTTTGACACACCTTTCCCAACTGGAGACACCATGCAGAAGTAACAATTGCTAGTATGATCTGTTGGCTCTCTCCAAATCATTGGCACTGCAAAAGGCATAGATTTCCTTTTCCTGTTCAACCACTGGCAAAGATTTGTTGCACAAGTGTTGCAGCATATGTGTGGGGCCCACCTCTTGTCCTGATCTCCAATTTTGCAGCCAAAATAAAGGTGATAGGCTTTCTTAACCATAGTGGTTATACTGCGCTTTTGTGATGCAAAAGTCACTTCACCACAAACATAGCAGAAGTTATCTGCACTGTTCACACAAGTACGAGGCATCTCTGCTCACTTTGGCTAAACAGAAATGTGCCCCTTTGCAAAATCAAACACTGACAAATAAGAGAGCACGACACTGTATGATTTCTAGAGCTGATATAGGGCAATTTGTTCAGCAGAGTGATGTAAGCTTCGTTATGATTGCATCATCCATGACTTCTAGGAATAACGTGATGCAATTCATATCATGTATGATGCAATACCAGCTTCAGATTGCATCATTCATTGTTTTGCCTAAAAAGCAAGTACTGTCCAAACCCAGTCATAGATTTATTCATAGATCCAGTCAAAGATGTATTTTAGTCATTTCTGGTTTAAATTAAGATCCCTTCCCTTTATAACTCACTTATCCTTCGCCATTCCCAAGTCAAGGGTCGTATATACTGTTCCAATAGCATATCTTGAAAACTAGAGCCAATCAACAATTTTAAGCATCATTTTCGTTCTCAGTGACCCAGAATTAGTAAAGTTTGACTACATTTATTTCAGAAGCATTTTGGCTGTAGAGCAATGATAATTAGTTCATTTCACCGGAACTTTGAGATGAAATTATAGATTTAATTTACATACATCTTGTGGGGCAAATTTTGGAATGCCTCTGTCCATCCATCAATGTGTGTGTTGCTTCCCTGACTTCAGTGTCTCATCCTTCTCACTTATACCTCTGTGAAGACGTCCCTTTTATTCCATCCTAGGCTAGCCATCCCCAGAATACAAGAAGGGGTTATAGGTTAGATGGTGCAAATAAAGTAATTTTGCAGTATAGTATAATTTTATTGTCATTGATCATTACATCCGTAACAATCAATATACATGTAAGTTGGCTGTATTATACATGGTTCAAGAACCTACAGTATTGTTAGGAATTTACATTCCATTCTCTGAACTTTAGAGGGGGGATGTGATTAGAGCTGAATGTTTTGTAAATTGACCGTCCAGTAAAGAAAAGCTGGAAGAGGAATTTCAAAGTTTAATTTGGCTTTTAACCGAGAGGTTCCAATGATCTGTTTGTTATATTAAAGACTTAAAACAAATCTGGCATTTGTCAGACGGGTTAACAGTAATGAAAGACAGAGTGGACAGTTCTGATCTCAGCTACGCCGGTTCTATATTAGTGTAACTCAACTGACTCCAAGGAAATTCCTTCTCATTTACACACTGGTGTAACCCATAGCAGCATCCAGTCCAGGAAGTGAAAGGCTCATTCACTCCAGCTCTTTAACAATATCAAGCACAATGATTATCACTTTCTATTAACATTTAAAATGAAGCCAAAAAGGCAGAGCAGTTTGTTCCCTCTCTAATTAGGTGCGTTTTGTTATTTTCCGGATCATTCACACTTGGTTCAATTTAAGTTTATATTAGGATAGGCTAATCAGCCTTTTAACTGGAGGAACCATAGCCTCCCACTGTTCACATGAGGCTGTGCCTAATCAAACAAAAAGAACAATTTTGCTTTGTTTAAAAATGAGATTGACACTAAGTGTAAGAAATAGGCTGCTGATGAGTCACTGGTGTGGCATGCCAAGCCGAATGGTGCTTGGGATGTGGCATGACTACATCACGTCACATCAAATGATATATTATATGTCCAGCAATGAGGCAAAGGACCTATGGAGTAGGGAATATTTCTTTCATACTTATTTGCATTATGAACAGTTATTTAAATAGAGGTCCAGAGGACAGGATCAGATCTTTTTCTGGTGTAAATCAGCATAGGTCAATGAGGATCTGGATCACAGAGTTAAAATTCCATTATAAAACCCATTGTATTCAGCTTTTAGCAGTTTTGAAGTAAGAATGCATATCAAACACTAGCTTTTTTTTAAGTAAAAAATTGAACAGAATAAGTTTGCCCACTGCATTATTTGGGGGGGGGGGGGAAATCCTGTTTTGCTGGTCTCAGAGAGATATTGCTTTGCTGGAAGAAAAGAAATAGCCTGTGTTAAAATGAAATTTGTTAGGCACTTTGACCTGATCTGCATGTTACATCCTCACTATCTTCAGTGTAAGTTAATGGTTCTCACTATCTTATAGAATCAGGCTCTTCGACTTTCACCCCAAATTAAAGAGCTTTATATTTAAAGTAACATTGGTTTGTTTCTGAGAGGGAGTATTAATAGCATGAATATGTTTGTACACATGCATGTGAAGAGACTGTATTCCAGGTGGCTTGGTGTAGATTAAACCAAGAGTAGTTATGTTAACACCCAACATAATTGCTTCCCATGTCAGTTTTTGTGATGACTGGCGTGTGTGTTTTGTCTCCTTGCTTGTTGCTTCCTTTTCCTTGTTTGTTTCCTGCTCCCTGTACTCAGTCTTCCAGTTCCTGTTTGTGTGTACGTATGTATATAGCGCAGTGTATGTGCAGTTATGCAGGGTCTGCTGCTACATACCTCATTTGGGCTACCTATTATGTTTTGTTCAGACTGTTGCTGATTTAACTGGTAAATGGTTATTATGCGTTTTGATTGACCACCTACCTGCGTGTCTTGCTTCGATTTCCTTGTGTTTTGGAATTGCTGTTCTGGATGCATCAGTGTAAAAGATTTGCTTTTAGAAAAAAAAATGTTTGGCTTGTTTCCTTTCAAATGTTTTCCTTTTTTTTCAGTACATCCTAACTCTATTTTGTACTGGCTCTGTGCCCTCTTCTGTGGTAAGCAGACATCGCTAATACAGAGTCTGACACTTATTTAAGGCCAGATTCATAGATTTGTAAGGCCCAAACGGACCATTATGATCATGTAGGTCTGACCTCCTACATAATTGAGGCCATAGAACCTCACCCAATAATTTCTGCATCAAGCCCATAACTTCTGTTTGAGCTGTAGCATAGCTTTCAGAAACATGTCCACTCTTGGTAAAGGCCACAAGTGATGGAGAATCCACTACACCCTCCTTACTCCCCAAGTCATCCAACTGACTTCAGAGGAGGACATGAAATCACCTGAATTAGTGAGCCATCCTCCTTAACCCTAGTTTGATTTACTTCAGTGGGATTACTCTCAGCTCGCGGTTCTACTAAACACACATGGGGAGTGGGGGAATCTGGCCCATATTTTATATAAGGAACAACTCACATAACAGAAGAAACCATAATAATCCTACATTTAACCAGCATCTCACCTTCAAACCACTAGTTAGAAGATCAGCATTGTGTCAATATTTTTGTCCTAAGCAATCAATTTTCTATCTTATAGAGAGGTATGCTCCAGTGGTTAATGTAGGCCAAAATAGAAGGGAATTTGGAGGTCTTATGTCCTCATGGGTGTTGACATCATGTGCTGAAGTAATTTTGCAGTATCTTCTGTGATGGGACATGGCGCAGGGCATAGAATGAGAACAAGGGAATAACTGTATCTGGAAGTAGCCTATGTTCTTCATATAGGGAGGGAAAAATCTATGTGCTACCAGCTGCCCTTCCCCTCTGCACACCCTTCTGAAAAGTGCCAGGAAGGGAGAGGGATATGCTGGTCCATCCTGTCTCCCCTGGATTCTGGGCAGGAGAGGGAAGGTGGGTGGGTCTCTCTTTTTCCCCTGGAGGGGACTGAGAGCTGGAAGCAACAGTCTCTCCTCCTTTCCCTCTCTTACTCCCTTGAGGGGAGGGGGAACCAGCAGGGGCACAGAAAATAATTGAAACCAGAGAAGCATTTTGATACGCTTGAAATGTTCCATTTTGACATTTTTGGGACCGAACACTGATATTTTGTTTCAAAATTTTATTTTATATGATTCTTTTAATTGAAAATGTTGAAATTGAAACAAAATGTTTCAGTTTTATCAAACTGAAATGTTTCAGTTGCCCAATTGTGTGTGGGGATTTTTTTGTTTTGTGTGTTTAAATTGCATTTTGCAGGAAATTTCAAAAATCTCAATTCAAAATGAAAACATTTTGGAATTTCCCACTACATGGAAATTCTGGTTCTCCCACAGCTCTCATGACAGTGTTGTTAGCCCCTTCCATGGATCACAGAATTACCTGTACTCGCCCTTCTAGTTACCTTTATAAATATGTTATGTGAACTTTCTCTTCAGTCATTCAGACCCTGTTCCTGCTAACGCAACCAACCTCTGTTGCTGGCTAGCTTGTCTCCCTGCTACAGAGATTCTCATAGGCATGTTCACTGAGCCATTTTAGCAGTGTAATTTATAGCACCAAAATTACAGACTAATCCAATATGGACTCACCATGGCAATCCAAAGCCAACAGTCATAATAATTGAGGGTGGTAGTCAGTGTAAGGCTTGGAAATACCTGTGGGCATGAATGTGACATGTGCCTACTTTTTTTAAATGGACAAACTGGTATCCAGGCTCACCATTTCTGTCTTTGCCATCACTGATTTCTATGAAAAATTATAAGAAACTGTAACTCATTCCTTAGCATCTTGGTTTCTGCTAACATAATAAAGCAGAAAAGGATGCAATATTACTAAATCCTTTCTCTCACACTCACAAAACCTCCATCTATATAAACTACTACAGAATCCGCATTCCTGTCCTCAGAATCAGTGGTAAATAAGTTGACTGTATTTGACAATAACTGCAGAAAAGTATTTTTAATTAATACAGTAAATTTGTGTAAACAAACAAGTCTGGGGTTTTAGTAACAGTGGATAATAAATGTGCACAACTATGGCATATGGCCATAATTTGTTCAGAATGCAGGGAAATCATCATTGGCTGATGAAAAACAGCGATAAACATATTGAGTTCAAAGACCCAGAGTCAGGTTCTGCTCTCACACCCATGTAACCCCATTGCCTTTAGAGATGTTGCATGGCAGTAAATGAGAGCAGATTTTTTTCTCGTAGAGTCTTCATCTCCCTTTAACATTTTTGGATGATAAACTGAATAAATGATACTGTCTGAAGGCATTTTGTATGCAGCAGTTGTTTGTTACTGTAAATACCATAATACAAATTGTTTCTGTCCTCGAGGATAAATCTCTGCAGTTTGTTTTAACTGCTCAAAATTATCTGGCTACTTTCCCATGAATTTCAGAACTGTTCATCAGAGCTAAGCAAAATATTGTTGGACTGAACAATTTCATGAATTATGATGGTTATCTGACAAGACATATTTTTTCAGAAACTTGGCCTCAGAGAAATTTTTAAACTACAGACATGTTCAAACCAAAACATTGGTTAAAACTTTTTTAGTCTAATCTATGAAGACTTATATAATTCTAGATGTCTAGTTATAAAGATGACTTTGTGCTGTGTTTTTTAAAAACATCTCTTACTTCAGCATCAGTAATAAAGATTCTGCAATTAAAACTTGTGTACTTGGACTTTCAAAAAGCCTTTGACAAAGTCCCTCAACACAGACTCCTACGCAAACTAAGCAGTCCTCTCATGAACCAGTAACTGGTTAAAAGATGGGAAACAAAGGGTAGGAATAAATTATCAGTTTTCACAATGGAGAGAGGTCAATAGCTAGGTCCCCCAAGCAGCTGTACTGGGACCTGTGCTGTTCAACATATTCATAAATGTTTTGGAAAAGGGGGTGAACAGTGGGGTGGCAAAGTTTGCAGACAATACAATATTACTCGAAATAGTTAAGCCCAAAGCCTCCTGTGAAGAGTTACTAAGATCTCACAAAACCTGGTGTCTGGGGAAAAAAATGGCAGATGAAAGTCAATAATGATAAGTGCAATAATGTGCCGTGGAAAAAATAATCCCAACTATACATACAAAATGATGGGATCTAAATTAACATTTACCACTTAAGAAAGATCATGGAGTCATCAGGGATAGTTCCTTGAAGACATCTGCTCAATGTGCAGTAAGAAGAACAGGAGTACTTGTGGCACCTTACAGACTAACAAATTTATTAGAGCATAAGCTTTCGTGGGCTACAGCCCATTTCTTCGGATGCATAGAATGGAACATAAATTGAGGAGATATATATACACACATACAGAGAGCATGAACAGGTGTGAGTTGTCTTACCAACTCTGAGAGGCCAATTAAGTAAGTGAAAAAAACTTTTGAAGTGATAATCAAGCTAGCCCAGTACAGACAGTTTGATAAGAAGTGTGAGAATACTTACAAGGGGAGATAGATTCAATGTTTGTAATGGCTCAGCCATTCCCAGTCCTTATTCAATCCTAAATTGATTGTATCTAGTTTGCATATCAATTCCAGCTCAGCAGTCTCTTGTTGGAGTCTGTTTTTGAAGTTTTTCTGTTGTAAGATAGCCACCCGCAGGTCTGTCATTGAATGACCAGACAGGTTAAAGTGTTCTCCCACTGGTTTTTGAGTATTATGATTCCTGATGTCAGATTTGTGTCCATTAATTCTTTTGCATAGAGACTGTCCGGTTTGGCCAATGTACGTGGCAGAGGGGCATTGCTGGCACATGATGGCATATGTCACATTGGTAGATGTGCAGGTGAATGAGCCCCTGGTGATATGACTGATGTGATCAGTCCTATGATGATGTCACTTGAATAGATATGTGGACAGAGTCGGCATCGGGCTTTGTTACAGGGATAGGTTCCTGGATCAGTGTTTTTGTTCAGTGATGTGTGGTTGCTGGTGAGTATTTGCTTTAGGTTGTGGGGTTGTCTGTAAGCGAGGACAGGTCTGTCTCCCAAGATCTGTGAGAGTGAGGGATCATCTTTCAGGATAGGTTGTAGATCTTTGATGATGCGCTGGAGAGGTTTTAGTTGGGGGCTGAAGGTGACAGCTAGTGGCGTTCTGTTATTTTCTTTGTTGGGCCTGTCCTGTAGTGGGTGACTTCTGAGTACTCTTCTGGCTCTGTCAATCTGTTTTTTCACTTCAGCAGGTGGGTATTGTAGTTGTAATGTGCAGTGGCAGTCAAAAAAGCTAACAGAATGTTAGGAACCATTAGAAAAAGGAATAATAATAAAAAACACGAGATCTAGGAGTCACCTGATAAAATGAATAGGCAGCAGGTTTAAAACAAAAGGAAATACTTCTTCACACAAAGCACAGTCAACCTGAGGAACTAATTGCCAGGGGATGTTGTGAAGGCCAAAAATATAAATGAGTTCAAAAAAGAATTTGAGGAGTTCATGGAGGATAGGTTCGTCAATGGCTATTAGCCAAAATGGTCAGGGACACAACCCATGCACTGGGTGTACCTAAACTTCCAACTGCCAGAAGCTGGGACTGGACAACAGGGGATGGATCACTTGAAATTGCCCTGTTCTGTTCATTCCCTCTGAAGCATCTGGGACTGGCCATGGCCAGAAGACAGGATACTGGGCTAGATGGACCACTGGCCTGACCTAGTATGGCCAGTCTTATGTAACTTGATGTTCAGTTTTAATTAGTGTTGTGTCATCTCCATGATGGTCTGTTTACCCATTCAAATCAAAACAGATTTTTGTATACTATAAAGTGCTCAAATGTCATGGAGTAGTTTTGCTCTTTCCCATGTAGAAAGGACAGTTCTGAATTCTAGAACGTAGCATTCACAATTGGAACTTGTTGAACTGGAAAACAAACAACTATGTCATGATGATGTATCCTGATTGCCATTCGGTACAGTGCAGACAAGATACCATTCATGGACATACAAGTCACATGTACATGCTATTTCAAGAACAAAGGACAGCAAAAAAAGGTCTTTTTTACCAAGTAACTTTCCTTGTTATTTATATTGAGGTTGTCCCTACAGACCCCAACCAAGATGGGGGCCCCCGTTGTTGTAGGCATTGTAAGTATACTGAGAGAGAACCCAGAAAAGGTTACAATTTAAACAGACAAGCCTCTGGCATGGGAAACAGAGGCAAGAGAGGTGAAGCCAAGTGACTTGCCAGAGGTAACACAACAGACCAGTGTCAGGAATTGAACTCAGATCACTTGACTCTCAGTCCAGTAGACCACTCTGTCTCCCATTCTTCCTAGAATAATTATACTTTAAGGTCCCTTCAACTTACCCTTAGGGCTCAGTATATTTTCCACTACTTCAAAGAACTGGCCTCTCGCTTTCACTGTGGCCAAGATTCTATTTCTCTTAACACTTCTTCCTGGGCCCTGAGTCAATCCCCCGTCCTCTCTTGCTCTTGGCTCCAAACTTTTCTTTCTGCTCTCCATTTTCCATTTGGCTCCTCAGAGTTCTCTGTCTTTGTTACAAAGGTTCTGAGGATCACACACACCCTCATTTCATGGCTCTCTCCTTACTCTTTATAGCTTCTAACTACAATTGGCCTGATTCAGATCTCACAATTATGTAATTCTAATGACTTTAATGGAGTTAATCCCTGCTTTACAGCAGTATTGTTGAGCACAGAATTTAGTCCCATAGTTCTACTTTCCATGATCTTCTGAATACACATTTTTGGATATGATTTACCTTAATATCCCCCTAGGCTAGTACTGGCTCCCTGTTTCAAAAACTGTTGTAAACTTTGCCCATATTTTTTTTTTTTGCAGCTTCCTTCTGAACTCTGGGATGGGTCTTGTCTGATCCTGGCATTTTGTCACTTCTGAAATGGTTCTATTCCTTGATCAGTTGTTTGAGCAATCCTGATTTCCTGCAATATTTCTCTTTTGGACAATGTACATCTGCTCTTGGCATCAATCCCACATCCTATTTTGTGAACAGTGAAGCAAAGCATTCATTTAATTTTTTTTCTTAGCAGAGTCAGAATCTATTGTCAATAAATTATTACCCTTGCCTTGGATGCCATCCTGTCTCCTTCACTGACCTATTCTTTTTGTATTTGATACATTTCTTACAGCTCATCTTACTGAAATCTTGTTTAATTCTTTATCTTTGCTTTACTTGTAATTTCAGTCTCCTAATTGAATCTGTAATCTTTCTAGTCTTCCCCTGTAACTACCTTTTTCTTCTCTTTGATTACTTTTTGCACTTCATTGGACAACGTTTGTCAATTTGTGCTTCTAGTGTATGTATTGTTTAATGACACATAAATCTGTGAGTCTACTCTAATTTAGCTTTGAAGTCTCTCAATTTTTTCTGTGTAATTTCTTTCCATTACTTTATTCCATTCAGTTTCATCTGCATTCTTCCAAAATGAGAGCCACTCAAATACAACCACTTCCTTTTTGTCATTTACACTCTTGCTTTATCATGAATTAAACACCTTTGGTAATGAATTTATAGTCACTATTGAAACACTGAAGATGTGTTTCTCCTTATTAGTGTTCAAAACTAAATTGATAACTTCTCTTTCTCCCTCCTTGTACTTTTCTGCTTTAAATTTTATATACAGAAGCAGTCTCATGCCCATCAAAAGGTATTGATCAATTTATTCCTTAGTATGTTTTATTATATCCATAAAGTTAGCATCTTTCATTTATCACACCATATTACACAGTGTAAATCAATAAAGTAAAAATTAAGAACATTTCCAGTCTTGCTTATAATAGATCTTTAAATACAAGACACTTTTATGCTTCATTGAAGGATTATTGACACAAATTTTACTTTCTGGCAAGTATGAAGGTTCTGCAAAACCTAACATTTATAATAGTTGCATACAGGGAATATTAATATAGATCAGAATAAGAATTTACTGAACTCACAAGTGTGTGTGGGTGCTTTGCTTTTATTCACTAAAAAGCATTTGTCATTCAAACCCATATGTAAAATTAGACCCCTGATCCTGTAATTGATAACATGTGGGTGGGATTGTAGAACACAGAACCCCTTCTGACTTCAGGTATCATTTTGCAAGACTTGAATGACATTCTATGTGAGTATGTGATCAATTGCAGAATCAGAGTCAGAGGTAGCAAAATATGCTCTGACCTACCTGTATATCTCACCGGTATGTGCTCAATCAATGGCATCCCACTTAGAGTAGGCACTTCTATAGCTGATTGTGAGTTTTCAGGCATAAGCAGAAAAATAATAATAAGAGAGTACAATAAAGGACCTTATCTACACACATCAATTTGAAAAGCCGTAATCTGTTCTGGATGTGCCATTCCAAACAGTGACGGCTTGGAGGTCTAAAGTGGTCTCGACATTCATGAAATTCATAGAATGTTCCCAGATAGCTGGGCACATCTTCATATATGATTTATGCTACAAGCTGTACCCCATAAGAATGTCACAGAGTAGACTGAGCATAAGAAAGAATTAGGTTTTCATAAATGAGCAGTTACATCCAAAAAGGTGCCAAATACATCTACTGCCATAAGCATAATTGGTATAAAGCAATAAAGTGGCAACAATCTTTTCTCAATTCCTGCATTATTTTTTTAACCAAATTTCTTTTAAAATCTTGTAATTAAATGTCTCCTATAAGCAGGATACAATCTACTGGCAGTAACCTCTATTATTAAAGTAGCCTAATGTTTCTCACTATAACCTCCTGTTTTCATTTTTTTAACGGAATGAGGCAGAGATCCTGTGGGAAAAATGACATATGATCATGTAATTAATAACTGTCTCCTAATGCATATGCAGAATTGGGCAAAATTAAGGTTTAATGGATAACTTTAATTCTGGCATTTCCTAACTTTTCAGTACCCGACTTTGCAATCTTAAGAATATTCTTTTAATGTAGTTTTTGTATGCAGTCTCTGTAAGTCTTTTGTTGTTTTTAATGGCAGACATACATTTTCATCCTGGTTTAAGCCTACTGCTCTCTGAACGCTTTAGTCCACTTGACATTCTGCTCCTCTGCCTGTCAGCCTGTCATGCTGTTTTTTCTCCCCTTTTCTTTCAAATCTTACATTTTTCAGTCAATTAGCTGCTTATAAAATGTGTCAGGTTGACAACTTTGGAGACTTCAGTCTTCTGTCTCGCCACAGAACCATCACAGCATGGACAGCAGCAGTTCAAAACTTTCCTCTGTCACCCCATCAGAGATGAGTGTGTACTTTAATCTCAGTGACCATTCCTTCCTTCCTCATGGATGACTTCAGAGGGCAGATATGCGACCCTTGTTAATAGAGCCAGCCTTTGAGCTCCCTGATGGAGAATCTCAGCTTTCAGAAAAAAAAAAAAAAAAAAAACCTTGCTTATTTTCCTTGTAGAGATTGCTTTACAGATTCAAAACTATGTGCAATAGCTCCAGTATACATAGATCACAAGTACAGAAATTGTCACCTAGGCCCACTTCTGCAATAGGAAACTGGGGAGAATTTAAGGATCCCCATCTCCTGCCACACATGCTATTCAAAATTGGTCTGTTAACACTGGAATGCATCCTAAAACATTGTCTTGCTGGCCTCCCCTGAAACCTTTAGACCAACCCTATGCATGGAGGAAAAGGGATAGTTTTGTCTGGGGTTACAGGAGGTGGCAAAAAATTATTTCACAATCCCAGCCAGAATTCTATGTCTGGTTCTGCTTGTTAACAGTTTCAGCGCTCCCCGACGCTGGGACTGTGCCAACGGCAGTTCAGGTGGTTCTACTTTCTTCTTGAATCCCACTGTGCCTGTGGGAGAACATGGGAATACACCATGTAATCCCAACACATTCCCTTGGCAACCATGCCAGTAGTACAAGAGAAGTAGAGCAGCCAGGGAGAAGCTGCCGCCGCTGTAGCTTTTCTCCTCACTGGCTGTTCCCTGCCCAGTCCCAGCCCAGAGTCTGAAGACCTAGTGCTGGGAATAAGCCTGGAGCTCTGCTCCCCCTCAGAACACTGCCACCATCAAGGGGAAACCTGCTCTCATCCTTCTACCACCAGCAGCCAGGGTAGGTCTCTCCCATACATCTAGATTTCCCACCCAATACTCTACATTACCTAGGAGAGACCTGCCCATCTGAAGCACCAAAAGGGACCTATTCTGCAAATACTAGCAGAGGGGACCCAAACTTCACTCGGCCAATCAGCACTGCCTGCATGCCCAATTTATCTTTTCTGTGCCACTCATTTTGTCCTCTCCTTCATTTTATGTGTAAACTAAACAGTCCCCGTCTTTCAATCTCTCCTCCTATGAAAGTCTAAGCATCATCACTCATCTCTGAACCTCTTGTATTTTTGCAATCTCATTTCTCACCTACACAGACTGGACATGGCACACCCTGACCTGGTATACTGTGTTCATTGAGTCATAAGTTAGTGTTATATTTTCAGTATCATTTTCTTTAGCTCATTTTTTTATACATCCTACCATTTTGTTTGCTTTTTTGACTACTGCTGTTCACTAAGTCGTTTCCATTGAATTGTTTACAATGATCTCCAGGTATTTTACTGGAGTGGTTACAGTAAAAACCTAGTAATGTGTGAGTAGCTCAAATTATTTTTACCAATGTGGCTTACCTAAGTACATCAAGAACAAATTTTATCTGTCCCTTCACCTCATTTTACAAGGGCTCTGTTTTCTCTAGTCTTACCTAATCTACTTTATTTTGTGCAAATTTTGCTTCCCACTTCCTATTTCAGATTTTTAGTGTACTATATTGCAATCCCCCATCCTACCATGGACTCTTGAGGCAACGCATTGTTAAATTTTTAACATGTTGAAAGTTAACTATTTATGTAAAAAGCAACAGAGGGTCCTGAGGCACCTTTGAGATTAACAGAAACTATTTATGTGTAGGTTTCAGAGTAGCAGCCGTGTTAGTCTGTATCCGCAGAAAGAACAGGAGTACTTGTGGCACCTTAGAGACTAACAAATTTATTAGAGCATAAGCTTTCGTGGACTACAGCCCACTTATGCATCCGAAGAAGTGGGCTGTAGTCCACGAAAGCTTATGCTCTAATAAATTTGTTAGTCTCTAAGGTGCCACAAGTACTCCTGTTCTATTTATGTGTACTCTATTTTCTACCTCTTAGCCAGCTTCTAATCCACAATACCTCACCTCTCACCCTTGACTACTTGTTTATCTTAATAGCATCTTCTAAGTGGCTTTGTCAAATACTTTGAAAGTTCAAACAAATATCAGCTAGTTCTCCTTTATCCATTACTTTGCTAACATGCTCAAAGAATTCTAGTAGATTAGCATCACAATATGCCAAACACCCAAACAAAAAACCCACTATTCAGTTTGACAAAAATTCATTTGCCACCTTCTCTGTTTTACATAAAGGCTCCAGCTGAGCTCCTCTAGGTTGAGGCAAATAGCACAGTGAAATTGAGCAGTCTCATTATAGTTGGTATAGCAACACCCATTTTTTCATGTTCTCTGTGTATATATATCTTCCTACTGTATTTTCCACTGCATGCATCCGATGAAGTGGGTTTTAGCCCATGAAAGCTTATGCCCCCCCAAAATGTGTTAGTCTCAAAGGTGCCACAAGTACTCCTCATTCTTTTTGCTGATACAGGCTAACACGGCTACAACGCTGAAAACTGACAAGATGGGAGAACTTGCAAAATGCAATGATCTGGCTGAAAGATGAAATTGAATCATCAGCTAATGAAATTAACAAGGTAAATAGCACATGATAGCCACTGAAAAATACCTACTAGCTTTGAAAATGTGAAGTGCATACAGAAAGCAAGACATGTAAGCAGTTACTGATTAAAAGCATGCGATAGCAAGTCATCTCCTGTCCCACAATTCCCCCAAAGCAGCAAGCTAGAAATGTTGGCTCAAACTAGAAAGTATTTATTTCACTCAAAGTCAAAGGCAGGATTTCTGCTAACAGCTACATTCCTTCTATACTAAGTGATATATGCATATTACAGAAAAAGAAGCATAGAGAAAGCAGAAATACAGATAGGAAAAGGGGGAGAGGAAACCTGCAGCAGGGCATTTTAAAGAATCCCAGCTTCTCTAACTTGAAAACCTTGCTACTCCCTAAGAGAGTACTCTTAACAACTTAACCTCCCTGCCCACCCACGTTCAGATACTCACCAATCTGTAGAGAGGGAGCTGTTTTTATAGTAAAGTCTCCACCCCTTTCCCCCACCATGCCTAGCTGCATATATAAGCTAAGAAAGCTAGTCCTCACAGTGGACTACATTTCCCAGCCTACCTTGCTATATGCAGGTTAACCATGATGGTCACAATAGTGCACTACATTTCCCATCTTGCTTTGCCACAGGTCTGCCTCTAAAGATGGACACCAGGGGGAGTCTATATTTCTCTAGAGTTGGGTCAGAATGATTATGAATCATCTCTGTAGTCCTCATCTTCCCCCTTACTCCAGAATCTAGCCTTGGGCCCTAAAACTGGGCACAATAGGATGTTTTTCCATTTTATCATCATGGTACTTTCCTGAGGCTATACCCTCTCCTTTGGTAATAGCTCCTATTGTCCCAGAGTAATTTGACTTTTGAATGGGGAACAAAAGAGTTTGATAATCAGAATGGATTTGATTGTACATTGACCTGTTGTACAATTTAAATTTAACAATGCCTCTGTTTATCTGGAGAAATATTACAGAGTTAGTCAGGCATGGACACAACAACTCCTTTAAAAAGGACCTTAAATGAAAAGCCCTACTTTAGGAGAAAGTCTGTGTCTTCCTGGAAACAGGATCAAAAGAAGTACTAACTTTGGGGGAGGATTTTTTCTTCTTCTCTCATGATCTTAGATTTCAGAAGCAAGTTGGAAAATGGAATTGACTGATGTTAAGAAGAGTTCCAAGTAGAAGCTTGTCATCTGTTCCCAGATAAATAAGAATTGTGTCCCAAAATAAGGATCTATTGATGTAGGAAGCAAAACTCCCATTGATTTCAGTGCAAGCTCATTGTATTTTTCAACTAAATGAATTGACTTCAATGACAGTTTAGCTTAAGGAAGCCTTGCAGAAATGGTCCTGAAAACATTTATATTCAGAGACACCAAGTCCTTGAACCATCTGTTTGAAAATAAAAGATGGAAGGGAAAAAAACAGCCAGCAGAAATCCTTGAGAAGGAGTAAGTTTGTGACAAGCTTTTGAGAGTTCATTAAATCATATTTCTCTTTTATTGCATTTTAATTTGTAATTGCTGTTTTATTCATGTTGTTCTTTAAGACTTAGTCTTATAGACAACATGTATCAGATGCTAGTGACCCAGTTGGCTGGGGTAAAATAGGCTCTAGAGAAACAGAGTTGCAAGAGAAAGGAGGTCTAAAATATATTATTCATCCCCCGAAAGGGAGAAAACAAATTCTAAAGAAAATATCTGGAGGTTATGACCATTTGAAGTGTGTATTTTAATAAATTGGAGATTGTTGAAAATGCATCTTAAATGAGATGCTACAATTGGTGCCTTAGCTAGCACATTAACAACGTTCGTGATAGGTCGTTGAGTCACATTAAAGGTGTATTATTTTTCTATGTTTAAAGTAGTTCACTTTGCTCTTTAAATGCCATTAGGTGAGGCTATGTGCAAACCCTTACCCATGGGCAAAAACAGGGGCTGGGGTGGAAGGAACCTTTACCCTGCAACTCTCAGATTATGGGAGGTGGGTGCAGGGCCGGTGTAACCAGTAGGCGAACTATGCGGCCGCCTAGTTGTGGTTGAGTGTGCCTAAAAGCCCACTCAGGCGAGGAGGTGGAGTGGAGGTGAGCTGGGGCGGGGGGGGGAGGGGCGCGGGGGGAGGGCCGCCTGCAGTAATGGGGGGGGTGCACAGGGGAACCGCTCCCCGCCCCAAATCGCCTCCACTCTGCTTCCTCCGCTGAGCACCAGCTCTAATTCTCCTCCAATCAGCGCCGCAAGCCTGGGAGGGGAGGAGAATTAGAGCGGTGCCGGCATGCTCAGCGGAGGAGGCGGAGTGGAGGTGAGCTGGGGTGGGCTCCCCAGGCAAAGTTAGCTTCCGCGGGGGCTCCCCAGGCAGGGTTAGCTGCAAGGGGGGTAGCTGTTGCGGAGGGGGCTCCCCAGCCCAGGGGGGTGGCGGGCTGGGTTAGCTGCCGCGGCGGACAAGGTTAGCTGCTGCGGGGGCTCCTCTGGTGGGGTGGGCGTGGTTAGCTGCCGCGGGGGGAGCAAGAGCGGGGTTAGCTGGGTGGGGAGGTGGGGGGGTGGCACAAGGTGGAAGTTTTACCTAGGGCGCAAAACTTCCTGGCACCGGCCCTGGGTGGGTGGCAGTACTTCTCCCTCTTCTGCTCTGTAGGAATATCTGAAGGAGGGGACTCAGGCAACAGTGTGCAACACTGTTTTACATCATTCTGTCTCCCCCATTTTCCCTTTCTCAGAGCCAGTCAATAGTTGATGTTCTGTTCAGCTGCACAGAGAGAGACAGGTCTGCAGGCACTGGCCAGCAGGGGAGCAGCAGAGTGAACAGCTGTTTTCCTCCAGAAGGCTGAAGAGTCTAGCTCCCCAGTTGGCTTGGCTTCACCCAGAGCTGAAGGGGAAGAAGTGGGGGGGAGAGACATGGGAGCCAGAGGCAAAAGGAAACTTGAGGAGAGGGTAGGGGGAAGAGAGGGAGCCCAGTTCCAGGGACATGTGAACGGGAGAGCTACAGGGGAGAAAGTGGGAATAAAAGAAAAGAGCATGAAGGCAGCAGAGAGAGAGAGGGCACCTTTAAAGCCAGTTTCTTGTCATCTCCTCTGAACTCTGGGGCCAACATTATTGCCCAACTCTCACCTCATCAAAGCCTGTAGTCAAACGCTATAAATAAATTCCTACTCAAACAGACAAGGTTCTTGTTATTTTTGCCCAGGTTCTAATGTAATGTCTGGGTGAGATCACTATGGGCCAGATTCTGCCTTTATGCATGTTGATCAGTACTTTCCTTTGCCAGTAGCTACGCTGCATCTGAAGGGACCACAAACAATGTATAGGAAGGAAATACTCAGTGTGGATAAAAGTTGCATAATCTATTCCTTTTTTGGTGGTGCGAACTGGAAACTTTGTACCCAATATGATTATGAGTGTGATAAATACTTTAAAAAACTATTTGCAGCAATCCAGAACTCCAAAGCCAAATGGATCTTGAATTTCAAATGTTCTAAATTTTGTTCTAGAACCAAGTAATTAAAAATGTGGAATAAGAAGTTCTCATTTCTTTAAAGATCTATGACTCATTATGCTATTATTTTAATTCTATTTATTTTGCAGCACTCACAATTGTGCTAGAGACGTTGCAATATGGAAAAGAAGGTATGGTTCCTGCTTTGGAAATCTTACAATCTAAGGTCCAGATCCTGCAAAGATGTTTGCATGTGCTTAATTTTATGCCAACTTTGAGGTCAATGGGACTACTCATAGTGCATAAAGTTAAATACATGCAAAAGTCTTTGCAGTATCTGGGCGAAATTTCAGACATGATAAAGAGGGCAACAAAACAACAGGTGGGAATGGGGAAGAAAGGACAGGGTTACAGTAATAATATGACATGCTTATGCAGTGGAGGCACCTGTGCTGCACTTGGTGGAAGGCATTTTTTAAAAATATCTATCTATATAAAAAGAAAAAAATGCCTGGAAGCAGTGTTGTCTATTGGCTAGAGCACAGGAATGGGACTTGGGAGACTTGGGTTCTATTCCTGGCTTTGGTAGGTGACCTTAAACAAGTCACTTCCGCTTCCTGTGTTTGTTACCCTATCTGCAAAATAGGGATAATGATACCGTTCCCTTCTGTAAACTGCTTTGAGATCTATTGATGAAAAGTACTTTATATGACCTCAGTACTATTGTTATTCGAGTTGTCATAGAGCCTAGTCCTGGACCAGGGCCTCATTGTGCCAGATGCTGTACAAACACAGGACAAAGACACAGTACCTGCCCCCAAAAGCTTACAGTCTAAATTGGCTGACTTCCAATGGGCATAACAGAAGTTGAGATTTGAATGAGGAGATTGTAGCTGCTTGCCAGATGACCTCTGGAAGAGCATTTCATGAATAGGCAATGGCCTGGAGCAAGGTGCTGATTTCATTGTCAAAGTGGACAAATTAAGTCCTGAGGCTGGCATCACAATGTTTACCATTTTCCAACCAACTCTAGCTATTGGGCTGCAAGAGAACAGGAATGCATTGTATCCTTTTGAGCTAGATTTCACTCCCAGCGTCCTCTGTTAATTAAACGCAAATGTCCACAGAGGGAACGGAAGATTTTAGTCTGAAAATTAATTGTAAAACACTTGAAAGAAAAAAAAGTAATATTATAGATTTAAATGATTTTTTAAAAAACATAAACAAACCAGCAACAATGTGCTCTTTATCATTAACACCGGTCCTCCCTCCCTACTTCCCTTTGATCATTTCTTACACCTACTCAGTGTTGCCAGCTCATGATTTTGTTATGAGTCTTGGGATATTTGGTGTTTAGCTTGAAGCCGCAGCTGCTTGTGACATGTGAGTACATGAGAATCTCAGATTTCATTTATTAAATAAAAAGAAGTTCCTAGTCCTCATGGTTGTGAAAAAAGCTTGCAAATATGACCCCAAAAGCAGAAGGCAAATAAAGGCACTTTATTGATTTGAAATCTCATGATGTGAAGCAAGTATCATTTTGGAATGTTTGGGCATGTCAATGCTACCTACCTGTTACATCCTGTCTTCAGTGAGACCCCCCTTGTGCAATCTGTTCTGTGTGGCTTGGCCCTTGTGCCCATGCAGAAATACTGGAATCAATCCAACCTGTATGGACTGAAAGGTTTTAAAATAATTGAGCTAAGGCCTGTCTTTCACTATGTCCTTGTAAAGCACCTAGTCACACAGGGCTGAGATCCTGACTGGAGCTTATGGATACTAGTGCAATACAAAATAACAACTGTGCAGTTATAACATTCCATATCAAGATATTTGTACATCCTTTGCCTGGGAATACACCAACATCTATTCAAGTATAATACTCTCTGATTAAAGCAAAATCAAGTCCATGGGGTTTAGATGACGTTAGAAGAGTGCAGTGAATTAGGTAAAATTATCTGGTAAAAGTAAGCTAAAGGGCCAAATCTGCAGTGTAATTTCAGTGAAGGTGCACTAATGTAAATGAGAAGAGAAGTGCCCCACAAACTTTAAGATCTTCATATGTGCAAGTCTCATCAGTTTCAGAAGTTCCTATGCTGAGTACATGCAGGGCTGAGCTCTTGGCTTGAATTAAAAAGAGAAATAAAAGCACTGGTGTTAACTCTAAGACCTTAAGAGCCAGATCCCCAGCCATTGTACGTCGATGGAGCTCCGCTGCTGTCAATGGAGTTATGGTGATTTACACCAACTGGGGATCTGACCCAAGATGTTTTATTGGGTATCAAAATATGTGTTGTCTCTTTGAGGTAAGTGCCATATAACCTTTTACAATTACAATTGAATATGAAGGTGAGTGACAGAAGAAAATAGGCAGGCTTCATTTTATTTTATTTTTTAAAAGTGTCAATAACATTCCCCTTCCGCTCTTCAAAGAAACAACACACAAAACAAAATGTTGTTAGTATAATAGAAGTAACTTCATCCAAGTGTATATGTGTGAATAAAAATCAGGAAGTACATTTACTTTCTGAGAAACAATTCATAATTTGAATGTAGCTCACTTTCACATGGGCACTACAAATATGAATCCCTCTTCACAGTTGTTTTTAACAGGCTAATTGTTTAGAATTGCTGGACATTTTGGGTAGCTTTGCCTAATTGTCATAATCATAAATACTCTGTGAAGGGGGCACGGCTTTGGAATTTACTCATCTCTTCGATCCAAAAGAACTGGAATCAGTGCATGTTGCAAAGTTCCCCAGCATTTGAAAATAGGTGACAGAAGGGAATTGCTAGAAGGGCCAGAAGATTTGAGGTTTTAGGTTGTCTGGTTTGCTGGGTGTAAGTTACATTAAAATGTCATGCATTGAGGTCCTGATCCTGTAGGCACTTTACAAAGATGCTTAAATCTACTACTGCGAGTAGGCCCATTGAAATCAATGGAACTACTTCCAATAATAAAGGTAAGCACGTGTTTGCAGGATCAAAGACTTAGAATGCATTTTTAAGTTATGTGAGTTACACACAGAGCATATTCATAGGGGTCTTTTTTTTTAGTATTTCTATAAATCTAAATGAACACACTTTCCAATTAAGTGTTCGTTATGATTTGGAGGCAGCTGTGGAACGAAATACAGAGATAAATCTATATTGATTATTACAATTTTCGCTAGGTTTAAGTACAGAACATCATAATCATATACTGTAGAATGTTGGTGGTTACATAGCATGCCTGCATGTTAAATCAAAGTGAGCATGATCAACACTGTTGACAGGAGCATTAATTTTGAACTAATGATGCTGTAAATACTGGAAAGAGGCTATATTCTTCACAATAATGTATGGTATAAACGTTGTATACATATTGGACATTACCTGTGGGCTGCATAATTATTAACATCGGTTATGCCAATAACATTTTTCAAAAGTTAATTAAGGAGGCGGTATGGACTACTGGAGATAGGACACTGGCGTGGGACTCATGATACCTGGGTTCTATTCCTGGTTGACCTGTTAGGTATTTTCACTTCACTGTCTTTCCCCTTTTGTAAAATTGGGATAATTATACTTAACTTCTTTGTAAATTGCTTTGAGATCTACAGATGAAATATACTATATGAGAGTTATATTCTAAAAGAAAAATGCATGTTAACTCCCTCCCCTGAAAGAATCCCCAAAGGGCTACAACTCATTAGCAGAAGGAAGAGATTAGACAAGGCAGAGTTTGTATCTGCTTAACTTGGAGGGATAGCTTAGTGGCTTGACCATTGGCCTAGCACCCAGGGTTGTGAGTTCAATCCTTGAGGGGGTCATTTAGGGATCTGGGGCAAAAATCTGTTTGGGGATTGGTCCTACTTTGAGCAAGGGGTTGGACTAGATGACCAGGTCCTTTCCAATCCTGATTTTCTAAAAAACAACAACTTTTGCTTGCATTTGCCCTTGAGAAGTATGTTGATTCACAGCTTTGTACTCTGTTGTATCCACTGAATATTTTTGCATTCTTTATAGATGCTGACCTTGTATGAACATGGTATTTGAACTGTCTGGGCCAGCCACACATGCAGGTACAGATTTAATACATATTGGCAGAGCTCCAGCAGCCTCTAGCAGCGTTTGTATCAAATAAAGATACCAGCAGAATTTATTGTAGTTTGGTGGTCCTTAAGAGACACTTTGTGATATTTCTTTTATGTTACCCCCTAAAAACAATTAAAAAAACCATTTAGATCTTTAAAACAGCTCCACAGACTGAGGCCTCATCAACACACAAACTTGCATTAGTTTATTTAAACTGGTGCGATAGGCTACATGGACACTTTTTTCGATTTTAAGAGTGGCTTGGCCTAAAATTGTTCCTTATCCATTTAAACTAAACTGGAGGAAGCCTGCTTTAAATGGAAATAAGAGTGTTCCCATAGTCTTTTGCAGCAGTTTAACTAGCTGGTTTAAAATCACTCCTTTTGTTAAACAGGTGCAATTCTACATATAAAAAAGTCAGGAAAGACGCTCTTGTCTGAAGTGTTACTGCCAATCAGTTTCAGCTGTTGGTGGAGTGCAGTATTTGGTTAATGTGCTTTACTCCATAATTGTCATGTGTTTTTGCTATAAGAGCTACCTTTTATTTCCTACAGACATACTCAATGAAAATAGAGAGAGTCCAGCACTGAGAACCTCCATTTTGTTCTTGCGTATAGGGAAGAGACAGGAAATGGGGGAGGAGGGGTGTCCAGCAGTTAGGGTACTAGCTTGGGACTTCGGAGCCCCAGGTTTAATTCTTTGCTCTGCTAGACTTCCTGTGTGAACTTGGGCAACCCATGTAACCGCTATGTGTCTCAGTTCCCCATCTGTAAAATAGGGATACCTACCTCCTTGTGAAGATAAATACATTAAAGAATGTGAGGTGCTCAAATGCTATGGTAATTGGGGGCCATACTGAAGCAACTGTGCCATAGTGACTACTTCATCCATGGCTCTCAGCTGCCCAAAGATGTGCCTGAATTTTAAAATGTGTAACCAAGAGTCTACATGGGAGAATGACTGAAAATAGCAGACTATGAAATGTTAACTTCACTAACATTAACTAAACATTTCTTTCAAGACTGAGGATATCTGGCCACAGTAGGTGGGATCGACCAAATCTTAATCTCCAGATCCACCTCTCCCTGAAATTTAGAGGTTCAGATCTGGATTTGGATGTGAACCTTGCAATTTGAACCTATCTTTGGATTGGGGCAGAGGTGAGTTTAATAAGCAATAGTCTGGGACTCTGTCAGCTAAAGTGTTATTGTTTTAAAATAGTTGACATTAAGATTCCCTGTTCCAAAAGTAGTCTGTCTAGATAATTACTATTTGATTTAGCACTAAAACATGCGTCTTTGGCAGGTGACCATCTCAGGTTGGTGCTGTTTTGAAGATCTCTGCGTGGAGGAGCCAGAGAGTGCTGTACATCAAACAGATCCTCCAACCCTGGGCTCATGCCACCTGCAGGGCTGACCCAGGAGCTGCTTTTTGGGAAGTCCTGCTGAATAAAGGGAATTTCAAGCATGAAGCAAGTTGCCTCTCTGAAGATTAGCGGGGCGAGGAACCCCTCTGTGTCATGGGGGTGAGGGAGAAGAAATTCATAGTGAGCATTTGGAACCCCTCAAAACTCCTTCGTGGTAGATGGGGATGGTATTGATCCCCTAACCCCATCTGTCCTGAACTCCCCCCACTTCCCCCCCGTCAAAACTAATTTGGAGGAATGGCCCTAATCTTCCAAGGAAAGGCCATTGTGATGATAGGAGGTCCCTCTATCCCTTCAAAATGGCTGTTGCAGGGATCTGAATAAGGGATGACAAGGAGTAATGGTCTCAAGTTGCAGTGGGGGAGGTTAAGGTTGGATATTAGGAAAAACTTTTTCACTAGGAGGGTGGTGAAGCACTGGAATGGGTTACCTAGGGAGGTGGTGGAATCTCCTTCCTTAGAGGTTTTTAAGGTCAGGCTTGACAAAGCCCTGGCTGGGATGATTTAGTTGGGGATTGGTCCTGCTTTGAGCAGGGGGTTGGACTAGATGACCTCCTGAGGTCCCTTCCAATCCTATGATTCTATGATCTGTACCCTCCCTGCAAAGGCTACTGAATAGTGATGTAATGAACTAATGAGTGATGCAATGAAATAATGTTGAATTCCTTTAATCACACTCACACTCGCATTTGAATATCCACCCTCCTCACACTCTCCTCCTATAGAGTGAATGGAGGTGTGGGGATGTGCATGTTGCTTTCAGAGCCTGCCATGAGCATTGTGATGGCACCATCATAGAGCGTCAAGATAGTCCAGTGGTTAAAGCATGAACTTGGGAGATCTAGTTTCAGTTCTCTGCTCTGCCACAGATTTTCTATGTGACCTTGGGCAAGTTACTAATTCTCACTGTGCTTCAGTTCCCCATCTGTAAAATGGGGATGGTGTTGTGAGGGCAAATATAATAGAGACTGAAGTGCTCAGATACAGTGGGATTGGGGGCCATTTCCATTACATGGAGAGTGCATAAAAGTAGCAAGTACAATGCTGTGCTAATAAGCCTTCTCCCTCTTCCTAGGGATTAGCCTATGGAAACAAATAGCAAAACTGGAAAATTGCAGATCAGATTTGAAAACTACTCTCACTTGGAGGTTTCTAAGTTTTATTAGTAGTGTAACTAGAGGGAAAATGATTTTAACAATATTAATTTAAAGACAACAGTGTCCTTTTTAGATCAACTGGAATGCTTCCAGCATCCTCACCTCGTCTGATGTGTAATGTGATGTGAAATTGCTTGGTGGCTAGCACCTCTGTTTGAGATGTGAACTTGAATTTAGACAATGAATATGCAGTAGCTTTGCACTTATAAAACATAGGTCTGCAGTTCATTGTGAAGTTGTTCTTCCAGCCCCGATGAGAAACCATTTTGCCTGTAAGTCATTATTTGCCCAATAAAAGTGGTGGAATTAATTACCAATAAAAATTGGCCTTTTGTTCCATGACTAATGAGTTATATTTTCCAAGGTGTAATTATTTAAAGCTGTTGGGTTTATGGTACTCTACTAATCCTTTCAGAACAGAGTTAGTGGCTGAAAAGATGTTGCAACACAGATTGTCGAAAGGAAAATGCTACGTTAGCCATATCTACTAGGTTTGTCTCAATGTAAAATCTTTTTCTCCATAGTGTTAAGAAAACGCTGATGTGATGAGCTGTACATTCAGAAACAGTAGCTCCTTAAAACTGCCAACACAATAATTACATTTATCACAAGCTGTTAAAAGGTTTCAGAAACATGCTCTGTAACTACTAGATAATTTGTTACACTGATTTAACAAATTATGTCATCAGGTTCATCTCCAGTATCAAATGTTCATAAATGAAAGCGTTAAAAGTCAAAATACTGAAGCACATGATTATTAAAAAATTCGAATCTATTTTTAAATAGAATCTGGACTGAAACCTTCAGAATATTTTGCTTTTGAATATTGTCTTATCTGTTGGTTGGAGAACTCAATATTTTAAACCATTTACCAGCTTGATATTATCAAATAAAAACATTTAGTAATTTGTTGATTGCATATCAAAAACAAAGGCTGCATAGTATATTACAAAGTGAAATCTCATCTTTAATCCAATTTTAATTGTTTCATCTTGTTTCTTTCTCAAGAAATGATACCACCTCCCTATCGCCCTTATGGAAAACATGCTGGTTTGTTGATGTATGCTGCAGAGAAAGTAAGATCTTATCTCTTGATCAACTGACGGTTTAGTGAAGTTCAGGTGTATAAGCCTGGACTACAGAAGGCTTTGCAATTCTAAAAATATATTTATGAAAGAACACCCATTTGTCCTACTAGAAAAAACTTGACACACTGCCTTTGAGGCACAGCAGAGTGAAAGGTTATCTCTGTGTACAAAGTAAGACGGAATCTTGAAGTCTGGGTAGCAAGACATAACTATTGTGCAGGTGGATTGCTCACCAACTGAGGAACTTGGACAGGAGTTGGAGAGGGGTAAAACAAATAAAGTGATCGGATGGCAAAAAGTGGACACAACAGGTCTTTCAATTACTCTACCCACTTCTCAATGGTCTGATCCAAGTCCATTGAAATTAATGGAAGAATCCCACTGTCTTCCAGATGCTTTGGATTAGGCCTCTGCTGGACAGTAAATAAATCTTTTGTTTGCTGGTCTACCGGTTCCACACCAGATTCTCAGCTGATATAAAGTGTCATAGGCCCATTGTTTGTAAAGGGAATTGAAGTCAATGGGTCTATAACAATTTAGACGAGCTGATGATCTGCCCCTCAGGCTCCATCTATTTATAGGGACTCATTACTAGTCATAGATTATAAAGCTAGAAGGGGTCACTGGGATTATCTAGTCTGATCTCCTGTATAACACTGGCCATAGGACCTCCTTGAATTAATTCCTGTTTGGACTAGAACATATATATTTTTTAAAATATCTAATCTTGATATAAAAATTGCCAGTGATGGAGAATCCACCATGACCCTTGGTAAATTGTTCCAATGGTTAATTACAGTCGCTGTTAAAAATGTACTAGCTTCAACTTCCAGCCATTGGGTCATGTTACACCTTTCTCTGCTAGAATGAAGAACCCATTGTCATATTTTTGCTCTCCATGTATTATAAACTGTGATCAAGTTACCCCTTAACCTTCTCTTTGTTAAGTTATATAGATAGAGCAGCTGGAGTCTATCATTATGTGGCATGTTTTCCAATCTTTTAATAATTCTTCCAGCTCTTCTCTGAACCCTCTCCAATTTATCAACATCTTTCTTCAATTGTTGACACCAAAAATGGACATAGTATTCCAGTAATAGTCACACCAATGCTAAATACAGATGAAATATAACTCCCCCTACTCCTACTTGATATACCCCTCCTTATACACCCCAAGATTGCCCTTTTTGCCACAGCACCACACAGAGAGCACATGTTCGGCTGATTATCCACCATGGCCCCCAACTCTTTTTCAGAGTCACTGCTTCTCAGGTTAGAGTCTCTCATCCTTTCTACTTTCATTGTTTCTCAATGCATAACTTTACATTTGGCCAAAGTGAAATGCACATTGCTTGCTTGCACCCAGTTTACCAAGTGATCCAGATGGTTCTGGATCAGTGACCTGTCCTGTTTTTTCCAGGTCATAGATAAAAATTGTAAATAACATAGGGCCAAGAACCTATCCCTACAGGACCCCCTAGAAACACACCTGCTTGATGATTTCCAGTTTGCAATTACATTTGAAACCTGTCCGTAAATGAGTTTTTAATACATTTAATGTATGTCATGTTAATTTTGTATCATTCTAGTTTTGTATCAAAATGTCAACTCAAATGCCATACAAAAGTCTAAGTATTTTACATCAATGCTATTAATTTTTTAACCAAACTTGTAATCTCATCAGAAAAAGATATCAAGTTAGTTTGACAGGCTCTATTTGCCATATGCCTATGTTGATTGGCACTAATTATATTACCCCTTTAATTTTTTACTAATAGAGTCCAATATGAGCCATTCTGTTATTTTGTCAGGCTGACAGGCCTATAATTACCCAGATAGTCATTGTGTATCCTTTTTAAATATTGGTGCAACATTAGATTACTTTCAGTCTTCTGGAACGTTTCCAGTGTTCCAAGACTTATTGAAAAATTAGCATGAATCAATAAACTCTTCAGTCAGCTCTTTTAAAACTCTTACTTACAAATTACCTGGGCCTGCTGATTTTAAAATTTCTAACACTAGTAGCTGCTGTTTAACATCCTCCTGAGTTACTGTTCGAAAGGAAAGTGTTTCATCAGTGATCATCATATGTTATGACTACACATCTGCTTTTCATCTCAAATACAGAACAAATATTTATTGAATACTTCTGCCTTTTCTGAATTGTTATTGGCAGTTCTACGATTTCCATCTAGCAATAGACCAGGGATCGGCAACCTTTGGCACGAGGCCCATCAGGGTAAGCCTCTGCAGGCCGGGGCGGTTTGTTTACCTGCAGCGTCCGCAGGTTCGGCCAATCGCCACTCGCACTGGCTGCAGTTCACCATTGCAGGCCAATGGGGGCTGCGGGAAGCAGCGCGGGCTCTAGGATGTGCTTACCTTGATGGGCCGCATGCCAAAGGTTGACGATCCCTGCAATAGACCAATACCACTGTTAGGATTTTTGTTCCTAATATACTTAAGAATCTCTTTCTTATTGTCCTTAACTCTGTTGGCTATAGATATCTTCTTGTGTTCTTTTGCTTCCACTATCTGTTTTCTACAATTCCTAGCATTTGATTTATATTCCTTAATATTACATTCCCCTTTCCCTTCCATTTGTTGTACTGTTCTTTTATTTTTATAGCTTCTTCACTTCCCCTGTAAACGACCTCCCCTCTGAGCTAAGCCTTTAATGATATAAAACATTCAGAACGTGCGTGTGTGTGTGTATGAATTCCCATTCCCTAAAAGTACAGGTGTTTCAAGGGGAGAGTGTTAGGAGAGTCTTTCCTTGTTAAAAAATGTTTTGATGCAAAATATGGGAGAGCAATGAGCGAGAATTTTTATTTGTTTAATGGAACCCCCCACTTCAAAAATCAAAATGATTAATCATGAGTTAAAATGCCAAAATATGATTCACAGCAGCATATTAGCACTTACTGGTTATGATTTAAGTAAATACTCCAGTTTCTTTCTTCCTTTGTGAGACAAGCAAACAAACATTGAAAGTGGAAAAAAAAAGACAACAAAAGCAATAAACAAACAGAATCCAGGTTACACCTTTTATCACTTGTAAACACTTGTAAACTTGTAAACAAGGACATTCTTCCATTCTTAACTCCTTGTATTAGTAGATTTTGGATTTTTCAACCATTCCCCTAAACTCATACGATTATTCATAACATAGCTTTGAGGGAAGTAAATAAGTCAGCAAATGCTCTCAGTCTCTTAAAAAAGGACTGTGATTATCCTCTGGCTGCCATTATTCATTTTGCAATATTTGTATCACTGATTGCAGCTGCAAATCTTTTGTTTGTGGAATACACCTAGTCCAGTATCTCATAATACATATGTTGGCAGGTAATATTGTTGCACTGTTGAGCCTTCTAATCAAAAGGAAGCAAGTTTTCTATCATTATTATCTTGTATCTCCTAGTTAGGAGACCAGCGTCTGAGGAAGAGTGGGAGATTTTAAGGCAGGGTGTCACAGCTCTCCTCTTAAAATTTTATAAGAATTAAAACAGATGATGGAGGGAAAATACATAAGCTCATTGTAACAAAGGAATATGGAAAAGAATTCATGCCTACCTAGAAACAATCATTTACCATTGACAGTTAAAATGGTTAATTGTACAAAGATACTATCGGTGCAAGAAAGAATAGATTGTGCCTCTCACCCTTCAATTACCTTAGAGCTCTTCAGGCTAAATAATTCACTGAAATCAACGGTGCTGCCGGTGGAGTAAGATGCTACTTAGCATGAGTTAAGAGATCAGAATCTGGCCCTCCAAATGCCTTCAGCTAGCTCACATTTCTGCAGTCTTCTCTCTAAATCCCTAGGCACTAGATTGTGGAGGGATAGCTCAGTGGTTTGAGCATTAGCCTGCTAAACCCAGTGTTGTGAGTTCCCTCGTTGAGGGGGCCATTTAGGGATCTGTGGGAGGGAAAAAAAACTGTCAGGGACAGTACTTGGTCCTGGTAATGAAAGCAGGGGACTGGACTCAATGACCCTTCCAGCTCTATCAGATAGGTATATCTCCATATATTTTTTATTTTTACATGAATAGACTAATTGAAGGCACTGAGATTGCCTGTGCGAGTAACTGCTCCCCAGTGGAAGAAAGGGGTTTACAATTTACTCCTAGGAGATTATTATTATCTATATTGTCTAAAGGCCCCCATTGAGCTTGGGGCACTGTTGTGCTAGGAACTATACACACAGAGTAAGAGACTGTTCCTGTCTTGGGAAGCTTAAAATCTAAATAGATAAATCAGACAGAGGGTGGTAAAAAAGGAATATTATTCCATCCTTACAGATGGGGACCATACAGAGGAGTAAAGTGACTTGGCCAAGGCCATGCAGGAAGCCCTTAGCAGAGCTGGGATTCGAATTCAGATCTTCTTAGTGCCTTATCCATAAATCCATCCTTCTTCAGATTGCAGTGTGACAGATTCTGAGCTTCTTTTGCCAGGAGCAGGCCTATGTTGATCATGCTCCATAATTTACAAACATTCCCATATCAGTGGAGGCTCATCACAGGTAGATCAAATGAAGTACCATTAAGTTTAACATTCTTGAAAACTCTTTGGTAGCACAGGTGAAATGAGTCCCTTGTGAACAAACAGTAAAAGGACGTGCGTGTTCGCTACGTGTCTCTCCTTGAAAAGTTCAGCTAATATTTTGACATAACAGTAAAAGCTAAAGACTACAAGAAAATGCGCATATTGGCCCACAGAAGCATACACATGCATTTGCGCCCACAAATCTGGTGACTGGGCAGGCAGATGAGTATTTGAAAACATGGGCCTCAATCTCTGCATTACCAAAATGTGACCCTGGGTGAAGTAATATTAACAAGAATTGCTGCCCTCAGGCTCAGCCTCCCCAACTAATAGGTATATGTCTTCAATAATGGACTTTACCTTTACTTGTTTCTTGAAATGAAGAATGTTAGTTTAAAAACAGAGATCTCTTCTTCCTCACTATTTTCCTCCCCTCCCCCTAAAAATAATACAGATTGTTTGATTTTTGGATTCATGTTCTATTCATATTGGGCCACATTCTCACCTGGTGACATTTGTTGCAGTTCCTTTAAATTCAATGGATATAGAGCAGCTGAAGATCTGGGCTTTTATCTACCCACTTTGGACAGAGTTCTAGCCCCAGATACACTTGTGTACCCCCAACAGAATTTGGCTGTTTATTTTTAACATTTGAAATTAAGGTTACTGAATACTAGAGAGAGACTGGAATCTAGATCAAAGACCCCAAGGCTTCCAATCTGGAAATCAGATCTGAATTTCACTACTAGTTCCTTGCCTCTAGCATAGGTTGAGCCAAAATCCTGCTTCCAAGCACCCCAAATATGGGAACTAGTTCTGAATTTTGAGGCTCAAGCTCATCTTTCTAAACCTGTTGCAGTTGTTTCATCAATTTTAAACACATGTGTGGGTTCTGATCCTGCGAAGATCCTATTTTTGCCATAAAGCTGGTATTTCACAAAGCTTAAAGCATATTTGGCAGGGACTAGGATATGGCATTCATTGTTATTCTAATGAGATAATGTGTGAGAGAAAGCACATGCATTAGAGACAGCAGCATCAGACAGCTTGTCATTTGTAGCTGATGAAGCTAATCAGTGATATGGGATTGTGAACGAGAGCTGCTGAAAGGTTGAGGATTGTACTGAAACAATTGAAAATGATATTAAAGTGATATGTATAGTAATACATTTGATGGAATTTAATTATTTATTAACTGCAGTACCGTTAGAGAAGGCAGTGTAGCTAAGCAGTTGTTAACATAAATCCCGTGGATAATTAAGGATGTGATTATCAGTACCCAGACAGATGCTTAAATTCTTGACGTGCATTCACAGGGGTAGATGTGTTTCTCTGGTCACATGTGTGCAAATCAGGGATTTGCTTGTGCATATCTGTTTTGCTTATGTGTTTCTCTGTGTGTAAATACACACTGATCTGGGTACTGAAAAACAGGTCACAATTATAGTGAAAAACCAAAAGTCTTCATTGGTTTTACTGATCAGCACACTTTAAGGATTCAAAGGAAGCGAGTGCCCCTGGTCTCCTTGTTGAGTTTCAGGATGACAAAGTGGAATGTTGCTTCTGAAGGAAGAAGAGAATGAGATGCTAAAGAGGGAAAGGAAATGGAAAGATGGGAACAGTAAATGGGGGAGAGAATGAGGAAAGTTTCTTCTCTTACTATCCACATTGATACATAACCATCATCACCCTAGTATCTAAGCATTTCCCCAATATTTAGCCTCACAACCCCTTCTGAAGAAGAGAAATATTATCCCCATTTCACAGATGGGGAACTGAGGCACAAACTGATTAAGTGACTTTCCCAAGCTCTCCTGAGCTCCAATCTATAGTGTCTTAAGCACAAGACCATCCTTTCTAGCACCACATGTCATGTCTCCGTTTCCCACTTGTGTTCTCCCATAGGAGTGGGTTTTATTTTCACCAGAGGAAGAGAACTTTTTAGTAGATCTTTTTATTAATGGTCATACAAATGAACATATGGTATAACTCCCCTAAAGTACAAGTCACATGAACTAATGCAGATAAATGTACAGATACAGCCTATACAAATAGAATCCAATTGGTTTCAGTAACTCCCAAGTTACAAAATGTAACTGACAAGACAATTAGGTCTAATGACTAGTTTTTGTTACTTTGAATGATGTCTGTTAGGAATCTAATTTTGTCCAAATGCATTATTTTAATGAAGCCCACTTGGTTCAGGCATATTAGTTTGAGAAGTTTAATTTTGAACACTGTAGCGTATATTACCACAACATGCCAATATGCTTATTCTTAACCAGTCAAAGCTCTCATTGACTTCAATGGGTGTGTAAGCAGGTAGATCTCCTGCCATGTTTAAATATATGTACACTACAAATTCCAGACTCACCCTCTTCCTTGGGTTTGGCCTTACTGGCAACAATTGACAGAATATAAACCTCAGGTCTAGACTTGGCTTTTCCTAAAATATCCCTTCAGGATCCCTCTATCTCTGTCCCCAATTTCAATCTGCCTTATACTCCTAGATTGGAACTAATCTGACCTAACTTGATAGATCTGATGTAACCTCAGAGCAACTCTGGGAACAGAGTTCTGCAGCTCTGGGTGGGGTTCAGGAACCTGATGTGAGTATGACTTAGCAGAAGAGCATGAGCATGTGCTGTTCTATCAGAGAGATTTGATGGATTTAAAGACCACAGGGTTTGGCCCAAAGATTTTACAGTCTTCTCTGATCAATATATGTATCTGCAAGGTGCCTTCCTTCATCTTTCTCAGCCTTTAAGGTAAGTGATATAATGGCATATCCCAGTGATAGAAGTAAATTGCCACACTGAAAGACTGCATTATGTGTCCTGTTTCCCCTCCCCCTTAACTTCTTACAGAATTTTATTGGGAATCCAGGTGAGGTTGGCTCCTTTCCATTGTTGAAACAGAGATTGCCTCAAGTATTTCTTCTTCCTGTGGGAATTCAAGGTTATTCATTTGAGGTTTCTCTTTTTTCCTTGTATGTGTTATGTTTCTGAACAGAAATCCTCATAACAAGATGGGAAGGGCCTCTTTAGGATGCTATCTGCTCTTAATTTACTCTTCTTATTTATGGATGAAATTTTGCTACTTCAATAAACAAGAGTTTGATTTTGGATTCTTGGTTTCACTAATGGAACCCCTTTTACACGGTGAACTCTTGAGCACATGGTGGGCACTGTTAGAAAGAATAATCACAGCTAATAGGTGTTGCAATCATGAGCAGAATCTGGCTCATTTTCATTAAGAGCCAGATTCTGCTAGTCTTCATGTTGAGTACCTTGCTCTGCAAGGAGACACATGGTAATCAATGTCAATTAGGGTATTGGAATAAGACCCTTTGGGTGTAGTGAATTTGTATAGAACAACATTAAATGTTGAAAACATGGTGATCTATCTGGAACTGAAAGAAAAATAGATCCTGAAGGACTTTCAATAGAAAAAAAAAAAACACAACTGTCCCTTCACTCCATGTCTATTTTCCCTTGTCTTTCAAGCACTAATATTCTCCAAACATAGAGGATGATAGCCTGACCCCACTGAAGTCCCTGGCAAAACTCTAATTGATTTCAGTGGAGCCAGGATTTCACCCAGAGGCTCTAACTTGATCTCACCTCTCCCAGCTCCCCAATACTATATTCTGCCCAAGAAACTTCACCTTACCCCATCAAAGCCTGTTGTTGTGATCTTTGATGATCCGGCTTATGTAGCCGGATTCCCAGCATGACTCCATGAAACAAGCAATTTTGACCAAATATCCAGTGAAACCGAGAACCCACCTGACTCCATATCAAGCCAGTTTACCTTCATCTCACTCTGCTCCCACTGAATTTCACTCAAAGCCCCAGCAGCCTTTGGATTATCTCCTTGCTGCACTTTCCTTCCATTTCCTTCTGTAGCAAAGCAACAACTCACTGGCATAGTGCCTCCGGCTGGTCATCCTGGGAATTAGTTCTTCACCAGCTCTGGAGCACCCTCTGCAGGCCAGTGGCTCACTTAACCCTGGCCCCCCATCTCCCTCCTAGACCCCAGTGTCCTTTACCCTGGGGTTCTGCCCCAGCAGTACCTCCCCACTCTAGGTCTCCCTTCCTGGGGAACCCCCAACCCTTTAAACCCACCTTGCCTCAATGGCTACTGCCAGTCATCATCTAGCCCCCACTCACTGGGGCAGACTGCAGTCTGTAAACCACTCATCGTCGGCAAGGGAGTTAGGACCTGCTGCCATTGCCTAACTCTAGGCTGCCCCTCTGCAGCCCCAGTATCTTTTCATAGGCCTTTTTCAAGGCCTGCAGCCTGGGTTTTTTCCAGGCTAGTGCTCCCCAGCTCCCTCTGTCCTTCCCCAGCACTGTTCCACCTCAGGTACCCTTCTTTCCCAGGCAGCCAGATCCTTCTCTCTCCACTGCTAGAGAGAGAGAGACTTAGCATCTGGCCCACAGCCCTCTTATAAGGGCCAGCTGGGCCCTGATTAAACTGGTCACAGCTGTGGCTGCTTTCCCAATCAGCCTACGTTTTCCCTGCCACAGCCCTCTCCAGGGCTGCTTGTAACCTCTCTTTACTGGAGTGGGGCAGCCACCCCACTACACCTTCCCACTCTAAAAAACACTTTTTCTTCAGATCCCAGTAAGTCCTGGTAACACAATCTTCAGTGAAACTTCTATTCTGCCCTCTGCAATATCCCAACCCTTGACCACCCTCACTATTGCTGCTTTACCATCCCAGTAGCAAAGATCTTGATCCTGAGAGAAGCTCAGCATTTACAGCTCTCAAGATTTAGCTCAAAGTTCTTTTCCTCTTGTGCTGCATTTTATCTCTCAGACCCAGGGCCGGATTAACTCTCCTGTGGGCCTGGGGCTATTAGATTTTGTGGGGGGGATGCGGGCTCTGGGAGTGAGTTTGAGTGTGGGAGGGGGTGCAGGGTCTAGGCTTGGCAGGGGGTGGGGCTGTAGGAGGGGGTCAGAGGGTCGACCCTTACCTGGGGCAGCTCCCAAAGGCGACCAGTACACCCCTCTGGCAGTGGCTCCTGGAGCGGGGGGAGTCTCCGTGGTGCACCACTGCCTGCAGGCACCGCCCCCACAGCTCCCATTGGCTGCAGTTCCCCGCCAATGGGAGCTGCAGAGTTGGCGCTTGGGGCGGGGGCAGCGCACGGAGACCCTCGCGCCCCCGAGGCCGCAGGGACATGCTGGCCACTTCTGGGAGTGGCTAGGCAAGGATGGGCAGAAAGCTGCCCTAGCCCTACTTTGCTGCCGCTGGTGGCCGGAGCCCCCGGGCCCTTTTAAATCACCCTGGCCCTGGCAATTGTCTCCTTTGCCCCCCTGTTGGCGGGCCTGTTGTGGGGCCCCCGTTAACCTGAGGCCCTGGGCTGCAGCCCCTAAAACCCCTGAATTAATCCAGCTCTGCCCAGACCCCAAAAGTAATAGGAGACTCTCAGGGACTACTGAAAGCAAATCCCCATGCCCTTGCCAAAAGTGATCTTTTGACACATTGTGAGGGCCTGATCCTTCCTCTGGAATTGGCCTGTTTCCTTCTGGGAACAAACTCTTCACTGTGGAAGTATTGGGGCAGAGGAAGCATTGGAGCAGCTAAGAGCACTTTCCACATGTGTACACATTGCAAATTCATGTGAGCATGCTGACTTTAAATGTGAATGATTATATGCTAATACTGTCAGCTCCTCATCAGCTTGTTCATGTTGTTTATTTCACTTTGCTAATGCACTTCTATTTATAACCAAGGATATATGATATTTCTTGTCATGCTTCAAGAATCCTCTTTCTAGTCTGCATGTGCTTACTATTTTTCTTACCTTCTAGAGCGAAGCAGAGCTTGAGATGAGTTGAAGCCATTAGCAAGTGCTTTTTGCACTTGCACTATGTCTGTTTACACCAGCTGAGGAGCTGGCCCTCAGAGTTGAGGTTCAGCTGTGCTACTTATCTTAGTCTATGTGCAAGATTTGTCTGAGGATCTTGTGAGACCATGTTTTCTTGCCTGGTTCCTGATAGTTCCTGCTTCAGGTTGGGCTGGAAATACCACAAGAGGAGATATTCTTGTGGCACTGTTTTCACTTAGACCTGAACTTAGGAGAGCACAGGATATATGGAAATGAAAAGTAATGGAGGCAGTTAATGGACAATTCAGAATTTCTACGTGGTTTGGTTAACTGTCAGTTCTAGAAATGGCCAAATAGTTGAGGGGAGGAAGAGGGAGTTCTTATTTTTTCTGACTGGTTCACCCATCCTTAACTCTGACAGCCTGACTTCTCTGTTCTATGTACAACCGCCAATATTTATATTTACACTGGTGTGTGTTTGAAGAACTACACAGACTACTCATTACTGTAGGCGTTCCCACATGTAATGCTCTCTTATGCTAAGAGATGCTACATAAGAGAACCCTAGCAAACCTTGTTAATTACTGTTATACTTTTAAATGAATTTTACCATCTTTTGACTAGGGACAACAAGCTTTAGCTGAAGGGCTGACTAATTTAGCTTGATTGGATTTTACAAAATTGAGCCATCTTAGAAGGAAATTTGCTGTTTTTTTTTTTAAATAATGTGAATGAGCTTTGTAATATATAAATGCAAAAAGGATAATAAAAAGTAAGCTAAAAAGCTAAAAACTAACCATATATATAAACAAGTGTAATTAGTTCATGTTCAGAAAATGGTGCCTACCGTAGGGGCCGCTTCCCCACTATACGGGTGTAATGTGATGCAGATGTACATTTGGGCCTATTTAAGTTTTAATGAGGTATTAACCATAATTAAAAACACATACTTTGGAATGTATAATACAGTTCACCATCACAAACCAGGCTCATACAATACGAAGGGTCTGATTTTGCTGTCTGTGAACATCCCTGTTTTATGGGTTAAGATTCAAGGCCAAATCTTGCTTTCTCACCTACACTAATATAAAGCTCAGTTATTCCAATGGAATTTACTCACTAGTGTAGAGATGAGCAGATTTTGGTCCCCACTGTTGGTTATGTGCTTCATGGCATTGTCCCTAGGTACTGCAGAAAACACTGGCATGGTCGTGATTTAGCCACTTTGTCAAGACCTGTATAGCACTTACTGCATATAAACCGGGCAGGTAAAGAATGGAATATGAGCTTTAATTGTAATATAATAATAATAATTAATAATACCTAGCTTTTATATAGCGCTTTTCTTTGTAGAACTCAAAGCATTTTACAGCAGTGGGGGTATCAGACCCATTTTAAGATGGGGCAACTGAGGCACAGAGAGATGAAGTGATTTGCCTGAGGTCACTAGCAGGCCAATGACAGGGCCAGGAACAGAATCCAGGTCTTTTGAATTCCACTCCAGGGCTCCATCTGCAAAGCTACATTGTAACATGACTTGCTTAAAAAACTTCAGAGAATGCATTTTTAACTCAGAATGGGCTTAATTCCTCCCCCCCCCTTTGTGGATCAGGAGTAACGCCACTGAAATCAATTGTATTTGCTACATTAGCATAAAACTAAGGTTGTCAAGCGATTAAAACATAGGGTTGTCAAGCGACTAAAAAATTAATTGCGATTAATCACACTGTTAATAATAGAATAGAATGGTGATTAATTTTTTTAATCGTGATTAATTTTTGAGTTAATCACACGAGTTAACTGCGATGAATCGACAGCCGTACATAAAACCAATGTATCAAAAAGAGAATCAGGCCCATTAATTTTGGGTCTGATTCTCAGAAGGGACAAGCAGCATGCTGGAGGCTTTAAAAGGTCACACCCTGTTTTTGTTCTTTACCTCTGTACAATCTATTTTTATAATCAGAAAAAAAGGATAGAAATATGAGATCTAGCATTTTTCTTTGATGCGTTCAGAGTGTTGCTGTTGCAGGAGGGCAGCAAATTGTGACTGTTGGCCACATGGTGATCAAGAAAGACACCACAGCCACATTTGATTTTTGAATACAAACTCATTCTTATGGTAATTCTAACCACATGCTAGTTTGCGTTCTTCGAGGAGGAATTTCTGTGAACCTCCTTTGAAATACCCAAACCAAAACAAGAGTCATGCCTGTAAGAAAGTATTTCTTCTTTCGAACTGGAGCCATAGCTTTGCTAACAGCCATTTTCTGCTGCCTTGAATTTTGGTTTATGGGTAAAGCATAAATTTCACAGACTCTCACTTCTGCATTGAAAATATAATTTAAGAGATATATTCTCCCCTCAATGAAACATGGTTTTCCCTCTGCTAATATGAGTAGAGGGAGCAAAACCCAATAGAAACCAATGTTAAGGTGATGAAAGGAGGGACAATAGCTCTGTGCCATGCTCCCGCTTCTGCTGTTCCCCTGGAAGCCTCACCAGAACTATGTAGGTTTCATGGTGATGGCAGGAGATGGCCACACTGCACGGCATTGTCCTCAGCAAACCCACAGAGACTTCCTTACTGAAGAATTATCCCTAAAAGCTGTGAAATCTCTCCCAAGGAACAGCATTTTTGGGCAGCCACTGGCTGGGAGTTCAAAGCAATGTAGGGAAGGAAGAAGAGGTATCCAATGAGCAGTGCAGTCTGTCCCTGCTGATATCCCAACATCAGAGTTTCATGTCTGAGCAGCATATATGAAGCAGAGAGGACATGATTATACCCTGTGCTGGATGCTGCTACTTATCACTGCTTCTGAAAGTCTCACCTGAATTACACAGCCCAGGACCCCCAGATAAAGATCTTGCATCCGTTCACTGCTCTCCTGGCTCCCCAACCTGACAGCAAACTCACAAAGAGAAATAAACAGGCTTTTGGCTTCCTTAGGACTTCACCCCCTCTTTCCTCCTCCAAGATACACTCATATCTATCTTGGTACTTGTCTTTTGTCTTCTTGGTTCTGCAGCCACAGGTAAATCAGGTGGTGAAGCAGCATGGGATGGAACTGAAGGTGGGGAAGAGAGAGATGGGATTTTTGAGAGAGAATATGGAGAATGGAGTTTTAATGGGGAAGAGGAGAGATGGATTTTGTTTGTAAGGGGAAAAAAAGATAGGTCAATATCAAATGTGTCTGTGTTTAGGTTCTAAAGTGATGCAATGAAGAAGGTACTCTCCATTTTGAGAAGGTAGAATGCAAGTGAGTACATAATTTATACTTCATTACAATTTTTATGAAGGAACCCATTTTACCACAGTTAAAATAATTCATTAAAGTGGTTTTAAATAGAGTATACCTTTGTCTCTTCTGAATAAGGAACTCAGGATTTGTCCCTTCGTTAAGAGAATGTAAAGGCTGCATGGGTGACCACTCAAATATAGTAAAATTACACTGTTAAGTTTGCCTGCACAACCGTAGCTCCACCTGTTTGTACATATGCATCATGGGACAGTTTGCAATTACAAGATTACATACTGTTTCTGAAATACTACAGCTTACAGTATGTATCCCATGTCAGTCCACTCAGCAGTGCTGAATGTCAGGGCTCAGATGACATGATGTAGATAGCCATACATAGGCTTGGGAGATTTAAAAACAAATAACGTTGCTGTTTACTTTTAAGCATTGTTTTCATTTTTTATTGATTTTAAATTTTCACAGTTGTGGGAAATTATGGGGAGGTTAGACAATGGAGGGATTAGACAATAATTGTTTAAGGATTGTAGATGTTGAGATTCAAAAGTTAAAGCTGTAGAACTGTTTAAACACAAATTAATAACATATCAGAATATACATGGTAAATATCCTTAAATCAAACTCTAATAGGTTCTCAAGGAGCATTTTTCTGACTTTGCCTATCTGTACATTTTGATTATTAATGATGGAAATATTTTTCATTGGTTTCTGTATGTACAGCGAAATAGACATTTACCACTAAAAATCTAATCCTTCCAATCCCAGCCATTTAGGTACAGAGGACCACTAAGTACTCTAGGGTAGAATGTAAGTTACAACATTCACACAAAATCCTAACTATAAATGTTTTATATTTTTAGTGGTTACAATAAAACACAGTATTAACCCACTGGATGTTACCTGAGGGAAATACTTTTAATATCTCATCCAGACAGTGTTTTCTAACATCTTCTTTTGCTTCATGGCATGCACGTATGTGAAAAGGGAACTTCAAAAAATCTAATAAGAATTATTTTGTTATGATTTGTTAAGTAAGCTAAAAAATGTACATAATTTTCTTTACAAAGATCAAATGCTATTAGCTCCTCTATTTCACATTTCAGTCACTACTAAACCTCCCTCTCCCTCTTCAGATATTGTTTTGATTTGTTCAGTTTTGAAACTAGAGAATTAAAAGAAAAGATTGAACTTGCAATCTAACATATGTCATGAATGGTTTAAGAAGACCAGATTGACAAAGGAACTAATGAAGCATGCAGTACCATAGCCCTTTGATATGATACTGTTTATAATTATATGGAACTACATTAGATGTATTGCATTTGACTTGCTTGATATTCTGCAATTATCTACCAGCTGAAAAATGAAAGGGAAAAGCAAATGCCTTTTGAACATTGATTTCACAGAAGGATGTTTTAACTCCTACATAAACCATATTATCATGTGGGCTTTTAGGCTAGAAAAGCTAAAGGAAAACCAGAGCTGGTTTTACAAATATACTGCTTTAAAAATAATTTCCCCCCAAAGAACAGAGTTTTATGATTCAAAAAGACTTTTTCCATACAGAATAAAGGTCAGATCCTGCAAACTCCTTAATCATCTGAGTAGACTGTACTCTGTCAAAGAAGCCTGTTGATTTCAATAGAGCTACTTGGGTGAGAAAAGATTACTCAGGTGAGTAACATTTTGCAGGATCTGGGCCTTATAGACAATATGATCAACTAACAACAGATAAAAAATGGAAAATGGGAGTTGGCTGGGAAATAGGTACTACAGTGCAGATGATACAAACCTTTACTCATGAGAGTAAATCCGTATGCAAATAGTCCCACTGATCAATTCACAAAGGACTATTGGCTGCCTAAGCAAATTTATCACCATTGTAAGACTCCTCCATGACCAGATCACCTCCATCCCTGTGCAGTGGATCTACCTCTGAGCTCTTTGTCTTCCGAACTGGAGTAAAACAAGGTTGTGTATTGGCATCCACCCTTTTCTCCAATTTCTGAGCAGCTATGAAAACATTAACCAAAGGCCGTCTACCACAGGGCCTTGGCATCCAATATCAGCCTGACAGCAACCTCTTCAACCTTTCTCGTCTCCATGCCAGAACTAAAGTAATATCGGCAACAATAATCGAACTCCAGTACACAGATGATTGTGCTATAGTTGCACACTCAAAGGAGGATCTACAAACAGCCCTTAATTGCTTCTCTGAAGCTTACAAAAGCCTAGGGCTAACTCTGAACATTGGCAAAACAAAAGTTCTCGACCAGCCAGTCCCCGGTCAATCATCAGACCCAGCAAGGAAGATCTACATCGACAAAGAAGAACTGGAAAATGTAGAATACTTTGCCTATCTTGGCAGCCATCTCTCACAGAGGGCAGACACAGACGTCAAGATTCAGTACAGAATCCGCTGTGCCAGCCTTGCGTTCGGCAGACTGTCTCACTGGGTGTTCAACAATCACAACATCAGAACACACACTAGACTTTTAGTTTATAAAGCGGGGGTAATCCCAACTCTCCTCTACGGCTGTGAGACTTGGGTGACCTATAGAAAACACCTTAAAAACCTGGAACACCAGCACCAGCAATTTTCTTAGGAAGATCCTCAACATAAAGTGGGAGGATTGTCGCACTAATGTCAGTGTCCTCACAGAGGCCAACATCTTCAGTGTTGAGGCCCTGATTATCCAGCACTGTGTGCGCATGCCTGATGTACACTTACCAAAACAACTGCTGTATGCCCAGCTCACCAAAGGAGAAAGAAACGGGAGGCTAAAATAAACGCTTTAAAGACATCCGCAAGATAAACATCAAGAGATGTGGCATCGACACCGCACACTGGGAGACAGCAGCCCAGGATAAGGTAACTAGCGAAGACTTGTCAGAGAGGGAACGTCCACTTTTGAGGAAAATCGCCTTGCCCTGGTCACAAAAAACACCAGAAAATAAAGGAAAGACAACCGTCATGCAGCCATCGTGGCCCAACCCTGACTTCCAACACCACCTGCAACATCTGCCAAAGAGCCTGTGGCTCGAGGATTGGACTCCTCAGTCACCAAAGGACCCACGAAAAATAAAACCTGTGAAAGATCATCGTCGACTTGAGGGGTCATCCCTCTTGATTTTGCACAAGCAAGAAGAGTTTTCAGGACTGGCCCCAATCTCTCTATCTCGATCCTCGAAACTGTTAAATGAATTGATGAGTTGTTATTATCAGAGTGGCATGTTCTCACCTTTGAATTCAGAGGCTTATAATTCAGCAGTTAAAAAAAAAAACGGTCATAGGCTGGGACTTCGTAGAGAACATTTCAGTCTGGGAACAATTTATATATATGTAAATGTAGCGGGGTGGTCACCCGCTCCTGGCCTGAAAGGGTTAACAACAACCCTGGGAGAGGGCTGTGGCAGGGGAAAAAGCTGGGCTGACTGGAGAAGCGGCCACAGCTGGGCCACACCCCAATCAGGCCACAGCTAGCCTGTATGAAAAGGCTGTGAGCCAGAGGCCAAACAGTCTCTCTCTCTGTGTTCAGAGAGAGAAGGGCCTGGCTGCAGGGAGCTACAGACAGGGTACCTGAGTGGAGCAGGGCTGGGGAAAGGCAGAGGAGCCCGGGAGCTCCAGCCTGGAAAGCCCCAGGCTGCGGCCTACCATAAGTCTAATGGGTACTGCGGGTTGCAGAGGGCAGCCCAGGGGTAGGCAAAGGCAGCAGGTTCAAACCCAGCCTTGCCAGTGATGAGTAGGCTGATACTGCAGTCTGCCCCAGGGCGTGGGGCTAGACGATGATTGGCAGTAGCCGTATACTGAGGTGAGGTGGAGATAGTGGGTGGGGGTTCCCCAAGAGGAGGGGGAGACCCAGAACTGTGGTAGTACTGCCAGGGGGCAGCACCCCAGCTAATGGGGCACCAGAGTCCAGGGAGGGACATGAGGGCCAGCAGCAAGGCAGATCACTGGCCTGCAGAGGGCGCTCCAAGGCTGGGAGAGCTAATTCCCAAGGGCAACCAGCAGGAGGCACCGCAGGGGTGAGTCTCACTGCTACAGTAAATAATTAAAGAAATCGGTGCAGCCAGTTAATTGATGAGCTGGGCAAATGTCAATGCTAAAATTAAATGGAAATTCATTTGTGCTGGGGTATTTCTTTTGGACATTTTTTTGAACAGGTGGCTTCCACAAGAAAAATGAGAGGGATTTCTAGGGTTTTGGAGAAGACCTATAATTCAGCAGAGAAATGTGAGACTGACCCAAAGCCCACTGCAATCAGTGAGAGACCTTCCATAGTCTTTAATGGGCTTTGGATCAGGCCTCATATGAGCAGCATGAACTCACTGAAGGAAATCACGTCTGAGAAAGCCTCTCTTGAGATCAGAGCTTGTCAACATGTTTGTACTGTCCAATTGCTGGAGAAGCACAGCACCCCATCCCTATTTTCTTGGGATTGTAACGCACAGTTTAAGGAATTACTGCATTTACCCATGCCCACGGGGTTTTTTCCTCAGGTGCTTTTTAATATCTCCTATGGGTGTGTGTGTGCTGCAGTACAGTGTGTTTTAATGCAAAAGAGGTTGGAACTGTATTTTTGTTAAATAATGTTCACACTCCCAACCAGCCTCTGCTAGGGAGTGTTTCTGCTTGCCTGCAGCTAGACATAATTGCTATAAATTGTCACCGGTTTTTCAAAGCCAGATTCTGCTCTTAGTCACACAGCTATAAATCAGGGGGAAATCCACGGACAGCAATTGAGTTGCACGAGTATTAAAGTGGTGCAAGGCAGAGTAGGATCAGTGCTGTGATGAAGGTGATTTTAAAACAAATCGTTCAAGGGCAAGAGACGTTTGACTCAAGAAAAGACACAGGCGTTTGGGAGACTACAGTGGTTAAGACCTCATTTCCAGAGCTACCGAGCACCTAAGTTTCCATTGATTTCAAATTGGAGTTGAGAGAATGAGATCCACATGGAGCCTCATCCAAAGCTCATTGATATTAGTGGAAAAACTCCTCTTGACTTTGATGGGTTTGGGCCAGGCCCATAGTTTCTATCGTGCCCTTGAGCTGCAAGTGGCTCTCCTGCTGATATCAATGGCCATTTTACATGTGGGCTGAGGGCAGGATATGGCCCTGTGGCTTGAATGCACATGTTTTCCAGTCGGAGGATAACTGGGCACTGTTTGGAGTGCTACATGAGCTCTCTTTTCTCGCCACATGTCGGTAGTGAAGTAAATCTTTTTGTTAGAAATAATGTCCCCAGTTCTGATTCTTTTCTCTGCTTAGTTCCATGACAGGAAAAGTGAAATCCCCACCCATTTCATTCCAACAGGAAAAGACATGCAAAATGTACTGTTCTTTTAACACCCTCAAATGATCTTTTCGGGCTGTTGGGTCCCTTCCGGCCCCCCTCCCATTCCGTGTCACTATGCTCCCTCTCTCCCCCACATGGTTTAGATGCTGAGTTTCAAACTCTCCTCTTTTTCCCTGTTCTCTCCCCAACAGTCATGTCTTAATTCCTTGTTTTTCTGTCCTTTTCGCATGTGTTCTGTCCTCCGCCCCATCTTCTCAGCTCCCATTTGAAAACAGATTTTTGAACTGTAGTCAAAGCCTCCTTTGCCCGGCCCCTGGCTAATAGCTGAGCTATTACAAGTAAGGATGGGCCCATGCAACAAAAGTCAGATCTGGACTGTGAACATTCCCAAGTTTGGGAGTGTACATACTGGAGGCTTGGGTTAGGCTCATTATCAAGATAGGGGCAACTGGAAAAATTCAGATCCAGTTCTGGGTTCAGAGACTGAACACCTACCAATCTGAGGGGTATTTTGTTCTGGGGTTGTTTGTCCAGGTCCAACTTTAATTATAAATAGCGATCTCTTTTTGGCCCCTGTGCTCTCAGTCTAGGACCAGGGTTCAGCTACAGCCACTGCCCTGTTGCTCCTGGGGCTGTCCATTCCTGGACACCTTATTGCACCATGGCACTCTTGGAACAGAAGCTCTACGCTCCTGTTCCCATCACTCCAAGGACTGACAGGTGCTGCTTTCAGCCTAAATCTAAATGGCACTGAAATAGTTTGCTCATCGTAAGCAGCAATTGAAGCCTCAAGAATTAGCTTTGGTGGGTTGTTATTGGGTCTGTGGGATGACGGAAAAAAGGCTCAGACATGCTAAACTCCCCTACAATCAGTGCCTAGTGATAAATGATATAACATTATGTGAAAGATTTAATAAAAAACACAAAAGGCAATGGAATGAAATTGGGGGATGGGAGAACCAACACGTAAGTACATTCAACATTGTGTTGCAGGATTCTGCACCCAGCAAAGTGAATGGGAGTTCTGCTTATGTCACTGGACGCAGGATTGGGCCCAGTGTCATCTCTATCTTTACATTTCTTGAATTTCTCATTTTTCTTGTTAACAATACTAATTACATGTAAGTATAGCTTTTAGTCTTCAGTAAAAATGACCTTTTGTGCAGCATTCTAGAAGAAGAGCTGTAATTTCAGCCTGTCATTTCTTGAATAACATGCAGTTTTAAGTGTATGTGAGACTTTGATGTTCAAGAAAAGTACAGGAGAAACAGCACAGTCATGAGCCATGGAGGGCTGAATGAAAAACCTCCTATTAATTTCAGTGGGCTTTGGTCAGGCTCAGAGTCAAGACAGGTTCCATACATGCTTCTCTGTGAAACTACCGTATACCTGATTTAAAATGTCATTAAATTGTATGAAAGAAGACCGTGGCTTTGTGATACTAGCAAATGCTCATTCAGGACTAAATTTGCATACATAAGCATCCAAGGCCAACACCTGAAGTTGTTTCAAGTTGGGCACCCTAAAAATAAGCCATCTACAATTATTGGCTGCATCTGAAAATGTTGGCCTAGCTCATTATAACAGATTTGACCTTCTATACTGTTCATTAACCTGGTAGAAAATCTTGCAGTTGTTTCTATTTGTTTTTAGTTTTATTTTATTTTTTACAATGAAGATGAAAAGTAAACTTTTAATGTACTGTTATTATCATTAGATAGTCTGTTTCCAATGGCTGGAAATTACCAGCCATTTCTCTGCTACAATTAACTGAGCTATTTGCGTAGAAAAAGCAAAAGCATTGAGATATTCTTATCGTGTGACAAATTACTGGTTTTATATACTGGATTTGAAAAATAGGTGTCAAAAACGGTGTAAATAATTAACAATGCAGTTATGTGGCTAGCCATGTCATGGGAAATATCCTGGGTATGACATTTTTAGTACTTTACTGTTCTTATTAGAATTACTGCTCCTGTTTACATTGTTTATTGAATTTATTCATTGCTATTTCAAAAGCTAGATTTTACTGCTATCAGGTAGTGTGCAAATGTAGTAATGCAAGAATATCATAGCACTTCTAGATAGGAGGCGGCATTCTGGCCCATCTATGTTGATCCAATCCAAAGCTCTCTTCAAATGACAAAGGATCCAAGTTTTGGGTTCACTTGTTTTTGAAGATTATACTGTCTTAATAGGAAAGATATCATGTCCTTTGCACCATAAGAAAATTTAAAGTGCAGTGATTTAGGACAGAACAGGTTTGTATTAATTTACAGTTCATGGTGTTCATGCCTTAAAAATGAGAACGGGATGTAACTCTATGTGCCTTGACAGGCTGAGCAGATCAAGCAAATGGTTTTTAGGTGGAGCTCAGTGCATATTCTTACATGCCTCTTCTAATTCAAAACATCTGGCCAAAACATGGAGTTACTGAAATGCCTAGACTTAATGCAACAAAGTCTGGACTATGGACCGCTAGCATGTTTATCGATAGGAAGAATTGTTACAAGGATATTTCACTGTTGTGCTTTAATAAAGACTTGTTTGTTGCAACTAGAAACACTCTACTTTATTCTACCAAAGCCATAAGTAAAGGTAAATAGAAATGGTGGAATTCAGTGTATGATCTTATTTATATAAATGACTTTCACATTTCTGTGTTTTTTTTTCTCCCTGGAAAAGCAAATTTGTCCATGTTTTCATTTCCTAAGAGGAGATAAGAATCCCAGTCCTTGGGAAAAGGCCATTAAAAAATCAACCTCAATATGCTTTAACTTATAAGGCCTGATTGTATGAAAACCACATGAACTGAATGTAATTACAAGGTTCTGCTTCATCCTATATATAGAGTGACCAGATGTTTTGGTCAGTTATATTCAAACCATGGATTTTTCTTGGGTAAAATGTAACTGGCAGTCTGTCTGGGCACCACTCCTTGCCCCCCTGCCCTGCCCTTTCCCTGCTTACTTCTAGCACTCACTGCAGTGCCTGTTTTTTTCCCTTCATAGAATCATAGAATATCAGGGTTGGAAGGGACCTCAGGAGGTCATCTAGTCCAACCCCCTGCTCAAAGCAGGACCAATCCCCAACTAAATCATCCCAGCCAGGGCTTTGTCAAGCCTGACCTTAAAAACCTCTAAGGAAGGAGATTCCACCACTGCCCTAGGTAACCCATTCCAGTGCTTCACGACTCTCCTAGTGAAAAAGTTTTTCCTAATATCCAACCTAAACCTCCCCCATTACTCCTTGTTCTGTCATCTGGTACCACTGAGAACAGTCTAGATCCATCCTCTTTGGAACCCCCTTTCAGGTAGCTGAAAGCAGCTATCAAATCCCCCCTCATTCTTCTCTTCTGCAGACTAAATAATCCCAGTTCCCTCAGCCTCTCCTCATAAATCATGTGCTCCAGACCCCTAATCATTTTTGTTGCCCTCCGCTGGACTCTTTCCAATTTTTCCACATCCTTCTGGTAGTGTGGGGCCCAAAACTGGACACAGTACTCCAGATGAGACCTCACCAATGTTGAATAGAGGGGAATGATCACGTCCCTCGATCTGCTGGCAATGCCCCCACTTATACAGCCCAAAATGCCATTAGTCTTCTTGGCAACAAGGGCACACTCTTGATTCATATCCAACATCTCGTCCACTGTAACCTCTAGGTCCTTTTCTGCAGAACTGCTGCCTAGCCATTCGGTCCCTAGTCTTTAGCAGTGCATGGGATTCTTCCATCCTAAGTGCACTTATCTGCACTTGTCCTTGTTGAACCTCATCAGATTTCTTTTGGCCCAATCCTCTAATTTGTCTAGGTCCCTCTGTATCCTATCCCTAACCTCCAGCATATCTACCAGTCCTCCCAGATTAGTGTCATCTGCAAACTTGCTGAGGGTGCAGTCCACGCCATTCTCCAGATCATTAATGAAGATATTGAACAAAACCGGCCCCAGGACCGACCCTTGGGGCACTCCACTTGATACCGGCTGCCAGCTAGACATGGAGCCATTGATCACTACCCGTTGAGCCCGACGATCTAGCCAGCTTTCTATCCACCTTATAGTCCATTCATCCAGCCCATACTTCTTTAACTTGCTGGCAAGAATACTGTGGGAGACCATAACAAAAGCTTTGCTAAAGTCAAGGAATTACACATCCACTGCTTTCCCCTCATCCACAGAGCCAGTTATCTCATCATAGAAGGCAATTAGGTTAGTCAGACATGACTTGCCCTTGATGAATCCATGACTGTTCCTGATCACTTTCCTCCCCTCCAAGTGCTTCAGAATTGATTCGTTGAGGACCTGCTCCATGATTTTTCCAGGGACTGAGGTGAGGATCTCTGGCCTGTAGTTCCCCGGATCCTCCTTCTTCCCTTTTTTAAAGATGGGCACAACATTAGCCTTTTTCCAGTCATCCAGGACCAGGGCTGGCTCTAGGTTTTTTGCCGCCCCAAGCAAAAAAATGTTTGGCTGCCCCCCACCCCAGCCCTGGGCTACCCCTCGCATCCCCCTGCCGCCCCAGCTCTGGGCCTCTCCCCACCCCTCTGCTGCCCCAGCCCTAGGCTCTCCTCCCCCGCACCTGCACTCCCTGTCACCCCAGCCCTGGGCTCTACACCCCACACACACACACCCTGCTGCCCCAGCTCTGGGCTCCCCTCTTCCCCCACACCAGTACCCCCCACCCACAAACCCCCTGCTGCCCCAGCCCTGGGCTGTCCCCACACCCTCACCCCCTGATGCCCCAGCTCTGGGCTCCCCCTTTCCCCCCCACCAGTGCCCCCCCACCCACACACCTCCTGCCGCCCCAGCCCTGGGATCTCCCCCTTCCACCTGCACCCCCTGCCGCCCCAGCCCTGGGCTCTCCCCTGCCAACTGTACCCTCCTTCCGCTCCAGCCCTGGGTCACTGGTAACTCGCTCCCAGGGTGGGTCATTGAGCAGGAATTTTAGATGTGCACAGAACACAGACAGGATTGGTTTCCATATGGTTACAGAACTCTAGTAAAGTGGAACGATTTTTATCTTGTATGATTGGAGGATATCTGGAAGCATATTATAAGACTGCCCTCCATAAATGAGGAAAAGTTAAGGTGCCTTTATTATTCTTTTGTTCCACTCTTTGTTTCTATGGGGAATTTGCCAATGCAATATCACTGTCTTCCTTTTAAACAAATAAAACTAAAAAAAATAAATAATAAAAAAAAGGCAATGGCTGTTGAAAATAGCAATTCCAGTCCTAATAACCACTGGGGAGCATTTCTTGCTCAATTTTATCCTACTTTTTCTACAGCAAGTTACAGTGGATCAGTATATTTGATTTGGGAGAAATGAAGTAACAGCTTCCCGAATTGAGCTTGAGCACTCCTGAATGTTGAGGTGTTCAAATCTGGAGGGCAGGTGCTAGATTCCCTTTCTGAATATTAGCTAAATCTGGAAAGGAAAAATTATTTTCTGCTTCCATGGCTCAGATGTGGAAATCCTCCTATGTGCCTGGTTCTGTATCTAAAGCAGCCCAGGTCCAGAGCCTCGCTTCCCCTCCCTTACTTTTCATTTTAAATTCTAGTGTGATCCACGTACCTCCCTTGCTAGGCTTCAGATAGAGAGGTGCACTGTCCATTTAGTCCACCCAATTCTTTCTTTGGGGGCTGCAAGGCAAGGCCACAGCAGTATCCCTAATCCAGTCTGGGGATATCTTCAGAAGGGGATAGCTGGGCCAAAGCCTTCTACTCCTTGGGCACACTTGTTCCCAGTTCCCAGGGCCACCCCGCTCTAGCAGTGAGCTCTCCATTCACAGTAAGCTGCAGCATGAGGTTTCAGCTACCTCACTCCCTCCACCTCCCTTTCCTGTTGGTAGCGGCCAAGGGAATGCTGGGAAATGTAGTTCTTTCCCTGCTCCAGGGCTGGCTGTATAGGCAGGGAGCTAACCAAGGAACTACAACTCCCAGGGCCCCCTGTTGGTTCTCAGCTCCCATGCTGGATCTCTGCCGCCCCTGCAAATGGGCTGCCCCAAGCACCTGCTTGCTTTGCTGGTGCCTAGAGCTGCCCCTGTCCGGGACCTCCCCTGATCACCGTGAGTTTTCAAAGATAATGGCCAATGGCTCTGCAATCACATCTGGGAACTCCTTTAGCACCCTCAGATGCAGTGCATCTGGCCCCATGGACTTGTGCTTGTCCAGCTTTTCTAAATAGTCCTGAACCACTTCTTTCTCCACAGAGGGCTGGTCACCTCCTCCCCATGCTGTGCTGCCCAGTGCAGTAGTCTGGGAGCTGACCTTGTTTGTGAAGACAGAGACAAAAAAAGCATTGAGTACATGACCTTTTCCCACATCCCCTGTCACTAGATTGCCTCCCTCATTCAATAAGGGGCCCACAGTTTCCTTGACTTTATTCTTGTTACTCTTAACATCTCTTGCTAGCTGCAACTCCAAGTGTGATTTGGCCTTCCTGATTTCACTCCTGCATGCCTGAGCAATATTTTTATACTCCTCCCTGGTCATTTGTCCAATCTTCCACTTCTTGTAAGCTCCTTGTCTGTGGCTGGAAAAGGAGGGACTGCGCCTAAGGTGGGTGACTGGCAAGACATGGGGGAAAAGAACTATGGAGAGAACAATGGCCTACTGTAGAGTGCAACAGCATTCTACAGGAATAGCCCCGAACACAGCAATAGCACCACTGTCAGCTGTAATGTTCTGGAATAGTGCTGTAGGGAATTTTATAAAGGTGAGAGGGTAGAAACTGGGGTTGGGAGGCTGAAGGAAAACGCAGACTTAGTCCTGCTGGACTATACATTACTGTATATAGCATCTCCACACCTTCCCTGACAGGTGCTCCAGATGTGTAGCTTGGTCATCCCTTCTGAATTTGAATCCTTCCTATCCTATCAAATATCCCTTAAAATACAAAGCTCCATTGTCTGTCTATACCAGGCCACTTTTTGCATGTCCTCTGTTGTTAAGTCCCATTAGTTTCCCCTCTCTAAGTACAGTTGGCTGGAAGGATTCTTTCAGTTGTCCCATTTACGTGTTCCTTCAGCTGCCATAGCATGACTGCCAGGGCAGACACTCTGGTTTCATTCTTAACATGTCTCCAGACATTTCTGTCTTCTTTTCTGGATAACTTTGGAGATAAGTTGTTGAACTCTATGATGAATCTCAGCATTTGGTATAAATTCATTCCATTTAATACCTAGTATCTTCCTGAGGCATTGGCTTCCAACGGCTTTTATGTGTCCATCTATGCCTTTTGTGGATTTCCACTTTTCACATCCCTATGTTAAAGTGGAAATAACATTTGAGTTGAAGAGTCATAGTTTGGTCTTTAAGTTGTAGATTTCTGATGACTAAATTTTGATTGAATGCAGATGCTGTCTTGCAAATTTTTGACATTAATTCTGGACATCCCAATTGGCTTGCATGTTACTGCTAAGGTCACTAACCTTTTGTACTCCTTTGCCTTTCAAGTTAATGCTAGAGTTGAGAGTGGCTGGGGTTCTCAGATTTGATTTTTCCCATAACTAATTATGAACCCAATCTTTGTTGTGATGCTGGACGTTCAGACTTTGCTTGCATAGTGCTTGACCTGTCACTTATCAAGGCTAAGTCATCAATGAAATCTAAATCTTCTAATGTACTGTTGTTAAGCCACATGGTGCCACTATTGTATCCAGCCACACTTTTTCTCATAATGATATCAATGGCAATGCCAAACAGGAGAGGTGAGAGAATGCATCCTTATTTGACATCAGTGTCTGTGTTAAACCATTCTCTCAGCTCTGCATTTACTTTGACCATGCAAGATGCACTTTTGATATAAAAAAGGCTTGATTATTTTTGTTGATACATCATAACATTTCAATAGATGCTAGAGTGAATCATGAGGGGGCTGTCAAATGCTTTCTTCAAATTTATGAAGCTTATGATGACAGTTTTTTTTCCATTCAATGCTCTTTTTGATGATAATTCTTAATGTGAAAATCTGGTTGACACGTGATCTTCTGGGACAAAATCCAGCCTGCAGTTCCCTAAGCATTGCCACAACCACTTCCTTTATTCGGCTTAAGATGATACTGCAGACAACTTTATGTATCCTTGAAACCAGCGTAAAACCTCAGCACCTGGTCACCCTGCCCACTATATATACATGATATGTACAGTATTTATGACCTTTCTAGGCTCCTGTTTTCTTAGTAGTTGGGTGTCATGACTCACGAAAGCCCTAAAAGCAACAAAATTAAAAAATGAGCCTGCAATTCCCAGCTTCCACTCCTCCCTTATCCCACCCAATTATACCTTGTTTTTTCTAGTATGATGATCCTTGTATCAGGGCTTGAGGTTTATTCTTGATTTCCCCCAGTAACTGTATTTCCTAGCTTTGGTTGGGTTATTAATCTAATATTGTAGGTAAGTTTTATAACCTAGTCTTGTAAGAGTGTAATGCAGCTTTCAGATAGGTATCACTACTACTCTGCCTATAGAAGACCGGTGAGTGGGCAACAAGGTCAGTAAGCCTCCGTTTTGGGGGTGCAGCTGCCACTATGGGGTCGCACCTGAATTCACCTCACCTGAGGGAGGCCAGGTGGCAGCAATGTCACTGCACTGTCAGAGGTAGGCAACTTAGACTATCTGGGGGTCCCTGACATCTCCCACCTGTCATGGGTCCATCCCCTCCCTAGCCACCCACACTCACTCATTAAACTAGCTGACTCTGGGGTTGGGTTTTGGGTGGTTTGTGCCATTGCCATTGCCTGTAGAGTGGAGGGACCATTTCTAGGGTTTCCACGCCTGGTAAATCCCTCGCATCCTTGATGAAATTGCCAATAATGCTGCTCTTTGTGATGGTGCTTTTTGTAATGGGCGTTCCTGTCCACTTGGAACTAGACTGAAACAGGCTGATTTCACATAGGCCACTGGAAAGCAACAGCTGCTGGTTACTATGGGTTTGGACTGGATTTGAATTGGTGACATAAGTAAAAGGCCCTACAGCCCATTAATAGTCCTCTCAGTCATTCAGTCCCCCAGACTAATCACATTTTATGAGATAAGTTGAATGAACTCTATATCTGTTGGACATTAACAAAGTCATTGTGGTGGTATAAACTTACACTTTCATGTCATTTGCAGTGCTGGTGTAGTGATGGTCCCAGGATAGTAGAGACACAAAAAAGTGGGTGAGATAATGTCTTTTAATAAAAGATATTACCTGACCCGCTTCCATGTCAGCCATTTAAGATCACGTGAGCGTTTAAAAGCCATCACAAACTTGAATATCTTGAGCTGATAGTAGCCTGATTCTTTAATAGAGTTGCACTTGTTTATCAATTAATACTGATTTAATGAGCTGGGAATAATAGGGTTCCTGTCCCCAAAATCAGACATGAATATTCATTCAGATGCCCAGCCTTCCATGTCCATGTTTTACTTCCTTAACCCAATAATATTGGGGTGCCTTTAGCCTATAGGTTAACATATTAATGCCTTTTAGTTCATTACCATATATGTCAACTATTGCTAAAGCAAGTTTGTGGTTAAACACCTGCCAATGATTTTATCTTAAAATATCCAAGCCTAGTATCAGTTCAATATTCCTGTGGTTGCCTGGTATTATTATGTACCAACAACCCTCTTAACCAAAATCTAGGGTAAATGTCAGGCCATTTTAGCTATGGTAAGTGTCATAGACCTATGCTTCACTTATACTAACCTCCTTAAGCCAGTGTCTTACAAGATACAGGCCTGTAGGTTCTTTGCGTTACTACTAAGTAAAATAAAATGCCAAGCAAGCTCTATGAGCTGTCAAGTAATCTGATTTGGGTGCTGGCTTCCATTTCTGTTCAACTTCATCTTACAGCATTTCAGCCACTAATCTAATCTCTTCTACATTCAGAAAACCATATTGAAAGGGGTTTGACCTGACTCCTCCTGAAAACCTTTCTTGCTACCTGTTGGGGAAGCAATTACCCATCTCAAATTGAAATCCGATTCATAATAGTTAATCTGTCCAAAAGAGCTTGCTTTGCAAAACGTGCACTTTCCTTTCACTTACTTATCAACATGTCCACACTCATTTTGTCCCTATTCCTACTCCCCTTCATATTTTTTAAACATTAAAAATAACATTTACTTCCATATGTCAAGCAATAACTATATTTTATACAAGAACACATAGTTCTGGTCTTATTCCAGAAAAGACTTACAGGAGTTGAATTAATTTACAGCTGGCAAGCATGCTGATAAAGCAGCCCTACAAAAGTCAAATACTAAGTGGAATTTTAGGCTGTCAAGTAATGATCACTTAATAGCAGAGCTAGTTTTTTTAAATGGGAGAAAAAATGATATACATTTTCTATACCTATTAGAGCTGTCAAAATTTGAGGAAAACTATCTGGCAAGCAATATTTTTCATTTAAAAAGTGGGGGACATTATGTGTTCTTTAACTCTCTTTTATCCTTTGAGGGGTATTCAGACTGTTTTTTTTCCCTTCCAAAAGTATTTCTGTTGAAGGGTTTATCTCTTTTCTTTTGCCATATATTCCTAGTTCTCCAGACTTTGGGCCTGACTCTGAACTCACTTTGCCCTGGATTAACTACACTGGAGTCAATAGAATGACATTGTAGAAAAAGTGGCTTGGTATCAGAATCAGCCTCTATTAACTCTATGAAATATATGGCCTCATTCAAACAGAAGTTATAGGTGGGATGCAGAAGTTACTGGGTTAGGTTCTATGGCTTGTGTTATGCAGGTGATGAGACAAGGTGATCGTAATGGTCTTTTGGTCTTAAAATCTACTAAACTGATCTCATGCTGATAGGAATCATTGGCATCAGAGTGACGCTAGTATAACATGGGTATAAGTGAGCCCAGGATCAGGTCTTGCTATTCCCTTTCCTGCCCCTTCCACTCAGCTAACTCTTATTTCCTTCACATGCCTCCTAACAACCTAGCCACTTCTGATGTAAAAGCCTTCTCCACTGCTCTTCTTGCCACCTGGAACATCCTTCTTTTATTTCCTGCTTCACTGATTCTCCCTCTCATTTCAAAATTCACCTGGAAACATTTTGTCTCCCTTGCTTATACAGCACCTATTCATTTTCTTTTGATATTATTTAATGGTGTAATTATATTATTTACAGTCACTCTGTAAAGACCTTTAGGAGGGAGCTTGCAATTGGCTTGAATGAATGTATTTTAGAGGGGGAAAAAAGAAAAGAAAAAGAATACATCTGCTCCTGAACGTCTTTGCTGTGTAGCTGCTCTGTCTTTTCCTTTTTTCAAATATTTTTACTGTACAGTTCTACTGTGAAATGACTACATAAAAATAGCACATTCTTATTTACAGATCTGCTCATTGTGTATGTTCAGACTCAGACTTACTTATGGGAGTGGTAAAAAATAAGGTTTTACTGCCTTTTTAATTTTGCTAGCATTAGAGCCAACACAGCTAAAAGAGTGAATGGGATTTTATTTCCTCTTGTGCATCATCAATTCACTGTAGTAGGTTCCAATTGCCTGAAACTATTCAAATGCATTGATGATCATGGGATTCTACAGATGTCCTGGACAGCATAACTGACTTCCACTTGAAGAACCTGTATTACAGCTGATGATGTAAGAGAAGGAAAGAACTCAGCTTGACTCTTATATACTAGGTTGAGTGTGCAGTGCAGACAGTTACTAAAAACATCTTTCTACATGTCACCTTTGATATGTAAATCACTGAGATACAATGAACTTGGAAACTCATGGCAAGTTTTAGAGCGTCAATTTTCAGGTCAGAATTGCACCATAACCCATTCCTTGGTGGAATCACTTGCACAATGCAGCATAGACAAAGAAAGATCTCTGAAGCCCAGAAAAAGGAAGCTTCTAATTGATTTCTGAGGGTGCCAGCATGCACACCGACAGCCCAGGACCTCAAGACAAGTTGTGGATTATATTTGTTTACTTTAGCTTAAGTGTTAGAGGCTTGTGTTTCTGGAACTGAAGGCCCTCAGTTCTTTTTCCTAAGCTGCTTGTGTACAGTATAGCTTTAGACCATGATGTCCATGAATTCCTAATTCGTGCTTTACTGAAGGCGCTTATACGGGGTGTGTTTATCAAAAATCTAAAAGCCCAGTATTCACCAGCTCAATGAAATAGGTGTTCTAGTATCAGTTATTATGGCACTGAAGATAATGGGTCCCTGTTGCATTTGGGAAACAAGCTGTTACAAGACCGATTAAACAAAGACAACTCACAATGAAGTTAGTAGAAGTTGTGCCCTTGTAGGCTGGGGTGAATTAAGTAGATTTCCCACGTTCCACCCCCCCCCCCCGAGCTTTATAACTTATATGGAACTTTAAAAACAAATTCTAACAAATCACATCAGCTTGCAGGAGGATGTCGACAGAGGAAGAAATAGAGCTAATTTGGCGTTTGAAAGCGGGCATTGTTGTAAGTTGCACCCCAGAAGACATCAATCTTAGAGTCTTTCAGAAACTTTATAGATTTTTGGAGAACAGAGCAGGTGCCAAATATAGTTGTGGGTTAGTATACTTTTTAAATAAAGTTTTGTCCCTTGTTTTTTTGGGCTGGCGTACAATGGCTTCCGCCTACAGTTCTGTGGATGTGAGTCTGAATATATAAATTAATAGAAATTAGCACAGCTAGTACTCTATATTCTGTTAGGACAGATCCAGGACCGATTAAGACTAAAGTCCTTTGATTAAAGCTTACTGCAGCATGTAGAATCCTGGAACCAGAGATGGAAAAGACATCTTTGGGTATCTAGCCCATCCTCCTTCCCATGCGAGACTGTCTACTGCATTTTTTCTTTAACAGTCCCTTGTAATGGTTTAAACAATGGAAGTTCTACCACTTTCATTTGGAGAGGATTCCCTAGTTTAGTATTGTAGACAGAAAGGCTATTTCAGTTTTGGGGGGTGAGTAGGAGCCATATACCCAGGTAGTGCAGATGCCCTGTACCAAACTTTTGGTACTGTACTTGCCTAAGGGGAGAAGAGATTTCCTGCTTCACTGTTGTGAAGAAGTTAATTAAATTCAGATTTATTTTTTCCATTTGGGATTAAAAGATATAGGTTCGGATTAAAAAAAAAAGACACGTGAAAATCATGTAAACAGCCAAACTTTTGGCATGTAAGATGCAGTGTATAGCATTGTTCCATAGAATGTGTTCTCTTGATTAACAGATCTTCCTTTGGCTCCAGTTTTTATATTATTTGAGCTAGAAAACTGAAATTAAGTTCTCTCCTATCTGTCTCTTCCCTCTCTTCATTTCCGATTGTATTGTATAAAAGAAATGTAGAGAATAAGGTAAAGTTATTTATAACATTATATTTGATGAATCCTGTAACAGAATAAGTATACAAAACAGAGGCCCAGATTCCCAGCTACAGCCATAGAGCATCAAGGGGCTTTTGGCTCTCCCTCTTGATCCTAAGGCTGGCTGTGTGGTGGCCCACTATACATCCCAAATTAGAGCAACCTCAGGGCTGCTCCAAACTACACGTCCCCCTAGCACTTGTTCTTGCATGCCACTTATTCCATAGCCACACCCTAGATATGATATAGGAACCAGTTTAGGGTAGCTTGGTTCTCGATAAGATGCAAGTTTTCCCTAAGGACCCAAAAATTGGGCCGGGAGCATTTATGGGCAGTAATAATAGGCATCTTTGATTTAAAAAATCCCCAAAAATGATAATCTTCAACATAAGTAATGAATTTTATAGTATAAAGCAGCTCAGAAAAGAATATAACATGTTTAAAGCAATAAAATTCAGACAGGTATAGGAAAATGAAAACAGTGAGTCACATGTTGTTCTTGATTCCTTCCACAGTAGCAGTTTAAGATGTCAATGCCCGTGTTTTCTGTTGGTTGGGGCAAAGTAAGGATGCCCTGCAAGGCACTGGTACATTTTACAGGATGTTTGATTATGAAGGAGCAAGTCAGCTAAATGCTCAGGATTTCTTCTACAGTTTAGAAGCCAAATTAATTGGTAGTCTCTGGCATTCTGGTGATGCAAAGGAACCATACACTTGTCTTAATGCACTGAAGCTAGGTTTATGAGTGTTTTGCATCATCCCAGGGGCACAAAGCAGCCTGAACATACTGATAACTCTGGCCCAGCGAATCATCCAGACAGGTTCTAGTTATCAATATTTTCCCATTTCCAAACAAAATACAGCCAAACCATGTAAAGATTTAGTTACTCTGGGTAAAAAATAATTGCTGTTTAGAGAACCAGCACAAGTCCTATGCGCCACTCGCATCTCACTTAACCTGAGGCTTAAGCCAGAAAATGATATCTGGATCTTGTTAGCTATCCACATAGGGGTGAATTTCATCCTGTAGGATTAAAAGGAACATGCCACAGAATATATGACAACAGTATATAAGAAAATGGAATCTTCTATAAGTTTCAGTCACTGAACTCATTTAAATTTAGTCACAAAAAGTAGTTAGACTCAAAGTGCGATTCCAACATGCATCATTAAAATGACTTACACTGGCACAGTGGTTTATGTTAATTACTTATTGAATATGAACTCAGGAGACAATAAGAATTTTGGTGGTCAGCATTCGATTAAAAAAAGGCAATTATACTCAATTTATTTTTCTAATTAAATCATAAATCTGCATTACCTTCCCCGCAAACTGTCTGACAATATAGCCTACAATATTTCTTAATAATTGTAAATAGAAATTGCTATACTTCAGTAAGAAGATTGAGGTTATCAGACAAACAGGTTTTGAGTGAAAAAAGAATTAATTATTTTCAGAACTGTACAAAGGACTTACAAGACCTTTGTTTATATAAGTGAAGCACAAAGTATAGTCCAAACACGGCAAATACTTACCCATGTTTAACTTTCCTTCTGTTTCTTATGCACAATTGTGTTTGCAGGTTCGGAGCCTTTATTTTCTTTAATTGGCCTATTGAGCAATCTTAACAAGTCTCAAGGAAACCGTTTCATAATATATTATTGAGTTTCCTTATATAGAGCAATTTTCCTCTCAGAGAAAAGTTTTTCATTACAAAAGGGAGTTCTAACTAAATATAATCCTGTTTTCAGAATTCATTACTTTCCCAAGAAAGCATTTTATTAGGAGTTTTATTCAGTTACATATGTTGAATAGGATTTCAGAAACAGTTGTGTTTGTTTTCTGAAGCGTGTTTAATGTGAGCCTAACCATTGGACACAACTGCTTCATTACCATTCTCGGCAACGGGCTTGAATAGATTAACATTCATTTCCACATCCCACAGAAGATTTTCAGAAAAAATGAGCATTGCATTAAATACCCCATTTAATGTGAGGAGAAGAAGTTATAGCCAATTAAGCATGCCAGCTTTCTGTTCCCAGTGATATCAGAAAGTTGAGAAAATGGGAGAGAGCATTGCATCTTACGCATTCCCTTAAGTAACTTGCCATTCCTCGGTTTTGTTTTTCTGTGAATAACCCAGAAGGAACTTCATTTTTTAAAATTCAATTTATAATCCCCTAATTAATTCTGTAAAAGAATCGCTAATGAATGTAAAGGGGAAGTTTTTGAAGTCTCTTGAGGGAAGGTTCAAATATTAACGATTAATTCACAAGTGAAGGTTTCTACTCGACTTAAGCCGGGGATGCTGATAGCTTTCCTTTCTTTACCAAGAATAGACAAATGCAAATAAACAAAATGGGGGGAGCGGAATAATACCACAAAGGATCATTACATACGCTTTTAGAAAGTATTCTTTCTAAACAGAAATGAGAGCAATCAGAAGACGTTAGCCAGTGCTCAGGCAGTGGATGACTAGATTTTAATGTGACCACTGAGGCTCTATACAAGAAAGAGGACAGATTCTTGACAAGGCTAGGTAAAAAAGCTACATCTTCAACTGATATAATGGAGCTATGTTGATTTGCACTAATTTAGGATCTCGCCTAAGGATCTAGAGAGGAGTTAATCCCAATCCTCATTCTCTCTGCCAGGAATGCATTTCTTAACTCAGCCTGTGTTCTTAAACCAAAATGTGAACTGGGGAAAGGGCCTTTGCCAGGTAAAATTAAAGTGTAAATCAGCATTGTTCCATTGATTTGAATAGTGCTACCCTCATTTTCATCAGCTGAGGATCTGCCCCAAAAACTCAGAAGTAATTTTTGCCCTGCTTCAAGAACAACCCAGGGAATAAAATAAGACAACCAGCAGCCTAGGACTTATGGTTTGCCAAATCCTGATGGAACTTGAACCTCGACACTTCAAATTCTGGCTTGATTCCTGAACCCATGATTTTTGCGGAGGTGGGGCATAGTCTTGGCTAAAAGATTTCTCCCATCTGTGAGGTCAACTTAGTTGGGGCAGGGGACCCCCTGACTGGCCCATTTGCAGCTTCCTTCCTTACTGTTTGCCCTCTGGCAAATCTGTTTTTCCTCCCCTAAGTAAATCCCTGCTAATAAGAACAATTTTGAAAACATTATAGAGAAAGATCTGAGGCAGAACACAGTCTGCTCGTTGGCACATCTGCACATAGGAAATACCCTTGGAAGCAAGAGTGTTCCAGTGAGCAGGAGTTGGCTGTTCTATTCCGGGCTCTGCCACTTATTCCCTGTGTGACAATGACATTTAAACACTCAGTGTCTTAGTTTCCACATCTGCAAAAAAATGTGGGTAATTAAACTTATCTGCATTGTGGTGCACGGAGCTATAGGTATGAAAGACTGCTGACACCTGTGGGATCATCCACACACTTCTTATTACAAAGAAAGTGGGTATTTGTACACATGAACTTAGCTCAAAGAGCCGAGTATTACAGCTCTATTAAATCCAATGGGAAAGGCTAAGAAAGTAGATTTTAGTTTTTAGAATATTTTCTTCACAAATGTACTGTAAAATATAAATTGATTGTTTTCTTATTTTCTTGGCTGGGACTACCTTATCCCAGATAGACCAAGACTGGGTAGAATAACCTCCTTTGTTAAAGCTGAGGCCTTCTTAGAATCCAATTCAAATGAAAACATTCAGCATTTAGAAGAGAGCTCTCCTGGTATCCAGCAACTTAGGAGTCAAGAAGTAGATAAATTCATAAGTAATATACAGAGCAAAATCAGATAACTGTAGACAGCTGCAGAGGATAGTAAAAAGAGGAATGACTATACCTTAAAACCAACATCAGAGAAACTGCAGAAGCTGTGGGATTCAAAAAGGTAGGAAACAAGGGGCTAAATCAGACATTTAAGTTGATTGATGAGTGAAGAGAATTAGTTAGGAGAAGAACCATGTAAGTTTGCCCAAGACAATAAAACTAGACACCGTGTACTGAGAAAATAGGATAGACAAAAAGGACTAGCTAGTGCATAAGACCTCAAACAGAGAGGTAGCTGCTCTTTCAAAGAGATTCATACCTTCATTTGGAGTAGTGAGTTATTAAAGTCTGCACATCTGGACAGCAGATGGAAAAAATCATTTGATCCAATATAAAACTGACAAGTGGATAGAATAGATTTAATCCATTATGAACTGCTCTAAACCCCTACATGCACACACCCCTTAATTGTCACTGAGCACAGTGAACTTACACAGCAGATGATGTATCAAGAGGTGACAATAGCAGTAAAACAATGAATATATGAAGAGTATGTAACATGAAATAGAAACCTGAAAGGAGGAAAGATTGATGTTAAGCCAAGCTGTAAGCAATGTGATGAAATATAGTTTATGCAGGTGGAACACCAAGCTAGTGAAGAAGTCATCATTGCAAATCATCCCCCGTCCCCGCCACCATCCCCACAGAAGTGTCGTCACGTCATTCCTTCCATGATCAGAAAGGTGTCATTCTATCCACTAGCCCAGGAAGAGTCTTAGCCATTATCCAAGTGAAGAGACTGAAAAGGATCTTCATTACACAAACAGGATCAAATAAAATAAGAATGATTAGAACAAAGTGTATTTTGAGAGTTTAAAAAAATTCATATAGCTCCAGCACATGAAGGGCTAGAATACTGCAGATGGGTTGTTCTTGTGCTTTTTCTGGTCTAGTTGGAAGCCTGCAATACTGCAAATCTTAGGAGACAACATGGCCCTATGAAATTTCTAGCCTACTTTTGCAAGCTCAAGAAGTTTAGCTGGAGTAAGGTTCATATAAACATATAAACTTAAGGATACTTTTTCTGAAACTTTCTTGCTGCTGCTCTTAACATACTGAGAACTGAACAGTTCTCCTCCTCCAGGCATTCCTGCTGTGAACATTGTGACCTGTCGAGCGAGGGATGTCAGCCTCTGGTTCTCCTCAACTTCACAGACATTCTGAAATTGTGATTATACTCAGAAAACTGGCTCTGTATGTTACTGAAGTAGGTAGATGCTATTCAGAGCACATACAGGAAGCAGATCAGTTGAGTAAGAACATTCCAATTTTACAGATACTTTTCTGACTTTAGTGACTCTAATGCACTAGTGTTCAGAAAAGCTCTGTTGCAGTTTCTTTTTTTACTTAGATTACTAGAATTAGTTTAGGGCTTGTGAAAGGAGCTGGATCTGACAGCCTTATGGTGGAAATTCCCTTTAAACTGACAAGTCACATGGAAAATGGATATGAGCAGCGAGAGCTCCTCCACATCACCCTGTCAACGTACCTCTATAATGGCATGGGCGGATTACCACTGGAGGTTGAAGAGTAGTTCAGTCTCAGCCCACCCTTTTATTAACCCTGGCTATTAACATCAACAAAGATTAGTAGATTTATAGAGTTTAAAGCCAGAAAGGACCATTAGAATTTGTAATGACACCGACCTGGGATGGGTTGTGAGCACGTTGGAGGATAGCATTAGAATTCAAGACTAACTGATAATTCGGAGAATTGGTCTGAAATCAAGATGAAATTCACTAAAGATAAGCACAGTACTTTGTACTTAGGGGGAAAAAAATCAAATGCACAGTCCAAAATGAGGAATAACTGACTACGAAATAGTACTGCAGAAAAGGGTCTGGCGGTTATAGTGGATCATATAGTGATTGAGTCCACAATGTGATGCAGCTGCAAAAAAGATGGATCATTCTGAGGTGTATTAACAGGAGCAAGCACTGGTGAGGCCTCATCTGGAGTGCTGTGTCCGGTTCTGGGTGCCACATTTTAAGAAAGACGTGGGCAAACTGGAGAGAGTTCAGAGGAGAGCCACAAATATGATAAAAGGTTTAGAAAACCTGACATATGAGAAAAGGTTAAAAAAAAACTGGGCATGTTTACTTTTGAGAAAAGAAGACTGAGAGGGTACCTGGCAAGTTTTCAGACATGTTAAGGGCTGTTAACACAGGATGATGATCAACTGTTCTCCATGTCCACCAAGAGTAGGGCAAGTAGAAATGGTCTTAATCTGCAGCAAAAGAGATTTATGTTAGATATTAGGAAAGTCTTTCGAATTAAAAAAGGATGGCTACGTACTGGAGAACGTTACCAAGGAAGATTGTAGAATCCCTGTCAGAGGTTTTTAAGAGCAGGTTAGACAAACACTTGTCAGGGATGATCTAGGTTTACTTGGTCTTGCCTCAGCATTGGGGGTGGGAGGGAGGACTAGAGCTCCCTTCTAGCCCTACATTTCTATGATCATCTAGTCTGATGATCCGTATATCACAGCCCATTATATTTCCAGCCAGTTACCGCTGTATTGAGCCCAACAACTTGTATTTGACAAATGCATCTTCCAGAAAATTATCCATTCTTGATAAAGACATCAAAAGAAGGAGAATCTACCACTTCCCTTCATAGCTTGTTTCAATGGTTAGTCAAAGGTCCCAATTATTAACATATGTGGTGGGTGTTTCTGTAATATGGACCAGGGACGGCTCCAGGCACCAGCACAGCAAGCGTGTGCCTGGGGTGGCAAGCTGCAGGGGGCGGCCTGCCGGTCGCTGTGAGGGTGGCAGTCAGACGGCCTTCGGTGGCGTGCCTGCGGGAGGTCTGCCGGTCCTGCAGTTTTGGCGGCAATTTGGCGGTGTGTACACCGAAACCGCAGGACCGGCAGATCACCCGCAGAAACGCTGCTGAATCCGTGGACCGCCCGCAGGCATGCCGCCGAAGGCTGCCTGACTGCCATGCTTGGGGCGGCAAAAAACATAGAGCCGCCTCTGATATGGACACCTGCCTAGGAACTGGACTGAAAACTACCAACAAGCTTTACTTAGGCCAATAAACACATGCAAGATGGCAATGATTTTCACTTGCTGCTGAGATGGGGTGGATTCAGACTGTTAACCTAGAAATTACAAGTCCTGGGGCTTACCACAAAACCACTCAGAGTCATCTCTACTGTATTTTACCCAGACTAAATAACACCACGGATGAAGAAAAGACTTCTTTCCACCATGACAAATATTTCACTCATCTCTAGATTGATCTCTGTCTGAACAGATGGGCAAGTAAGACTCCTCATCAATGAGAAACAAAGTGACACTCATTTCAGAGAAAAAATAATCAAGCTATGCAATGCTTGATGTAAGGAAGCGAGATATACAATATTGGTGTCTGAGTAAATACAGAGAAAAAAAGCCATGAACATTGGACAATGCAGTATGGAGGCAAGAATTAAAGGAAAGAAGATTAATGTTGTGAAATAATTCTGCTCTCTAGGAAATATGTTCTTCAAAGGAAAGGTTAACTTATAAGTAATCTAGGTAGATATTCTAATTTCTTGTAGAATTTCTATCAATTCTAGATCTTAGCCAGCACGCATATAGGAGAAACATGGGGCCAGATTGTCTGTCCCAATCACCTTACTTTGGGTGAGATGCTGTCAGGGATCCACTTCTACCTGCCCCAACACATCGCCGCTGATATGCCCCCTGTGTAAGGTGTGCAGGAGTTGGCTTTCTTATAAATATCTTATTTATACGAACCTCATTACCATAGTATCTGAGCACCTCACAGTCTTTAATGTATTTAGTCTCACAAAACCCCTGTGAGGTAGAGAAGTACTGTTATCCCATTTTATAGGCGAGAAACTAAAGCACAGTGAGACTAAGTGACTTACCCACAGTCACACAGGTCTCCTGAGTTCCATGCCAGAGTCATGTCTGCTGGGGATTTATTTCCCCACACTTGGGTTATCCCCAAAAGGGATAGGTTTCCAGTCTCTTTCCACCTGAAATGTTCAGAATTGTGCACAGGGAGTCAGCAGGGCTGTGAATATAGCCCATAGTCTCACATAATATAAATGAAACACTCTTAGCCTAAGAATCTAAAATGGCAAAGTAATTTGTGGAGGAATACTAAGCTGGCACGAGACTGTGGTGAAAGATTTCAAGGTGATCAAGAACAATAGCTTGTGATCACATTTGCTGAACAACCAGGCATGATTAAAGCTCAAGTTCTAATGGTGTGTTAATTTTTAAGTTTCAACGTAAGATCTACTGTATGCATCTGATTATGACATACGGTAATAGAAGCAGGATTATTAGACAGGCAAAACAACTTGTCAGAGATCTTGTCCTCTGGGGCAATTTACTTTTTTGTAATTAAGATTTAAGATTTATAATTACGCACGTCAAGTTTGCAAAGATAATAAAGGGGGCAATCCAGCACCATGTCTCCAGGGCCAGCTTCAGCTTTATACAGGGACACAGGCTATTGTCCACAAAGACAAGACACTCCCCCTTCCCATCTATACATTGATAAAGATGACATAGAAACATCCTAACAGGGACAACCTGAAACAAGGCACATACCAATCAAAGCACAAAGACCAAGGTGTAAAACCTATGTCACAGGAGATTACAAAAGCATCATTCATCATCTAAAGAGAGATACTGAAAATGCTTCTGAGTTACCTCATGCAGGAAGCTTTCAGACCCAGGCTCCCATTAAAAAAATATGGAGTTTCAAATGGATCAGAGCTATTCTCTCCAAAGATTACAAGAAGTATTGGGTGTTGAATCCATTTAAGATTAATTGAATGGTTGCTGCATGGGTTGTTTGAGACCATAGGTTGGCAGCTGGTGCACTGGTGCTTAGTACACAGATCTGAGTTCTTTCACTGCTACCTTGTACTTCCCCTCGCTGATTGTGGCATCCACTTTGACTTATACTTAGAATGTAAACTTGTTGGGTCAGGAGTTGTCATGGCATTATATAAGCACAGAGCTTAGCACAATGGAGCCTCTGGGCACTAGGGTAATAAAAATATTCAATAATTATGAAGGGGCTGAGAATGTCAAATATTTCTCAGTCCTCACCATGGGCAGTAATGTGATCTCAATCCTCCCCCATGATTCTGGGAGATCCTGCATATTCATGGCTACCGAAGCCTTACCCTGCTAACCTGAACAGGAGCAAGCTTTGTTTACCAGGAACCGTTTCGTAATTGGTCTTTGGCAGGGATGGAAGTGCCTTTTGCAGAGAAACATCACTATTATGAACAATCTTATGTTGACTTTGCCTGCAATGTTTTGCACAATATTTGTGAAAGCGAAAGGGACATGTTCCATAGGGACTGGATGGAGTAGTTAGAGGAAGCCATGGTAGCTATCATGTTCAGAGGTGAAATATTGGCCTTACTGAAGCCAATGGGAGTGTTGCCATTGACTTCAGCAGGGTCAGGATTTCACCTCAGGGCTCTATAGCTACTGCCTAAAGCATGTATGCTATTATCAGTCAGGATGTCCTCTGCCAGCAGTTTACAAAGTGAGGCAACAGAAAGTGTCAGTGCTCAGAACTGTGAAACATGTGACTATGTGCTGGGTAATAGTGATCTAGTCACGTGTGAGTGATGGAGTCTTGTAAGGGGAATCTCTTTTGAATGCTGGCAAATTGTAACTAGAACATGAAATCACCTTGCACTTAAATTGAGGTTTTAAAAACTCGAGTTTTGTTTAATCCATAAAAAATAACCCATAACAGGCACATAACTCAAAAATAATAGCAGTGCTGCAATATAGCAGATAAGCATAAAAGCTGACCCGTTGTACTGCACTTTAATGTTCAGGGCCAAACATGACATAAGAGGAGAGAGGAAAGATGGATAGCTAGGGGAGAAATACATATGGGAGTAGTGGAGACTGTTTGATTAGGGCTTTCAATGCTATCTGGCTGGAAGCTACTCTTTCTGCCTGAACCCGCAGCTAGGCCAGGAAGGAAGAATATGCAGTGACATCACAGATGGCAACAGGTCTTCATTACATTCTCTAAATTCTTAACAGATACACACTGAGAATTGATGAGAAATGATTTTTCAATCATTTAAAATCTTTAATTTTATTCTTCCCCATCAACCAGCCAAAGACTTTGGGGGTATGCTATGTCCATGCCAGTTTCAAGTGAGTTTCAAGCCTCACCTATTTGTAATGCAACCCTATTCAAAACAAGCACTGGGTCACAGAGACCCAAGTGGCTTTATGAACAACAGCTGTTCCAGTCCAGATATGGTAAAACAAATGGAATGTATTAGCCTTCCACCACCATGTCAAAGGATAAACAAAAAATACCCCACAACTAAGTCTTCTATAAACTGCTGCATAACCAACATAAGAATCTTAGTTTACAGTTATATTGCTTACACTCACTAACCACCTTTGAACTAGAGCTTCCCAGACTAGCCTCAGTGCTCCTAAGTTTTCTGGTTTTTGTTTTTTTAAATCCTCCTTTCTGTGCCTCAGTTTCCCCTTTGCTCACCTGTGAGGCACATGCCTCCAGGCCAGCAGGATTTGGCAAATCTGATTCTTCCAGTCATTAGTATACTGGCAACCATCAAGATTAGCCTTTTACAAAGGGATGTGTGTGTGTGGCAGGGGGTGGGCTGGGGAATTGGTTATCCTTTCCCTAGTTTTGTGGGATGGATAGAAACAGAGACAGAAGGTTGAAAAAACTCTCCCCCCACCTTCTCCTCCCCAAACTGAGTAAAACCAAAATAATATTGTACTGCCTTCATTTGCAGCATATTCACTTACATGCTCAGACGGCACCAAACAAGAAACCCAAAACAGGAAAGACAACTTAATCTCTAATGAGGGGGGGAATCCAAATAGTTTCTTAAAGAGACAGAGCACCCTATCACACTCCGCTATTTATTTTTAACATTTGGAAACGTTTATATATATATAATTTCAAAAATGGATGAAGGGATAAATATTTAAGCAGGCTGTAAATCAGAGCGTAGCAACAGTGTGATTTAGATAACAGTCTGGACTTGATAGATTTAAAGGTATTAAAATTATCCTGCCAGTCAGGATGGGAATGCATCCAATCTATCTTAATCAAATTGGATTTTTTGAAGAGGAAGACTCTTTCTATAAATTTTAAAAATAAATCTACTAGAAGATATCTCTAAATTAACTCTAACTCCTTAGAGCGGTAAGAGACTTATCTCAACCCCTTTCATACATGAAACCCCCCACATTTCTGGAAGTTAGAACCTGATACAAACTTCATGGCTCAGTAATGTCTGGAAGAGCTCAGAGAAAAACTGCTGGTATGTTACAATAGATTCTTAAGGTTGCATGGTTAATTAATAAAATGCCAAAGTTATGGTTATGTCAGCAACTTTAAACCTCCTCCTTTTGCAGATGCATTATGCTAAACATTAGATATGTGATCAAATACATAATATTGTTTGGGAAATGGTAACAGCAAACAGTTTTTCTACATCATTAAACCAAGATGCCGAAAGCATTAAGTGTCAGCAGAACAAATCTATATCTATGTAATATGGAACTACATGAAAAACGAGTGTATGCGAGGATATTGGGGAAAATGAGTGGGAAATTTTGTCATTAATATTTACAGATTCATAAGGAGAGAGTAGAAGAAATAAAGAAATGAATTTTCAAATGCAGTTAACATACGTCAGTAACTGACAACCACCACCTATATCAGCAGTCCCCAACCTTTTTCGTCTGGTGGGTGCCAGACGACGAGCCACTGAGGACCATGGCGGTGGATGAGCATCTGCCGAAATGCCGCCGACAAGCGTCAACGTCAATAGGCGTCGCCACCAAAATGCCGAAAATTGGCAGCATTTCGGCGGCGACGCCTCTGGATGACACTGCTTCTCGGTGGCATTTCGGCGGATGCTCATTCGGCGGCCAGTACGCGGGCGCACTTAGACACCCCGGCTGGCGCCCGTGGGCACCGCGTTGAGGACCCCTGACCTATATAGATAGGGAAACAAAGATAAACAGTTCCATTCCTGCAGCTTTCTCCAGTGAAAGTGAGGCACATACAGACCTTTTCTCAGTGAAAAAAAATTATAGAATCGCAGACGTATAGCACTGAAGGGACCTCAAGAGGTCATCTAGTCCAGTCCCCTGCACTCAAGGCAGGACTGCATAATAACTAGACCATTCCTGACAGGTGTTTGTCTAACCTGTTCTTAAAAACCTCCAATGAAAGAGATTCCACAACCTCCCTAGGCAATTTGTTCCAGTCCTTAGGAAGTTTTTCTTAATGTCCAACCTAATCTGCTCTTGCTGCAATTTAAGCCCATTGCTTCTTATCCTATTCTCAAAGGTTAAGGAGAACAATTTTTCATCCTTCTCCTTCTAATAACCTTTTATGTACTTGAAAAAGGTTAGATGTCCCCTCAGTTTCTCTTTTCCAGACTAAACAAACCCATTTTTTCCACTCTTCCCTCGTAGACCTTTAAGCATTTTGGTTGCTCTCCTCTGGATTTTCTCCAGTTTGTCCACATCTTTCCTGAAATGTTGCACCAGAACTGGACACAATACTCCAGATGAGACCTTATCACGACAGAGTAGGGTGGAAGAATTACAATACACTTACTAATACATCCCAGAATGATATTCATTTTTTTTGCAACAGCGTTACACAGTTGACTCATAATTAGCTTGTGATCCACAATAACCCCCAAATCCCTTTCCCCAGTAATCCTTCCTAGTCGGTCATTTCTCATTTTGTATGTATGCATCTGATTGTTCCTTGCCAAGTGGAGTACTTTGCATTTGTCCTTTGAATTTCATTCTCTTTACTTCAGACCATTTTTCCAGTTTGTTCAAATAATTTTGAATTTTAATCCTATCTTCCGAAGTACCTTCACCTCTCCCAGCTTGGTATCATCTGCAACAACTTTATAAGTGTACTCTCTGTGCCATTATCTAAATCATTGATGAAGATATTGAACAGAACCAGACCCAGCACCAGTCCCCGCAGGATCCGACTCGATGTGACCTTCCAGCTTGACTGTGAACCACTGGTAACTATTCTCTGGGAATGGTTTTCCAACCAGTTACGCACTCACCTTAGAGAAGGTCCCAGTAGGCTATAGTTTCCTAATTTGTATATGAGAAGGTCATGTGAGATAGTATCAAAAGCCTTTCTAAAGTCAAGCTATACCACATCTACTGCTTCCCTGCTATCCACAAGACTTCTTGTTACCCTGTCAAAGAAAGCTATTCAATTGGATTTATCAAGAACATATCACTTCAAACCATGTTGGCTGTTATTATGACATTATTATAGTCTAGTGGTTGCAAATTGATTGCTTGATTATTTGCTCCATTATCTTTCCAGGTACTGAAGTTTAACTGACTGGTGTGTAGTTCCCCATGTTGTCCTTATTACCTTTCTATAGATTGGCACTATATTTGCCTTCCTCCAGTCCTCTGGAATCTCTCCCATCTTTCAGGAACACTTCCTATAAAAAAAAGGGACTACAATATTCTGGTATTTTACAGCAATCATATATGATACTGCAGTATTGCTGTTGTGCATTGTAATGTTTTGTATCTGTACATATTGAAGAATACCATAGTACCTTTTTTAAAGGGTATAGTAAACCTACAGTGGAATCCTGGCTCCACTGAAGTCAATGGCAAAGCTCTCATTGGCTTCCATGGGGCCTGCATTTCATCCCTAGTTCACAAAGTTATACTGCTTCACCTTTTAACCTTCGTTTTCTGGGTAATAAATTACATTTGAGCTGTATGCCGTTTGGACTTATCTGTGGTGG